>NC_068944.1:36870370-37505729 GCF_026419915.1 Harpia harpyja
TGCTGTGCAGAGTTCTCACTCCCTCTCAAAAGAGAATCCAGTAAAATTGACAGAGACATCTGCAGAGCTGATTATGCTTCAAGAGTAGGTCTTGGCCATCCAGTATTCTTCTGTCAAGTATAACAGAGAATTTGAAGGGTGCTTGATTTTTCACAGAGACTCAAGTAGCACTTATTGATGCTAAAGTATCATTAAGCACAAAATATCAAGTTTCTAGCAGTTTAAGCAACAAGCTACCTAGATTGGCAAAACAAATACAACACATAAGCATCTAGGAACTACTAAAAAACTTTAATTCCATTTTTTTTTATATTCTTTTGAAGACTGGAGAAACATTTTTATGTAAGGCTTGATGTTAAGGTGAGGCATGCCAATGGCTTTATCCGACATTTTATCTTACATGCCCTCAGCCAATCATTTTAAAAGGTAACTGGCTTATGATAACAGTTACGCAACATGAAAAAAACATAAGTTCTGGTCTTATAGCATAATTATTTTGACAGAGAGAACACAGGAAATCTATTCCAGAATTTACCTCAGGTTTTTTGATTCCAGCCAGCATTTTACAGTTCCACTTAAGGGGCAAGAAATAGTTAAGCTTAGATATGCTTTATAAACCATTAATTTCAATGACCAACCCAAATACCATAAAGACCTACAGGATCATCTCAAATTCACATAGTTGCTCATTTCCAGGATTTCATGGGGCTAAGAACAGATGTGTGTCAGAAATCGGGAAACTGGCTCAATTCCTTTGGGATTTTTCTTCCAGAATGGAAGCAAGGGGGAGGAAGGGGAAAGAAGAAAAACAATTTGACTGAAACATCACTCTTTCTCCTGTTTGAAAAAGAAGCTGAGTCTTTGAGCAGAATGGCACTATCAATTACAGTAGTCGGATCTTCATAGCTCCAGATAAGGGTTGAGATCTCGACAGATCTATAATTACCAGTTCTGATAAATCAGGGATCAGAGCTCTCTGTCTTCAGCATTGCCTACAGCACTTCCTTTCCCAGACACATTACAACCAGATAGGAAAGACAGTAGGTAAGACATAAGCAGCCCAGCGGATAGTCGAACAGTGTGTGCTTTGAGCACCAGCAGAGTATCATTATTACTGCTTTCAGCAATCTTCCTTTTCAGTATTTCCAGTATCTTGTCTAATACTGACCCATGCATTGCAAATGGCGAGTAATCCCCCCCTTACCTTGATTTATGAGGGTTTTGTATCTATACATCTCCCTTCACATTTTCCCTATTTTTTTTTTAAACTCCCCCTGTACCTCCAAAACCTGGGATCTTTCTATTCCACACAAGATACTCTTATAATACTTCATATACTAAAGTTTACAGTATACCAATTAGCAAGTTGCAACACACCTGGTAGCATGGAGATCTTATAAAAGCACAGGTTGTTAATGCATCTTCTTACTCTTAATAGCCTTACGCTGACAAAAAAAGGTTCCTTATTTCAATGGTGACATTGGGTAGTTCACATTTTCCATTTCAGAAACAGCATACTTACTGAAATTAAGTACATCTAAGAACAAGAAAAACCCCCACTAACACTCTGTATTTATTTTTCTACATTCATTGATTTGTGATGCGTACTCATTCCTTGGTAAATGAAGAGGAAAAGCTCAAATGCACAAACCTAGCTAGTGTAAAAAAACTACTCGCATCTGACATTTTGGAGATACCAAGAGGTATTATGTACAAAGAACCCTCCAAAAGCAGCCCTTTTTTTGTACTTCACTTACTTGAAAACAAGTATTTTTCTCCACATCGCATTCCCCAGTTTCTCCCTGAGCAAGGCAGCACACAACCAGAAAAAGTCGTATTTGCCAACGTCTTGATCCTTGCCTCTATCCCCTCCCACGGTAAAAACCCACAGTTTTGTTAAATCTCTTTATTTATAATCTTTTTATAACAAAGCAGTTTCTTTTTTTTTTTTTTTTTAAAAGTATAAAAAACAGCAACAAAACCTTTAGATTACACAGGGGCTAAATACATTATGTTGAGAGGAAAGGCGGAGGGGAAGAGAAGTTGACAATAAAAGAGATGGTGAGAGTCCCGACTTTTCCTAGAGGCTCGCCCTGAGGGCCCTGAGGCTGGGAAGCAGCTGGGCTGCGCTCAGGCGCTCCTCTACATTAGCCTTCCAGCAGCAGCTAATAATGCTCTGGAGCCTCCGGCCCACCGGTGACTCGTGGAAAATGGCAGCAGCCAGCGAAGGGCGTAAGTTATAGGCTACCACAGCATAGAGCACGTACTGCCGCTCACCCAGGTAGGGCTGCTCTCGCATGACGATTTGCCAGAGGGTGACAGCAAAGGAGTAGATGTCTGCTTTAGCAGTGACCCTCTCCCCCTTGAGGAGCTCGGGGGCACGGTGCGTGTATGTGCCCCCTTGCTGGCAAACGTGGGGGCTCTGGGACAAGCCCTCCTCCAGTTTGTGAGAGCACCCAAAGTCCCCGATCTTGCACACTCCCTGCTCAGTGATGAAGACGTTTGCAGGCTTCAGGTCCAAGTGCACGATGCCCTGCGAGTGAAGAAAGGCTAAGCCAGTCACAATGTCACAAGAATAGCACACGGTCTCTTCCATGCTCAGGGCCTTCCTTCCGCATCCTCCGTCATCATCCTCGCCCTGTCTCCACACATCGCCAGTGCCATAAATTACGTGGTGCAGGGTGATGTGGCCCACGTACTCCATAATGATGGTGCCCAGGCTGTTCTGGCTGGCCGGGGCACACGTGCTGGCAGCCACCACACGTACCACGTTATTGTGCTGTAGCCGGGCTACATTCAGCTCGGCCCAGAAGCTCTGTCGTGACGCCAGCCGGTTTTTGCTGCTCTTCTTCACCTGCTTCACAGCCACAGTGGTACCATGGTAGGTGGCTTTGTAGACCGAACCGAAGCCCCCGGAGCCTAGGGGCTGCAGGAGGCAGAGCTGATCCCAATCAATGCAGCACCAGGCCAGGCGTGGAGGCAAGCGGCGAGTCCTGACTGAAGGAGCTCCCCCCAAGAAGTTTTTGCTGTCTTTGCCAGGGATAACTAAGGGGCTGCTGCAGGGTCGCAAATCTGCAGAGGGGGAAAACTCCAAAGGAAGAAAACAATTAAGAGGAATGGGTGATGGCATAATAAGATGGAGAAAACAGGCAGTTACTAAGAAGACTGGAAAGTTTCCCTGACAGAAAGGACTCTACAGTGGCTTCCAAAGCCTTTTATCCTCTCTTCACCACTCTCCCTTCCGCCCCCAAATGAACTGCATCTGTCACAACTAGCTGAACCCAATCAGGCTCACCTGGAAACATTCTGCTCCAACTCTGCAGTAAATCTGTAGAAAGTCAAGGCAAATGGATTTAAAGCTAAAAAGATATTAACTCATGTATTCCACATCATTTCTAATCTCAAGAGAAAAGAGAGATGTTCTGCCCATTGAATGCCTCTAGCAAAATACCTCAGGACTAGATAAAGCAGTGATTGGTAAATGCATTTCACCATGGCTCTAGGCAGGAATGATCATCATCAGATGCATTAAACAGCTCAAAGTCATTGTCAGAGGAAGCAGCTGAAATGGTGAGTGCTAGCATTTGATGAGGCTATAGCAGGCATAACTAAATACAAAAGTGTGTTTGTAGAAACCTGCCACTTAAACATGACTGGGACAAGGGGACTGGTTTTGCTGCTCAACTCTGCCCATGCAGGACAGTAACCTTAATAGCAGCATAAAGACAACTGATGGCTCTGTATCATCCATTGGATATAGTAACTAGAATTATACATAAATATTTGGTCATCTTCCCAACACACCCCATGCAGTTACCACAGGTGTGTGTTTTATTTCTGGATCCTCCTTAGTAAACTTATTGCTAAATTTACAGAGCTGTTTTGGCAGAAGTCAAACGTAATTTTGCCTTGCTGGTCCCAGTGTTTTTTCAGAATGGCTTCTGCTCTTTTGAACCTTCTTTCACATATTCACAGCGCTCATGCTAACTGCCTTAGTGTTTGGTACCTGCTGTACTGCCCATGCATCAAAGCATCCTTACAGGACCTATACAGCTAAGTGGTTTTGAATATTCCAGTAAGTATCTTTCTGTACATGTTGACAAATATCTTGGAAAGCTTGATGCCCATTTCCCACCTCCTCGCCCTTCAGAACCTTCCTCTGGATGTCAGCTTTGCCAATACAGATCCTGCCATGAGACTTCAAAGATAGGTGGTGCCTGTTTCTCCAGAGTTTACTTCTGGGCAGCATCGGCTCCGCAGGCAGTTCCTGCAGAGTTTTCCTGGTGTTTTCTGTTCTTTTTGTTTTGCTTCTCTGGATGAGTAAGGTGCAGCGCAGATGCACTGAGGGAGGTTTCAGGGGTGCTCAGAACATGTGCTAGCAGAACTGGAGTGTTTTCCGCCTTGAGACCGGTTCGGTCGTTCACCTCAACAGACATATCCGATGTCCCAAGATATCTTCTGACCCTGCTTGATCTCTAGATCAGTTCAAAGGCATCACTCTGTAGCAAATCAGTGATGGAGATGTTCCCTGGTACTGAGACTTAGGACTATCAGGAGAAATTTGTCTTCACAATTCACAGGGAAGCAAACTTGGACCAGAGGTGAATAAGAATGGGGAATTCGGGTTATCACCTGCCAGTGTGGAACAGACAGGCTGGGGAAGAACTAGATAAATAGGTGCTAATATGCATTATAGGAGTTGTTAACAAGTGAGAGTGCAAAGAGTTAGGGATGCCAGAGGGCCTCTCAATGGCCCTGGGTGGGACAGTCCCTGCAGATGGGACTGCCTGACAACACCAGGCTCCTCTTTCCTTGCCCCTCCCAGAAGGCACTCGAATAGTACAAGAGGCCCCTGGACTCCTCCGGTGCTATCACCCCCTGTGAGCTTTCTGTTGTGAAGCACAAGCCAGCCGGGTACCACCCTGCTGCTGCCCCCCCCTCGGGGGGGGGGGAAGCCCAAAGGAGCTTTAGGGTAGTTTTTAATATGCAGTGAGGTAAGTCATGGAGACAACAGGTATTTTACGCTCCTTTTCTGAGCAGTACTGTGATTTTATGCTTGTATGCAAAAGTCTTCACTTCCAATTTTGGCAGAGAGTGTTTTCTAGGCAGGTGAGTTGTGATGGAAAGGAAAAGCTGCAGTAAGCAGATGAAACTATACTGGAGAGAGAAAGGATTTTTTTAATGCCTATTTTCTGTTAGGCCTCCAATTCTTGCGTGGACTTCTGTGCCATATAGTATATAAAAGCAGCAGGGAGATGTCTCTGCTATGAATCGTCCTACAACTTCAGCCTCCTCATGCAAGAAGCGCACTTGTTACAACCTGTTTTCAACAGGTTAAGGTGGCAGAGAAGGTTCAAAAGGAAAGTTGGTTGAGGGAGAAGAGTGGGTAGAAGGATGCGTGGATGAAGGACCTGAGAGTGGACCTATTAAGCTGACAGCTATAGGAGCATAGCTGGAGATTGTGAATGCTGCAGAACACAGCAGTAAAATCTATGTTCATAAAACAGAGGGTTAGGTTGGGGCTGTTCCCAAATTACTTTGGTTGAAATCTCATTCGGAAGGATACAGCAGACCTTCCATACCATTTTTTTCAAAATCCATGTCCTCCCCACTCCTTCCAGTTGTCCCTTTTTGGGTAATTTTCCTGTTACCCTTTTCTGTTGGAAACCTTTCTGTTTTGGCCCTGCCACGGCAGGCATGTTGTATTGTTCTTGGGGAACACAGTGAATTTTTGAACAGGAAGAGGGGAGTATTTTGGGATCTAAACAGCCTTAACGTAGCTTACTGGCCTGTCTCAAGTTGACTACTGAGGACCAGCGCAGGGGGACATCCAGTGTCTTTGAATGTGAACGCAATTAAAACAGATTTAAAAAGAAGCAGGCTTTTATTCTTAATAAATGTTATTTTCTTGTAATCCATTGATGACTCAGCCCAGTGACTTCCCACAAGACACAACCGCTGTAGGACATCCTTGCCATGCTTCACAGCCCTGTTTAGCTCCAGCATTACTGCAGGCTGGAGGAGGGGGCCATGGCGTGGCCCAGGGAGCTATTTTCAGGGGGGAGCAGGGCTGCTGGGGACAAGCTGCCCCTTGCCTCCTGGCTGCCCTTCCCCAGGGGAACCCACAGCATTGCACCAGGCACCCACAGCAGCCTCCAACCACACTGGTCCCATTTCACTGCTATTTCCACAAGGAAAAAGGAAGCTGTATGAACCAGAAGTCATCAGCAGAGAATGCAACAGGAACTTTCACAAGTGACAAGAGGGAAACACAGTCTGTATCCCGAGGGCTGCAATATGTCACAGCTACGCAATATGTCACAACTACCATAACCTGTGGCAGCGATGGTTTTGTTCCAAGCTTATGTGTCCTATTTCTGCAAGTAAAACATGCCTGTGCATCTGATGCTGCAACAGCTGCCCAACCTAATCTGTGCTTCCAGCTGAGAAGGAATACAGAATCAGTCTTGCTTGGTTCACCCGTTTATATTTCACTTGTACATCAGGAATACAGAAACTCTTTGTTTGCCAGTACTGTTAGTTACCACTGCTGTTCATTGAGTTGCTGGACAGCAGAAGTCAGCCCTGACACCAAAGGCCTTAAAGGACTGATATGGATGTCACCCACCACAAGAGGACACATACCAAACACATACCAAATCAGAGTTTCATTTTGATCAAGGTGCATCACTGTTCTGGTTCTTAACAGCCAAAGTTTTGTCTAAAACAGGAGAAGGACAGAACTGCGGATTGGAACCGATTTCTGAGAGTTTAAGAGTGTATAGTTATATTCTTCTCCACAATCATGACTTTATTTCTCTGTACATTTGGTTGGTGTACCATGTAAGAAACCCTTGAAGGCTTGGCTGTCCAGTGGCTTCTAAGAACTGCTTTACAATATAGAGATATCATTGTGTTTCTACTAAATTACTTTATAATCTTGCTAAAGGAGTCAAATTTCTCTCTCAAGTACTTAAATTACAGCCCTATTTTCAAAACCACACAGTTCCTTAGCCTGTGCCTTAGTGATTTCTGAGAGGTTTTCTTCACAGTTTCAAATCAAAGTTTCCTTTTTTCTCCATTTACTGTCAGTCCCTGTGATCTCAGTTTAGGATTTGATGATGAACCTGCATTCTTCCTTATGCATATAGTGTTTCACAGTCCAAATGTTGCTTCCAGTCGCACCTCATAGACCTCAAATGATATTCAGAGTTGCCTGAAAGCAGTTCTGATGTGATCAATTGCACAGGTGTAAGTGATACCATTATTTGAAGCCAGTCCATACACAGGCTTGTTCTGAAGATAGGCCACTGATTAGCCATTTTTTTTTTTACTACAGGCACAAGCCAGAAAACAATCCAGTTCATATTTCGGAGTTTGGTTGCTTTGGTGAGACAAATGAGACCTCGAACAGTGAATACAAGCAAGTTGTCATTAAAGCAGTCAGAGGTAAACCCAAATGCAAAGAACGAATACATCTGCAAGAATTGTGATGCTATTTTACTGCTGAGAGACATAATAATAATAAACATTTAAAAAGGTTAAACCCTAGTTTATAAATAATAAGATCAAGTTTCAAACACACATTGCCAAACAGCTGCTTGATGCTTTTTTCCTTCCCAGGAAGATTACTCCATGTGTCCAAGAGCACCAAGCAAAGGCTCTCCTTACCTGAATGCACTGAGGTTTTAACTAGCAAGGCAGGTGAGGTTTCACAGCTAATTTACTGGGGCCTCAATGACCACCACTGACCAGGGTGGACCAGGGACAATCTGGGACCTGCTGCTGTAGATTAATATCACAATTGCGAAAGAACACCTTGAGACAAGCTAAGAGAATCTAAACTTAAGGATAAAGATAACAAAATGTGAAATACAGGCTCTCACCCACAGCAATACTTTCTGGCCATGCAAAGACGGGTTACCTAACCTGGCAGGTTTACTGCCGTCATATGGCAGGCACCTTATGCAGTATTTTCAGCCAAATTGTCCAAGACTAGTTTTGCAGTCTTGCCCCTGGAGCAAAGCTGACTTTGCTGGGTCACAGGGAGATGACAAAAAGTAATGGTGGAATTTGAGACTTGTAGCTTAAGGACTAGAAAACAGCTTCAATGGTTAATGAGAAAAAAAGTGTCACCTACAGCAAAGGGCTCAGGGGGTAACGTTAGTGCTATTCTACCGCTTGGAGAAAGCTGCTTTCCCAGGTCCATAGATTTAATGCTGATGCCTAGGACTGAAGTATAAAAGGGTCAGTCTCTCCCAGCAGCTTGCACAGTCCCATTAACACAGATCATGCTCAGCTCTGTGACTATATTCAATACACTGCCATAGCAAATGTGGTAGCTCCCTGCAAACACCACGTCTTCAGGGAGCTGCAGAAGGGAAGAGGCAAGAGGATCAGCTAAATTTGGTGGCTCTGAAATGATACCCTGGGCACTCTGGTGGGCCATGGCAAATTATCAGAGGTTGCCCTAAGTTACAGGGTTTTAAACCTGCTTGATTAAAATGGCTCGTACAATTCAAGTATGTTGTTACAAGGATTACATCAGTGAATAAGCAGAAGCCTCTTGCAAAAATAATGCTGAAGAAAAATATGCCTAAGCTGAAGAGAGCATATAAACTATGGGGCAACCCTGTAATACTTGATTGGCATAAGGAGCCAGACACTGACAAAGCAAGAAGAGGCAATTTTTAGGTGAGGACAGACTTCAGTGAGTTTGGGAGTTTAGTCTGTGTTTATTTGTCATTAATGTTTGATATTTGATATTCCTATGTTAAAGGTCGGATGTTGCTCATTTATGGCACGCCCCTCAACCATACAGAGCCTGTATTTTCATTTTCAATGTAAGTACTTGTGAGGGAACTTAAGGATTTATTCATGACCATGTGTGTAACAATTTAACACAAAGTAAGCCAGAGTTGAGCTTAATTTCAGAGGCACAGCCTACAGAACTTTTCTGCTGGAATTGTATCTAATACTACACAAGGATAGCTGACAAACACCTTTCTCATGGGAGTCTGTGTGCCCCTTAGATAAATTGCTGTCTCTCATAGATTAATCAAGTATTTGGAAGAAACTCTTCCAACTTGCCTGGGAAACCACACAGTGTTAACTAGGAGATACCTTTACAAACTGCATGATTCATTTTGGACTTGTAAAACACAAACACTTTAAACTTTTTTAAGTAAACCAAAACAAAATAAAACTAATTTCTCAACTTTTCCAGGTTTGATCACTACCCTCCCATGCATACATACATGTACACACACACACACACACACAAAAGTTTAAGCAATGTACCAATTTTCAGAAACTGTGACTATTCAGGTTCTCGGCATTATTTTACATACATCAGGCAGAGATCTGACTGATTGATATGAAAATGGACACTAAACCATTCTTCTTCTTTGTACACTGCAGTTCAGTGCAACAGTGAAAATCAGCACCATGGGCAAACTATCAAGGATCAATTCAAATGATTTCAAGCCCAGCCACAGTGTGCATTACTGCAGTCCTGTTTTCAGAGTGCTCAGCTGATAGCTGATGTCCCTTCAGTCCCCTCTGAGGCAAACTAGCTTTCTAGCTGGTGATTTTGTGACACAAATGTCCCCAAAGGAGACAAGGTTGTGGGATGACGATGACATTGAAGAACACAACTGTTAATTTTATTTTTTAAAATACTTATTTCTCTGGAAATGTTAATTTCTTGAGGACGCACAGACCATTACAACAAATAAATATAATTATATAAAAGTAAAAATACTGAGCAAGATGTTAGACCTTTATTAGGAGTAGACAAAGTTTATACTGAATTACCTGGGGTATAGCACATGAGCAGGAACTTGAAACTTCACGCTACTGCTGCTGGGGTCTGTCATTTTCAACACCACTATCTCCACTGTTGTTCAAAACACAGAAATACAGCATTGCTGTTTATTTGCTAAAGGCCCCAGCTCGTAATGATAAGCAGCAGTTAATCCTCCAATACACTTCTCAAACTTTTAAGCACAGACTAAATTTTGTAATAGAGCTTATCTTGCTGTCCTACCTGCTGCCTGTTTGTGACCGTCAACCCTTACTGTGCCAACTATGGCAACTGCCACTTTGGAAAACTTCATTTCTATCCGATTTAATACAGTGTTTTGATTTGCAAAGCGAGGAAGCCAACAGCATGTAGCTGCTCAGTTCTCCCTAGTCCAGCAGCAGCTCTGCATCACAGTTTTGGGTTTCTCTGTCAAAAAACCACTCTATCCTAGGGCATGCTTATACATGGGAAGGAAAAGGAGAGTGAAGGGCAAAACTGCAACAGTCTTTCTCTTCCACTTCTGGAGCACAGGGAGACCCGGTAGAGAGGATACTGAAGGACCATTTTCCTGTACTTTCTTACTCAAGTTTTGGAAAGGGCTGGTTACAGAAGAGAGAGAAGGGAAGATACTTGTGGCTCTGAATTTAACAAGGAAAGCTCTGGAGGGACTGCACCAAGAGATGTCTGGATATAACACAGATACTATCCATGCAATCACATTCCACTTATTACAGAGGTTGACGGAGTTTCTAGAGGGTGTCTGTTTGGAAGGAGGACATGTTAATTCAGTAACAGTGGGTGAGACCAGCTATGACAGCGACACAATAGGGTGGTTTTCTCTCGGGGTGGGGGTGCAATAAATGGTTTCGCAGAGTATATCGTAGAGCATCTGTAGAGCTTCTGACTCTCATATAACAAGGCCAACCCTCTCAAGCAGGTTAGAAACCTCTAACGCAGAAGTGGTAAGTCAGCTCAGAGGAACGGGATAGGGATCACAAGAAAGGAAAAATGTCTGTGTACAGGGAAGGCGAAAGCCAAAAACTCTAGTGATCATTTCTCTCAGACTGGGTTACAGCAAGAAATCTAGGAAGTCAAGACGTGAAAAAGAGAGGAACCCAAGAGCAGGAAAACACAGACAATGCTGAAGATGTTAATGAAATAGGTTCTGAAAAAGCAATGAAACATGAAATGCTAGTCTTTCACCTTCCTGGCAAACAGTCCACGCTAGGGAACAACTGTGTGGAATGAGCAGAGAGGCAACTCTGCAGTTGTGAGCAGGCTGCTCGTCTGGCTGCGTAGCACCTCCTCCCCCCATGCATTAGAGTCAGACTTCTTCGGCAGTGTCACGGGCAAACGGGAGATCTATGGGATCAAAGCAACAGAGTTTCTCCTGGAAATATTTCAGAGACAACTGTGTCTAGCACATGCCACACCCTTACAGCTTATCCTGCAAACTATAACAATTGATGTAAATCACTTGCATTCATCTGAAATGATGGAGAATCACTCACCTACATCTCCCAAACAAGCAGTCCCACTACAGAAACCCCAAACTCACCTTCCAGTGTCTCACAGCATTTCAAAGTGCAATCTGATGGCAAGCTCAATTGCTTCCTTCAGTTCAGATCTGTCTTGTCACAGACACAGCATCATCATCCAATTTGTTCCTTGGTGAAATCATGAAACGCAGATACTTATGCTTTAAGATTTTCTGAAAAACTGACATTTTACCAGTCATAAATTAGAAAGACAGTTATACCTTTGCAAACTCAGACTAACTACACCCAGCAAAACTGGGTGTATTCTGTAATTACTTATTGTAATCCCAAACATGCAGATCAAGATTATCTATTGAAATGCCAGGCATAAGTTATTCATTAACTAAAACCATTCTGTAATTTTATTGATATATTTTGTGGAGTTCACATATTTTTGTACAGCAAACATAACACTGTAGGCCACAAGAAGCTGCAGCACTATTGTTTAATAGCAGCAAGGTATATTTTATAATCAGGGTATGTGGACAATAAATAGTCTGTTTCTTTGGATGTGAATGTTTAAAATGAAGTTCTGCTGCAGCTTCATAATGTGATTGCTATTTTACAGAGCTTATACACAAAAATATATATGCAATCTTTTTGTCTATATTTTATACAAATACAACAGTAGTTTGTGAATACATTTTAAAGTACATATACATGATAAGCAACTCAATTTCCCATATCACAGGATAGCAAATTTTAAATGCAAGAAACATATACAAATTCAGTCTGGAATGCAGGGTTTTTCTGTGTCTTTTTTTTTCCTCTATTTTTGACTCAAAACTTTTATCATTAAAACATTTTAGCACACAAGTCCAAACAATTTTTCCACTAGCTAAAAATATAATTTCAGCAATCTGAGTCAGGTTTGGGTGTGTCATCTTTCCCCAATATACTCTTCCCAGTTTTTGTCTAAATTCAAAGGCTTTTAGTAATATATAGTATGTTCTTCACTCCACACCATATAAAAAGCCCACATTTAATTTAAATAGCAGTCACCTATTTTTGTGAACAAGAGCTGGGCTTGTCAGCGTTTAAATTTGCATGTCCAAAATTTTACTTTTGCAAGTGCATATGAATACATTGTGGTGTTGCACAAAGTTCATTAATGACAAATTAAGTCACAGTATAAAAATATATCATACAACTATAGGTCTAGTATAGTCCTTTTTTCTATGGGTAAAAATACATCTGAATGAGACAGGGAGGTTTGTAGCACCATGAGAGGAGTTGTATCCCAAGTTACATTAGCAGCATGATCCAATATAACAATATTGCAGGAGTGTTTCTGAGGAGATAAACATTCACTCTGGTTCAACTGTACCACTGAAGCTTATACTGAAAAGTGTTTACATATGATTAGCAATAGTTCTGTGTCACTTCCAGGGCTAGATAACTGTTATCAAAAGACACTGCCTTCCAACAAAAGTAAGACACCCTTACTGCATAAAAGCTTTGGGACTATCCAAACACATTTTGATCTACTGTGGCATTACTTGTACTTGAGCGTGATGCTAAGTAGGCTGTGGCTTTAACTGTACGCTGGGAGGATGCAGGATGGGCAGCTAAGCCTATACAGTTTACTACATATCAGATAAGTACATTTATTTCAGAGGCTTATCTATAGACTGAGAAGAATACAGGATGAGCTGCTAAACCAGTGTATGAGACAGACATAATGAAGGATGCAATCCTGCTCCCCTCGACTTTTACGGATGCAGGATCAGGCCCTAAATTAACTTCAGACAGCAGCATAGCGATGATAGGATATGATAAAAAAAATCTGTATCAAATACTGCACGTTAAACATTTTTGCCATAGTTTACCACCCAGTACTCCAGAGGACACAGTTTGCAATTGGTGAGGACAAACTCCTAATTTTTTTTTGACCGGTATTCAAAATGGCAGTAGAAGACAGTGTAGTTTGAAACATGTAAACCTAGTAAAAACCATTGTAAAACCCTTAAGAAAGACACACTGGTTCTGTGCAATATAGCAAATTGATAAGAAAACACTGTAAAAATGTACCTGTTTAAAATTACAATGTCTACCATTTTGTACACAAAGCATTATACCAAAGGCCTACATATACGTAATCTAATGGCACTTGAAACAAATTATAATAAAAGGTTTTATAATAAAAAGCATAACCTGTAAGAAATTTTCTTAAAAGGTTTAGGTTTTCTTTTTGAAAGTGCTATATCTTGTAATATGTGTAACATAGAGGTTGACCAAGCTTTATTTTAAAAAATATTGGCCTATAATACAAGTTTAGCTCACTAGGCAAATGATCCTGAAAATATGTACTCTTAACATTCATTATTAGCTTAATAAAGCAATCAGCTCTGGCTCATGTTTCAGTCAGTATATGGTTTTTAAAAACCGCTACTGCCAAATTAACAATAAATCACTCTATTCCACAATTTACTACTAAATAAAGCACAAGCAACAAGTACACAAAAATATATATATTAAAAAAAAACAACCAAAAAAAAACCTTACTAGAAGTTTAGAAGTTGCACAAAGAGTGGTGCATGATCAGCCAGCCCTCCCCCCCTCCCGCCGAGAATCCATCTGAAATTGAGAAAACAGGGTTTAAAAACTGACGGCTTAGTAGTGGCCAATATTGACTCTGCCTAAGTGATATTCAAAAGCACTCCGGTGGTGGTAGTATTGCTTACAATGTCAGTCTGCTTCCACATTACCGTACATCCTAGTTCAGTGGCAAACACACTCGGTGCAGCCACACACTGAAACCCTGACTGAATGAGGTTCAATATCTTGTCTGAGGTCCCTATTTCTCAAGTGAAATGTACGTCTAGCTCCAAAGTGAAATGTCAATCCCTTTACAGAAAGCTAAGGCACGAACAAAGTAGTAAGGATTCTGGCTACGCACTAAGAAACGGGTGTTGGCAAAGTGTTGGGTTTTGTTTCTTTAATGAAGTCTAATCGGCAACTGAGACCGACAAACAGTCGCTACGGACTGGAAATTTGTGTGCCAGAGGCTGCCCACGACGGGCAGCGCTGCCCGGCCACATTGTCGGGTTGGCTGCAGGATGCCGAGCACTCGCAACTTTCCTCTGCTGCAGGGGGAGTTGCAGATGCTCGCCTCCACGCGGGACATAACCCACTGGTGGAATTAACTCCATTTATCTTCATCTCAGACTGATCTAAAGGATTGAGGATAAACCCGAGTACTTCCTAGATGCGTTATGGTTGCTGATTTAAACTAGAGTTACATTCGTTTGCATTCACCTTGTGCTCTGTTCATCTGTGTTTTTCTTTCCTTTAGAAAGGTGAAGAGAAAAAAAGCAATATTGAACAAATCATTCAACTAAAGATGTAAGTAAGCAAGCAATCTGTTTCACAGAAACCAGAGGAAGCAGTCATGAAGCAGAGCTAAAAGCCCACTTTGAGATAACGTGCTCCTAAACCCAAAATCTAGGAGTAGTTTGCAGAATTTCAAAAGGTATTTTCCTTATTAATACATCCTTATTTTAATGCCTTTGGAACACAAACACATTTATAAAAATGTTATCTTTTAGTAATAAAATTTAAATACACATATGTATAAAATAGTAAAACTACACCTGCATATTGCTCCTAGAATTAAAAAAAAAAAAGTAGGAGCTACTGATAAAACATCTGGAGCATGAGCTCCTTAAATGGGAGCAACTTTTGTTTCTGTGAAGTATATTTAGTTTAACCACTTAAAACCTTGTATGAATCCTCATTATTGTTTGAGAGATACTAACGTATTTGATTTCTATTTTTTAATTCCTTGTACAAAAATGACAAGGAAATGAATGTTATTGTTGAATTACAGCAAATCTAGTTTGCTTTCATGCATCACAGGGTTGTTTTTTTTTTTTTTTTCCTCTTTTGGTTATTAGGGGTTGGGGAATAGAATATATTGCATTAGGTAAAAGTGGTGTAAGCAATATGCTTTTACTTCACTCCTAAGAGTCCTGTCTTTAAATCTTGGCAATGGGCAAAAAGTCCCTAACCAAGTACCCAGGTGTAGAAAGTGTGATTAACGTCTAACTTGTTGCTTAGGAGGACATAACACACCATGTAACACAACTGAAAAGATCATTCCAATAAAAAAAAACACCACAAAAAAACTGGTATTTGCAAATTTACATTCACTCTCTGACTGCACACTAGTTTTGAACTGAAAATAGATACACACTTTCCGGCTGGACTTGATCCACCCTTTGGCGGTGGCAGCTGGGAGAAGACTGATGCCTACAAATGTGAATACACTATCGGAAGATTCCTATGCAGTACTTTTTCTATGCTACTAAAGAGAAAAAACAGCAAGTTAAGAATTAAAACAAAAACTGCAACAAAATATTCTGCATTACTACATTACAACACTTTTATAGTTCAAGATCAGCCATTAATTTCGCCTGTTTCCCTCTACCAGAGTCATGAAAGCACAACAACACAGTTCCAAATTCAACTTGAAACATTTGTCATTTAGGCAAGCAGAGATTCTCTGTTGAAATTCTGTTCAGCCATGATTTTAGAGAATGAAACTAAATTTTTTTCTTCCGTTATCCATAACAGGCCACAAAAATTTAAGCCAGAAAATGGCAAAATTCTTAACACCTTTTATAATGACTTCAATACAAGTCAGAATGCTATATATATGTACATGTGTATATATGGACTTCTATATATACACACACAAGTTTTCAGAAAAATCTGAATTCTATATTTATTTTAAAAATTTAGACTTGTCATTATAGAACAGATCAGATGTGTCACCATTTGAGAAGAGGATTTGTTTGGAAATGGACTGGAAAATTTTTTTCCCAAATCTTCAGGAATCTTTGTGATATATATTTTAACTGGATTCTTTGCAAATAGTAAAATATATTAAAAGTAAAAGTGGTAGTTCTACCACTGACATCAATAAAACGGAATAGCTGGTATGGTTGAAAAAGTTTTAAAAAAGGGATGAGTGTTGTGAGTTTGCTTGGGATGACTTTCTACTGAATATTTGAAAAGTGTCAATTGGCAGTGAAAATGAAAACAATACAATGAGACTGTTTTTAAAAAAAAAACAACAAAGTAAACACAGCTGAGAATAAACACTTTCAAAACATTTTTTAAAAGTTAATTTAAATTTCTTACTGGCTTCATGAGATTGGTACTGTACAAAAGCAGAGAATTTATAATGTCTTATAGTAGGCACTAAGTTAAAAATGGTCACCTAAGGCATTTCTACAAATAGACAGTAACAAGCCAGCTTTGTACATCCTATTGGAAAGCTTGATGAAATCGCGGTAGGGTGGTGGTTGTGCTTAGACTGCTTGTGAAAGCTGCTGACAACGAGTGCAGAGACCCAAGACCTATACTATTGCTAGGATCTTGAGGATCCTGGGTTTGTGGTGGAAGTTGAGTCATAGAAGAATGTGCCTCCTCTTGTGTATAACTCATTCCGAGGTTTCCCACTGAAACAGAAGGATTATAGGGAGGGCCATTTACAGGTATGAAGTTGAACAGCTGAGAAAAGTCCAATGATGGGGTGTTTAGAGGTTCGCTAATAGGAACGGAGCCCTTGGAAAGGGAAACCTCCCCAGACCCATCATCTAGTGGCCCTACTTGTGGATCCAGCCCTAGTTTTGATGAAGATGCTTGAGAATCCTGGGATGAAGAAGGCATACCACTTTGCAACTCCATCAAGTAACTTTCGATTTCCCCTTTCAATGGCTGTTCTTTTTCAGGCATAGAAATTGCATATGAGGTAGTACCGAGCGGATATTTCAACGATAGCTGGTGAGAAGGGTGGACAGACTCCATATCTATTGGACAAGGCATTCCCAATGGTAACGATGTGGCAACCATTTGGTGTGCAGATGCAGAACTCTGCATGGACTGAATCTGAGTGTTGTAGAGATTTAATTGCAAAGTGTTTGTAAATGGCTTTGATGTCAGTTCACTGGAAGGTAAAGACATCACTGGAAGCAGCTCATCCTTAATAGGCACAGAAACATTGCAGGTAAAGGGATCTAGAAGGTCCATTGGCTCTGTTTTGACCTTCAAAAGTTCTTGGTTGTGACTTTTCTTCATGTGGCGTGTGAGGTGATCCTTCCGCCCAAATCTCTGTGCACAGTACTGACAGAGGAAGTCCTTTCTTCCAGTGTGCACTACCATGTGTCTACGGACATCCTTTCGGGTGTAGAACCGACGATCACAGTGTTCACACTGGTGTTTTTTCTCCTTCACTCCACCCGATGACTTGCCTGCGTGAGTTTTTAGGTGCTCCAGCAGCACTCCTGTGCTTTCAAAAGTCTGCAAACATACCTTACAGGTGAGGTCACCGCTTGTTGCAGCATGCAAAGCTAGGTGACGTTTGAACCCAAGCTTGGTATTGTAGTTCTTTCCACATTCTTCACACTTAAAGGCCTCTTTGTTGGGATTGTGTGTATGTAGGTGATTCTTTAGGTGATCTTTTCGGTGAAACATTTTCTCACAATAATTACACTTGTGGGTTTTCTCAGGAGAATGAGTAGCCATATGCCTTTAAACACAGATATATTCTGTAAGTAATTATTTTGATCAAAAAACACACGTGCTCATTTTTTAATGGCAGCTAAATACTACACTAAGGGCTGCTTTGCAACAGAACCTTTTAACTGAAAGCATGACACTACAAAGACAGTTCGACAAATTTAAATATAGCAAAACGCGAGCCATTTCTCTTAAATCGACACTTTAGTTTTGGTGGGTTTTAGCTACTGTAACAGGGGTATATGGGCAAGTATGAAAGTACTCGTGTAAAAGTCCATAGCCAAAAAATTTTCAGTCCATACTCTTTTTTCTTGTGACAATTCCTTATACAAATGAATACTCTATGCTCATTAAAAAAAACAAAACAAAACAAAACAACAAACAAACAGAAAACAAAAGCAGAAAACAAATTAAGAAACAAAATCAAAGACATTAGCTTGCAAACTTAGGTAATTTAGAATTCTAGAAACAATCCAATGGCTACTTTAATTAACACATCCTCTCTGCAATCAGCTGAAGGCGTACACAAATATATACTTTTACACGGCTTAACACGGCCAACATAAAATAGATAATATAATCTGAAAGATAAATAGAGTTTAATACCTTAGTAATTTGTACTTAGAAACAAAGGCCTTGGTGCAGTCTTGTTGTGTGCACTTGTAGGGCCTCTCTCCTGTGTGAGAGTATGAGTGAACCTTTAATTTCTCAACACTGTTAAAGGCCTTGTCACACAGTTGGCAAGGAAAGTTTTTTCTTGGTTTGGTTTCACCACGCTTACGTTTCCCTGAAGGGACTTTCTGGGTATCTCTTACTTCTGACAAATCACCAGGAATGACAGTGGCCATCGCAGCCTAAACCAGGCCTTCTTGTTGGACACTTGGGAATTGCCCAACTCCACTAAATGATTTAGCTTTAGATGGCTTCTCAAGTTTCATGTGGTCGTAAAAGAAAGCAAAAGGGGACTGGAAAAAAAAAATAAGAAACAACTAGTTTGTAACTAAACTTAGATTTTGAAGTTTTACTTGCTATGTGAAGCTTCTGAATAAAACTTAAAAATAAAATTAGGTTCAGCTGGTCTAATGTAATACCTGCAGGTTTCTTTACACTATTTGCTGCAACTCTTAAAACGCATTGCTCAGGATGAACAGATCCACATATGCCCTGAAATCACACCTCACAACCTTCCCCTCAAGCGCTGATGGAGAACAGCAAGTTTCTATCAGATTACGGGAGGCATGAGGCAAAGAGCCTACCTACCCAGACGGCTTTTGGCAGCTTTGGATTTCAAAGGCGTTAAAGCCACACCTGTGGTGTTTGCACAGACATACGCGCACACAAGCACGCACACATGCACGCACATAGTTACCGAAGTGAAAATCTGTAAGCCTCAAAATGTTTGAAAACCTGTGCGAAAAGCAGCAGTACCCATGCTGACAGTCTGGGGGGGCAAAGCTTACGTACCTCCTCGCTGTGATTGCCGCACACCTGTGTATCTACTCTAGTAAAATGTACGCATTGCCAATGATTGTAACACCAGCTGAAATTCTCCTGTAAACATACCCTCTACTAACAGAGACTTGATGTATTAACGACACAAACCCCACGGATTAGGGATAGATTAGATAGATCAGGGTTTCATCAGCCCAGTGCTGGAGACCCCCACCCTCCTCACGCTATCCTGCAAGACGTAGGGGCTGTAGGCGTTCAGGTTTAGGCTAGCTGAGGACGGAGGCTCTTAGTCCCGCTGGGGCATTGCAAACCGTGCAGTAAACCAGAGGCTTTCAGCTAAAGGAGGTGCGTGAGGCTCGTGTCTGACGTGCGGGCGAACAGCTTTAAATTCGTCATCTGGTAACACATAGTAGCAACTGGGCGCCTGCCATTACAGGGCACTCAACAGCTCTCCTTTGTCAGGGATAGCTGACAGCTTTTTTTCACCATCGGAGCACAATTGCTACTACAGATACCAAAATCCAGCACTGCCCACTGCGGGAAGGGTCGGGTGTGAGGTCTGCGGCAGCGGGGATGAGGAGGAGGACAGCGGGAGGACGGCACTCCACGCAAGCGTTTGGCAGGGCCGGAGAGCCCCCAAATCTGGCCTTTCTCCCTCAAAAGCAGCAACCGCCCCCCCACCCCCGGCCCCGGTGTCGCGGCTCGCAGCAGCTGCTGTCCACTCCGGCTTCTGCCGGGGCAGCTGCGCGAGAGGTGGCTGGGCCAGGCGGCACCGAGGCCGGGGGCAGCGGCCGGGCTGGGGGCTCGGCGGCCGGCCGCCCCCACAGCCCCCAGCAGCAGGGCAGGGGAAGCCAGCAGCTGCTGGGACAGGTGGAGCCGGGCAGCCGGGCAGGGAGCACCAGGCCGCAGCTGCTCCAACCTAAGGCCGTCTCCCTGATAAACAAAACGGACTCTTCCCCGCTGGCAGCGAGGGGAGGCTGGATAGCTTGGGGGCGGCCTGGGCCCGGTCTCAGCTGTCCTCTCTCCCCTGGTGAGGCTCAGCAGAGACAGGGGCAGGCAACCGCTCCGGAGGGGAGCGGAGAGCGGTGCCCAGGTGCGATGGGGGCAAAACGGAACAGTCCTTGCGAGAGCCCCGGGGTGGCCCTGGAAGAACGCGAGGGGGAAGGAGAGCCTGTGTTTTTCTCTGTGCGCGGCAGGACAGGAGGGCTGGAGGGGCAGGGAGGCAGAGAAGGGGATGCGCCTCTCTAATGTCTGCATTTTATGAAATCTTCAGACTGAGATCTCCGTTTGAAACGCGTACACAGAGTATGTCTTTGCCTATGCCTCTTCCTCCCTCCTCCCCATAACTTTTCCCTCGTCTTTACGAGAGGAGAGAGGTACTGGCACACCAAGATGGAAATCTGCTGCCTTTTGACCCTGAAGTCCTGGAATGGCAGGTTAAACTACGCTACCTTCTTGAAGCAAGAAGTTTTGTAAGACCACCTTTACCCCCCAAATATTACATGGAACCACTAACCTCTTTAAAGATAGCCAGTGACAGAAAAGGACTCTTTATGATTTCAGATTTGTCTCGGACTCATTCCCACTCACGGGACGAAGCCTGGAGACACCAGTTCCATGAGTGGGAACATGCACGGGTCTTCAAAGTATCAGCTTAATTTTATTTTCTGTCTCATAATAAACTACCTAGTTCATAAGTGAAAGAATGAAACAGTTGTTTGGAGACTTGGGAGCAATCATTTTCTGCAATAGAAGTAAATGAAGACCAGTTCCGAAGACTTCAGTGAAGCCACCAATGTAATTAAAAGGAAGGTCTGATTCACATCAAAATTGTGATATATTTGTGGATTGAAAGATTTTTTTCAATATACGCTTTAATCAGAATCTGGTAATAAAATTAGTTTTGCTTTCCTGTAAATGAGCACACTGGTCTTGTACGCATATTGGCCTGAATGTAGAATGAAATCTTGTTTTAGCCTCATCTCTCCTGACAAACGAAGTTCAGGGGGAGAAAAAAAGCCCAACCCGATCTACACTTACATAGAGTGTACCTATACCACACAGGCACCTACATGAGACCCGCCACACAGAGCCAACAGCGCAGCAGCCGTGGCCCTCACTGCGTGGCTAGGGCACCTACAGTCTCAAAGGGGTAAGAAAGGGCTACGACCCCTTTGGCCTCCCTGCCAAATCCACACCTAGCCTGAGACGGGGCAGGCAGCATTAGCAGCAAAGGGCAGGGGAACTGCCTCCACAGACCGCTGCAGGGGAGAGTGGTTAATTCGAACATGCTGGGTCCAGAGCTCAGCGGCAAATGGCCTCTGTGCCCAGCCGGTGAGAAGGGAAGTGGGCACAGCTGGCAGGATACAGGGAGGGAGGGTGAGCTGCTGCAGGGAGGGACAACGGACAGAACTAGGATGGGGCTGTGCGGCCAGGGAGGAGCAGGGAGCACTGCATAGGGGTTGGGAATATCTATGGACACGAGGAGAGGGGCGAGCTGGTAACGCTGGGGGCAGGTGGGGAGGAACTGAAGGTGCATCAGGCTGGGGAGATGCAGGATGTTAGGCCATGCAGAAGGGTGATATGCGGGGTCCGACGTGAGGCCAAAGGCAGTGTTTGTTGTGGAACAGCCTACGAGGCTTAACTGTTAAATTAACAACTGTGACAACTTCTCACTCCTTTCCTCAGTGCAAAGATCACACCTCAGCATGGAGGCCATCCTATATTCAGGCCAATGCAACATTACTGTTGTCTCCTCCAAAACTTCAGGTAACCTAGTTGCTGTACCAGAAGTAACTCAGAACATTCACACGGATGAAGAATTCAGGTTTTGTTCCTCTATGATCAAAACTAATTAAGCTGACTTTGAACTGTGTTTAAGTGTCCTTAAAAATGCATCATTAGAACAAATATAGTGTGGATCCAATCTTTGACAATGACAGTGTTTTATTAAAAAACATGTACGCACTATTATCGCAGTACCATTTCTCAACAGATGAGGCAATTAACTTCAGTATTGATCTCTGAATAGCAAATAACCACCTTCTTTTTTTTCTTGTGGATATATAGACTGAGCAATGGAGATAAAACTTTAAAAACCACTGATCCTCAAATATTACACTTTCCAAAGACCAGCTGAAAGAATTTTATGAGTAATATTGCCTGTTTGTGTCTCAACATATTATCACTTAAAATCCTCATTCTTACTGGTGCTTTCACAACTGCAGGATGAATGATTATATGCAGTATCAAATATAACAAACACATTACACAAAAGCTCATATATAATACTATTTTTAAAGAAGCATATACTTAAAGCAGGATTAAAGCAGCCTGTGTTCAATGCACACCTGATGTTTGCCCACTAAAGTCCTCAGATTTTGGTCTTAACCAGTTCCGCTGACTCTTCTTGGAGGAAACCAGAATCCAGTACTTCCCATTTTTACTGGTCTGAAAAACAAAAGGAAGAATGGACTAGACTCCAGCGAAACCAGTATATTCAGAAAGGCTGGGATGCGGCAAGACCAGGGGGTTGGAAAGAATTGGAAAGGAAAAGTTAAAAGGGATAGATCCAACCCATGCACAGAACATTATGTACTGTTAATTATAAACTGTAGGAATCAATTGTTCTTGCATTATCAGTAGCAATTATGCATTTCAATTTGCAGTATACTTACATCATTTCAACTAACGCTACGCTGGACAGTAACACATAAAGAGGTAAAATAAGACAAAAGCAAATGAGTTTTCAATAAAGTTAAAAACAAAACAAAACAAAAAATCCACAGACCACAAACAATTTAGAAATAACAGTGAAACACGTAAAATGCTGGGCCCAGACTTGAGTTTCTTACTCAGAAAGCACTGAATAAGAGAAGATTTCTGGATTAGGCCCAACTTTACTAGAACCTAATGCCTTCATTCTGCTTAATTATACAGGAAATAGCAGCTTAAAAGGTGACCTGCAAAGGAAAATAAAATTAATTTAAAAAAAATAATAAAGCCTCTTGATGATGTACATGCTACAGGTAAATCCCAATAGAGGGCAAGTCTAGGTGTGCCTGAGCAAATCCAGAGGGCCTTTCTGGAATTTCCCTTATATCTCCCTTTTCCCTGCCACCATCCTTTTGTAAATTTGCAGCACGTCTTCCTTTTCTTGCTAGAAAGCCTCCTGGATGACACAGGTATACAAGGAAAACGTGTTCAGCACCTCATTGTAACGGGGAGGTTTATCCCCTCCAACTCTTCCAGGTATGTAAGGGCGAAGCCCTACACAGTGCACATACCCCACACAGCATAGCAGGCTGAAGGTATTTGGCAGGAGCCCCAGAGTAATGTAACATTTCCCCCCACACACACCATTTCCCCTTCTCACTTCCCATTCGCTCCAGTAAAGTATTCTTCCTTTTGGTACCGAGTCCAGCTTCACACAGCCCCAGCCTCCTCTGCTGGTAAGCATGAACGTGAGCAAACTGGCATCCTTGAACACCTATTAAAGTGCAAAAATGCTTCAAGCGCAACCGACTGAAGCTCTCATGACAGCTGAGGTGCATTTATTTGGGGTTTTGTACATACAGGCAGGAGGGAGAAACAGCCCAAGTACTCAAAGAAAAAGTGAAAGGTTTGTCTTCAACTAATGAGCGAGAGGGGGCACAACCCTCACCTCCTCTTTGGCCCCAGATCACCTTGTTTCAGGGAGAGAATGCTGATGACTCCTTAATCCCTCTCTCAGCAAGACCCTCATAAATTAGTTACCCTGCAATACCTATCTCAACATCTTCCACTATCACAGCAGAAAGGAAGAGCTTCATTATCCAGATGTTTCTACTACCATAACTCACAATAAATAGACAATATTTAAGACAGCCACATAAATGTAATGGACTAAGTCCTCATGGACTTAGTCCCTCCACTACTGGTGTTTACAGACTATTTCCTGTTCAACAGCACCCCCCCCCCCCACCCCCTATCCCCAATTCTATGTAAAATATTATAATGCCTTCTCAACAGCATTCAACATTTTCTCTTAAATGCTTATGGTACTCAATTCTCACCACACATCTAAAGTCACTTCAGCAAAAAGCAGATGCCCTCCGAGATGGGCCACTAGAGGCATGGAAAGACTATTCTATCAGGGGAAACTGAAGGAACTGGAACAAGTCAATAAGCAAGATAAACACCAGATGTAGAGGAAGGTCAGGTACTCTTATTCATTACCTTATGAATATAGCAAAATCACAGTGCAGTGGATCCAGATGAGGACAATGCTACACCTACAATTAGCTGGGATCTCAACTTCTACAAGACCATTATTAAGCAAAGAGCTTAACAACATACACACAAAAGCGGTAAGTTTGTATGAATAATGAAAACATCTGCTGCATTTGACAGGATAAAGTGAAAACAGAAAATAAAAAAATTCCTATGCTTTGTGACAATAAATCAGCTACTGGATAAAAGACTTTTTCTTATGCGCAGAATACAGAAGTTGTCCATGATAATGCTGATTTTTAAACCACCTTTCTCAGAAGCTTTTGGTGCCAGAAAATCTCTGAGGCAGAATACTGGACAAAGATGTACCATTCTTCTCATAACTGCTTATAGTTATAGTGTTATTAAGTTTTCTTCTCAACTAGATGAGTTAGGAACAATCTTTAATGAATTACAAAGCTTAAGTTCTTCTCTACATGAAGTAGAGAAGCATCACACTGCAAAAAGCATTGTCACGTGCACGTGCCCAAAACCCACTTGGGAACTAGTAACAAAATAGAACTTCTGTAATTTGTCAGATTAGAATTCTTAGAATTTATCAGATCTTCCAGTATCCGTGAGGCACTAATTTTGCTAACTCTCCAAACACCCAGGTAATTCCAGGTTAGACACTATTTGAATTTTTACCATCTCAGGAGTCAAAGAAAAAAAAAAGCCCTCAAACCCTAGGCTAAATCATTTATTCCTGTTTTTAATATTAAAAAAGAGGAACATACTTTTTTTCAAAATTCACAGTTCATCTTTAAAAATCTGAAAAAGTAACTGCACTTGCAAATGTTTTAAAATATTACTTGATATCTAAACTAAAAGGATAATGAAGACATTACATGAATACAACCAGGAATCCTCCTTCTAACTTGCATTTCTTATTTTTCTTAAGAGTGCACAGTAAAGGAAAACACCAGTTTCATGGTTCTTTTCTTTCAAAATAAGATAACAATAATGAGAACACAGTGTCGAGAACACAGTATCTGTCATTACACCTTGTACACAGAACAGTGAATCTAGCTTCAATTCCTGAAATTAATCAGTTTTAAACCAGAGAAGGGTCCTAGAAAAATCAGAGTCATAATAATTGTGGAACTGATTAAGGATTTAATAGTATTACAAAGTCATCTTGGCTTTTAAATATTTCTTTAAGGAAACAAAATGAAAAGTGGTTACTTACCCTATGGAAACTGTGATTCTTTAAGAAGTGCTGTCCACACAGATCCCAGGTGAGCATGTACTCACATGAACAGGATCGAGCTCTCCGCAGACAGTAATGTCCATCCAGGCTGTGCCTGTGAACCCTCCCCAACTGCTACCAGCAGTGGCGTAAGGCAAAGGGCTCCCGAACAGTGCCACGCGCGTCACCGCACCGCCTATTGCGGTCTGCAGCAATGGCAGCTCCCAGTTCCGCTCTTCGCTCGTGCCGCGGGGCGGGAGCCATGATATGTGCCACCGCCATCAACGAGCTGCCTTGGGAAGCGGCAACCTCCCTCTTCAGTGGCTGCTGTAGACCTGCTGCTCCCAAACCTGTGCACCCGTCTCAGGGTTTTAGATGGAAGGAGCTGGCAAGGTTTACTGTGGCTGATGAAAGCAGGGTCACGGGAGAGAAATACGTGGGCAAGAGTTGACGTCCTAGCTGGGAGCGTGGTGTGAAGACTGGAAAGCTGAAACAGACTGGCACCCTGGTTTGGGAAGAAGGAGGATGAACACATGCAAGCCAAGGCAGCCAGAAGCTGCTGCTGCTCAGGGTGGTAATGGAGCAAACTAAGCTCAGGATGCCCCAGTCTAACCTCTCTCAGGTTTGCCAACAGTAAAGACTCCTTCAGAGCGAAGGACAAGAGATCGCTTGTGGTGCCTCTGTGGAGAATGTGCCCCGAAGAGCCACAATTACTGTAGTGTAAGTAAACATTTTTCTTCTTTTCTGTATCGGGTGACTAACAGCCACCTGACTAAAAAAAGTACTGACAGAGGAAACCTGCTCTGTCCAAGCAGCCAGGAATAGCTGGGGGAGCCGAGTTGGAGAAGTCAAGAGACAGTCAACGTAGCCACTTACTGTGGCTCAGGAGAGCCAAAGTGATGGTCAGACAGCACCTCCATGGTGCTGTGGCCAAACTGAACTACAAATCTCAGCACATCTGCCCCTCTCAGCCGGGGCTGTTAAAATTGCGCAAATGTCGCCAGAGCTCCTGAAGACGAAGGAATCTACCCCTGGGTTAAGGCAACCGAAGAAGGAGTACCATTTAGCCTCCTCCTGCTTTCCTTGTGCTGTGGGCTTACAGCAAGCAAGCTGTAACGAGAGGCTTATGCAAGCCTCTCGTTAGGCAGTTCAGTCTGTGAAGGTGCAGATTTAACCCTCCCTCCCTCAGACACCTCTGCTGGGATAGTTGTTGGAAGGGGCTGAGGGCGTAAGTGGCAAAGTGCCTGCACCACTGCAGGATGGCACGCTGGGACCTGCAGCCCTGCAAGGCTCAGCCATCCTTCCTGGATCATCAAGAACCAATGTGCCTACTGCACACTTGCACTGACTTCAGAGTGAGCCGTAGGTCTGATGGACTTTGTAGAAAAATGCTAGACTTTTCGCAGCAGAAGCCTCATCTCAGAGTAGCTGCAGGTAGTAGAAGGTCTAGCTGCCAACCCAGGACTTCCAGAGGTCCCTCTTACTTTCAGTAACTCAGTAAGGGAGGATCTTAACTGGGGAAGGTGTTCCCACCAATGGAAACAGTCAAGCAGGTAAGAAAAATCCATGCTTAACTGGCAAAGATGTTGAAGTATTGATGACTTCAGGGGTGCCTTTCTCCGTGTTGAATTAAAATCAGTCTTCTGACTGATGCACGGGTCTACATCACTGTATGTTCTTGGCAGGCCATCTGATCTGCATTTATTTGAACAGCACGTCGCTCTTTAAAGGAGACAGCCAGTGAAGCCTGTTCACCTTTGCCCACATTTAGGAGGAGAATCCTGCCTTTGGTAGGAAGATGCTGATTCTCCCCCATTTGTTCTTGGCTGGATGGCGCTTGAGGGAGAAGGGAGCAACAAACGGAGGTGTCTCTCTGTGGCCTGAGTTCTACCTCTGGAAGCTCAAGCTGAGGCTTTGGTGCTGGACAACAAGAAGGAGGAAGAATGGGCATTGCTGGGGTGAGACTGTTAACCAGAAGGTGGGTTTGACCAGGGAGCCAGCCTAGGCCAGGAGGGGCTCATGCTTGCGCTTTCACAAAGTGATACTTCATTTAATTTTCTGCATGTTTTATTGTATAATTTGGTAGAGATTCGAACAGCAACATGTACGCACACGTTTCTGCCCTAAAGCAATGAAGACATCTGGCACGACAGTCTATAAACACGGCACTGCCAAATGGCAGGAGGGACAGATCTTGACCTCCAGAGCCCTGCCTCCAGCCATCATGGCCGTTTGTAAGGCAGGCAGCGAGAGGGAGAGAGCCAACAGGTACACTACCTGACAGCAGCTGGGAATCGGCCAGGGTTTTACAGTTCCTGTTCTCCCACAAGCTGGTGGAGAGACGTGAAAAGACAAAGGGGTCCACGCTGAGGCACCAGCGGGACAAGATGGCATTGAGAGGTGGGTGAAGCCACTTGGCCTTTTGCATTTTTGGACAACAGCTATTGTAAATAACCACTCAAAGATGTAGGCACTGTCCCTACTGTACAGCAGTGTTTCACGTAAGGGCAGCACACACACATATGCAAATTAATCACAAAAGAACAGATAGTTATGGTGGGGTTTTTTTTAAATATATACAAGGCTGTATTTATACTATCTTGAACTTCAGGACTTCTTATAGCAGGCAGCTGAGTTCAGAGAAATCCTTCTCCATGGATTCAAGCTCTAGCCTACAGTATAGGGGGGTGGCCAAGGAAGCGTGGTAGGACAGCAGCGAGAGCATGCACAGGCTGCAGGAAGACACAACCAAATCCAAGCATGCAGCAGCAGAACTGCCTGCAAAAGCTGCTGCAGGAAAATGGAATGATGTGGGCAAAACAGTGAAAATATCTATCCAGCGATCTTGGGTATAAACATAAGAATGACTTAGAGATAACAACCCATAAGACTTTACCCCTCAGGGAAACAGCCTAACATCTAGAACATAATGAATTAACATAAGCACTGAAACTAAAACCAGGCAACCATTGTATCTACCGTTAGTGACAGCACATTACTAATATCTACTGTGTGCAGACCAATGATTATGCTGCAAAGAGTACTATATAGAAGGTAGCAAAACCAAGAATTAAGATATTTCATCAATTCAAAATTTTAACAGTCTTTGTTGGGTTTTTTTGGAAAACATCCACAAAACAGAGAAACTGAAATGGCATAAAGTTGAGCAGGAAACTCCCCTAATCCTTTCAAACTAGTGTGAAATATGGGTAGTATGAGGAACAAATGCACTAAAATGATAAACCCATTTCTCTTCTTCTGGACAGTAAATACACAGATTCCACTAGTAAACACATGTTAAATATACATACCTTTTATTAATTAATAAAGCAAGCATTTGGAGGAAAAAAACACTAGGTTGCTGTGGGACAGTAACCATCATACAAAAATAGGTATTTATATAGATTTGACTATTAAGCACAACACAGTTGTTTCATGATAAGACTATTTGCAATTCTTGAAAGCTGTATTACAGTCATGAAATTGGATAAACAGCTTTTTAATTTTAGAAAATAACTCATTCTTATAATATGCTACACTAGAAAGAGTATTACATAACATTTTTCAGAATATAGAAGAAAAATTCTATCATGTCTACCTTTTTTTTTTTTCTTCTTAAGTTTCTGGAAAAGTAGAACATGAACTTACCAACATTTATTTTATCATGACCTAATAGTCTGTAATTTAAAGAAAAAAAAAAATCACAATACTATCCAGCATCTCTTTGTGGGCTTTCCATGTTTCAAATTACTTACGTCCACTTTAAATCTTGAGAGCTCAGTTTTGGTTACTAAATGTTCCAAAGGATTCCTGATTATATACTAAATTAAAGGAAACAAGAGCTGCCTAGAGTTAACCCATCTGATGATTGTGGTTTTATGGGCTTTTTAAGAATCTCTATGGCACTGCATAGATGTTTTTCTAAAAACTTTGGAGAGGCTGCGATACAAATAATGTTGATACTGTAATTACGGTTAGAATGTTTAAAACCTGCAAAAGTACTTTCATGTATTTTGGAATCAGACACACCCCCCCGCTCCCCAAGAATAATCTGCATCCATTTTTAAAGTAATGATGCTTCTGTGAAAGCAAACTTCGGTTACTATTTAATCTGCATATAGGACCATGTCACTTTTATAATAAACCCTAGTCAAAAGCAAATCCTGTATATGTACAAGTAAACACAAACACACATCCTAAAGGTGTATATAAGGTTATACACTAATATGATCAGGAACTAATTGATGTTCATAAGGAACATTATTTTCCTTTGTCCCAAGACATCTAAAAATAAGACCAGGTGTGGGGGCTAGATTAATGGTACATCTAGGCTAGTATTCTGTCTCCAATAACAGCCAAAAGTACAGAACAGGTCACGAACATGTGGTATTTCTCACTGATACTCTTCTGACCTCCAACTACTTTGATGTCAGGGACTTCCTGAACCATATGTGGTTTCTGTCTGTTTAGCAACTTTCAGCACATCACCCTTTCAAGCAGTAGTCCACACTCCCCCTGGAAACCGTCTCAGTTTCTGATATGTACAGCATACTTTCGAAAAGTTGTCCCACAGGTCTCTCCACTACCAATTTTACAGAGAACCTCTTCCTTTTGAGGGCTCAGAATCTGCCTTCCCTCTTAACTGTATAGGTTCTTGTTTTGAAAGGCAGTGGTTAGTCTGCCTCTTCCTTCCTCTGCAGATCTCCACGACATTGCCCTCACTTCATTCCTGTCCCAGACCAAAGTCCCAGTTTACAGAAGTGTTATTCATATGGAAGCCACCCCACGTAGCCCATAATTCTTGCTGACCTTCTCTAAGCCTCTTCCAGTTCTAATAAATCCTTTCTGAGATGAAGGCTCCAGAAGTGCACGCAGCACTCGGGAGGCAACTGGACTAGACACTGTGGTAATGACATTCTCAATTTTACTCTGTATTTCTTTCCTCTAACATTTGGGTTGTATTTTGGTGATCAATGAGCTCATGATCTCACAGAATCGCCAATCACAATCCCCAAATCTTATTCCTCAATGGTAATACTCAGCTCGAACTCAGCATCTTTATATATAATCAGGATTGTTCTGTCCAGTGCTCCTCAGTTATCCTCATTTACCTACACTCAATTTCATCGCCCATTTTGTTGCACAGTCCTCAGCACTTTAATGTCCTTCTACTGTTCTCCACAGCTGGCTCTCTTCTTCACAGCAAACTCGCTCACCCAATTGCTCATCCCCCTTATTGACACCATTTACGAATGTGTTGAATAGCACAGATCTCTGTGGAACATAACTGGCACCCTCCTTCAATTGAGAACTGACCTACTTCTACCCTTTGATCCTACCTTTTAATCTGTCATTTACTTGTGCAAAGACCTTCCTTCTTACATTATAGCTCCTTAGTTTCCTTAAAAAGCCTTTTTGATAAAGTTCACTTTGATTTTTGAACCAAAACATTTTTAATTCTTGCTGATGCCTCCAAAGAACTCCAGCTCCCTAAGACAGGACTCTGTTACAAATGCTGCTTTGACTCTTCCCAAATAATCATACCTACCCAGGTGGCCGCCAATTCTACGCTTTATTATACAGTCTACCAAAATTGCCTGGTACAGATTTCAGATTTGCCTGGTGCAGGCCTGCCTGGCCCAGACCACCCTTGAAACCATGATTCTACATATTTACATTTCAGAAGATTTTTCTAAACCTGAATACTTTAGGATGTACCATTTAAACAATGTAATTTGGTTGCAGAATACAACTAAATAGGATAGAAAGTTACCAGTTTTGCTTTCTGAGACAGAGTCATCTAACTTGAGTCGTAATGCAAGATGTTTTTAACAGTTTTAGTAATAGGTCAAGTAAAAGGGTTTCTGGTGCTCTAGTCTGCTAGGTGGAAATCACAATGACATGGGTGAACTCAAGATAAACTCCACCCACATATAACACCACACAACACAATCCTGTGCAGCTAGTGATCTCTGCTTGGTCAGACAGAGACAGTCTGAACTGGAACAGCACTGAAAAAAGCAGGCACCAGTCACTCCACTTTGTGCTGTGCTCCTCATTTAAGCCGAAAAAGTAAAACTTTACCAAAATGCTCAGTAATTTCACTCAAAGGTCTGGTAGGCAGACAGCACAAAGGAACTGGCTGTGCTGGAGAAATCAACAGAGTGCCAGAAGGCAGGGACAGGTTTTTAAATAGCAAAGTCTGTAAAATAAGCATGGACTGTAAGTCAGAAAACATGGGACTACAATAATCCAACCAGTGATTCATCGTTTGGGCTTGGAGAAATCCTGTACCCTACCTCAATTTTTGTCTGCTGTTTAAAAAAAACAAACAAAAAAAAAAAGAAAAAGGGTAGGTAATACCCATCTAGCTAACACGGGATCAGATAAGAAGGGCGAGGTGGTGGCATTTGAAAAAATCACAATACCACATAGAAGCTGCAAAGACTGTACTAGGACAAGACCTTTCACGTGAGTCAGATTTCCTTCATGAGGTTAGGTTAGATGGTTGGGAAGCTCACATTTGGGACAAAAAGACAACTCATGAAGGACAGAAATAAAGTGACTGAGAAAAAGGGTAGTCTCCCAAGTACATACACTGCATCCCCAGCACAGGTGGTAACTATGCAGCAGTCCAAAGAATGTAGTGGAAGCCCAGTCCTGCCCTGAATCACACTGCCTGAACAACACTGCCTGGGGGCAAAAGCTGTGACAGGGTTTAGCACTGCTTTTTTTGTAACCTTGGATTTTCATATGATTTATTGGAGCTATTCCAATTAAAATGCTGATCCTGGTTGTCCCCATCTCCTCTGCCTCTTATCCCGGTCCCCAAAGAAAGGCAACAAGTAAGAAAAGAGTGCCCAATTTCCAAGCAGCCGCTAATCTTCCAATACACCCTACAGTCGAGGAACTGCTGTTCTATCTGAAAAGAAAATACTTCATAGATTATTGTAACTTTACATTACATAAAAAATATCATGTTTAGTCACGATAGCCTTTGCTACTACTCCTACAGCTGTGATGCTGGATGATTATATCAATGACCTTATGAGCTAAAACACAAAAGCCTTAGGAAAGGGTAACTAAAGATGCAGAATACTTAGGCTAATACCAAAGCAAATCCCTCTTCAAAGCTATAATCAGCGAGCCTTTCAGAACCTGCACAGTGCAGACACTGAATGTATTTCTGACTCTGTTCACGTACGAGCTTTGTCTATGCAATAATGTTAACATACACCTCAACAGCTTACTCTAATCAGAATGACTTCATGGGGTGTTTGCATACGATTTTGCTATGACAGCATCCTTGTTAATGAGGTAAGTACATAGCCCTGCATTTGTTCCCATCTCCCATTTGGTGTGTTGAGCAGTTCATTTACAGTGCTCTGTTCCAGTCTGTCATGCAATGCATTTTGGGATGCACATCTGAATCTGTAAGAATTCTGACATTTGATGCCAGATTAATGAACAAGTAAAAGCAGTCATGCATAATTTAGAGCTACACAATTGAACATAGCAGAGGGAGATGAAGCCAGGCAGTTAGTATCCAGAAGAGTCACCTGGAGTACAATTTTTGGGTTCAGGTGACTGGCAGCAACTATTGGATTCAGTTTCAGGCAGCAAAGGCAGAACCTGCCAGAAGTCCATACAGATTCTGCCCTGGAGCTGCACCAACAGAAAACCAATCTGTGAGCTCCTGTCAGCCTAATGAAATGTCATAATGATGTAGTCACCAAACAACTTTACCATTAAATCACGACATTATCAGCTTGTTATGGGCAGGGCAACCAAGCCAGGAAGGCTGACAGTAGCATGAGGAGGTTTCTCCATGTCATGTCAATGCACAGGAGGTAATGGATAACTTTGAAGGGATAGGATTCCCTACTGGCACAGAAGCTGGTTGTGAGACGCATACCTGTTGCCCTACTCTACCCCAGCTCCACCTCCCCAACACACAGGCTTAAGACTTTATCAACACAATGGCATACTCCTTCACAGTCCTGCTGGACACAGTTTATCACAGTAAGCATTCATCAATACTAATAATGGATGGTCTATGATGAAAGACCTGTGTCCTGCAAGGTAATTTTTGTCCTCCACAGTCCAAGACACCAGGGCATTTAAGTGCTCTCCTCTTTTTTTTTTAAAGCAACTTAGTAGACTCCACTTCCCTGATTTCCAAGCCTAGATTAAGCAATGGGAGAAAAACACATGCAAGACTTTGCCTTGAACAGCTGCAGACTGCCAGTGGAACAGGCTTCCAGAAAGGTGGAAGGAAGATGGTGACAAAAAAGATGGAATAAAAATAGTCTTATGACTGTATGGTATGCATCAATGTTTCATGCACGTTATGGGAAAAAATCCTGGAGGGCAGATGGAACATGAAATGGAGATGCTTTTGTGAGTCCCGGAGAATGTATTCCTCTAAAGTGCTCTCTGACAAGATGCTTGAGCTCCTTTCACCCTGTGGGAAAGTAGCTGTAAGCTAGCAAAAAATTTGCAATCAAAAAGGTATGTTTTATTTTAATTTTATTTTTAAAAAGTTGTGAAGAGATGAGTTTTACAATAGTCATGTGTTCAATTAATTTTTCAGACAGGTGTTTAGAAAAATGGATTTATTTACTGATTTAGCTGATGGTGCTTTTTCAATGAAAAAATAATGACCTTAAAAACAAAGTAGGTCATGCGAGGAGTGCTGCTCTAGATGATGTACAAGATCCTGAATACTGTCAGGAAACATTTCTAATTAGCTCAACTGACATAGTGGTCTCGACATGGAACATCTTCTATGTTTTGCAGGGTGTTGGAGGTAAAGTGCATGACCAGTGTTTTGTTACAACTGTTTATGTTTAGCACCTTTGTATTGCCTGTCTCTCGTCCCCTTCCAGAATCGCATAATCCATTTCAATCTTCTGGGAGTTCTCCAGGAAACCCTCCTTTCACCACTCTGACTTTGCAAACTCCTGCTGAGCTGAGCTGACAATTTCAGGGTTCAGATCCACCTTTCGTTTATCTTCTGAAATCTGACGGCTATCTTTTAGCTAATAATTCCCCGCTTCATATGGGCTGCAGCTTTTTTATGTGCTAAGAGAAATCAGAAAAAATAAAGATGTTACTAGTCACCCCACTCATTACAAACTCTATTTTAATACTGCCAACTAGTTTCTTCCCTCCTGACCACATTCAAATTCTTTTCCCCCAACTTTTCTTTTCACCGTGTTCCCTTCAAAATTGCAAGATGCCTTCCAAATTACTTCCACATACTACATATGCTGTTGTAGGTTTTTCTGGGACATACGTAATGGGGTAAGTTGGTTGCTATTGTTTCAAAACTTGAAATGGTCAGACACTGTTGGATAGGCATTTGAGTATAAAGGATTCTGCTTTTGTTTTTTTTTTTTTTGAAGAAAAAAAACAGTAGGCATTACATTTGTAACTGCACACATATGCAACTAGCTGTCCTTATGCTGAAGGATATTAGCCATAGCAAATTTCTAGGAGACTTAAGGGCCTCATTTATGAAGACAGCAGGCAAACTGCAATAACAGACTGCAAGGCTACCTATCAAGAAGCTTCATCCCGGAGTGCTAGAGGAGCATTTCCTTAAAGGGGAAAAAAAAAAAAAGAAAAAAAAAAAGAGGAAAACCCCAACAACTCCTTTACCTGCAATGTTTGTGTTAAACCTCCCTCCCACACACTCTTTTCACTCTTTTTATGGCTCCTACAAATTACTGTAAAACACACTGCAAAGTTAAGAAAATTCTAGCTCACTCTACTAAATAAAAGTTTTAGAACAGCAACACAGTTCAAAATTCCTTGTGTACTTCACCCTCAGCAAAGATTGAGCACGCTAATGAAACTCCGTGACAGCATAGCTTTATATTTGAGACTGCATTAAGATTTATAAACACTCTGAGCATGACTAAGGTCTGGAGCAGGGGGGCAGCATAACCAAAGCTGGGGAAGGCTGTGATTAGTGAGGAGGGAATGAGAGGAGATCAAATCAGCTGAGAAAGGAGGCAGAAAAGTGCAACTCATGTTTGGGACTTGGCACAGCAAAGAAATATACCATTAAAGCTTTAAAGTCAGTCTCATGAGAGAATGCCATTCCAGGGAGAGAAGCAAGAGTAAAAAAAAAAACACAAAAAAAACACCAAACAAAAAACACCACCAAAAAACCCCAACAATATGAAAGATGCAAAAGCATCAAAAAGTGTGATCAAGCTCTCTTGTATTTGTGGAGTCAGGTACTGGAGAAACTACAAAGCCCTGAGTCAGCAGCACAGATGTGACAGATGACACTGACTGGGAGGAAGGCAAACCAACTCTTCTTAAACTGAAGGACATGTCGCATGGGCAGGGGTGTAGGCAGCAGCAGCAGGAGAAAATACAGAGTTCCATGTAACGCCATCCGTCCTCTATGTCTGTGCATCCCCCGAAACACATGGGTCCCTCCAGCCTTCAAACTCCCTCCCCTTGCACCCACACGAGGAGTTGAGCTCCGGAGGGCGTGGAGGTGAGCTGTGCTGCGGCTCCGGCTCAGCTGGGACAGGCGTGCTCTTTGCTGTGTCTAGCTGGGCTGGGCTGCTTTGTGCCTTCCCCACAGCCCCAGGGCTCCCCGAGGCAGGCGGGGAGCGGGCAGCAGGCAGCGTGCTCCCTGGTGACATCAGCACCGAGAGCAGGGTCACCTCTCTCCTTCTAGAGATCTCCAGGCTTCCCAAATAGGGCAAGGTAGCTATGGGACAGAGTTGCGAAGACTTGGGCAGTGAAGATAACTCGATGCCACTCCTCATGGGATGGATCTTTTCCACAGGGGAGAGAGAGAGCAGAGAACGAGGGGAAGGAGTAGGCATGGAGGTAGAAGGGAGCTGATACAGTAAAGTTTCTGACAAGTCCTTCGGTACAGCAGGACTGATAACTAGGCAAGAGCAGCTGAGTGAAGACTGAACAGAATTTGCTGGATTTGACATGCAAAATTTTGGGGCAGGGGATACCAACAGTAAAGGTTCTTACTCTGGGTAAGAGGGTAAGAGAGATGAAGGGACATAGAGACAGCAGCTGGAGCGCAGAAGTTCGGAGGTGGCCAGTGAGTGACAGTGCATCTGTGTGGACGAGGAGCCCACAGCAAATAAATAAGACAAGAGCCTTATCTAAGTTTGAGAACAGCTAAGTTAAATGGCAAGCGGAGGGCTGCTACCTGAGCGAGAGAGCTCTGCTCCAGAAAATGTAGTTTAAACCCTCCTGTGAAGTTATTGTGCAATTGGGCATGCAATACTTACTGGATCGGATTCCTCCTCCAGCCTCTGCAGGATCCTGTAGCCGTTTCTTGGGTATTGTTCACGTCTGATGAGTCACAGTGCTTGCAGCAGGCCCAGGCCCAGCTGGACACTATGGCATAGGTGAGGCTACTGACCTTTATTTGCTGGGTTTTTACCCGGTTACCTCAGGCCTCTGCTGTGGCACTGTGCATCATCCGGGGGAAAAAAAAATGAATCACTCCTGGATTCGGTGGCAATGTCACTTGCAAAACCACAGCCCAGAGCACGTATGAGGGCACTGATCAAGAATCCTGTTGTGTTTCTTTGTCTTCTGCTACATCCTTTGTGGTCCTTTGTGTTGATTCATCCCCGAGGCCAGGTCCAGGTGTGCTCTCTTCCTTTCGTTTATGTGGGCAGTGACCTGTACCTGTCCGTCCCGTAACGATTCGTATCTGAGTAGGGTCAGACATACATGAACCGCAGGCCACCAGCCTTGGCAGACTCTTCAAAACTAATCAGTTGTTACAACTAACTTGCTTACAACCCCCACCACAAAGAGCAGCACTCTTCGCTACCTGCCAACATGTATGGAGCATTTACCTCCAGTCAGGATGATCCTGGAGTAAAGGAGGACATGGGTAGTGAGCCAGGTGGGAAGAAATACAAACTCCAGCACATTATAAGCAATTAACCCAAAGAAACCTTAGAGTGGAAACTAACTCACCGCAACAAGCATTTCCAGCACTTACTGCATAAGTAGTCCTTTTTGATATAACTTTGCGAATTAAGTTCAGCATGGACACATGATGCTGTAAGAGGAACTGAAGTGTGTTCAAGGTAACATCCTACTGTGGACTAAGCCATAGTAAACTGTCTTTGTTAATTATTTCCCAGTGATCAACAGCCTAGACATTCTTTCTCACTACCTCCATTTTAAGGTTCACAAAGGGACAATTCTACCTATTATCTGCTTGAGTGATCCTATGTTTCCATACTTAGAAAAGCAAAACAGAAGTAGAAAACCAGAATGCAGTACATTTTGCATGCAGTTTCTGTTTGTTAGGACAAATCTTTTTCTCAACATACAGGAAGAATATCATGCAGAAGGTAAAAAAAAATCCCCGCAACAGATTATTCCTCATCCTCTGCTTTTAAGAGACTACTCTAATAGATAACACAAATGGGTTTGAGCAACTGTAGCAACTGTTTTCAAGGATATCTTCTCTAAGCCACTGAGATGCCAAAAGAACGGGTCAAGTGGACATACATTTCAGATCTGCTAAGTCCTGGTCCCATCTCTGTCACATACCCCTCCACAATTTTGAGCAAAAGCACCTCATATCTACTGCATATCAGCTAGTGCATTTTTATCAACCCCCAATCCTTAGTTAAATAAAGAAATAAAACCACTTAACTAAATCCAGCCTACCTGTCAAGGATGCCCTTCTCTCGCAACCTGGCCTGACCATCCCTAGTTTCTAACGTGCAGCCCTAGCCACTCTGCTCTTGCAGATCCTCCACCATCCATCTAGCAATCGCAGCACCACGCTCCTTCAAAGGTTTCACTGCTATAATGGCAAAACCTGAGGAATCACTTCAGCTCTTTGCTGCAAAAGCCCATAGGTCATTGTGCACTCTGAATCAAGTGTTCGAGTTTTCTATTAGATACACAGGCAGTTCTTTATTTACAAAGGCCTGGATGTTAAGAAGACAGCACTACAAACAGGAGGAGTATTTATTTACAGATATCATTAGCAATTTACAAGAAAATGTAATAAACATGTCACATGAACAGCTGAAGCACTGAGTGGCTAACTGGATATTTCAGCTATCTTAATTAACTTCAGTATTGCATCAAATGCTGTAAGAGAGCGACAGATCACTAATGCCAAGTTAGTCATTTTCAGTAACAGTTCTCATGGAATTTTTTCCTTCTAAATAATCAAAACAATTGGTCATTGGACCTTATAAGGAAAAGTGCCATACCAAACAGATTTTCATAAAATACAGCTGTTTTAACTTCACAGTTCACTCCAGCCTATCTGCAGCACCTGAATTCTGGGGCTGCATTTTTATGTTTTTTTTTAAACAAGACAACAAGATAAAACTATTATAGTAATTAGCAGTAGAGTAACTCACTTGGGTGGTTTCATCTGTTCTTACGACAGTGAGGGACATTCAATAAAACCACAGCATAGCAAATTTTAAACTAATAAACACCAATACTTTATTTCTAGCAGCAAAGTATTAGCCTGTGAGATTTACTGCCAGAAGGTAGCATACAGTTAGACAGACAAGACTTAACATAGATAACTGGATCATGCAGAATTATAATGCGATTTGAAGAGGGCTTCAGGAAAAATTATACCAACCCTCTTTTTTCAGGACAAAATCCAAACCAGCAGAAAGTTAAATAAGAGAGGATCTTTATACCACCCCTTGAAGCATCTGATAGCAGCTAATATCAAGAGAAAATACAGGACTTGACAGAACAGTAGTCAGAATTCCTGTGTCGTATCAGATCTAGAGAGGATAACACTTTTGTGAATTCCAGACAGCAGCCTCCCACCTCTCCAGAGCATCTTTTGAAACATGCAGTTGAGCTTGCCTTGCGTATAGCAAAGTATATGTTTTAAGACCTCGGGCACTGGGATACCTGCCAAGTCACAACAAATATGTATACATAATCTAATCTACTTAAATTTTGAGTGGAAACTCTGTGCCCTTTAGATATATCCCTCAAGGCTACAAATAGCATACTTGTTGGACAGGATGAAGTTTCCCTGCGTAAGTAATAACTGAGCTCTTCTGGCATCTAACCACGCCTCCCGGCTTCTTCCAAAACCAGAGACTGGGGAGGGAGGAGTGATGAGGATGAAGGTTTGGCGGTTCGGAGATAGGGGCAAAAGGAGTTTAAGGAAGAGGAAACAGAGACAAATTATAGGTGTATTAGGAACAAGGTGCTCTTAATAAAACAGTTACAAGCAAGCAATCTCCCCCCCCCCCCCCTTTATCTGGCAGGTGACAAGTTGGTAAAAAAATTCCCAAAATGGAGAATCCTGTGAAGAGGAGAAGAGGGCCTAAAAAGTCAAATGAAGCAAAGCAGAGGCAAAGCAGCAGTGTTAACAAATTGCAAGGCAATGCTCACTGCCCAACAGATTTGAATACAGTGAGGATTATTCACAGCCTTGGTATGGTCACCTTTTCCTAGGAAAAACTGGCTAGAAAAAAAGCCAATGAAATCCTTGGGAGCCTGTATAGGCTTCTACAGCTAAAAATAAAATTAACAAATCAGAAATCAAAACAGTTTAGAATACACACGAATGTAAACAAACAGGAACATATTTTGACAGCACAAAGCAGTAGTTAAATAACTGTGCTGCCTTCTAAAATGAGGGAATATTACTATTTTTCTTTAAAAGCAGGTGACTATTGGGTTTGAAATTTCATACCGCACTTGTTTCTATGACCTATGAACCTTCTGTTAAGAAAAGCTAAACAACTGGATAAATTTTAATAAGAGATCTTTGCATTTGGCCTCTAGAAGAAAAATTTCACTGGCAGCCTTACTTCCTACCACTAACCAATCTCTTAAAATATAGTATCTACTAATCCTTTAAAACGCTTGGTCTAATTGCACACAATAATGGGCATACTTATCTGAAGCAGATCTAGTGTGGTCTACACTACTTGTTTCAGCAGGATTTTTTTTTTCTTTACTTCTAGCAGATAGTATTACAACTACAAATTTCAAACTGCAACTGCCCTGCTTACCCAAATCTGAGTACCAGAGGGCAGGCAAGGGAGATGTGGAGACTCGTGCCTGTGCCATCATTGTAACTGCACAAACAAGCAGTCTTTAAGAAAAAATAAATACTTGTGAACACGAAACGCAGATTCATGACCAGCTAATGCTGGGTAATACAGTCTGACAGCACGGCACCCACCCAAGCTGTCTGTCATTAAGAAAACATGAGAAAGTAACACAGAAACTTGGCTGTAGAAATTACATTTCTTTCCTGCCTCCTACCATATTGTGCAAATCTGCTGGAGTAAAGAAAGGTATGCATCCCCTTCTCCTGCAGAGAGAGCTGGAAGCTCATCTTAACTAAACCACAGTTGTTACATACTATTGATCACACACAATACACTTACTGCTGACCCGTAGCAATAATAATCTTCCACCCTCTCCCCAAACACACCACTTTCTCCCAGCCCCGCCAGTTAGCACAAGCTGCCACCACGACTAGTGCTGGGGGAAGTATCTGCTAAAGGGCCAGGTACAAAATGATCAAAAAGAGTTAGGGTTATGTGAAAGAACAGCTAAGAAAAACGACACAAGGCTACCAAAACAGGTACAACACCCTGATGACTTCAACATGTCCGTTTCTGAAATCATTTGTTTCCTTACCAAAGCAGGGGGGTGCTTTCAGAGGAGCCTGCATCCCAAATGCGAACATGAGAACGTGTCAAGACATCTGTATTTCAGTCTCATTGTTACCACAGTTGTCACCAAAACTTTAGGGTTTGTACCCAAAAGGCTGTACTTGCAAAGACAAGGGCTGATACTTCCCTTGAATTACAGGGCCACAGAAACCAGCACTGTGAGACATCAGGTTTTTTTTTAAAAAAAAAAAAACCAAAACCAACACAAAAAAAACACTGAAGGGTTTTGGCATGGATATAGCTATGGTACAGATAATTGCTGCCAGTTAACCTCAAGGCCTGATCCTTCATCAGATTTGACGGCTGCCTTGGCAAGCAGCTTCAGCAGTTACCTTCTCATCTCTGGACCCAATCCCAAAAGCAAAGCAGCTATCTCCAGAATTAGGTAACTCCACCTAAGCAAATGCCTTGTTTACTGGGTCAACCATAGGCAGAAGCAACTGTGCTCAGCCAACACCCCAAGCTGGCCGGACACAAGCCACCTCCTTGCTAGAGGCTGGGCTGCGTGGCAAAAGCAGTGCCAGGCTCAAGTGCCCAAGAGCAGCTTGGAGACAGGGGGTAAACGCTTTGGCACAGCACCTTGGCCAACGCTTTGGGATTGGAGATGGACACATCTGTCCAGCTGTCACGTTGATGGAAGCACAGGACGGCACTCTGTCAGCCTGTCCAGAGCTTAGTTATTTTGAGCATGCCTCCACATTGAAACAGTTGAAGGTATGATGCTTCTTCCTCCCTCCCTTTCCTTCTCGTGCTGGTGCTTGTCTGGCCACATAGTGTATCAGGCCAGAGAGCTAAAACAGTCACATTAACCCTACAGAGCTAAAATGGTCAAATTAACCCTACAGAAAAAATGCCGCCCATTTCCATGCAGTGGCTTAGTGCCAGCACAAGAGGAGGTAGAGAAGAGCCATCTCAGGTACAGGGATGGGCAGGCTGGGATTCCCGCAGCTCTAGCCCAAACTGCTTATCACTGAGAAACTGCACCCACAGATTTCCTATGGTCTCTTGGCACTAACCGGATTGAGCAGCCATTCAGAGTCAGGAACAGCAGAAATTTCAGCACCCTGCTAAACAGAGGGAGTTGGCACCACCTCCGTCTTGCAGACCCCATGTCCAAGAGGGTGGCAAGGGGAACCAACCCGGCAGAACAGACTGAGCACAACAGACTAATGGAGTATCACGGCACTGTGAGATGCTCTCACCTTAGCAGGGGTGATAAGAGGTACTAAATGACCAAGTTCATATTATTGGCAGTGCATGTATTTCCTTGAATAAACTTGGTCAGAACTAAGTCTGCCAAACAATCACAACAGAGAAAAGCACTGGGCAACTCTTTCAACTCACTATTCCCACTACAGTGAAAATAAGGTAGAAGTTTACAGTCCTCTGCACCAGAGGTGGCTACCAACCACAGAGGCCAACACAGGGACTCCTGAAAAGTGAATTAAGAAAAGTATCTACTATACTTATATAACCTTACCTGTCATATTGAAATACTATCTTCTGATTTAACAGGAAGCAAGGCCGCCATGTGATGAGATGGAAGAGTCTCAGAACAGCATCAAATCCAAACAAAGACTTTTTGCCTCATTTCAATATTGAGCAAAGTTGGAGAAAAGTTATGTGGACATACAATTCATGATGATAGCATGGCCTCTGGCATGGAGCATGTTTTCAAAGAAAGAATGAAAACATGAAGGTAAAGAGAAAATCGAATAAAACGTAACATGATTTTTAAAAGTTGAACCATGTCAAACATCCAACTTTTCTTCAGCATGACAAAATAGTGTTTCTACAAAGGAACCATGACAGTTCTAGTCTCACACAGTAAGAAATCTGATATGCTACCACCTGAGCAGTAGTTTGTTGTGCTGAGAAGAGAGGGGTTAGTTCAAGAATAGTATGTCAGGAAAAGCAGCAGATAAAGAAGAGATGACACCAGATTTCTTTCTGAAAGGTGGAAGGATGTTATTTATGGACTTCTGCCAAGACTGGTCTTCAGTCTTTTTTGATTCAACATTTTCATTTAGAATTTTTTTTATGCCTTTAAGTAAGCACTACTAAAATGTGTAGAAAATACTAAACTAGGAGGTACCAGAAGTACAGTGCAGACTGAAACAACACACAAAAACTGCAACAAATCTTAAGGACAGCTGCAACAGAAATGGGATGAAAAGTAACAACAAAGGACAGAGTAACGCACTTAAGAGACTAGTGGTTTCTAATGAAAAGAGACAAATCATTAGTTGGAAGTAGCAGAGAAGAACCATCCTATAAGCAGCTAGTAAAACTCACTAAAGAGAGCTGGTTCAGAAGAAAGAAAATATAATGATTCAACAAAGCAGCTGTATTTCCAGCGCAGAAAGGGACATACGGATGCCACTACAGTGGACTACCAAGATCTTGCTGGGAACACCGTGTATAAATCTGGTAATACATATTCACAAAAAAATCTATTTGGGATAGCACAACAAAACATCTGATTAAAAAAAACAAAAAACAAAACAACCAAAAAACCACAAAAGGTCTTAGGAAGTACACCAATGAGACAATCAGCAGGGCTGGCATAAATAAGTGTAAGCTTATCAAAAGTAAGTTTAGGCTGGAAATTAAAAGGGTTCCTAGACAATAAAACACTGGCTTTAAGTTTACACGTCAGAAGATAGGGATGTGGACAGAGGAAAAAATGAAACTAGTTCACAAGTGGATCTATATATGTTCACAAAGACAGACATGGTTTCTGTGACAGCAAGGCATTTGACTCAGCCAGGGTGATTTGTTCCAGTTCTGAATACTCCTCGGAATACTGAGGTCCCTGAATACTCATCAGAACACAACGATGGTCCTAGCGGGTCAGAGCAGAAGCCCATCCAGCCCAGCATCCTTGCTTCAGTAACAGCTGACAGCAGATCATGAGGAGGGAAAGCATGTAGTATTTTGGGGAAGTATCACCATTTGTGATTTAGGGACTTCCTGAGCTAGGCAGATTTAATAGCCCTTCTTTCCACTAATTTGGTAGCCCTCTCTTGTGCCCATGTAAGCTTTCTTACTCACAACACCCCATGGCAAGGAGTTCCACAGCTTAATTTCACGGTTTATTAACAACCCATCTGAACACATCTCCCACTATTTCTCTTTCCTCTCAGCTAATGATTTTGCTCCCCCTTCATCCCATCTATGCCATTCCTTTATGATCCCCTGTCTGTGATATGAAACCTCTATTGTATTCTCCCTTTTGTAGCCTCTTACCAGTCGGAAAAGTCTAAGCTTACTTAGGCCTTCCTTCCATGGAAGCTGTTTCACTACCTTTTTCGTATTCATCACCTTGTTCTGTATTTTTGCCATTCTACATGTATCTTTTGTACGGTATTGAGGAGACAGGACACCACAGATTGCTGCCTGTTTTATTTCTTTCCTAACAATTAATTCCCAAAGTCCACCAAAGTACAGTGGCTTGACATCTACATTGGGCAAGTCAGCATAAACTTGAATAACAACGGGGGGATGGGGGAGTGGTAGGAGGACACGTGAACAAAATACAACGTATTGGTGAAGAGGCAACACAACTTGGAAAAGGAAACAAAGCTCCACAAAGCAAGTGGAGTTCTCTGAAGGGATCAATAAATATGTAGATAAGGGAGATGCAACTGAATGGCATGCAGGTAATATCTACACTGAAGTGGCTGGAGACTGACAAGACGAAGCTGAACAGACTGGTAGTTACTGCCTCTTCCAATAAAAGAGCTGAAGATGTGAAATGAAATGATAAGGACACAGGCTCAAGAAGGAAATGTACCTATTTTTCACACATTTCTACTGTGGAACTCCTTGCAACAGGGTGTTTAGACACTTAAGAGTTTACAAAGGCCCAAGAGATCACAGGAAAAAGTTATGGAAAAAGTCCAGTAAAGGTTAGCAAATACAAACCCACCATGACTGGCTCAGGAAGCCTTTGACAAGTGAATTATTGAAGATCAGGAGAATACTCTGGGAAAGCCATGTCTTCATCCTTGCCCTGCTCCTGGGCCTTTCACCACACCTTTGGTTTTGCCACTGTCAGAAACAGAACACCAGGCTTTGATATGCACACAAGGGTAATTATTCCTACTAAATAAAAAGCAAACACAGAATTTGATCAGCATTTATCAGGTTGATCAAAAGTAGTATTTGTCATCTCAGGCCTCGATTGGGCTGGTAAGACCTGTGATAACAGTTCTCTAACAACACTTGATTTGGAAGCAAGACAACTCTTCTGTTAATTTACACAAGCACCGACACTGCTGTCAGTAGGTACAAATGCTAACTCAAATCCAGCATATTTTACTATTGGCAGAATGAGTAGGATCACATTTCACCATGCTGCCAAACACTTGCCATTATAAGACAAACTCCTCTACATAAGACAACTTACGACTTTGCCAAACTGCCATTGTTTGGGCTGAAATTTTACAAGTTAGTGTCTGCTTCAGTGTTTTGTTCCTTCACTTTTTATTCATTCAAAACAGCACAGCCATTTCAGAAAAATAAAGGTTAATGTAAAAAAAGTTTTGTCTGTGTCAAAAGATTCCGGCGGACTTTTCCTTTTCCTAGAGTTTTGAAGCCCTGTCCTTTGGGATGGAGAATTGAAAATAGACAGGGGTAGTGGTAGAGCTGTCATTCCTGTGAACTCTTCCCAAATTTGCCCGATTTCTTGATTACTTATTCCACAAGTCCTTTAGTCATTCAGAAACCAATCTTTTGAGTCAGATAATGGAACACTGTCCTAGAGGACTCAGATTCTACTAGAGATCTGTGTCATTTAAACTGAATGCTACAGAAGAGGTCATTAATTTTCCAGGTCTTTGACATGGGTCTACAAGGAGTGATTTGCAGAAATAGTGCCTGCAGCTGCAGTGGAAGGCAGTGAAAGTTGTGTTCTAAACAGATTATGAAGACAATGGTTTATGAAAAACTCGGCCTAGTAATCTCAAAACAGGTTGTCCCCAAAAATGCCACAGAAACTTGATTCTTAAAAAAACAACCCTCAGAAAAACCACAAGAGCCATTTACTTTATTCTCACTCTGCATTTTATCCTGTGCATGCACTGCAGACTCTCCTGCTTTGGTATGAAGGTGCTTACAGTACAAGTCTCATGATGCAGGTTGGGCAAGTAGTGTCTCTCCATCACAACAGTCAGAAACAACGTACAAGCAGCTAGGTATTTCATGAGGATATGGACTGTGGCTGTAGGGCAGGATTTCTCAAAGTATCCAGAGCCTGAGGCAAAACATCAAACGTGCTAGAGAGCATACCAGAACTCTGTATAAATATGTTCCATTGTTAAGATCCATGTATAAGTTTCCAGCCAGCAAACTGGCTTTTGAACTCCCATCTGCAGGATACATACAGCTCTGAGAACTAGCATCCCACTGGGTATTTGCCTTCAGTGATCCAGGGCCTGAAAAGTAGGATAGCATAGGAGTGCCCATGGCAATGACTGAGAGAAACATAATTTGGCTTTGTGTAAATGAGGGACAGCTGAATTTACTATTTTATTTAAAAACAGTAGTGTCAGCCACTGTTGTTAAATTAACACACAAAATTAAACAGCGTGCATACATGCAACCGCAAGTACTTTAACTCCTTTTTCCCCCCTTCCTTTCCACATGCCTTAGTTCTCCTCCTTCGAGTAACACTGTAAGCTTGTCAGGGGAAGGACAGATGCCTGCTGTGTTTTCCTTTTCAGCCTCTAGTACACTGAATCCTAAAAATGGATGCTACTTTTTTTTTTTAAGGCATGAACAAAGCAACACAACTCCGAAAGCCTCCTTTAGTTCTATTTATTCTTACCCAGTCATCAGCGCTTAGAAACAAACATTCTTCCTGTCCACTGCTCTCCTGTGAAAGACCACAGTATCTATAGTTACTGGAGAAGAGCGCTTCAGTTATCTAGGCTCCAATCCTTCCCATGCTTTACTTTTCAGCTTGCCCCAGAAGGCTTGCTCCCTCAGAGGACACCAGAATCAAGATTTCTCTCTTTCCAAAGGCAGCTACTGAAATACTCTCTCATCACTGGGAAGCTCGTCACTCCTTAAAAGAACCAAATACCAAGATCACATCTGAAACTGAAGAGCTAAAGAGTCACTTCTGATCAACTTACAACTTCCAGCCAACTTGCCAGGCCTCCCCCAGCGCAAGGAAAGTGGTGAGACTGCAACTCTAGCCCTAAGAAATGCTGTCAGCACAGGCTGAGCTTTTTTAAAAAGAGCTACCAACTTCCCCCAATCCATTTTTTCTTCTTAGTTGTAGGTCTTCCTGTCAAAGGAAAGCATATTGGGCAGGTGGCACACACTACTACAGTAACACTGTGAAACTCTCATCAGGACAGAAATAGCATCAGAAACAGCACCTCAACTTCCTTCAAAATATCCATGATTTTCTAACAGCCCTAGGAAGCAATCACCATAATTAATTCCCCATCCTAAGAATGGAATGGCATGAGGGAACAGGGGGAGAAGGACTATATCAAGCAAGAATCTTTCCTATTCCTTTCTTAAACAATGCCTGCTTACAAGAGGCAATCTCACACAAATACAAGGTATTTTTGGCTGATCTTGCTGGGCTGTTTCTCCTTGGCCATTTGGAAATCAAATTTATTAAAGAAAACATTGTATTTTTGGCTAGAGGTAGCTTAAGAGCTTTCCTCAGAATCCATGAGAAGAGCTGCCCAGCAGAGAAAGACCTGGGGGTGCTGGTTGACAGCCGGCTGAATATGAGCCAGCAGTGTGCCCAGGTGGCCAAGAAGGCCAATGGCATCCTGGCCTGTATCAGAAACAGTGTGGCCAGCAGGAGCAGGGAGGTGGTTGTTCCCCAGTACTGGGCACTGGTGACGCCGCACCTCGAGTACTGTGTTCAGTTTTGGGCCCCTCACTACAGGAAAGACATTGAGGTGCTGGAGCGTGTCCAGAGAAGGGCAACCAAGTTGGCAAGGGGCCTGGAGCACAAGTCTTATGAGGAGCGGCTGAGGGATCTGGGGTTGTTCAGTCTAGAAAAGAGGAGGCTGAGGGGAGACCTTATCGCTCTCTACAACTGCCTGAAAGGAGGTTGTAGCCAGGTGGGTGCTGGTCTCTTCTGTCAGGTGGCTGGAGGTAGGACGAGAGGAAATGGCCTCAAGTTGAGGCAAGGGAGATTTAGGTTAGATATTAGGAAAAATTTCTTTATTGAGAGGGTTGTCAAACATTGGAATGGGCTGCCCAGGGAAGAGGTTGATTCACCATCCCTGGAGGTATTCAAAAAGCGAGTGGACAGGGTACTTCAGAACATGGTTTAGGGGGCATGGTTAATGGTTGAACTCGATGATCTTGAAGGTCTTTTCCAACCTAAATGATTCTATGATTCTAAGATACTTCCCTCTTCAGTGGAGCAGCACAAATTTGCGGCTAAGAAACTTTGGGCATAATTCTGAAAGGAACAAACAAACAAGCCAAAGTCCAAGGTCACACAAATATCCTCTCAGGACAGCTGTTTATTTTATATAATTCTTCCAGCTGTGCAAAAGGTGCTCTAAACAAACAGAGCATGTTGCCAAAGAAAGGGAAGCAGCTCAACACAACCTGCACTACAGCAGAGTTCTTCCCTGTGCAGGGTGACGATTCCGAGCCCAAGAAGCTGCTGTGGCACACAACACAGGGCAGCAAGACCCAGGACCTGAAACTCTGTTGGCAGATGGGTATTTCTGATGGTTCATCGAAAGGAATGTGCTAAGAACAGCATGCAAAAATCCACTGAAGCATTCAAGTAGTCAGAGGATCGACATACTTTGCAGGTATATCCTTGGCCACAATCTGCTAGTGCTTTATCTATAAACTACTTACCGATACACAAATATCCCTCTGTTTCCTAGTGCTCCTATGTCACAGAGCACCATCAGACTAACCAGTGCAGAAATAAGAACACAAACATTTTTCTTTTGCAGCTGGTGAGTAATATGTGACTGAAGAATGATGAAAGCTACTACCAGAGTAGAAAAGCAATCTGGTACGGGGAAATGGTACATTAAAAAAAAAGCAGTAATGAAACATTCAGGAGATGAATCAAAACAAAAAACAAACTGAACTTTTCCTATAAATCAGATTTCAAAATACTAAACAATAAGAGACTTGATTATGAAGAAATCTAAACACATGCAAAAATAAAAGGGCCAGATCAACAAGGTGTTTTGAAGTATTATTAAAATGATGGTCCACCTTGAGAAGGTATTTTTCAGATGCACTGACAACTCTAGACAACCTTATTTTATGCTCTCCATTTTTTTCTTGGAGATATAAATGAAAACAGTTGTTGAGGAAAACTGCACATACTTGGAATAAACATGAAAGAGTAACAAGATGGGAAACAAGTCATTACCAGACAGGAAAAGAGAGAAAGCAGAAATCCAGAAAACCTGAAGCAGAATAACAAACAAACAGTTTAATCTTTTTGAGGGCAGTGGGATGCAGTGATGATGGCTAGGAACACACACTCTTCTGGTCCTCTTTCACTGTAAGGAGTTTATCATGGGCTTGACCTCTCGTCTCTTGGCTTTTTAAATATAAAAGCTCCTCTTCGGTAAATACATTCTCATCTTTAAAACATAATTATGGTCGGAAAGTTGGCACTAAAAATAGCACCAAGGAGCTTCATATTCATGTCTTCTTGATTTCTGTATCAATTTACTTGATTGCAACAGTCAAGCCTATGTCCTGTGGTCCTCAAGACTGAAAGGAGTTCTTAGGAGGGTTAGTCCTAAAGAGATGTTTGACAGGGTGACACTTTTGAGTTTAAATCCGTAAATAATAGTTGAAATATCAATGTGTGACTGTAAATACATCTATATAAAGGACAAAGCATTCACAAATGTTTAGCGACTTTCTTAAGCAAGTTTCTAAGTAAAAAAAAAAATTAGATTAGGGAAACATATAAAAAAAAAAAAAGAATACATATTCCACTAATCCATACTGGCATGCCAGGAAAACTTAAAGACAATTTGGAACAAACTTCACAAATTCTTACAATTAGGAAATACATGAGGAATAACATCATGAATAAGTCTTCAAATTAGCAAGTGACCAAGAAGTATATGCCTTGCCAATTTCAGTTCAAATCAAAATACTTCATGATACAAGCATATTTTTAGTACTTTTACAAATAAATGGGTTCTTTGGAATAAGATTCTTCACTCACTAACATTCTCATTTTTTTTCCTGCAGTGTCAGAAACAGCCATTTCAAGATGACTTTTGCAAATCTGCAAATTGAAAAGGACAATTAACATGTAATCTCATATGAAGTTAGAGCCTTTGAAAAAAAGGATAAAAATATTTTAAATAGAATCTTGGAAAAGGTTTTTTTTTCCTCACTTTAAAAACTGCCTGAAATAACTACTGCACTAACCTGATGACACACTTATTTACTATATTTTCTTACACCCGTTATTCAGTTGTTGGCAGTAATACAACTTCATTTAGCAATAGCTTGGACCCCTCAGTAAGGGAATGTGTACATAGTAGCTCTCTAATCTTGCTGCCCAGCTGCTAAGACAGTCACATGAGTCACTTGCTGCCTTTAGAGCAACACACACCACTTGCTGAATTTAGAGACATTCTCTGTTTCTGCACTGGCCACATATATATAAATTGAGTAATACCCTATCCTAATCACACACAAAACACTCTAGGTGGGTTTTTTTTTTGGTTGGGTTTTGTTGGGTTTTTTTAGGTTTAAACTGGTGAGTCAAAGAACGTATTTTTTACTAATGCAGTTAACAACCCAGCTCCACAAAGTGATTTATGTACTGGTTTTCAGCATTATCATTTTCACTCCAGTTAGGCTAACTTCCAGAATCAGTTCAAACGTAGGTAACTTCATCTAATTGTTCAGTGAAAATCCAGCCCTGGAAGAATGAAGAACTCTATCTGCCAGGACGATTCAGTACACAGCTTTGGAAAGAAACACTTTACAACAATTCCTTCCTTATCAGGATTTTAAACTGTGACTGTTTGGAACACCACCTTATTCAACCGTCTATTTAAAAACAATTTACATAAAGACTGGCATAGCTACTTCCAGGCAGCACTCTGGTCTACTGATACATAAAACTCCTTGTTGAAAATACTTTATTTATTAACATAATCTATAGGTAATGCATAGGAAGTACTATCACATACAAACAGCACACAGCCTTTCAGCAAAACACTGTGAGGATAATCTTCTTTGGACTGTCACTGTATCCTCAGTGTAGGCCCTAGGATGTTTCATTTTACTCTGTATCACATACTATCTTCTTTCCCATATTGTCCCCGTGTCTCATTATGGCACTGTTCTTTGCAGATGGTCGTATATGGAAGTGATCAACAACACAACCTATTACGCTCTGGTCATATGTGTTCATAGACTACCAGCATAACAACCCGGCCCCCAGAATCATACTTCAAGGTACAGGGCTAATGCCACCAAAACCACAAAGTCTTTTAGATTATACAAAACACACTTCTCCAGTTCAAAAATATATTGGCCCAAATTGCAAAAGGTGTTTTAGCGTGCCTGAAGAAGAAAGCAGTGTGTCAAACCTTACCTAACTCTATTAGTTTAAAGTACGGCCAAGCTTGCCTTAAAATGGTCTTTACAGACTTCTTGCCAGTAGGAGATGTCCCAACTCACCAGTTGAGCAGCAGCACATTTTCAAGTTAAATACTCTAATCTGTCAGATAACATTAAATAGAGCTCTGTAACTAGCCAGAATAGAGTATCAAGTAGTAACAACTAACTAAACTTTTCACTCATCTTGTACCATCCTGAATTAGCATTTGTAAAAATAAATGAAATGGTTGAGCAAACTTTGCACTGTAATTCAACTAAGTACAAGCAAATTCATTGTATTGGTATTTAATACTTAAAAAATTCTAGTCACAGATGTACACAGTGGCAGTCAACCTACAGTCAAATTTCAGACTAACACACACATATCTACTGTTCTTATGAGTAACACCCAAGATTTCTGAAGTCAAATGATAAGGCAGAACTGTATTTTTCTGTTGTATTTTTTGCACTTTACAGAATTTTCTGCCAAGTCACTATTGCTGTTCCCCACGTTTTTGTGACTCTTTACACTGCAACAGTATACAATTACAAAAATTGAATGAGGAATATACAACTTCAGAGAATGAAGTGGCAGAGGAACACGGGGCAAGATTAGCAATTGAAACTACTAATCCACATGAATCTGTGTCCAATCCAGCTGGCGTAAATTCTCATCCTCCTTTACTCTATCTTTCCCATAATCAGTATAGCATTCCATTCAGGTATTTGGCTATCACAACATAATATTCTACAACCAAATTAGGAATTGCCACCCCCTCACACTGAGAAAAGGTGTTTGTATATGCCATCTTTAATCAACAATTTGTCTCGAATAACCAGAATGCCTTAAAGCAGGTCAAACCATGCTGACATAAAAAACAATTATTGGAATAAAGGCTGCAATTTGATAATGCACGTATTATGCATTCCATTAAAGAAGCCGCTCTCCTTAAGAATTCAAGTTTATGCGTGTATTTCTGTGATAACCTGAAACCTTTCAGATGGACTCTAGTAAGACGTAGCTGCCTGGAATAAGAACATTGCCTACAGAATGATGTATGATGGCTTAGTGGATTAGCATGTTAAAAGCATAATCTCTTTTGTCACAGCTATTTTTAAGTGGTCTTAAAAAAAGTATAAAATGTTAATTCTGTTTTTCAATAAACATAACTTTTGATCTGCTGAGTCAGAGGTGTTATGCATAATAATCACAGCAGGAGTACAATGCTATTTGTATTTGTTTGGAGGAAAAAGCATGAGCACAATTCTGTGCAAATAACAAGAAAAAATATCATGGAGCAGAATTCAATTAAAGGCAAATACACCAGCAGAAAATAGTAATTCTGACAAAACAAAACACTTGTTTTCCTAGGTACAATCCATTACTAGAAAGTCAACTCCAAAGCCACATAACATTTACATTCAGGTTTTATAATATACACTTCCAACACTGGACTACAATACAGTGTGCTACTAAGTCAGTGCCATATCACTTTTCCATGTATCACTTTTAATTCTGAATTCAAACCCACAAAACCAACAAACTCACTAACCTTAGAAAGCACTTTATCATGCACTATCTGAATGTAGTAGAAGAGCTTTGTGTTTGTACAGCTCCCAGAAATAATCATGGCAGGGTTCTGAATACCTATGCATGTCTAGATACCTAACCTTTTTACCTCAAAAAAAAAGTTATGGATGTACATGGACACAACATTTTTTTTTTTTTTGCTTTGATCAAGTTCTGATGGTTTTGCTACTGAAATCTATATTCTTCTAAATGTACATTATGTATTAATTTCATAAATATATTAATATAACACACATTCCCTTACTGAGAGATCCAAGCTATTGCTAAATGAATCTCCCATGACACTAAGTATTATTTAATTATTTAATATATTAAATATTATTTATTATTATTATTTTTAATATTTGTTTATTATTATTATTACTTTTTAATTATTTAATATAGTAATATCATCAGATTAGTAGAGCAGTTATTTTTCTTTGCTTTCAAGACAGTTAAATATTTTTGCAAGATCTTTAGTAAAAGGATTTTTGTCCTTTTCAAACACTCTAACTTCATACGTGGTTACATTAATTGCCCTTTCAAGTTGACAGACTTGTAAAAATCATCCTGAAGTGTCCATTTCTGATACTGCAGGAAAAAATGAAAATGGGAGTGAAGAAAGGATCTTATTCCAAATAATGAATTTATTTGTAAAAGCCAGAGTAAAGCAGTTCCCTGTTCACACCGTAGAAAGAGACCAAGCCTTCACTGCAGGTCTGCTCCTTCCACGTTCAAGACACTGCAGTTCCATCATTAAGCAGCATCCCCTGCTGAGAAGCACATGACTCTACTGTTCCATGATGTACCCTCAATGACCACCGGTTTCCAAATGATGCTAAAAAATATACTGGTTTTAACCTGTGAAAAAAAAACCCTGAACAGCTTCATTATTGACAACCTGAAAGATCACCCCTTTTCATGACTGCCACCTGAAACCTTCTCAGATGCATGTTACAATAAAAAAAACCAGATGGGGAAATACCACTCACTCCCTGAGAAGCATTTCAACTTTAACATAGACCTCTCATTCTGAGACAGGCTTAAAATGTTAGCATTACAGACTATACAGTTACTACTGTACATTTACTAATGACCTACCTAGAATTTGATAGATGGAAATGATGATATTTGGAAAGCATGAAGTAGAGGCTGAATATCTTGAAGGTCACAGTGAAGAGAATTGTCAGCATCCAACTGGATTTTAATAAGCTTTGCCAGAGGAGCCCAGGACATGCATTTTTATTGACTGTTTGTTCAATTTAATTTGTTTTGATTTATAGCAAAGCACTGTTGAAGAGGCCAAGGAAACTTTCAAATAATCTGGCCAAAATCAGACAGGAAAAAAAGTCTCCCTCTTCCATCTACAAATTCTGTAGTTCAGGTCATTTAATAACTTTGCCAGCCACTGCAACATACTCAAAAAATATTAAGAGACAGACTTCCTAAACAACTGATGAACGCAACAAGTGGAGGGGAAAAAAAAGAATAAATTTTTATCCCCACATAACCAGTCTAAAAACACCTAAAGCAAGAAGATAGAATGCTTGCTCTTCAGGCCTGAGCTCTGCCATGCGCAGGGGGGGGAGTATATGTATTTTTGACTAGATACTCTCTCAGATGTACCCCCAAACAGAAAATCACATGATGAATTTACAAAGTTGCTAAGTAACAGTTCATTCTCAAGAGGGATACAAATACATTATGATCTCCATCCACCAGACCTCTTAACCTTCCTAGAAAGGCCTTAGAGAACGTTTGGAGAGAGAGAGATATACACACATATATATGGATGGATGATCTTCAGAGCACTGTTGGCAGTGAAAGTGGTGGCAAATTTTTATGTATATTTGGGAAAGGAGAATTAACAAATCAGTTAAGCTCTCTCTTCTTCAAACTATGAGTCTTACTATCTCAATGAAACAAATGCAATTTAAGTACTACTACTTCACATAACAGTTACAGAACACTCGCAACCTGACAGCGAATTTCTGCCTGCCTTTAAGCTTTTTTGTTAAGCTACTTACATAAAACCTTTATGCTAAAACTACCACCAAATATCAAACTACCTCCTTTATGATAAAAGTCGGATGCTTAGCAGAAAGGATTATTTGACCTTCAACCACAGTTTAATAACTAAAACTATGACAGGAATAGGGAAGGTTTAGGGCATCCATGAAGTCTTTGAGCGTTTGCTCAGAATTGAGGGACCTTCTATGGCTTGATTCCTGATGAAAACTGGAACAAACAGCACAATACTCAAGCACTTATTCAGACAAAACCTTTAGGGAATTGAATCTGCCTAATGAAGAATTGTGGAGTTCATCTCAAGATAACTGAATATATTATCAGTTTCAAGGTTGCAACATTACTGTGTGACTGCAATCACAAATTCATACGATTTAAATAATTTTGAGAGACTGAGGGGCAGTAATTTAAGTCATCAGAGCCCCTTCCTGACCACACCTCCCTTTTCACTCAAGGCTTGAGCAAAGATCCAGTCTCATTTTATGTTCAGTATTTTTATTAGGCAAACTACAGAAAAATAGAAAATAATAGTACATATTCAACCTCCCCAAACTAAAGCACCTTTCTACTCCAATCAAATCAACAAGTTATCAATGCAGTTAAAAACTGTTTAAATGCACTTTTCTTTCAGTACAAATATTTAAGCATAATGAAGAGTAAGAAGTTTGTTTTACATGATGCATAGATAAAAACTGTACTAGAAATTGAAATGTATTACTCAAGATGGATTTAACTTACTTGTTCTCAAATATTCTGAAGTGGTCAAGTTTTCAAAAGTAAAATAATATTATACTACAGGGGAGACCTCTAAGACCAGGTTTTTTTCCCAAGAAACTTATTTCATAGTTTATAATTTCTGAAAGTGTAATCTAGATTTCTGTTTGCCTTCTACAGCAATGGATGCTAGGAGTGTGTTTGAGTGTTTCTTATGAGAAACAGTGACACCACATATGTGATTAATACTACAAGGCTGACAAAACCTGACATCTTTTCCTCATAGGCTAGTTTAACATTCATCCAGTTTGGGATTATTCCCATCATCCAAATACCATTATGACTAAGTTTCCCATGTTACTCTACACCCAATTTTTATACTTGTAGAATCATCAGCACAAGTTAATTCCACAGTACTCCTCAGCACAATTTTTGTAGTACAAAAATGATCAATATCAACACTTAATGGGACACAAATTCATTTTGAGAGAATGAAGGAGTTTTAAATAAGTGAAAGAACTGCTGGGTTCAGAAAAGAGTGTATCCAAAAGAAAAGGATACACTTGTACAGCTAAAACAAAAACCCTTTAAAATTACAACTGGGAAAACATTACATTTTACAAGTAATGAGAAATTAAACGAGTTTGATATAAATATTTCATATACACTTTTTAAAGCAATTTCAACACATATTAAAAACAGCCTGAATAATTAGGATAATTAACATATTATGATTCTCGGTTAACTTTTAAAGTAACAAATAATGTAACTTTGTTGTTTAGGAATAGAGCTGATTTCATTGTACTGGTATGCTTATAACTGTATTTAAACACCATTTAAAATAGCATGTAGCAACACCATCCTTTGACAGATGCAATAATATTTTTATTACTTTTTCTGAAACTGATTAAAATATAGCCATAAGCTATATGTTTGTGCTGGGGTACAATTAGAAGTCGTATAGTCTAAACACAGTCCCAGTATTCAAAGGAATTAAAGAAAACTGTCAAGTCACAGAAGGAAAAAAAAAAAACCATCTACAGATTCAAATTAACTGGCATGTTTTGCGATCAGCTATGTCTAAGCTCTTCTCTAAGCTATGTGGTTCACTGTTTCCTAGTGTCCTAGATGAAACAAATTATGCATGTATTGACCACAATAACTTCCAGTGAACAAAATAAGCTTGAACAATGTCTATGTTTAGCTTTTAAAGAGAGCATAAAACCCTGACAGGATTTTATGTTTATTTTATTTTAGTTTAATACTCACTCTTCTTAAAGTACTTGTGAGGGGAAGAGCACCAGTAACTGGTAACAGGTAGCTAACACCATAAACTTACGCTTTTGTAGTGTATCATCTTATGAAAACATAAGAACAGTTGTAGGCAATTTCTACTTTTGCATATTTATATTGTATCTATACTTCCATGTGATAAATACAGTATTATTATTAAGCCTTGCATGTAGGCAGCTGTAGTAAATGAACAATTAGTATAAATGAAAATTCCACACATGACAGTAAGAGTTTGAAGAAACTTAACATTTACAAACTTGTAAATGTTTTATTACTAACTATACAGGCTTGATTGAAATTTAATAGTAAGCTGCCAGAATCTCTCTTTCTCCCTTTTCTTCAAAAAGGTCTCTTTTAAAAAAAAAAAAAAATCCCTATATCACAACTGATTCAAAAGACATGACATTCTCCCTAAACAGCCAGATGTTTCCTTAAAATATGTGTATGTGTATCTATATTACATATAAATGTAACATTCATGATAAATACATATACCACACAATAAACAGTTTTATTAGAAGTGACAAGCACTTGGGACAGTAAAATCTGATTTGCATACACAGGGTCCTTCTGCTGTTCAAACATTTAGTGTAATGAGATCTCATTAATTCAGAATCAGATGATTTGCAGGGCTTTCTAGGGAACTCATGCACTAGTAAATCTGATACCCTGTAGTATACAAATACATACTCAATAAATGAAGAGGGAAGGTTAAGCTTTCTGACATTCTCCTTGCTTTTTGTTTACCTGGCAACTCACAGTAAACGTGCATATGACAAAATCAACCATCTACATCTTACTTCATGAGAAATACCTTCAGATTTGGCTGTCTCCGAAGTGTAATGTGACCCACAACCATGAAGAAAAGCTTTTAGGGTGAAAGTTAGTGATATACAATGTCAGGCTACCAGGTAAATTACCTGTACAATACATAAGTCTATGTACAACCTGCATGGTTAAATGATATCAAATAAAGTACTATTTACAGCAATATGGAAGAGATTATTATTAGTTATCCTAACTTTAGTAAAAAAATAACTTTGACAAATAATTCCCTTTAAACACTTTCTAATCTGATTTCTAGGGATATTCTCCTTTGAGAAAGGAATTTAGCAAATTAAGTGCAAAGAAGATTATAGCAATTCAGTTTACTGTAACAGACACTTTTTGCATATTTCCAAGTTCCTATACATAGTTATTTCTTAATTGCATATAATGGCAATTCTAGGTTTTACTTTCCTGATTCCCATTTGACTTCTCAAAGCTGATTTGAGCTATTTTACTTTGGAGTTTTGAATTACTGTTCTGTGTATTATAGCCACACTTGTCTACATTCATTTTCTTTTATCTATCTCACTTTTTGGTTTTATACTAGTTCACCCCTGGTTTTTTTCCCTCTTTCCTTTCCTTTAAACAAAACAAAACAAAAAATTAGGCACACTGGGCCATCTTCTGCTCTCTTCGTGCCCCCTTGTAAGTCTATCAAAACCACCAGGGTTGGGCATGTGTAAAATAGCCCATCACTCTGGCCGTGTATTTTAATGTATTTGAAAAGGTATCTCTACACTCTGGACAGACAGTGAATTACAAAAGGGACAGAAGTTATTACAAAAAAGGCTGTAATGGAAACTGATTTATTCCTTCAACATGAGAATAACTATATAAGCTTTCCCACTCTTCACTGTCAAGTATGTACTTATGCAGTCATCTCAAAACCCTGCTATGTACAGTGGTTAATTTTAATGCCGTGATCCTACAGTAACTGTTTACAAGACATGCAGGGTCCATTTAAATATTAACAATTTTAATATATCCTATGAGAAGGCCCCATCCTTTATAACTATTATCACGTAACTATTTTTAAAAGCAGGTTACATCTTGTCAAAAATTTAAAAACCTCCTCTATTAATTTCTGCTAATTCGCCCTTCTAAGATGACACAATAACAGGTGAACACTGATACTAAAGTAGACAAAAAATACTTTAACAAGCCAATCTAAAGAAAAGTAAAACTGAACTTGCAGTAATGGTGACCAGTTCTGTTCCATATTAGGTTTTCATAACTTGTGTACAATTAGAATTTTTCGCATTTGATGCTTGGTGGACAACTGTTCATTTAAAATGCATTAGTAACTGCAATCTATTCAATTTCAGATAAAGGGTCACTATATTCCTTGAAAAATTAAAAATAAAATATAGGCAGCTGTATAAGTGATTATATTGAGTTATTCATTGTTTTACATTCAAGTTACAAGTTTGCACAATTTAAAAATCAATATAAATTTAATTAAATTCTAGATGTGATTTTTTGATTAGCAGGAAGAATACACAACTCTCTATTATCAAAATGCTCAGATAAATGCAAAAAAAAAATCCCCTACACTTCAGAAATTTAAACATTTTACATTTGATCAATAAAAAAAAATGTTACTTTGTTCTAATATTTGAATTATTTTTAAATAGTTTTTTAAGGCTACCTAAACATCTGGTAATTGGTTAAAGATGCTTAATGGTTCAGTGGATAGATACTGCACATTTCTTCCAAAAGCAATGCAAGCTAAAGCCTCACTAGTAGCAAATACTTGGAGAAGATCTCCTTGAAAGCAAGTGCCCTATCACTTCAGTGGTGGTGGCTGCTAGCTCCTTTTAACTCTACACTGACTTGAGAATGGTGTAATTGCTCTAATGTATTTCACATTTTCCAGAATATCTCCCCTTGGTAAATAGATAAACTTGTTCAAGAACCCTCCCAAAAGGTATTTGCTGACAAAAACTGGTTTTAAAGATATAAGAGGTTACAGATACAAAATTTAAAAAATTTATGGTTTAGGCTCTGAAGTAAAACATCTCTTTTAACAAAATAACCTTGAACAATTACAAACAGTGATTTATTTAGAACATGAGCAGTGCCCTCTTTAACCCATTAATTTTAAAACACATGCACTACCCTGAAAGGGGGAGAGTTAAGGGCACCATTTTGACTGACTAGCTGCAGAGATGGACGACCATTAGAAGTGGCTGTGCTTTGTATACAGTGCCTTTTGGAATTACACAAACCTTTAAAAAGTTTCTTAATTTAAATCTCAAAGTTCTACATTAGGAAACTCATTTTTCAGGACAATTACTAAATGAAAATTGCACACCAAGAGACAGACTTGAACTAAGCATTCAAGAAAAGTTGAATGCATGTCAATTTAGATTCCTGTATTTGCTGTACCTTTGTAGAATACTGTAATTATTAACTTTTAAACATTATTTAATAGGATTGATAAGCGTCTAAGAAGGATTTTAATACATTTACAGCCCCCCCGTTTACCTAAAAAAACCTAGGGCAACTTTACCAACAACAGCCCACAGTATTTGTTTCCTCAGGTGTTTTAATTTAAGAAAATCTTGAAAAAATCATACTGAATCATATATAGAATCAGAGCAACATATAATAGAGAAGATTATCTTAACTCTTAGAAGTAAGGAAGCTTTGAAAGTTACTTCTATTTTTATTAAACACCACATCATCCCTGTAAGAAGAATTCAGTTTTCTACAAAAAGAAAGTAAGTTTATAAAAAACAATCCTAAACAACATTTGTCTTCTGCTATTATTATCACCATATGGATTATACCTTAAAATTAAACCCAGTTTAGAAGACTATCAAATTCTGTGAGAACACCCTTTCCTCTTCCTCCTCCCTATGTACTGAATTTTGTACTATGGTGGATACACTGAATTTACTCTGTAATACATAACTGTAAGTCAAGAAGGATACTCCACAACATGTGCTTCTTTCATGTTGTTATTACCAGTGCCTATACCTATTTTCAGCATTACAATATTAATGATTTAGAAGCTCTTCATTAGGTAAAAATGTAGTAATGCATTAAGCACTTCATACTGATGGTCACAGACACAGTATTTGAAGAGTTCTTAAATCCTGTTCTCAGTACCATTAACTAGTTTATTAAAGTTAGTTCTGCACATCTACTACTATCTATCTACCCTGGTACATTAAAAATACCAACAATGGTACACTGCTATTAATTTATCAAATTTCTATTCATTTCAGGATAATGTTTCTTTGGTCAATAAAAAGAAGAGATCAATGTAAGAAATATTTGGAAAGGAACCTTGAAGTATGAATTCTTGCTAACTATAAAAGAGATCTCTAAACCATAAAAGACAGTTTTGGAGAAGTGTTCAATTCCATTCCTTTATACAAACTGATTTATCTTTCTTCCTTAATGAACCTTTTTTTCTAGCCTAAGAGTAAAGTGATTTAATTTTCACAACTGTGAGTCACTGGAAAACTTTGAGATTTCTTCCAAAATCTCTAACCACAAGACCATCCTAGTCAACAACTACTGTACCACAGCTTCTTTGGTCACACTCGCAGAAAAGGTACAGATCGTTTGCAACACAGCCTATTCAACACAGAGGGCTATCACAACTGATACTCAACTTTCCACAAGTTCAAACAAAACATTTGCTGAAATAGCCTCCCTACAGGTTCAGTACTCCATCTTTCCTCTCAAGAACGATGTACCTGTATACAATTTTTAATCTAGAATTAAATACAGAGACTACAAAAACAAGGCACATGTAAAGGAAACATCACAACTTCTCATAAAGATATCATTGCCATGTTAAGAGGTGATGCTGATTTTTTAAATAGGATATTTCACTGAAAATTAAAATACATAGGAGATAATAGCGACAAGCAGAGCATTTCACATCATTACAGTTAAACAAGTTAAAAATTAAGCAAAAAAACTGTATCAGCCAGAACCCATGCTAAAAGCATGCATGCGCACACACACACATGCACACATATACATGAAACTAGACCACAGTTAGGATATTTTTTTCTTTTTTTAAACACAGCCAGAGGCAATTCTTCCAAGTGATGTTATAATTACACAGCTAAGGTGTACTTGTAAAAAGCCCCTACTTTGGCCAATTAAAACCTACAGTTATTTTCACTATTTTCAAAACCTTTTGGGACTGTTCAGAAGATTTAAGTATAGAACAAGCTCTACAATACTTTTCAACAAACTCACATGTCCCCCACAAAACTGAATTTATTCAAAGTAAAAATAATGCACTTCACAACTTTCACAAAATGTCTGTGAAATTTGCCCTATGCACATAGGTCTCGTCCTTGGGAATTCATAGCTAGCAGAACAGCACTAGATTTTAATATTAAACAACCTGAGACTATTTCATTTCTGCAACACCCATTCCAAAAAACGCTCTCCAAAACACAGCATTTTAATTAACACACCAAGAAAACTCCCCTGAAGACCTGCTACACACAAAAGAATTGCTTTGATCCAAACGAATCTGCACGTTTTCCCCTATTATCCTGCCTTAATTTATCAGACCAGGGCCGATTTAATACCTTTCCATTAAAAAAAAAAAAAACAACGAACCATCCCTCTGCTAGAGGCAGAGGTGCTGCAGAGGTGATGATAACCCTAGGAAAAGAGAAGCTGTCTCTTTAAAATGCCCTGCTATGTCCCTGATCCCACGTGGAACCAACATCAGCAGCACTTTCGCATTAACTTCAATGTGAGGCGAGATGAGGCATCATTATTTTATATAAATAAAACGAGGAGACTGCAGAATACATTCTTTGTGGGAGACAAACAGGTGAACTGAACGTGCCAGGGAAATCAGCAACCACCCGTAGAAAAGGTGCCCTGCCCCTGAGCCCTCTGTGCTTTCCCTATGGAGCATTACCTCAACCCCACACTCCTCTGAAGAATCCAGTTTAAATAGAGGAGGGAGCCACCAGGAAAACTTGAAATTCAAAGGCAACGAAAATGCACTTTATAAACCGGAAAGGTTTACTCTTTGCCTCACACATCCTAATTAGATCAGGAAAGTGACACTACAAAGGCATTACATTCCGGTCCGAAAAAAAAAAAAAAAAAAAAAAGAAAGAAAAAAAAAAGACAGAGGAAAAGAAAGGAGCCCCCATCTCCCAAAAACCCCAAACACACAAAAAAAGCATTAAAAAAGGAAGTTATAAAGCAGCACATACAGCATTTATCTTATCTAGGATCACTCCGCATTACCCCCAAGTTATGCACTTTCTGCACTATCATCTCCCCCTACCTCTCTCTCCTGAAAGGGATTTTCACGTTTTCTCGTTGTTGGTGGCGAGTGATAAGAGGCTTTTGCCTTCCCAAAGAATTCATCAACAAAAAAAAAATAATAAATATTAACTCCTTGCTCCCTGAAACCTTAAAACGGTCTCGGGAAGACACGGGTTTTATTCTGTTACCTTGAGGAAGAAAAGGGGGAGCAGCCCCGATTTTTAGGTATTTTTTGGCATTTTTTTCTGATTTTTATTTTGTTATATGCCTCAGTTCTCCCTCCATTTTGGTTGTTTATGATACTGACAACAAGCTGTCCCTGCTCGCTCGCTCTCTCTCTCTCTCCGGATCTCTCCTGCTTTCAGTTAGCAAACCCCCCTCCCCAATGCAACACCACTCAGCACTTACTTGGGTTCACACTTTTCTCTAAACACACACCGATGGGGAAGGGAAAAGCTTCTGGGCCACTCGGAGGGGGAGAGCAGGCAAATTCGTTTCTTTATTACGAAAAAAAAAAACTTTTGTCCAAAAAACGACGGGGAAGGGGGGTCGAGTGCCCCAAAGTCCCTCCGGATCCCCCCAAAGACGCGGCCGCCAGGTTCGGGGGACACCCCACGGGTAGCCGGGTCCACGGGGGAAATTTCTGTGCGAAATTCGGCCCGTTTGAGGCGGGGGGCGAATTTATATTAATTTTTTCCCTCATTTTTCGGCACCGCGGTCTCTAATGTCTTCCGCTCCCTCTCGCCGCTCTCGCCGCTGTCACTGCATTCACAGCACAGGCTCCGGAGAGGCGAGGAGGGGAGGGGGCGGCCGCGCAGCTCCTGCCCCTGCCCCTGCCCCGCGCCGCCGCCGCGGCCCCGGCCCCGGCCCACCGCGGGGGTCGGCGGCGGGCACCCCGCGCCCTCCTGCCGTCCCCCGGGCAGACCGCTGCCTCGCCCGCTCGCTCGCGAACCAACATAGCGCCGCGGGGAGGGAGGGGAGGAGTGGAGGAAACTCCTGAGAGAGGTTTTTTCTGAAAATCATCTCTTTCTCCCTGCGAGGGAGGGGAAGGGGGGGCACCGCTCGCCTCGCCTCCCCTCCCCTGCTCTTCCCCTCCGGGGGGGTCCGACGCGGGGCGGTGGGGGGCTGCGGGAGATGGGGGGAGAGGGATGGAAGGGAGGGATGGTTAACACAAACTTTTCCTCACTGCTCGCTGCTCCTCTCTCCTCTCCCCCCTCCTTCTCCTCCTCCCCCTTCATAATTTAAATAACCCTGATATTTCCCTGCTAAACCCCGGCGCCTGCCCCCCAAACCCGCAGCAGACTCACCGCGGGAGCCTCAGCATCCCCTCTGCGCCCCGTTTCCACCCTTTACAGTGTTCTCCGATTTTTCTGTAATTTTTTCCCCATATTTCGGGCTGGACGCGGCGGGCCTGGAAATTGTTTGCTTTCCCGTCTTTCCAGCAGCCATTGTAGTGTATGCGCTGCGGTGCAGCCCAGCCTGCCGCACACGCCGCGCCCACACCGCCCGCCACCCACACGCACCGCGGGTTGGACGCCTCCCCCAGTCAGTCAGGGCCGCGGCCGCGCCCCGCCGCCGGCGCCTGCGGCCCGCGCCGCCCGCCCCGTTGGTGGAAGGAGGCGCCGCTCAAGGCCGGGGCGGGCCCGCCGCCGCCGCCATTGGCGGCCCGGCCTTGCCACTCAGCGCCGCCGGGGCGTGGGCGGCGGCGGCGCTGGGCCGGGGGGAGCCGCGAGGCCGGGAGCGGGGTAGGCTGCGCCCGTACTTAAGCGGGCTGCCCGAGCCGCTGACGTCTTTCGAATTGGAGACGGGCTGCCCCCTCCCGCCCCGGGGCTCCCGCGGACACGGCCGGGGACGGAGGTGAGTGCCGCCGCCGACCCGCGCTGCCCGCCCGCCCGCCGTGCCTGCGGCCGGGCGCCGCTTTCCTCTTCCCCTCCGCCGGCGGAGGGAAGGCTCGCTCGCCCGCCCGCGCGCGAGGCTGGGGGGAGCCCTGCCTGGCCGGGAGACGGCGCGGGGGGCCCGGGGCCGGCGGCGGGCTGCGGCGCGGCGGGGCCCGGGCACCGCGCTCTGGCGGCAGGTGGTGCTGAGGGAAGGCTGCGCGCGGGGCCGCGCCGGCCGGCGGCCGTTGGGCACCAGCGGCCGTTAGGGCGACGGCCGTTCCCCGCGCGAGGCGGGGAGAGGGGCCGGCGGCCGCGGGGGGAAGGGGGCGCGGGGCTCCTCCGGTCCCGTCCCCCCCCCGCCGCCGGTGGGGGAAGGCAGGGGCTGGGTGGTGGGCGCCGGCGTCTCACCGGCGCGGGCCGGCCCCGTGGCGGCCTGTCCGCCCCCCTCTGCACCTGACTTGCCCCCCGGCCCTGTTCGTGGAGGCTGAGGCGGGCAAGGCATCTCGGCGGTGCCGGGCGTCCGGACCCGCCGGCTGCCTCCTCCCGCCCCCCGCTTGTCCTGCTGTAATAGCGGCAAAAGTCGTAGGATTTGTGTACGGCCTTCACTCCAGGGTTTCAGGTTTAATAAGCTGGTCTGTATTGCAGCGTAATTGACAATTTTGTATGGATATATGCGTTTAAAAAAAAAAACCAAACACTTTTCAACGGGAGGGAGCCCATAGAAAAATATCCTGATGGTTTTATGAATTGAAAAAGCCCCAGGGTTAAAGAGTGCTAGCAGCAAATGTATTTCTCTGTGGTACAGTTTACAACTGTTAATGTGTTAAAGCATAATTAAGAACTGTGGAATAGACAAGCCTTTGGTTGTGGTTGGGCTCTGACCTGTAATCTGAAAGCAGGAAGGGAAGCTTCTGCATGTGCAGAAACTGGGGGGGAAAAGCTCGCTTCCTGCCCAACTGCTCGTTCAATCACACAGCAGCATTTCGGTGTGACCTGCCTGCCCTTTTAGCTGATAATGTTTCCAATCCTGAAGTGCTTCGGGGAGGGGGAGAGAGGAACACGTGCAGGAGCTATCAGACCTTTTTGGTAGTACTAAGTACGTTTAAGCGTTTGTCTACTCTGAACTAAGCAGCTTCATGAGAACCTGAACTGCCGGTTCATTAAGTGGGTATTTGATGTATTGTGTGCCTTGTTCCTTAAAGTGGGCATGGTTGCAGCCTTCGGTAGCGTAATCAAACTGAAAATGTTAATTGCAGTTTGTATAACGAACACTGATGATGGCATATCCTATGACTCCCAAATACTCTTTCAGAGAAAGAGTAAGGCTGAAGTCGATCTAATACCGTACACCTTGAGGCATATCTGCTGAAGTGGTACTTAACACTTCTAATATCAACGAAATGCAGAGTTAGAACATGGACACAAACCAGCCTCTAAAAACGTTGCGTCTGTGGTACTGACTTAGATGAGGCATTGTGATATGCTGCTTTTGTTTTCTTTTACTTCTCTGCTTCCCCCCCCCCCCTCCTTGAAGTCTGGGATGATGCTATTGTTCTGCATGCTTGTGTTTCCATTTTAATTGGAAGTACCTGATCAAAATCCTCTTGCAACCACAAAAAAAGCAACCATTTGCCTAGCTTGTAAAGTTAACTTGAACACTGGATAGTTCTCAAAAGAAAGTGGAAGGGTTTCCTGGTGCTGTTCTTTAAAAGGCCCATTTGCAGAAAAGGATCATGTGGAATGCAAAAAATACTCCAAGCACCAGGAGTGTATACTTGCACAGGATGTAAAATGTAAGGCTTATTCACCTTGAATAGCTTACTCTCACCCAAAGAACCTTCATCTAAAAGATTGTTTTCTGTCTATGAGCTACTAAGAGCAGTATTTGGTTTTTGTTTGCTGATATCAAGCAAAACTAGATTTTTACTGTAGGCTTGCAGTTACCAATCTCTAATGTGAACAGAAACAGGTTTAAGTTTAGAATTAGCAGCAATGTTTTTAGGGGGAAAAAAAAAAAAACCCAACAAGATTGAGCACGGATGTTCTTTCACAGTTTCCTTCGTCAGCTGTACTTTAATTTGCTGCAAAAGAGCGCTCTATTCCTCAGTCCTGTGTTTCTGCTTGCATTGGCTCAAACAGTCATCTGGTCAACATTAATTTATTTTTGGTTAGATTTAGTATTTGTTTGGAACAAATACCTGCATGACCATATGTTTGCCAGAGGCAATGTATGGGAAGTTGTAATGGGAATGAGGGTCTGCTGTTCATCTTCATGTCATCATCTTGGATCAGTGTAGGTTCTTGGCACTGAACTCTGTGTCTCTGAATCTTATAGTTCCTAGAGTCAGTGTCAAACTAAACTGGTGAAAAATGCGATTCAAGCTGTCATAAGCAGTGGGTCTGGTCCCTCTTTGCAGTGAAACCATTTCTTTTTCTGTTAAATATCTCATACAGCGACATGGGAGATGGTTGGGCACTTGTTACACCGGGAAAAGCTCAGTGAAGGTACAGATGTGATCTGTAGGCACAAACCTGGAGAAGTTTACTTGTACATTGCTCCCCCACACTATTAATTGAAGTGTCTATGGTGTGTTGGCTGTGAACAGCTTCTATGGAGCTGTTTCTCCTAGACATGGTCACTTTGTCAACAATATGACAGGCTGGTATGAGAGTCACTGTAGTGGCTCTATTCTCTGCAGGAATTTATCAGGGAGTAAGCAGTCTCAGTGACAAGCTAAACTTGCCTGAGTTGTCTTGCTCTTAGTGCTTTTGAAGTAACATTTTGCAAAAGAAGTTTGGTGGTGGTGGTTTGTTTGGGTTTTTTTTAAGACAACCAAATTGCATGTGTTATTGGAAGGCCTTTATTACATGCTGAAGTTCAGACTTAATCCTGAGTTACTATTAGAAGTAGATACTTAACCTGTTTCTTTTCTGTTTCTCACCAAGGTACGAGTATCTGTCTAGAATGTCCAGGCATGCACAACATCTTAGAGACCATGATATAAATCCATGTGTAGTGGTAAGATGATCAAACTGGAATTTCTGTTTGTATGTTTTAGTGTTAAATAATGCAATTTCTCGAGGATTTTTTTTAATGGATAGCACTCTTGCATTGACATTTTGCATAAAAAGTTTCTTAAAGAGTCTGAAGACAGGAGAAGCTGAATATCATCCCATTATAGTAAGTGTGAAATAATGAGCAATTCCTCATAAATAGGAGAGCAATCTCTTTAATTTTCTGTTCTTAAAACCAGAGCCTGAAATCCTGGTTAGACAAGCTTGGTTGATTTTTAAGAGACTTCTGTGGGTTATACCAAGCATCTTTGTAAACAACTGTTCTGTGGACTCTATCCTTAATATTTAAAGAGTACTAATATCTGTTATCTCTAAATGAAGTCATTGCTTGGAATTACTGATTATCCTTTGTGATAGATGTTCCCCTGCTCTCTTTAATAGTATTCTTTAATCTGAGAAGCTGCCTCATATCTTCACAGATATTGTGGGACTTGTTAGAATTTTTAGACACTGAGTACAGTAACTTCCCTCAGCTCTGAAGTATGTTTTCCCTGTTAAAGGAAACAGATGCCTCTACAAAATGTATGGATGACAACAACTATAACAAGGATATGTGTACTGCTTATTTTTTGAAGTACAAAAGCTGCAGAAAATTCTGGGTAAGCACAGTAGATTCTCTAAATTTTACTCCATGCTTTGCTTTAAGTTCATCTAACACACTACTTTCTGAACTCTTCAGACTTAGCTGGTGCTGACTGCTGCTGTTTTTACAGTGGCTTACAGGCCTGGGTAGTCTTGGTATGTGTTGCTGGAAGACTTAAGCAGATGCACATCAAAGTACTTGGCTCTCCTAAGTTTACCTTCTTAAATTGTGAGTCAGTGTTCTTGCAGTACCCGATATGTTTCCCTCTGAATTTGAGTCAGATATTTCTAATAATAAGTTCTGTTTTAAATGGATATAATGAAAAAAATCGTGAGGTAAGATAAGTTCATCTGTTTTTCCATTGGTTTGAGTTCATCTGTTTTTCCATTGGTTTGGGTCATGTTTACTTTAACCTAAGATAGAGCTTAGGAAGAGTTCATTTGTATTTGGCGGTGTCCTTATTTCTTTCTCTCTTGTGGCAGAGAAGTATCATGAGCAGCTATGTGCAGTTAAACTGTTCTCTGCTGTTTTCTTTCCTTATGCCACAGTAGTAAAGAGTCTTTTAGCTTAGCCTTTAAATACTTGCACAAACTACAAAAAAACTATTTACAGACAATTGTGCATTAGTCTGACATAGTGTAATGGGAATACTGTAATTTCACTGTCTTCTGAAGCAGCAAGGTAAACTATCTGATATCTTCAGTTAAATACTAGTACATTTAGTTATCAGCATCTGGCTCTTGATATATGAAAAGTACTTCTGTTAAAGAATCTTATTCATTCGGAGCTCAGAGGCAGAGACTTCTGAGAGATCTGTGTTCTCATAGTCACTGTCTTTTATTTTCAGCATGACATTATGATGCAAAGGAGAAGAAATGGTGTGAAACCAGAGATGCCCTCAGCAGAAGAGAGAAAGAAAATGTTGGAATCAATGGGGAAGCCCTACTGACTAGAAACTTGCATTGATTGACTGTGTTCACTGTACATATGAAGACTTACTGGCAGCAAGTTGCCCTTTTATGAACTGGACTTTACAGTTGCCATATCTTGGATTAAAATAAGTTCTTAAATTCTGAAATGTGTGAGCTTTCTCGGATAGGACTTACTGGTTTTATTCATACTCCCTGTCATGGGAACTTGGCCTCTCACTGGAAGACATGGGTATCAACACAACTTATGTCTAGACACTTTGGAAGTAGAAACTAACTTGCTGTGAAATGCTAAATATAAAATTAATGGGACTTGCAGAAAATCTGTTTGAAAAGAGGGTGCTGGTGAGTGTTGCAATGTAGTTCTAAGGATGGAGCAGGTTGAGAGACTGGTATGTGCAACATGTTTCTTGTGTCCAGCTATTCTGCCCGATAGCATGGATTTACCATGTGTGATCTTACCGCTCTTTGCACATCGAGTTGTATTCTGTGTCCCTGGTGTAAATAAGACTGTTCATGAACTAAAATCACAAATCCAACGAGCTTGTCATTAGGTCTGCCACTGTGCTTATCAGTGACAGCAGAAGCTTGCAATAAATCAGATCCGCAAGCTTTGCTTGTTACAAGGTTAGAGAGGTTGATGAAGATAGAACTGAACTCCTCAGGTCTGAACTGAATAGTACCTCTGTGGATAGTAAATAGATACTTCACTGGCAGGGGGGACTTGTAGACATGTAAACATATACTCTGAGTGACATGGCAGGTTTAATTATAGTACATCTATCTAAGACTCTCTGGACAGCTGAAGCCCTGGGTTTGGAAATGCTTACTCATACATGACTACAAAGCTCAGTTTGAACAGGTACTCTAATCTCAAGTAAGATTGATTCATTAACTAAACTGAACAACTAGTAAGTGTAAATGGGTTGCCGTCTAGTGGAAACACTGTTTTCTTACCTCTGCTACCTTCTAGTGTCCTGGCTTAAAAGCTTGCACCCTGTGGTAAAACAGAAAAACCACTGTCATGAGCTCAAGTTCCATGTGAAATCCTTTAGGACTTACTGCGATCAAGTTGGCAGAACTCTGGCTGACCTCATGGAGGATGGTGTAAAAGTGTTGTCTCTCTATTTAGACTGTTTTGGAAAGACTTCCTGGCTTCCTGTTTCTCCTTCTGTCTGGCTTGTCTTGTTTCTTTCCACTGGAGGCCTATTTCTATGCTTAGTGGGATTTTTACGCTGTTTCCACCTTCCCCCTTGTTATTTGACCTGCCTAGTAACTAATGGAGATCTGCTTTTCCTCCTCTTCCTTCTGCCTGTTCTCCTTATACATCTGAGTTGTGAAATGGATTGATCATACCCTTTGTGTTGTTGAAATGTGTGTAACTCTATGCCTTCTGAGTATGCAGTTCTCTGAGCGTAGCTGTGCAGCCTCCAGGCCATGTTACAAGTTCTCTAGTCAGTTCCCGGCAAGGGAAATAGACTTTCTTTGGTCAAGATCATCAGATTCTTTATTTTAAGTTACTTTCTCTGCACTTATAATTCAAATTTTGCTGACATTTTTCTTTTTTGTGTGTGTGGAACAGAGAAGAAACTTGCATTGTAGATTCAAAGGCTCTTTCTTGCCTACCATCTCCTTGCCACCTTCTTCCAATCCCCTCCTACATACCAGTCTTGCCTTTTTTTGCCCATTTGGCACCAATTCTTTTACCAATTTGAGCATTTTGGTCTGTTCTCATTCCAACACTTTTTTTTTTCCTAGTATCTTTGTTCTGTCTCTGATCTAATCAGGTAGTCCTGCAATGACTTTCTAACAGCACTCCTCTTGAAGGACTTGTGTTCTCTTCTCCCTGTCTTAGTGAGAGGAGAACTTGTTTTCATTCATCAAACTTAGCCATACTACTTCCCCACTGGCCATGCCTCTTTGATCTTCCTGTTCATCTGCAGTTTTGGGGGAGCTGATTGTCCCCTTTTCCTTAGGTCTGTGTCTCTCTGGACTCTTCTGGTTTTGCTGCCTTGCTTGTCTAAGGGCACCTTCTCTCCCACTTGGCACAGGTTTGTCAGTTGCACCTTTGCTGTATCTTTGGGCATGTTCTTTGCTCTGATGGCTTTAGCTACTATTTTAGTGCTTGCTGTTTTCCTGTTGCTGTGCTCTTGTGTTCTGGGCTTACATTAAAATCTACTGTATGTTTTAGTTCTATGCAAGAAAAACAGCATCTCTCCTTGATGTGATTATGCTGATTCTTCCTTGCATAAGCTCAAGTTCCTTAATCTCATTTATCCTAAGTTTTCCTTTCAGGTTTTCTTTGAGTGTAGAAATTCCCTTTCTCCTAGGTTAATTGTTGCATTTACAATTTTTTCCTGCCAATATTTACTTGGAAAGTTTGCACTGTTTTTGTTTTCTTTACAGGATGTTTGACTTATCTTTAGACTTTAATAGATAACCCTGTATTGCTTGTAGAGTGTAGATAACTAGTACTGGACTGCATAAAGTCAGAAAAGGAGATGCATTCCCTGCTTTCAAGTATCAAACGGTACAAGAATGTGGGATCACAGGACAGACTAAGGCACATGTAATGCAAGAACAGTAGTCTAATATTAGACTTCTTGATCATCAGTGGACACACATGGTAAGCTCCCTGCTGGTGTTATGACAAAATTGAGTTTAGTGAAGAACTGAGGGCAATTTAAGTAGTGACCTTGTGGATTTAATTCAGGTAATCAGTCATCCATTGTAGGGAATGCATTTATTTACATCGCATATGCCTTATAGTTACTCTTAACACAACTTTATGAAAAATCTTGGAAAGCAAGAAGTTTTCTTCTTCACGTCATAATGCCTCTCAAGAGTAATCCATTAGTTAAGTCTGAGTTTTCATTGTTTTTCACCCTCACTGGAGGTTGCTGTTCTTGCTTTCACTACTGAAGCTCAAGAGTGATAAATTATGATAGCTAAAACATGTGCTCTTGTGTATGAAATGGTTGAGGGTTTTTTCCATGAATTTTTGTAGTGTGATAAACTGTCTTTGGTTGTGTGCCAAAGATAATGGTCTTTTCCTCATACCTGAGAGCTTATATTCCATGCTTCACTGAAACAGAGGTAAGCTTTAGCCTGCCAGTCTTACTGGGCAGAAATAAACTGCTGAATTCTTAGTTTTGCTAAAGCACATTCTTGTGTACTAACCCAGAAAACATAACACAATGGACCAATCAGTTTAGAAGCAGGGAAAAGACCTGTGGGTTGGTTTTGTTTAGTAGGTGTAATTCTTCATTTTCCTCGTGGTACAAGGACCAAATCTGCATAGTGGCGTTAACTTTTTTGTTTGTTTGTTTGACAGCTGGATGGTGCTGTTGCACAACAGACTGTATGAAAACAGAATCGCTCCACCCACTACTGGCTCTTGTGAGCTTTTTTTAGCCTCTACCCACAGAGATAGCAGAATTCATGCAGGAGAAAGGGAAGATTGGTCCTGTCTCTACACTGTAACAGAAGAGGAGGAAAAGAGTCTAAATCACTGCTGGAAAATAGGTTTCTGTGTAGTCTGAGAAGCTTTGGAATATGGTCCTTGAAAGAGTATTTTTTCACTGTGGTCATTTGATCACAGCTGAGCACTGAGCAGCAGCTACAGGCTCTCTGCCAGGCCCAGGTGGATGTCCAGGCTCCCATCTGTATATTTTACCATCTTATCTTTCCCATTACCCTACAGCACAAGGCCTTTGTATGTTTGGCTCTGAAGTTTTCTGCTGCCGCAGTTGGGATGAGTCTGTGCTCTTGAAGGTATTAGAAGAAAGTCATCTGGCTCTAGAGTCCTGAAAACTTCTTTTGTGCTGCAGCTCTGAGTCTATTTCATGGTCTTCTCCTAATAAAACTTCTGCATTGGTATGACCAAGGGTGTGCATATAAGAGAGGTTTCCCTAAAACTCCTGCAAAACAGATAGGATGAATTTAGAGCACATGGTGTTACTCTGCTTTAATGCCTTTGGAGGCAGCCTTCAACTCATGCTAAAAGTATCTGCACCTTTAAAGTCAGTCTTCCAAAATAGCTATGAAAAAAGTAATCATAGTATGAAAAAAGTTTGGAAAAATAGTACACTATTGCAGGCTTTTATTCTCTTGCAAGAATGAGGCAATGGTTCCATAAGTATTAAAGTAATAAAAAGTAAAGCATAGCACTTCAGAGTTTTTTTAATTTTTGTTGCAGCCTATTTGATAGGAAAAATGTAAGAGGGAAGTACTGCCTTTATACTGACTAAATGCAGTGGGTCATTAAAATAAAACCTTAGTATGTTTTTTATACATATGATATCATGTATGTAGTAACTGAGACTCATCAGATTTTGAATAAATAATTCCTCTCTACCCTTTAGGTTTCTGTCTTGATGCCTCCTATCTCAAAATCCTTTTCTGAGGATTTTCAGTTTTAAGGCCTTCAATGTAATGATCCTCAAATCACACATGATTACTTCACTTCTGACAACTGAGCTGCTAAATTGAATGCAGCTAACTGGAAATTCCTTTGCAACTTGCCTGTCTCTCCCTTCAGCATCCCTTTCAATAAGCTCAACTTCTTGTTTTCCTCACGCTGATGCTATATTCTGCCTTGTGGACACTGTTCTCCTATTACATTATTCTTTGGTTTTTTTCCTCGGGTACAATACTGTTTCATCTCCTGATTTCTATATTATCTTCTTGCTTTCATCAGTTACACTGCTTCCCACCCTGTCTTGTAACTTCGTGATCACCATCCATGCCTGAGGCTCAAAGTTCATCTTGGAGGTTTCATTCTACAGCTTTATCCTCACTAATTGCCTTTTGCCTAGTCATCTTTCACAAGCTGATTTCCACTCTGGCTGGAATATCTTCCCTGCTCATATATGCATTATACAACTGTTTTGGTGTTTTTTCACCTAAGTGTCTGTTTTTTACAACACAATCTTCCCCTTCAACCGAAAAATGCACTTCTGTAGCTAATTCCCTGTGACTAAAAAAAGTTAATCTAGCAGCAGACTCTTAAGACTACATGTGTATCTATATAAAATACTAATTAGGTAGCTCGTGAAAGAATCTTCCTTATTTTTTAAAGTTCTGGTAGCCCATTCTCAAAAAAGCTTTCCAGTCTCATTTGTTGTATGGTACTGCATCATGTTTAATTCAGGCTGTCAGCTCCTTGAGCAGCAACCTGCCATTTCTTATTAGTTGGTAGAATGCTGTACACAGATGTGGCACTGGAGAAACACTAAAAATAATACTGAAATCACTTAGACTGAGAGCTACAACAGATTTTCATGTCTTTCTGATAGAGAAGTAATGTGGCATATGGCTTTATTATTAGCAGTTCCCTCCCTACAAAAATCTCTTCTGAGGAGAGATGTGAGGGCCATTTAATATGAAACGCTTTCTCCCAATGCTGTCTGTGGGAGTAATTCCTTAATTTATTATATCTAGAAAAATCAGACAAGTTGGGTGGCATGGCTCTTGCATCAATAGGACAGATACTTCTTTTGGTGGTGGTTTTTTTAAAGCTAATAATCTTCATTGTCAATGAAGCTAGGCATCTATCTTTTTCTAAGAACATTCTTTTAAAATCAATTTTGAGAATTGTTTTCTATATCGAGGCTTTTCCCCCTTTTGCTAAGTAAATTGTGATATTTGCATTAACTTCTAGGTCCTTTGTACCCCAACGGATTATTCATATTCACAGCCTCCTTACTTCAGGGGCTGTGTGGTGGTGTTTGTTGTTGGTTGGGGGGGTGGTTGGTAGTTTTTGTTTGATTCTGTTGTGTGGGTTTGGGGGTTTTTTTTGGTTTTTTTTCCGCCAACATTCAATTTGAGCAGATTCTGTCTGGAACCCCAGCCCTAATCTGTTCAAAACTATCTGGAGCTATTCCACAACCTCCTATTGTTGTTTGGTTTTTTGGTTTTTTTTTTAAACTCAAACATTAATTGTTGGCAAATTAGGTTTTGCATTACACTATTCTTCCAATCATTCCTCTCTCTTAAAAGTCCCACTACCCTTGGGCTACCTCTTTACCTATTTTACTTGATAAACAGCTATGCTCTGCAAACAATTCCTGATATTTAAGTGACTTTGGCAGAACACAGACTTGAAACAAAAATGAAAATTGCTCAATCCCTGCTATTTTAACATTGTTTTCATTTTCAAACAGTTTAAAAAACATCTTGCCTCCTCTTTCTATTTCATATTTCTTCTGGGTCACGTGAGTGGATACAAGCTATGAGCCACCTTTTGAAGCTGCTATGTAACAAACATTTTCTGTTAATGCCAAACTCTTATTTTAACTGGAAAATGTTTTTACCCTTCTATGGTAAACATTACCACAAATATCACCTTCCGTCTTAGCTTTTTCTCTGTACTACATATTTCATTCTCTTCTAGCAAAGATGTTGTCTTGTATCTAACATCCTCGGTGGAACAGAAATGCATGCATCTTTGCAGTTCTTTGTTTATCTCTCACTGCTCGGTATTTTAAATTTACACCTTCTCCAATATACTTTGTATTTTTTGAATTTTTTAAATTCAACCTTTGCTTTTCGAAAGGTGCTGTTAAATTCCTGTACTTCAGCACCTTAACTATGCCACACTTATGTTTTTTTGTTTTGTTTTGTTTTGTTTTTTTAACACTTCATGTGACTGTTTCCTATCGTAAAACCTGTCCTTTGTGCCAGGGAATATCAATGTCGTCCATTGCCCTGTAAAATAATAATCACCCTCAGTCATTGCAAAACACCATTTCATGTGTGCTATGGATCAGTAGATTTAAAATAGAGAGTAACAAATGAATAAAACAATTTTTAAAAAAGCAAATCTCTTTTTAAATTTACTGTTACTGGAAGAGATGAAAATAAAAGATTTCTTTAACTGCTTTTCAGTAAAAGCAGTTAAGTATGAATGCTGGATGATGTTAAAGACAGCTGCAAACTATACAGTTTGGGAACTTAATGGGTCAGGGGTCAGATTTTTGTTGTATATGTATATAACAAAATTGAATTAGTGTCTGTCAAAAATCAGTGTTCTGTGTAGAGATAATACTGTACTGTGTTATATCAGTGGGTTAAAAACTGATCTTCAGAGTTGTTCCAAAATGGAAAACAATTGTAAGATGAATAAGATGATGTATAATGACAAACAAGAAAGATTGAGGTACTTGCTGAGTATGCTGAAAGCAATTCACAGCTGTAAGACAGAGTTAGACTAATAGTGGAAATGGGGCATCAATTCAAGCTTTAAAATGCTCCTAAGCATGTGAAGAATCTAAACATTTTTCATTGATGAAAAAGGATTGCAATTGTTTTCTCAAAAAAGGTTTTGCAATGTTTTCACAGAAATAGCCTGCTGGTAATATTTATTTATTGTGCCAATGTGAATCTAAAAATTTTTCTTGCCTTGAAATGTGGACCCCTGAGCAGTCCTTGGCTCTAGAGTTGCATGCAACTGTTGATCAGTGAATGTGGTTGCATATGAAAAGTAGGGTGATGGGAGATTTTTGTCGTATTTTCTCCTGATTTTTGTTAAATAGTGGAATTGAATGAAGTTGCTGCACTGGAATATGTTGGCAATACAATGCTTGCTTCAATGCATAAGTAACCAAAGGAGGGAAGGTAAGGGACAGATCCTAAAGTAGGGTGAGCACTAGGAATTTGCCATATCCTGTAGTATCAGTCTTCAGTACTTTGGCCATAGGTTTCCTAGGGGTGAATGGATTTGAACAGATGTTACTGATGGTCTAAGAAATGCTGTGGTTTAGTAGTCTTCTACTTGACAGGTAAACAAAAGCAGTTCCTTAAATAAATTAAAGATGTCAGTCTGAGATCCTGGGCTGCTCCTATACAGGATAGAAGAACCACTTTGACTCTCAAACTTTAAAATGTAGATCCTTAAGGGCCTGTTCACCTGTTGGCTGTCTGTCTTCAGACACCTACAGCCTGTGGGTGCCAAATACATTGGTATCAGAAGTCCCTGGTGCTTCGTGTTCAGCTTTGCACTTTGGTGCCGGCAATGCTGATGGACTGGGTGTCCCTCCCTACCATGGCACTGCTGGGATTTATGGAATAAACGTTTCACTCCGTCAGGCCTGGGGAGTGATTGTGAAGTCTGCTAGTGTGGGGGTGAGCAGAAGGAAGGTGACTTTTCTGCAGATGTTACTTGATGGTCATATTTTCAGTGATTCCCTTCAGCAACTGCCATTCCAAGTCCCTTGTTCCTGCCCTCCAGCTGGTGCCTCTTTGTGATCCCCACTGTCAATGCTGGTGCAGGGCTCTAGCCTGGGGAATGTATCCAGCCACATAATAGCAACGGGAAGGTGGGGAGAAGGGGAGGACTGTTGCTTTTCAGCCCAGCTGGGCCCCCAGGCACCTCACTGTGCAGCTGCAGCCACACTTGGGCCCCTGGGCTGGAAGGGGCAATGTAGGGCGCCTGAGCGAGCAGCAAAAGACAGGGAGCAGATGCTGAAGCCACAGCTGCTATCACAGCTCAGGCAAGGCTTTCTGTGCTTGAAAAAGGGACTTTGGTATTCAAAGATGTGAGTACATAAGGGCTGTGATTCTTGAGGTGGCAGGCAGCTAAAAGCAGATAAAACCTAGAAGGAGCCACAATTTCCTAGCATCTCCAGCTGGGCAGTTTAAATAGTCTTGACAGTGTGCCAGTCTTTTTAGTCCCTAGATGTGATCCCATTGCAATTTAGTGCTGCAAACACACATGTATGAGGAGTAGAAAAGCACTGAAAAGGCTCACTGGTAGGTTTTGCCTACCTGTGCGTTAAAAGCAGTTTTCAGGTTTCTGCCCTTTAAATTTTAATGCTCAAAACCCTGAGAATCGATTATGTTCAAGTATTTATTAACGCCTCAGCTCTCTTAGGGTTGCTGTGGGACAAGAGTTCACAAAATGCTTTGGTTTTCTGTGGTGTAGAAAAATTACCAGCCAGGAGTTGGCAGAGAGCATCAGTATCTCTCTCTAGGTCTCTTCCAGTTGGCAGCTGCAGGAGATCGGCCTGCTGGAAAAGCTGCTGTAAAGCTGGATGTTTGCAAACAGCCAGCTGCTCCTTGTGTCAGGGAAATCTCATTCTTGGTTTGACCCAAATGGGTACACATCTGCCTGATTTTGCAGGCTGGTCATTTTTGAATGTGCTAGTGAGGTAATTTGTTGCTGTTTATTGCTACCAATTGGCCTCTGTAAAGCAGTGAGAAGCTGGCGCCATTTCTGAAATCAGAACAATTTGCTACTTTAAAATGTTAATGGGTTCATTTATGTTTTTGTTTGCATCCTCTGTCAGGTCTAGAATTGCTACTCGCTTATAGAGAATGATTTTATGGGCAAGTTTTTCCTCATGATTTATTTCTATTGCAGCTTTCACATTGCTACATTCTGCACCAACCCAAGAGAAGTAACTTTCTGTTCAGCAAGGGATTAATACTGTTGATGAGATGTTTCTGACACAGGAGGTTCACAGATGTTCTCGCACAAGCCTTTGAAAGGACATCCGACATGTGGCGTTGCAAGAACATATTCAGCAAATTTTAGGTAAGCGAATTGACTTAACTTAATAAACCACTTTTCCTCGAACTAGATGGAGCCAAACCAAGTACTTTGCCAAGAAATGTATTTTGATGAGTGCAGTATAATCTGGTGCTTACTAAGCCCTCTGGTTCACGCAGTGTTTTGGGGGGGAAGGAGCGGAGCCGGTGGCGCTGGGAGGTTTCCCGCCGAAAGAGGGCGGCTCCGGCGGGAGCGCAGCCGCCGCGCTGGCTGCAGAGCCGCTCCTCCGCTGGGCTGTAACGCAGGCATCCGTACTGTGCTACGCAACCCATCCCCGAAACTCGGAAAAATCATAATTTGAAACGAAGGCCAAAGAAAGGCGAGCTGTTCTGTACGCCAGGTTCACTGCTTGCCGTTTCGCCGGGGATAAAAACCCAAGGGGGGGCTGGAGTAGGAAATTGTGACCACACCAGAAAGTGTCCTAGGACTCTGCTTCCAGTCTCGCAGTAATTTATGGGGTTTCTAACAAGGGGAACCATTCACTGTGTTAAATTCACATGCATAACCCCTTTTGTGGGTAGCGACTGCTTTGGCATACGCAGAGTTCTTCTTTCAGAAGCCCATATTCAATACAGATTTCAACATCTCTGGACAGCAAGCCATCTCTCTGTATCCCCAAAGACTGAGAACCACAAAAGTTGGGCGCTTCTTATAATTAAGAGTGACTTCTCCAAAGAGAGACGATTGCACCATGAGAAAGGAATTCTTCTTCCAGAAAGTGCCTTCCTATATCGCTTTCTCTACTGAAAGATGGGGGGGGATTCAGGATATGCTGTATCTTCACAGTGTGTCTTGGATGAGACATTATGAACCATGTGCTTTTGATTTTGTCCGACAGAGCCTGTCAGGCAGCTCACGGATAACGTTGACTCCCACAGTATTTATCCTAATGACCTTAAAATGACTTAGTCAAAGGAAAAAAAAAAAAACAAACAGTTATAGCCTTCCCCTCCCCACCTCAGACTCCTGAAGAGTTGCATAAAGATCAGATTTCTTTAAGAGGTATAGGAAGAAGACTTTATTTATATTCCCCTTATTAAACAGTTGCTGCAATGTAAATATGTCCTGCTGTTTCTGGCTAGGTAGCACTCTCCAAGTGTGAAACACACCTTACTAGCCTGCCAGAATGACAATTTCACACCGTATTATGAAGGCAGGTCCTTAGCATGGCTTTTCTTAGAGCGTGACATCCACAAGCCCTTTGTTTCACTGCCCATGATCTGGCTTTAACCTATCACTTCTACCTTCATTACCCAGCTTATGCCAACTATTCTGTTTTGTTAGGTAGGGTTTAATAAGTCTTTCTTGATGTTATGTGAAATAATCAGGCAAACTGATACTAGATGTCACTACTTCAGCCACTGGAATAAGACTTTTGTTAGCAAAGTGAGAAATTAATTTTATTTTGAAATATTAGCATTTGGTTGTAAGGGTATCTGCTTGCCATGTTAATTTTATGTTTCTTAATATACATATTCCTTAGACTGTGCCATCATTTCCTGGTTTCTGAAGCTGAAACAATATTGGTTTTCTTCCTAGTCATGTGGGTTTTGTTAAAAAGGAGTTTTGATTTGGTTCTCTTAAAATTGGCATATTTTGATTCAATTTGATTATTTTTAAAGTTTAGCGACTCTGACAGGAGAAAAAACTTCTAAAAGCAATTTCTTAAAAAAAATAAATCTGGACACTTCAAAATAAATGAAGCAACACTAACTAGTTGTCCTTCAATAACCTCATTGTGTTTTAATTTCTATTTCTTTTAACAGTATTATTCACTAATATAAACCAATAAAGATACTTCAGTCATTGTGTTCATAAACTAGTCCTGATTTATTGAGAAACATCCATGTTCACACAATCTGTCCTAAAGATCTGAGCCAGCAGCTTACATGCATGTGAATGATCATTAATTTCACTGATGGATCTTAGAGAAGCTGTTAGCAGACTATATGGACTGAGCTGCAGTCTTCTGGGTGACTGGTAGGAGTAAGTTTACTTCTGAGAGATGAATGAGAAACACTTAAACTATCACATACTAGTTACATCTAAGAAAATGCATTGCTTGTGTCAGGGACTTTAGATATTCCTCTTCTTCCAAATGAATGTCAGAATGTCACAAGTTGCTGTAAATGAGGATGGCCTTTTGAAATGTTCCTTCTCTGCTAAACAGAATCAAAGCTATTTTGAGAGAAACGCAAGTGTGATATCCTGCTTATTAGCAGGTGTGTCATCTGCTTCTAACAACTTATCTGGAAATGTTGCAAACAGCATCGCCGAAGATTAGCTTCACCTATAGACATTGAAAGAAAGCATCCACCACCTCTGGCCACCCAGCAGAGTTAAAGTGTATTTTGATTCAGTAAAGACAGCAGTAGGAAACCAAAGTAACTTTTTCTATTCCCAAGAAGCCAGATCATATAACTGGTACTTTTCTTCCTCAGGTACTATAGAAGCCTAATTCTTGAGAGAAAATTAAAAAAAAGACGACATCTGGCAGTAGCTCTGTGCTCCTTATGTCTGCCCTGAATTTTGCCCTGCTATCAAGGACAGATAAGATTTTATTAACCAAGAGCAGAAAAACAACTTCCAAATTCCTCATACAGACCACATTCTACCAGCTGTGCTGAAAAATATGATGCAAGGAATGGCAGCTAACAGCACCTCTGAAGCGGCCATCTCTAACCCTATTATGAAGACAGGTAGTTTCCCAGGTAAACCTATACCAATGTTTCATTGTTCAAACTTCTAGGCCTTATTCCCCTAAAAAAACAAACAAAAAAAACCCCACAACAAAACCAGAGGGGAAACCAGCACACAACTAAGTAGACATTTACATGTCAGTGTTCACTGCATGTGTATGATCATGTGCATGTTTTCCCTCTGTTGAAGCAATCACATTTTAGCTCTCAAAACTAGAAGTATATTTCCCTCCCCTTCTTTAAGACCTGTTTAAACTATTTGAATGTTATTAAGCTAAATATAATTTGTGAGGATAATTTAAGCAAGGGGAAACAGAATGGAAAAAAAAGAATCTTTGAGAGTATTTGCAGACTTGTTTTGGTGTTTAATAACAGAACTATGTTTTTATCTTAAAAAAAAAAAAATCCTCTAGAAGAGGGGTTTTATTGCCAATGTAAAATCTGCCTTTTTTTAAAAAAATGCAGACCTAGGCCATAGATATTTCAGTCTTTCAAATAACTTTTAGAAGTTCATATGCACCTGTAGTATCAAAGTTCCCAAGTCAGCGAAGGGCGAAGTCTGGAGCCTTGATCACCAATTATATGTTCCATTAGAGCACATGGATGGAGAACACTGCAGTCTGTGCCCTATTCATTGTAGATCTGTGGCATCCCCATGGGAGTCTTGTATTCACAGACCCAGGCCCAAACATTATGAGTTTCGGGCAAGGTTTTCAGAATGGAAAGCTGTGATTTTAGGCAGTGTTTCTTCCCTGTGACCTCTGGGTATGTCTCAGGCTATGCTCATAGTATGGAAATGCCCAACCACTCAATACATCTCAAATCTTGACCTTTAACTGTTCATATCACACTCCTGATGTTTGTACACCTTCATTTAAGTTCCTGAAGAACCTGCACCACATGCCAATTTCCTGACTCCTCCTCCTGTCTAGGCAAGTGGGGACAAAAAGGGAGAGAAGATACGGAATATTTTGCGCCCATTTATGCTCCCTCACAGAAACTGAGCTGATTTGGGAACCTGGAGCTTAGTTCTAGTCCAGTTTTCTTATCTTGAGGTAAAGCCAAAGTTTGCCTTTCCTTTGAGAAGACAAGTGTGTCCACTCCATTCACCCCCACCCCTGATGGTAGAAACTCTGTTTTCAACCCAGGCTGCATGGTCAGAGTGGAAGTGCAGTGGATGCTCCTTCTCCATGGAAACTACAGATCAAAGTGATTTTTGAGACCTATTTTGACTGTAGCCAAGTGTTCTAAAGCATTACACAGTCTGTGAATTTGCTTTTCCTGCACTGTGGGTTAATGAATAATCCACTGTGTACCTTTATCTTGCAAAGTTTGCTGTTTAATTGTTGGTTGCAGCAGGTGGAAAGCAACTAATTATTACTGATTTTCTTTTTTTTTTTTAAGTGGTATCTGAGATCAGTAAACAAAACGTTGTGAGTTAAATCATAGGGCTGAGCTATCTAACAGTTCACTGTTGTCAAATGGGGAGACCCTGCTCCCTTTACCCCATCCCCTTGCCTAGGGACAGTCTCATCTTCAACCTTCCGCCAGTTCTCACATTTGCTCGATCCTTCACTGAGCTGATCAAATTTGCTAACGCAGCAGGTTAAAGGGAACAGCTTCTGTGAGGTTAATGGCTGGTCTTACCTAATTTCACACTTAAGCAAAGTGATTTTGCAAGCACTGGGACATGTGAGCTACAGGTAGCACACAGCATCTGGTCACAGATGATAACCATTTGTGATTGCTGCCTTTCTGTTCAGTTATGAACATCTAGGCCAAGAGACCTCCCGTGTAAGCCTGGGTTACCACCAACCAAAGTGATGAGTCAAGATTCTGCAACAGCTCATATCCTCTGTGGCTCACCAGAGAGACCTCTAACACCAGAAGACTGCATTGCATGACAGTGGGTTCAATTCCAATTTTCCCATCTAATTGTTTGACTTCTTAACAACAAAAGTCTGCAAAAAAAGCCTGACAAACCAATCTTTTGAGCATTGCTTCCTGTTTTCTGAAGCTGAATCCAGAACAACAGTTTGTGTAATGATGATGAACTGTTGAATAAAATTGTCTTTTTCCCTATGGACTTTGTAATAAAAATTGTAAACAATATTTTGCAAATGAAGCTGCAGGCCTATGGGCTGTCACTCCCAGATGGCATGAATTAGTGCAGGAAGGTTTGTTGTGCTTCCTTTCCGCAGCCGACCACCCCTCCCCGGGTTTTGGATGTGCTAGCCTTGGACGGGGATGACTCAGCTGCTGGTGAATCACCTGCTGAAGTGCTAGAATTGATAGCTTGGCTCCATTTCCTTAAGCAACAGTGAGCTGTCAAGGCAGACTAGCAAGAAAATTGTCTTCTGCAGCTGGGAGAATTTTCCTGCTTGCACATCTAGATTTGCTGCAATTAGAGGTGGCTGCACATATTTTACTGTGACTTCAACAATCCCTGTTGAGATCTTGCTTAATAAAAGCTTCCTTGTGCAACTGCTTGTTAATGATAGGACTTTTCACAGGCATTGCTGTAAAGCTTTCTTTGGCAGCAAAGCTTTCTTTAGCAGAAAACCAATCGGTGAATAGCTGGTGTACAATGGAACTGGAGAAATACTGGTTAGGGATGTTTCACTGTTTTCCAGCTGTGAACATGGAAAGAAATGGAATATTTCCAACCAGAGAGATTGTTCCCCAAAAGAGATGAGATCTAGAAAAGCCTTCTGAAATCTTGCTATTTCAAATTACTGCTTTCTGGATTGGTGATGGTGGAGAAAGACAGGATTAAAACTAAAAATCCCATGGAAAACTTTGCCGGGCTCTACATTTCCACGGGACTGCACATGTCCAACCAGCTGCTAGGGAGAAAAACATGGAGAACCTATTGTCACTATGTGGAGAGTCTAAATGTCCTTTACAAACAGAGGCTGTTTGAAAGATACAAAACAATGCTAGTTTACCACAATAATTTCTAACTAATGCGATCAATAGACCTTTTTGACTATTTCTTTCAGTGTCAGTACCTTCTTCCCCTTATTAGTCATCTTGCCCTTCATAGTCAAAGAAGAGTAGTGTATAAGCCAGCTGCTTGTTCTCAGCGACAGTAGCACCAACCGCCCCTTCTGACAAGCAAGTAGACATTGTGAGAAGATCATCTCCAAGTCTCTGTTGTGAACCTTGGCAAGAACCAGCGTGCATTTTGTTCTTCACCTGCTGTGGTACAGAGTTGTACTATTAAATCTAACCAGCAATAGTTCCTTGAATGTCCGAAGTTTGAAGAAAATATAGTCACAGCTAGTTACATTGGCTGCCCACCATCAAGAAGATGATAGGATTTAGTAAGTGCAAAGGAAAAAAACTAAGCCTTATCTACAATGGCAGTTATTTTGCTGGATGTTGTTTACTTTTGCCTCTTTGTTGTATGGCTTAATATATTTTGGGGGATTGGCTCCATCCTCAAGAAAAGCACATCTTCAGCTCTCCTCCCTCCCCTGTGGAGAGCAGCACTGTCATGGCCCCTCTTCAGCTGGCTGGCCAGATCACCCTTTCCCAACAGGTATTTCCTATCATCATCTTTGTCAGGGTCCTCCGAGCCAAAATCCTCCTGCAAACCAATGGTTGCACAATGATGGTTAAGTTTTCAGTCATGTAGAGAAAACAGTGCCAAAAAGGATTATTCAAAGTTATGTATCTGTGTAACTCCTCATTGTAGCAAAGCCAGAGGGTTCATCACCTGGCAGGACCAAGCTAAATGAACAAGTGTAATTCTATCAATTCTTATTTTTGGAACAAGACTGATTGTTATTACCATTTGGGGGGAAGGTCCAAGGACGTGGCAGAACGCCAGCATGAGCCAGGTTTGCTCATATAATCATGCTTACTGTCTCTCAATAAGCCTTCAAATTAGTCTTATGATAAGCATGTTGTTTGAGAAAGAGCTAGGAGATTTACTCAAAGGCATTCCTTCAAATATTTTTCCATGAACATCCCACATCTTTAATATTAGACAATATTCCATTGTCTGGAATAGCAGACATTGGACTTGATGCTATTTGAGGTTCTTACGTGCAGAGGTAGTGTTCCAAAACATCACCACATGCAGATTGCAGATATCCAGATATCTGCAGAAAAACAAATGCAAGGGTACACATACATCTTTAAGTGGCACGTAATACTGTGTACTCTAATACCATTCCAACCTCAGTGGAAAGCCACTGCTAAGCTGTGGGCTTAGTTGCATGACAGCACACACAAATCTTAGAGCCAAACAAGTATTATCAGCATTGTACTGACTGTGATTTGCCTTTTTTGTCTTTCTACCTCAATTCATTTTCAAACCATCAGTCATTTTAGTGTTGGAAGTCTCCAGACTAGTGAAGCTAACTATTTACCATTCTATTAAGTTTATTCTAAAGTTAACCATAATGTATGTGTATGTAATTTTACAGGTATTATTTTTTTCTCATAATTGCTTTTGTTAAGAGGGATCTTATTTCTTAAGGGATTATACTCCATTTACAATCAATCCATTTTGCTAGTCTTCTTTAAAAAGCTCTAAGACAACAGCAGTCAATTTATAGCAGTCCTTTCTCTACGCAGACAAAATACAAAGGTTCTTAGTATTTTCCATCCAAGTCTCCTTACAGTCCAGCTTGGGAGTGGTAATAGGATGAGAGCCAAGGAATTTCCAGAAATCTTGAAGTGCTAGTAAGTCATTACTGATGCAGTGCCATGAATATTTGGTTGATGAAAGTTAGATGTGCAGGACCATTCTGCCCCTGATTAGCAGATATTATCAATGCATCCCAACAAAAGTCAAAGCTTCTTGCTTGCTTACACAGCAGGGAAAGAAGAAGAAGAAAGGTAGTTACTTCCCCAGTTAGGAACAAACACAACCTTTCAGCGTTCTCTGACCTCAAATAGTCTCTGCAAGAGACTGTTTTAGCTACCACCTTTTCCGAGCCCCTTCCTCATCTCAAGTCATTCTTCGTTTAGGTTATATTTGTTTTACAGTTAAAAGATCAATAGACCTATTGGTGTGAAAATGTTCTTTAAAAATATTTGTAGGTGTATAAAATCTGGAGACCAGTCCTGTGGCAAAGGGTGTCTTCCGAAACAGACTTCATGGAATACATGGGCGTGAACCCCTAATGAATGCAGAACTTCATTAGTCACCACAGAAGCTCTAATGGTTTACCTGTAGGAATGTAAGAACAGACACTGAAGATTTCTTTAGGGTGATTTCCTGGATTTCAAAGTGGCTAGATCAGGTGCTTCAAAATAGTTAAGAGAATTCATACTTGATTTGTAAAGGCATAATTTGTTGTTCTATTATATCTCCTCCAAAATCCTCAGCCAAGGCACAGTGTGATCCCTGAACATCTCTCCTAGCTTGTTCCCTTAATCTATGTGTACTTTTAGTGCTCCTTTCTGGTTATTAAGAAAACACTATTAAAAAGAAAAAAAAAACCAAACCATATAACTCAGGTGGAGAACATGGGTGGATATTCATGGTACGTCTTTGTGGCTTTGTCTGCTGTAATACAATAAGACAAAAAGCATGTGTATACAAGAGAACACAGGACAGGCCTCCATAGTGGAAAAAATGCAACAGCTCTTCCTTCAGATGTGAAAAATCCATTATTTCTGTGTCATGTTCTAAAAAAATAATGGTAAAAAAGGCTAGCCTTGTGGCTAGGTGAATAAAAAAAAGATGTGAACATGCCAGTGTCTCCTTAGCCTGGGTTCTTAGCAGTCAGGGTGCTACCCCATAAAATGCCTGCTACTTTTAAAGAGATTATTTAATCCAAGAGGGAAAGCATTGCACAGGCAAGTCACTACACGGCCTCAGCTGTAAAGCTGGAGCCTGCTATGGCATACCAAATTGCAAAAACTAGTTAAAAAGACTTTGAAAAGGGTGTGTGTGTGTGTCCTGGTTTCAGTTGGGATAGAGTTAATTTTCTTTCTAGTAGCTGGTATAGTGCTATGTTTTGGATTCAGTATGAGAAGAATGTTGATAACACACTGATGTTTTCAGTTGTTTCTAAGTAGTGTTTAGACTAAAAGTCAAGGATTTTTCAGCTTCTCATGCCCAGCCAGCAAGAAGGCTGAAGGGGCACAAGAAGTTGGGAGGGGACACAGCCAGGGCAGCTGACCCAAACTTGCCAAAGGGATATTCCATACCATGTGATGTCATGCCCAGTATATAAACTGGGGGGAGTTGGCCTGGGGGTGTGGATTGCTGCTTGGGAACTAACTGGGCATTGGTTGGCAAGTGGTGAGCAATTGCATTGTACATCACTTGGTTTGTATATTCCAATTCTTTTATTATTGTCATTTTATTATTATCATTATTATTTTCTTCCTTTCTGTCCTATTAAACTGTCTGTAGCTCAACCCACAAGTTTTACTTTTTTTCTGGTTCTCTCCCCGATCCCACTGGGCGGGCAGGAAGTGAGCAAGCAGCTGCATGGTGCTGAGTTGCTGACTGGAGTTAAACCATGACAGTCCTTTTTGGTGCCAAACGTGGGGCTCGACGGGTTCAGATAACAAGAAATCTGACTGGAATGCATTAGGACTAATTTGTTATAAGCATTCATTATATTGGTTCAATAGTGGCTGGTCACAGTGTTGATTTATTTGCTCTCAAAGTTGGTACGCTTGTTCTTAAAGTCGTGTTTTGTAATACCTTACTTGCGGTATATGATCCCTGTTGTGCTGTTTATCACCCGTGGGAACTGGGCTGAAGTTATTGTGTTGTTGTACTTTGTAACACTGGCTTATGATATGATAGAATTGCTGGTCATGAAACTAATCTGGTATTTGTACTCAGCATTGCCATCACCTCTGTACTTCGGAAGCCATCTATCAGAAACTATTAATAATTACACCTTTTACCTTTTCTCTTCAGAGAGCCAATCCGTGGGGGCGACACATCCCTTCATCTTCCCCTTCTCCTCCAGGCAAATTACAATAGCTCTTGAGAATTTTGAATATCCTTGGGATGTTCAAACCAGCATGTTCCTGTTGCTATGTCTCTTGAATGTGTTCCAGGTCTTGTTTAAGGTTAAACAACTGTTTAAGAAGACCACCCAGAGATCTGCCCCAAGGCTGGATAATCATGGTGGCATGGCATGTGGGAGAATATGGGCAGATATCTAGAGAACTTCTCACTTCCAATGGTTTGGAACTTCACTCCCGAACAACTACAGGACCCTGATAAAGTGACAGAATATTTGAAAAGAAAATGCTGTGGCTATTCCAAAGAGGCACAACCTACTGCACTGTGCTGGGCCCTGGCTGGGATCTACCAAACACTGCTCGATATTATGCAGCACCCTCAGGCGGAAGGGAGGGAAAACAGACCGACAGGCACTGCGGCCACTCCAACCCCAGCAACAGGCACTGCAGCTGAACCAGAGAACCAACCTGTGCTGGTATCAGTCACCCCCACACAGAAGAAGAAATATACAAAAAAAATCAGTTCGCTTAGCGAAGGATGGAGATGAACCAGGGTCATCACGAGAACAGGAGGAAGAGGCAGAACCAGAGGTAATCACCCAATCCCTATCCCTGAGTGAGCTGTGGCAGATGTGAAAAGACTTCAGCGGTCATCCAGGTGAGCACATTGTCACCTGGCTGCTCCGATGCTGGGATAATGGGGCTAGTAGCCTGGAATTAGAGGGTAGGGAAGCCAAGCAGCTGGGATTGCTTTCTAAGGAAGGGGGCATTGATGAAGAGATTGGAAAAAAAGACACAAGCCCTCAGCCGCTGGAGGCAACTTCTGTCACGCGTGAGGGAAAGGTACCCCTTCAAGGAAGATGTTGTGTGTCATCCAGGGAAGTGGACCACTATGGAGAGAGGTATCCAGTATTTGAGGGAATTAGCCATGCGGGAGATGGTTTGTTATGACCCAGACAACGCACAGTTACCCACAGATCCAGATGAAGTCCAACGCACACGACCCATGTGGCGGAAGTTTGTACAGAGTGCACCATCATTGCATGCCAACACATTGGCAGTACTGACCTGAAAAGATGAAGAGGGACCAATGGTGGATGAATTGGCTGGCTGACTCTAGCAATACGAAGAAAATGTCTCTTCCTCCCTTGCCGTGGCTGTAGAGAAATTGCCAGACATACTAGCCAAGAAACTGTCCCAAGAGTTCCAGCAATTCAAAGAGGATATGTCCTACTCCCCACCTGTATGGACCAATGTCTCAGCTATCAGGAGTGAGAGTTCCTCTGCCCAAGAGAGAGAATATAGAAGGTACACACCATGGGGTACCCTGTGGTTTTACCTGTGTGACCACAGAGAGGACATGAGGAAATGGGATGGAAAACCTACCTTGATCCTAGATACACAGGTACGTGAGTTGCGAGGAAAAACAACCACAAAAGGGGATTCTTCCAGGAAAAATGCTGCTCCAGTTTCCAGACAGAGTAGAAGAGGTGATCCTACTTCTGATCCTCTTGAAGAGACTTCTAAGTCAGTTTTACAAGAAGTGAGTAACGGATACTCTGAGCAGGATTAGAGGGGCCCTGCCTCCAGCCAGGTGGAGGAAATGGACAACCGCATTTATTGGACTGTGTGGATTCAATGGCCTAGCGCATCAGAATCCCACAGGAGTACAAGGCTCTTGTGGACACAGGTGCACGGTGTACCCTAATGGCATCAAGTTATAAAGGCGCAGAACCCATCCGTATTTCTGATGTGACAGGGGGATCCCAACAGCTAACTGTATTGGAGGCTGAAGTAAGCCTAACTGGGAATGACTGGCAGAAACACCCCATTGTGACTGGCCCAGAGGCCAGCGTATCCTTGGCATAGACTGCCTCAGGAGAGGGTATTTCAAGGACCCAAAGGGGTATTGGTGGGCTTTCGGTATAGCTGCCTTGGAGATGGAGGGAATTAAACAGCTGTCTACCCTGCCTGGTCTCTCTCAAGACCCTTTGATTGTGGGGTTGCTGAGGGTTGAAGAACAACAAGTGCCAATTGCTACCACGACGGTGCACCGGCGGCAATATCGCACCAACCGAGACTCCCTGATTCTCATCCATATGCTGATTCGTCAACTGGAGAGCCAAGGAGTGATCAGCAAAACTCACTCACGCTTTAACAGTCCCATATGGCCAGTGTGAAGGTCTAATGGGGAGTGGGGACTAACAGTTGACTATCGTGGCCTGAATGAAGTCACACCACCACTGAGTGCTGCCGTTCCGGATATGCTAGAACTTCAGTATGAGCTGGAGTCAAAGTCAGCCAGGTGGTACGCCACAACTGTATTGGCTTTGTGTGGCAAGGTTTTGGTAGCGGGGGGGGTTACAGGGGTGGCTTCTGTAAGAAGCTGCTGGAAGCTTGCCCTGTGTCCAACAGAGCCAATGCCAGCCGGCTCTAAGATGGACCTGTCACCGGCCAAGGCCGAGCCCATCAGCGATAGTGGTAGTGCCTCTGTGATAACATATTTAAGAAGGAAAAAAAAGTTGCTGGGACAGACAGAAATGGCAGCCGGAGAGAGGAGTGAGAACATGTGAGAGAAACAACCCTGCAGACCTCCAGGTCAGTGAAGAAGGAGGGGGAGGAGGTGCTCCAGGTGCCGGAGCAGAGATTCCCCTGCAGCCCGTGGGGAAGACCATGGTGAGGCAGGCTGTCCCCCTGCAGCCCATGGAGGTCCACGGTGGAGCAGATATCCACCTGCAGCCCATGGAGGACCCCACACTGGAGCAGGTGGGTGCCCGAAGGAGGCTGTGACCCCGTGGGAAGCACGCACTGGAGCAGGGTCCTGGCAGGACCTGCGGATCTGTGGAGAGAGGAGTCCATGGAGCAGGTTTTCTGGCAGGACTTGTGACCCTGTGGTGGACCCACGCTGGAGCAGTCTGTGCCTGAAGGACTGCATGCCGTGGAAGGGACCCACGCTGGAGCAGTTCGTGAAGAACTGCAGCCCATGGGGAGGACCCACATTGGAGAAGTTCATGGAGGACTGTCTCGCGTGGGAGGGACCCCATGCTGGAGCAGGGGAAGAGTGTGAGGAGTCCTGCCCCTCGGGAGGAAGGAGCAGCAGAAACAACGTGTGATGAACTGACCGTAACCCCCATTCCCCATCCCCCTGTGCCGCTGGGGGGGGGCTTGGTAGAGAATCCAGGAGTGAAGTTTTGCCTGGGAAGAAGGGAGGAGTGGAAGGAAAGTGTTCTGAGATTTGGTTTAATTTCTCATTACCCTACTCTGGTTGATTGGTAATTGAGTTAATTTTCCCCAAGTTGAGTCTGTTTTCCCATGATGGTAATTGGTGAGTGATCTCTCCTGTCCTTATCTTGACCCACAAGCCCTTTGTTATATTTTCTCTCCCCTGTCCAGCTGAGGAGGGGGGAGTGATAGAATGGCTTTGGTGGGCACCTGGCTTTCAGCCAGGGTCAACCCGCCACAACAGCTGACATTGCTAATGTGTTTTTCTCAATCCCTCTGGCAACAGAGTGCTGGCCACAGTTTGCTTTTACTTGGAGAGGTGTCCAGTACACCTGGAATCAACTGGCCCAGGGGTGGCAACACAGCCCCCCATTTGCCATGGACTGATCCAGACTGCACTGGAGAATGGTGAAGCTCCAGAACACCTGCAGTATATTGATGACATCATCGTATGGGGTGACACAGCAGAAGAAGTTTTTGAGAAAGGGAAGAAACGAATCCAAATCCTTCTGAAAGCTGGTTTTGCCATAAAAGAAAGTAAGGTCAAGGGACCTGCACAGGAGATCCAGTTTGTAGGAATAAAATGGCAAGATGGATGTCATCAGATCCCAATGGATGTGATCAACAAAATAGCAGCTATGTCTTCACCGACTAATAAAAAGGAAACACAGGCCTTCTTAGGTGTTGTGGGTTTTGGAGAATGCATATTCCAAATTACAGTCTAATTGTAAGCCCTCTCTATCAAGGGACCTGGAAGAAGAACGATTTTTAAATGGGTCCCTGAGCAACAACAAGCCTTTGAACAAATTAAGCGGGAGATATTGTTCATGCAGTAGCCCTTGGACCAGTCCAGGCAGGACAAGATGTTAAACATGTGCTCTATACTTCAGCCGGAGTGAATGGTCCTACCTGGAGCCTCTGGCAGAAGGCACCTGGGGAGACCTGAGGCCGACCCCTGGGCTTTTGGAGTTGGGGATACAGAGAATCCGAGGCTTGCTATACTCTAACTGAAAAAGAGATATTGGCAGCATATGAAGGAGTTCGGGCTGCCTCAGAAGTGGTTGGTACTGAAACACAGCTCCTCTTAGCACCCCGACTGCCAGTGCTGGGCTGGATGTTCAAAGGGAGGGTCTCCTCTACACATCGTGCAACTGATGCCACGTGGAGTGAGTGGGTCACACTGATCACACAACGGGCTCACATAGGAAACCCCAGTCGCCCAGGAATTTTGGAAGTGATCACGGACTGGCCAGAAGGCAAAAATTTTGGAACGTTGCCAGAGGAGGAGGTGGCACGTGCTGAAGAGGCCCCACTGTACAATAAACTGTCAGAAAATGAGAGGCAATATGCCCTGTTCACTGATGGGTGCTGTCGAATTGTGGGAAAACATTGGAGGTGGAAGGCTGCTTTATGGAGTCCTGTACAAGTCACAGAAACTGCTGAAGGAGAAGGTGAATCGAGTCAGTTTGCAGAGGTGAAAGCCATCCAGCTAGCGTTAGACATTGCTGAAAGAGAAAAGTGGCCAGTGGTCTATCTCTATACTGACTCATGGATGGTGGCAAATGCCCTGTGGGGTTGGTTACAGCAATGGAAGCAGAGCAACTGGCAGCGCAGAGGTAAACCCATTTGGGCTGCCGCACTGTGGCAAGATATTGCGTCCCGGCTAGAAAAGTATGTCACGTAGATGCTCACATACCCAAGAGTAGGGCCACTGAAGAACATCAAAACGACCATCAGGTAGATCAGGCCGCCAAGGTTGAAGTGGATCAGGTGGACCTGGACTGGCAACATAAGGGTGAGCTATTCATGGCTCGGTGGGCCCATGACACCTCAGGCCATCAGGGAAGAGATGCAACATATAGATGGGCTCGTGATCGAGGGGTGGACTTGACCATGGACACTATTGCACAAGTTATCCATGAATGTGAAACGTGCTGCAATTAAGCAAGCCAAGCGGTTAAAGCCCTTGTGGTATGGAGGGCGATGGCTGAAATATAAATATGGGGAAGCCTGGCAGATTGACTATATCACACTCCCAGAAACTCGCCAAGGCAAGCGCTATGTGCTTACGATGGTGGAAGCAACCACTGGATGGCTGGAAACATATCCCATGCCCCATGCTACTGGCCAGAACTCTATCCTGGGCCTTGAAAAGCAGGTCTTATGGTGACATGGCACCCCAGAAAGAATTGAGCCAGACAATGGGACTCATTTCCGAAACAACCTCATAGACACCTGGGCCAAAGAGCATGGCATTGAGTGGGTATATCACATCCCCTATCATGCACCAGCCTCTGGGAAAATTGAGCGATACAATGGACTGTTAAAGACTACATTGAGAACAATGAGGGGTGGAACCTTCAAACATTGGGATACACATTTAGCAGAAGTCGCCTGGTTAGTTCAACACCAGATGATCTGCCAATCCGGGTGGCCCTGCCCAGTCGGAACTTTTATGTTCTCTAGAAGGGGATAAAGTCCCTGTAGTGCACATAAAAAAATATGTTAGGGAAGACAGTCTGGGTTACTCCTGCCTCAGGCAAAGGTAAACCCATTCATGGGATTGCTTTTGCTCAAGGACCTGGGTGCACTTGGTGGGTGATGTGAAAGGATGGGGAAGTCCGATGTGTGCCTCAAGGGGATTTGATTTTAGGTGAGAATAGTCAATGAATTAAACTGTATGATGTTACTTGCTATATAACCGTGCCACTGTATGTCATCATTAGTATAATTGTTATATCCTATATCAATGGTATTACAGTAAGAATCACTTAGATCAAGCAAGAATGAACTTTGATAAAACTGAGCGAAGCGCAGTAGTAATGGGAAACAGGACTGCCTTCAGCATGCAACAGTCCAACATTACACACCGTCCTTCTGCTGCGCCCAATGTCACCTGCCCATCGCACCACACCAAAGCCCAATCCTGTTCTGCTGACTGAGTGGACTTCGCACCATTCCTTCTGCTCAGGCAGACTGTTATGACAGATGGAGCCCAAAGTCGTGGACTAAATGAACTCAACAGACATTTTACAGGGATGGCCCATAGACTAAGGGAATGATATCTCTGTGTGTGTATATCTATCTATCTATATATGTATATATATATAGATATCAAAGGACAGGAAAGGTGATGGTGATTAGTTGGGATGTATTGGAAAGTGTGGGACCTGAGCATGACATAAATGGTACAGAATATATACCAGGTGGATACTGTCTTGGTTTCGGCTGGGATGATAGAGTTAATTTTCTTTCTAGTAGCTGGTATAGTGTTATGTCTTGGATTCAGTATGAGAAGAATGTTGATAACACACTGATGTTTTCAGTTGTTGCTAAGTAATGTTTAGTCTAAAGTCCAGGATTTTTCAGCTTCTCATGCCCAGCCAGCAAGAAGGGTGGAGGGGCACAAGAAGTTGGGAGGGGACACAGCCAGGGCAGCTGACCCAAACTGGCCAAAGGGGTATTCCATACCATGTGATGTCATGTCTAGTATATAAACAGGGGGAGTTGGCCTGGGGGTGTGGATTGCTGCTTGGGAACTAACTGGGCATTGGTTGGCAAGTGGTGAGCAATAGCATTGCTTGGTTTGTATATTCCAATTCTTTTATTATTATTATTGTTATTATTATTATCATTATGGTTTTCTTCCTTTCTGTCCTATTAAAGTGTCTTTATCTCAACCCATGAGTTTTAATTTTTTTTCCATTCTCTCCCCCATCCCACTGGCTGGGTGGGAGGTGGACGAGCGGCTGCGTGGTGCTTAGTTGCTGGCTGGGGTTAAACCACGATAATTTGGAAGTCTTCCTGTCTTCCTGTCTGCCTCAGGAAGTGTGCATGTTGCTCCTTTGCTCATAACAGCTCTGATCTACCTCTTTTTACCTCTGTACAGGCAGAGCCATAACAAAACTTAAATATACTTCATATATATATAATTGACGTGTACATATGTATGTATGTGTGTGTATATATATATACACACACATCCCTCTCCTGTCCTATATTCTACTTTTCCAAAGTGCCTAACCCTCTGCTTATCCTCTTTGCAAAACACCTTGTTTGAGACTTTAAGACACAACACTAACCTACCCCTTTTTTAGCTCAGAAAATTCTCTAAAATAGTAGAAACAGGTCCAGCGTTCAAGAATCCTGTGGACCAAAAGGATGTCTTCTGGTACCTCCCATAAGGAGACAATGTACCAACTAATTACTCATCAACAATATTACCTTTTCCTCTTTTCTTGCATCCCTCCACATATTTAAGTGGACTCCCATTTGAACTGGTGAATTAAAAACTTTCTCACTACTTTTTCATCCATCCTCCAGCCTTCCTCTCTAAGGTGGTTTTCCACTTTGGAAACTGTAGCTCTCTCCCATCAAACCCAGCTGCCTCTCTCCAAATCTAGGAAGCAGCAGATGACAGGACATTATTCCTTGAACATGAAGTGATTGTTTAAGCACTCCTTTCCCTTTGAAGGGAATCTGAAAACCTGACCCATTTTAGATGGGCAGAGTTACAATCACACACAAATTAAAAGCAAAGAGACTTTGTTTTTTTAATTATCTGAATGCTAAGGACCAATCCACAATCTTTAAAGTGTTAATATAGATATTATTGCAGATAAAATTATCTGTACCTAAAAGCATGAGTGAAGGCAGTCAGCCATTTCATTGGCAATGTAAAAAACCAACGTTGAAGAAACTAGCTTCATAGGTGTCTTCTAAGTCCTTGGTGCATAAGCAAGGTTAGAAACAGATTTCTGCCTGTTGCTGAAGGTGTAGATAATTTCTACAAGCAAGTTCTACCTGCTTCAAGTATTTAATATTTTGTGAAATTAACTTGGTATTCATTTTTTTTAGGGAGTTGTAACACAGAAGATTTCGACAAAGATACCTTGTCATTTTACTCCCATCCTCTGTTACAGACTGAGTTAATACCAGAGTGTGGAAATGACATACTTCCCGAAGGAAACACTTCAAACAAGCACCTCACCTGGCTATTCTGGTGAGATTTGTTCCTTCTGGATACACACCCTTTACAGATGTGATTACTTGCAACTGACAGTGTTCTCTTAAATTGTTAGAAGCTTCCCAAAACACAGGTATGCTATTTTGCAATAACTGTAGCATGACCTGAATCAGTTTTAGAATTTTATTAACTGTGCATGGTGCATTGTATGAGCGTGCTTCAGAGTCAACCATTATCATGCCAGAAATATGCAGACAGACCAATAAGTAATGCAAAGTGTATTTTCTAAAGTTAATATAGAGAAGACCCTTCATGTTAGCCCTCCACCAAGAATTCCCACTTCTGGGCAATAATCATTGAGGATCGCACGATCAACAGATTCCTCAGTTATCACATCTCATGCTGCCTTAATCTCTGAGCAAGCTGCTTTTACAGTGATGCACTTAATACAGGTGATGCAGATTCCTCCCCAATGGTACTGCACCATCACCTAGGTTTCATAGCCTAGATCATGGCATCTTCATGGCATGAGGTTTATGGTGCTAACAGACAAAACTTTTTCAGCAAGAACCTCTTTTCATGGGGAGGAGGAAGTGTCAGAATATGCCAAACCCTGTCTTAGGGCTCTGCTTCTCCTGAGTCTTTTCTGTAGTTCTTCCCTCCTGGGCAGGGAGTCTGGAAGACTATCCCAATACAAGTACTTGTTTTGGGTTTGTGTGGCAGGGTTTTGGTAGCGGGGAAGGGGCTGCAGGGGTGGCTCCTGTGGGAAGCTGCTAGAAGCTTCCACGGCTCCAAGACGGACCTGCCTCTGGCCCAGGACGAGCCCATCAGCGACGGTGGTAGTGCCTCTGGGAGAACAGATTTAAGAAGGGAAACCTGCAGCAGAGAGGAGATTGGAATGTGAGAGAAACCCCTCTGCAGACAGCGAGGCCAGTGAAGAGGGAGGAGGAGGCCCCCATGCCAGAGCAGGTGGATGCTCCCGAAGATGGCCATGACTCTGTGGGAGAGCCCGCACTGGAGCAGCCTGTGCCTGAACGACTGTAGCCTGCGGAAAGGACCTACGTTGGAGCAGCTCATGAAGAACTGCAGCTCATGGGAAGGACTCGCATTGGAGAAGTTTGTGTAGAACTGCCTCCCATGGGAGCAGAGGAAGGGTGAGGAGTCCTCCCCTTGAGGAGGAAGGAGCGGCAGAGACAACATGTGATGAACTGACCTCAACCCCCATTCCCCGTCCCCCTGCGCTGCTGCGGAGGGGGGGGGGTAGGTAGAGAATTTGGGAGTGAAACTGTGCCCAGGAAGAAGGGAGGGGTGGGAGGAAGGTGTTTTAAGATTTGGGTTTATTTCTCACTATCCTGCTCTAACTTGATTGGTAACAAATTAAATTGCTTTTGTTTTTTTCCCCCCAGATTGAGTCTGTTTTGGCTGTGACCATAAGTGGTCAACGATCCCTCCCTGTCCTTGTCTGGACCCACAAGCCTTTTGTTCCATTTTCTCCTATCCCACCGGGGTGGAGATTGAGCAAGCGGCTTCGTGGTGCTTTGTTGCTGGCAGGGCTTAAACCATGACAGTACTACAGAACCATGTTTCCTTAGCTAGATGTAGTTATTCACCACCTCGGATAAGGGTGACGTCTCTCAGCACAGCTATACCATTAATAAAGGTTTGTTTTGATCAAGCTGTAACTACCCAGCAGACCCAACATGGCAAGGCACCTTAGCATATAGCCTACACCTTTGTCATATGCTTTTCATGTACATCTGTCCCCCGATTATGAGTACACTCTTATTACTAGTGTTCATATTGCTGAGGGCACAGGAAGAAGGTGTGAAGTTTTTTTTTCACTCCTCTTCCCTAGACAAAGCTAAGTTTTCCTCAGGTATATGCTATCTGCACAACTCCAGGCTGTGAGCTTGGTGGCTTTGGCAAGCAGAGAAAAGATCTGTCAAGCTGGAGGCACCTAGGACTACAGACAAAGTGTGTTATACACTGAGTGGACAAAAGCCACTGCCTGTAATGCTCCCCCACCTACTGAAGCATCAATGACCCTGCTAAGTCTCATGGGAGAGACAGTATTTCTGCATTCTCCTAGCATATCTGATAGCTCTGTCTCCTGACACAGCAAAGAAAAACTCAGTCAGAGGAGCTGTTTTGGGTTTGTGTGACAGGTTTTTGGTAGCAGGGAAGGGGCTGCAGGGGTGGCTCCTGTGAGAAGCTGCTAGAAGCTTCCCCAGCTCCAAGTCAGACCCGCCTCTGGCCAAGGCCAAGCCCATCAGTGACAGTGGTAGTGCCTCTGGGAGAACAGATTTAAGAAGGGAAAACGTGCAGTGGAGGGGGGAGTGGAATGTGAGAGAAACCCCTATGCAAACACCGAAGTCAGTGAAGAAGGTGGGGGAGGAGGTGCACCGGAGGAGGTTGATGCCCCTGTAGCCCGTGGTGTGGCAGCAGGCTGTCCTCCTGCAGCCCATGGAGGTGAGCAGTGGAGGACCCCATGCTGGAGCAGGTGGATGCCCCTGAAGATGGCCATGACTCCATGGGAAAGCCCGCGCTGGAGCAGTCTGTGCCCGAAGGACTGCAGCCCGTAGAAGCGACGCATGCTGGAGCAGTTCGTGAAGAACTGCAGCCCATGGGAAGGACTCACATTGGAGAAGTTTGTGGAGGACTGTCTCCTGTGGGAGGAACCCCACGCTGGAGCAGGGGAAGAGTGTGAGGAGTCCTGCCCCTGAGGAAGAAGGAGCAGCAGAGACAACATGTGATGAACTGACCCCAACCCCCATCCCCCTGCACTGCTGGCAGAGAGGAGGTAGAGAAAATCAGAAGTAAAGTTAAGCCCGGGAAGAAGGGAGTGGTGGGAGGAAGGTGTTCTAAGGTTTGGTTTTACTTCTCATTTTCCTTGTTTTGATTTGATTTGTAGTAAATTAAATGAATTTTGTTTCTTCCCCAAGTTGACTCTGTCTTTTGCCTGTGACCATAAGTGGTGAGTGATCCCTCCCTGTCCTTGTCTCAACCCACGAGCTTTTCTTTATATTTTCTCCTCATCCCACCACGGCTGGTGGGGGGAAGAGTGAGCAAGCGGCTTTGTGGTGCTTTGTTACTGGCTAGGCTGAAACCACAACAGGAGTTAAGTTATTTTGTTAAAAAATTTATTTTACAAAGCCTATGTTTTTGGACAGCTGCTTAGCAAAGCACACAGTCCACACAGGTGTCTGTCTTCAGAAGATCAACTGCCCCTAGGAAAGTTACCAGGAAAGAGGTATCTGCTTGGTTCCTTCCTGAAATTAGATCAGATCATCACAAAGACCAGCTTCCAAGCAGCAGCATGTTGCTCTTGCGTATGATTTCCAAATTCATAAAATAAATAAAAATAGAGCCTGTATCTCAGCTGCTATTTTTTTGTTGTTGTTGTCTTGTTCAGAGGATCAAGTTAGTACCAAGAAAAATTATGTTCTCTGTGCTTTGAAGCATTAGAGGATAGTAAGATTTCTGCTACCACAGGAATATGAACTCACATGGAAAAGAAACACAATGGGCAACAAAACACCACGCTGTGGACTGTCTTTGAATCACTTGACAATCTGTGATTGTCAAGCCAATGCAGCAATCCCAGTCAAATTTGGGACCCAGTAATTTTCTTAGAGACTATTTAAAGTTTCTAGCAATGGTCATGAAACTAAGAATTCCTTTGTGGGAGCTGCCTGATGTAGTTCAGAAAGCAGTCCCCTGCTGTTGTCAGACATGATGCTGTCATAACTGAGATGCTCTTCCATTTCATGTTTTCTCTTCTTGTCTGGGTCTCACAGCAATCCTTCCACAAGAAGCTTTCTTGCTGAGAGCAGGAGGAAGGAGTCCTTCTTGGCATCAGGAAAGTAATCAATCAAGATCATTGTTATGCTGGAAGTAAGCCATCTTATCTCAAGAAGTTCATATGTCACTTGAAGATCCAAACACTCACTCCACACCACCTCCTGAACACAGGGGAAGGATTTGTGCTGCTTGACCTCCAAGATACATCTCTACATATCTGTCACGCCATCTCAGGAGATGTGGGAGATCAAAACCACCAACAGGATAGGCTATTATCTTCCAGTCACATGAAGTAATTTGACAGTGACCATAATATTCAACGTGGTAGAAGCACACTTGCATAAAAGCAGTATTTGTGTACTTCTCCCAGGACAGCCAGCTAGCATAGATTTTCTAGTGAAGCTCGGTATGACAGATTATGCACACTCAACCTACTACAGAACTTGGTCTCCAAAAGATATGAACATACTGGAGGGAGCCCAGTGAAGAGCTGCAAAGACAATTAAGGTACTGGAGCACCTGTCATACAAGGAGAGGTTGAGAGAGCTGGGACTGCTCAGTCTAGAAAATAAAAGGCTCAGGCTCAATGTGTGTAAGTACCTGATGGGAAGGTGTGAAACACAGAGACAGACTCTTAGTGGTATCCACTGAAAGGACAAGAGGCAATGGGCACAAACTGGAAAAAAGTACATTCAGTTTAAACATAATTTTCATTTATTTGTTTTTAAACTGAGTGTGAACAAACATTGGAACAGGTTTCCCAGAGAGGTTGTAGAATCTTAGACATACTCAAAAGTTGACTAGACACAGTACTGAGCAACCTGCTCTAATTGACCTTGCTCTGAGTAGAGGTCATTTCCAAGCTCAGTGATTCTGTGAAGTAGCAAAATCCCTATGGATATGTACTTCTCTGGCACAGATTATCAGGTAAGATCCTCCTAGTGATGTGATGAACCTGAACCTGCCGAGAATCCACAAATCCCACAGCCAGACTCATTGCTTTCAATTTCCCTCAGCAAAACATGTTTGCAGAGACACTAAGAATGAAAAGCTACTTGCTCTCACAAGAGCTGGAGTTTGATACATATTGCTCATATGTATAATCCACCTCTCTCCTCCTTTGCTCCAGAATCCTGCACACGTAGTATTTCATAGTTAGGTGGAAAAACATGCTCTGCTAGCATAAAAAGGTGAGGAGTCCACAAGACACAGAAACACCACACGGTTATTAGTGGTTGACTTTGTGAACAGTGCAATGTACATATGGACAGCACATTTAGGCAATATCTGTTTTTTAATTAGTAACTTTCATTTCCTGAAGTGTACTGTAAAATGAGCAGAATTTCTGAGGCAGAAAGGACAGTAAGACAGATCTTTTCTTCATCAGTCTGAATTCTAACTCTCATCAATGCATCATAAAAGTAAGGCTATTTTTAACATGCTTGTTTTACTCAGTGTTTCTTGCTCATAAGTAGTAAAGTAGTTCTATGTAAACCTTTCTCCACTGGTAAACCTCACTAATAGTATAGACAAGGGAAATAAAGGTAGTTTCTAGGCCATCATGGGGAAAAAACCCCACCATTAAAACAAATCACCTTTTCTTCCATACTGTCCTTCAATTAATTACATGCTAATGCATTTCAGTCTTAGTTTGCAGGTGTTACCAATTGCCAGTAGAGTACTGTGACATGAGGTGGGCTTAGCCAGCATGTGCATAAATGACATACATTTAAGGTATTATCTTCCTTATTCTCATTTTGGATTTACCAAAAGTCAAGGGGGCTTTCAGTTTTCTAAGAGGCCATTGTCACAAAGGGCAAGGCCTCCTCAGCATGTGTCCAAAATAAATGGATAGTCCTAAAAGTAATGGGAAAAGTAAAACAAGTCTCTGTAGACACAAGGCAACCTGCCACCCAAGTCAGAGAAGAAAAACATAATGCTGTTACTCAAGCTATGGCCGTAATGATCCCATTCACTTCAGTTCTATCAGCATCAATCCTTTCTGAAATAAACCCAAGAGAAGCCGTGATTATACAATGTAATACCTTTGCTTTTAGTAGCTCATTGTCTTACTCGGCAAGATGTTTGATAGCCCACCTAGCCTGGCAGTCTTATGCTTTGGAACTACAACTTTATTCTGCTTAGGAGATGAAAAATTAAAGTTGTTCTTAAAATATTGCACTTAGAAGATACAAAGAATTCTACTATAAAGTTGCAGTCATAGTATTAGCTTTTAAAATAAATTAGACAGAAAGTAGATTAGCAGCACAAATACATATTTTACATCCTTCCCCCTCCCTGCCCTGACATCCATAGTCATCTGTGAGTCCTGAGATCACCACCTCCGAAAATTAATATATTTCATTGGTTTTGCACCAACACAGCACATATTTTCATTTCACAAAACTTCCATTTGTATAAATTTGAATCTGTTGTTTCAGGAAACTCTTTAATTCCTCAGCTTACCAGGGAACGGTAATGGCACCAGCAGTACAGCCCTCCTCATGGTTCAGTGAATGGCAGCAAGAAGTCAGGTCCACTAGAGGCTTTCCTGGCTCCCTGCCAAATACATGGGGGTTTTTGGTCTCTTCTCCCCCCAGAACTGCCAATTATTAGTTTGTGATGCAGGATCATATTTAAGGCATTATAACAGACATAACCAAAGGAAATAATTTCAATTAATGTATTTCCATAATGAGATGAAGAGAAAACAGTTCACTGGATTAAAAAAGTAGTTTGAGTGAAAGCTGTTGATTAAAAAGCAATTTCCCTAAAAATTGTTACTAATGAGAAGTGAGGCACCTTAAGTTCACAGCTGCTAGAGAAGCAGACTTTTCCCACCACCACCTTTAATAAGGTCCACTTTAGAGTTGCTGGTCTCTGTTTTGTGCTTTTTTCAGTCCTTCTTTGCTCGACCTTTGAAGCTATCCATGACATGGAGGATTCCAAAATAGTCCACAAGGAGAGCAACTACTTTCACTGGTAGGACACTGTAAGGTAGGGGAGTTGAAGAGAAAAAAAAACAAAACAAAACAAAACAGAAATCAGAACAGTTGTGCAGTTTTATCACAGAATTAGTTTTACCTGGCTAATACTGGCAAAGGCAGTATACTCTATAGAATATAGTACCGCTGGTCCTCTCAAAATATCCATTACACTCATTTGGCAGCCTGAGTTATTAGACAGATCAATTTCCCAACCTGGCTTGCAACAGAGTCATAAGTGCCCTAATGCTGGAGCAAGACACCAGATAGGCAGTTACTGAGGAGCAGGCCCAGTCTCTACATCCCACAGTAAAACTGCACCCCAATGGAGTCAGCAAGTCACAGCCAGACATTTCTGTCATTGTTCTGTGGTCCAAGGGTAGACTGAACCCCTAAAAACAAAAAAAAGAAAACTCCAGAAATGTGCAGAGCTTAATGAAAATTCACACCAACAAGTAGAACCCTGGTTGGCACTTTTAGTCAAAAACATAGCTGAAACATCCCTGGACAGAAAAGAGAAAGGAAAACGAGGAAAGGCATAACTTACTGTTTCAAAGTCAACAAAAAATAGGTACTGCGTGGTAAGAGCAATATTTCTTGGTCCTGCCGAACAGCAGTGACTATCTTCTCAGCCACATACTCTGGCTCCAGAGACGGAAGCAGATTTGGCCAACTGGAAGAGATTTCTTACTATAACATGAATTGCTTTGGATTCACATTTTACTCAAAGTAAGTCTCCATTTTGCAGTTATTCAACTAAAAGAAGAAATAAATACCACAAATCCTATGAACAAGACCCTTCGTTATGTTAGAGAGTGAGTGGCCATTGTTATTTTCCCTTTGTATGATCTCTCATAAGACAAATCCACATAGTCCTCATATTAAGACACACTAGGCTTTTACACAGCTCCTAAATTTTGTTGTTATATAAGCATACTGAGCAAAGCTATGCCACTGATTTCAGGAAGTGAATGGGGGTTTAGAAACCAGAATGGACAACCTTCCTCGGCAGAAGCCAAATGCTCCGGGACACCAATAAAGTTTCATGTTTCAGCTTAAATGAATAGTAAAGTACTGAGGGCTTTGCCAGTCACTGGATAGCACTATTAACACCCATCTGAGGTCCTAAAAATAACACAAGCAGAGAAAAGCCTAGCTCATGATTTTCATAAAGGAAGTCAAGTACCTAACATGCTAAACATGCAAGTTGCATAAAAACCTCACAAGAGTTTACTCACTTGGTCCTACAGCCATCAAACATTCCTGTGTTTATGATGCAAGGACACACAACTGTGGTTTTAACACCAGTCTTTCCCAGATGTCTCATCTCAAAATGAACTGACTCTGCAAAACCAACTGCTGCAAATTTACTTGCACAGTAATCTGTAAAATAAATAAAACATTAATTGCAGTTAAACATTTTAATTTACTAATTAAACTTTACTAAACAGGTTCAGTGAGTCCTACCACTGAACACGTACACAGGAGCGTTAACAGTTTTTGACAGAGAACAGGGACAAAACTATGCTGTAGTAAGTAAAGTAACTAGCCAAAGTTTGTTGGTTTGTTTTTTTTTTTTTCTTTTTACGGTATACAACAGCAGCACTATGGTATAGGAAAGATATATACACAGTATCTGCAGGAAATTACTGTCCAATAATAAAATACTTTACAACAGAGGAGGAACTGTGTTCATGATTAGGTTACTGATAAAATTTGCCTTTGATGGGATTCACTCCTTTACTTTCCCTCTCCTAAGTTAATTGTTCTAGACTGGCAGACAGAGGGTTTCTCATTGCACCCCTGCTATCACCTTTCCACTCTCTACTGAACAACAGCAAATGAAATTACCTTTTCATACCAGACCTTATCTTTGAATCCATGCACTAGCTTCTTATGCATCAAGCTTTCAAGACTAATACAGTTTCAACCTGAAACTCAATTTGTCTTCATTGTCACTGCCTTGAAGCTAGATTTCTTTTACTGCTACATCACCTGCCCTGGTTTTGGCTGGGATAGAGTTAATTGTCTTTCTAGTAGCTGGTATAGTGTTATGTCTTGGATTCAGTATGAGAAGAATGTTGGTAACACACTGATGTTTTCAGTTGTTGCTAAGTAGTGTTTAGACTAAAGTCAAGGACTTTTCAGCTTCTCATGTCCAGCCAGCAAGAAGGCTGGAGGGGCACAAGAAGTTGGGAGGGGACACAGCCAGGGCAGCTGACCCAAACTGGCCAAAGGGTATTGCATACCATGTGACATCATGTCTAGTATATAAACTGGGGGGAGTGGGGCTGGGAGGATTGCTGCTCAGGAACTAACTGGGCATCAGCCAGCAGGTGGTGAGCAACTGCATTGTGCATCACTTGTTTTGTATATTCCAATCCTTTTATTATTATTATTCTTGTAATTTTATTATTGGTATTATTTTCATAATTATTTTCTTCCTTTCTGTTCTATTAAACTGTTCTTATCTCAACCCACAAGTTTTACTTTTTTTTCTGATTCTCTCCCCATCCCACTGCGGGGCAGCGGGAGTGTGAGTGAGCAGCTGCATGGTGTTTAGTTGCTGGCTGAGGTTAAACCACAACATCACCTTAGTTCATTTTGCTCTCCCTTAGCATACGTTTACCAAAAATGCCTTCTGAGTTTTCCCTAATCTCAACACTTTCTTTCCATCACTGTATGGGTCCTCTTGAATGAATGGCTGAGACAGAGAATGCAGAATGAGATATTGCACCACTGCCTCCGTACCACACCTGGATTTTAGTAGTTCTTTGAGTTAGGGAAACCTGTACAGGACTCTGCTTCGCTTGAGAACATGCTTGCCAAAAAAAAAAAAAAAAAAAAAAAAAGGTGGCCTCTTCCACACCAAATACCTGTAGGTTAACTTTAATAACACTGAAATTCTCAGTTTGTAAAGTTCTATATGGCTCCTAGATTCTCTAACTGCCTTGGCAGAAAAACCTGTTTCACAGCACTGCTGAGCATCTGGAAAACTCTTTTGAAAGAAATGGTCTATTTAAGGTCAGCTAGTTTGAAAGTATGACCATTTGCTTTACCTATACGCAAAGACCCAGAAACTCAAAATTAGGACTTTTTTTCCACGAGTATTGATTGCAGAGTTTAAATCAAACTAATTGTCTAAATGAACATTAGCTTTAATACACTACCTGAAAGGCAATTGATTCCCATCAGTCCCGCTAAGCTTGCAATACTAACCAAGTGCCCATGGTTAGAGGCCATCATCACTGGGAGGAAGGCTTTGTAAGTCTGCAATGTAAGTCAGAGTTGCAAAGAAACATTTTACTAAGCAAGCTACATGCTATAATATTTTGAAGGTGTTGTTTTTAAAGAATTTCTCCCTACAGTTCAAATAAGCTTCCCCCCTTCCATTATGGAAAGGGCAGGGTGGGGGGAAGGGTTTGTTGTTTGAACTCTAGCCTTCAACTACTAAGCTGGGACTTCCCAGGGCCCACCAGTACCACTTTCTCCTCAACACCAAAGACAGATGGTAACTTGCTAGTTGTTAAGTTTCTTTTAGCCTAAAGCTCAGCACTGCAAAATTTCAAATCACTGCAAATTTTGTAAAATAGCAAAAATTTGAATTTCATGTCTTCATTTAATCTTTGTGATTAAATTTATTTATGAAGAAACTGAAACATGTTTTAATATCTTCTTTGCAATTCTTTATGATAAGAACACCATATAGATGACCTACCTTCCCTGGAAGGAAGAAAAGGCACATGAAGTTACTCATTTTGGACAAAAGCCCCACTTATTATTAAGAGCATTGTCTGAACATGTGGTATTTCTTACTGAAACTATCATAACCACAAGGCAACTAGAACACTAACAGAATTGAACACTTCTCTGTTACTAGAGCAGCAACTTTTAGGTTGGGCCTGCTTCATGTCAATTAATATTGAGCGATTATAACATATGACTAGCTTCAGAATTTAGCAGATGGTAAACTTTAGTTCTTAAGAACATTTCTAAATATATAACAGTTTTGCTTCCACCTACCTACTGCAGAAGTTCCCAAAGGATCCATTCTTTCACCCTTTTTTTATTTTACAGACTCCCAGGCATAGAAAGTAATTTCTTGTATAATTTCTGACTGAACTTACAAGGAGCTATACATCCTTGCATATTTTCCTCCGTTCCAAAAGGCAAAATTAACACTGAAAACATGTTGAAAGGATGTTTTAGTATGTATATGCAAAGAACAGGTATTACCCAGAAGTGTGCCATTATGTTCACTTCCAAGGTTTTTTCCACAAGTGAATCTGGAGAATCAATAAGCCTCTTCCCAGTTACGGTACCAGCATTGTTGACTAGGATGCTAACATCGCCAACTTCTTTTTTAACCTAAACAAGAAGCCCCAAGATATTATGTAATAAATACAAAACATGCTTTCCAAGTTTTATACATGAAAACATAAATAGAAATATAGCACATTTCAACTAAGTTGACCTTATTATGCTCGTTACAGATCCAAACACCTCAAGGTTCTTGCACATTTTAGGAGGCCTTTTTAGAGCTGAGCTTGCAACTGGATTCCTTTGGAGGTGTGGAGCCCAACAGCTCCACACAGACTTCTGCTTTCAGCACCTCTGGTTCTTGCTGCATCTGTTCCAGATAAGTCTCTACTGCAGAGAGTTCAACTAACACAACAAGTATTTTGCTACAGTAAACCCATCTTAAAACCAATGAGCAATTCTGTTTGTAGGGCCATTTCTATACCATGCAGTGAGGCACAGTACCTAAATCCTCCGGCGAGTTCCCCAGAATCAGGTACATCAAATCTACGAGGGCTGCAACACCTAAACTTTCACTTGCGACGTTCTTTGCATTATACTCAAATCCTCTAGTGTTTTCCACAGAGCAACTTGAGCACAGAAGCAGTGCTGCCATACGACTTGAAGACAGATTGCACAGTACTTGAGTCTTTTGATAAGCAGAAGGAAAATTGGATTCCCTGTTGGTAGTGTTAATTGCCTACATCCCCAACAGTCCAGGGATTCATCTCTGCCACTGCATGGGGCAGAAGCTACTTAGTAGCATCTTAATATTTCAGATATTTCAAGATTCTTCATGCTGTTTTCCACATGCTCCACTTCTCCTGACTGCAACTGTTAAACACTGACATATATTACAGTAGTTTTTCCACTAGAGTTAATTTCACTTGCATTCCACAGCACACACATTAAACCAGACTTCCCTACAGCTTTCTGGGGAAGCAGATGCATTTTTCTGCCCTCAGTGTGTTGGAATTAGAATGGGCAAATGGTCACTTTCAATAAGAAGTATTCCTCATATGCACAGGCAGCAAGAAAGACCACCTGTAAAATTCATTTCCTCCTTACAACCTTTTTATTTATTCAACTATCTTGACTATTTCAAGCAACTTTACAAGTCAGGAACTTAAAAGCTTATATTCCCAAACAAAAAGGTTTGGTTTTGTTTTGTTTTTTTTTTTTAAACAAGTTTATTTCTCATGAAGACAACCTGAAAGAGCACCGTGTCTCTATTCATATTGACTCTCAGGACAACACAAGAAATGAGAAAACTGTAGGAAGGGTAGTTGTTTGTTATGAAAATTAAACAAAAGTTGTAAGGTTCTAAATAAAGGAAGATTTTAGGACACGTGCATTCACAGAAGGCAAAAGCCTTATGAGCTTCTGGGGCTCATGGTACAGAAGCTTGTTTCTAGTGTATCTGCTTCAATTCTAACACTGTACCAGAACCCTTATAAGATGTCTCCCAGAAAATAAGTTGGCTAAAGAATAACATCTACACATTTAGTTCAGTAAGAGAAAGTATAGTTCTCATTTTAGCTCCAGACTGAGAACTTTCATGAACAGACTCACTTGAAAGAACAACTATAGGCCAGCTGATATGAAGATATTGTGCTAGCTCTCAAAAGGAGAATGAAAATATTTAATGCAGTATTTGAAGTATTGTTCATTATTCTGAGCTATCTGGGAAGAAGCAAATAAGTACTCTATATGTTGTTTAACTTGTGATTTCCAGATCAAGTGCTAAACGTGCTGATCAGTAGTTTTGGGAAAACATGTTGTTGTTATGCCATCTTGCCATACAGTTGCAGATCACAGAACCTCATTTCTTAATGGTGTTTCCTTTGCTGGGTGCCTACACTGACTGAAGAAAGCACAAGCAGACCTGGTAGGCTAGCCTGTATAACAGTAAAGAATTAAAGGATAATTTACCACTGATCCTTTATTCTAGCTTAAATTCCTCATCTTCCTTAAACTTGTTCCAATCTTGTCCATGTTTGTTAACTAAGTAAGGGTTTAAAAAACAGAAAGCAGCCTTGGCAGGATTATACAGAAATTCATCAGCCAGAGCCCCTCTCCACCTAGGTCATTGCTCACACATTCTTGTCTGCCTATTTCCCTTTCAAAATGTTGTCATGTAACAATTTAAATATTTCTGAACCAGTGCCACATGATCTCCATAGGCAGCCTTAGGCAAGTTGTTCTAGTCACCAACCTGAGTATGTACCCCTCATCACAAGTTTAAAATAGTATGCAGAGACATAAACATAATAATTAGTAAACAATGCTTTAATACTGCCTTGTGTCAGATGATCTAGCAATTCTGGAAGGCTGGACCAGTACCCCAAATCTACCCTTTGGGGCAAATAAATACCTGAATAAGTGGTTATGCTGCTTTTGTGCAAACAAAAGATGGACAGAGGTGGGGGATGTGGTACATACAGTTTATAACTTGGTGATTGGGGCATTCAGGTCAGATGCGAGAAGGGAAATGAGAACAGAACCTTGATCATCCCATTTCTAACTAGTGGCGAAAACCTCAACAACCTCTTCCTTTATCACCTGTCTCTACTTAGTCTTCCAAAATATAGTCACACTTTGGATGGAATTCAAAGCAGATTTGAGTGCCTTCTTGCAACCCAGACAAATAATTCCAGCTTTACAACATTTCTGTCCATGCTGCTTCCCTACTAACTAGATGTGGCAGCTCTTTCCTCAGCAAATTGGCTGTTTTAATTCCCTTCTCTTCTCAGCTCTCCTCTGTGCATGACAGAGCCAAGACACCCAGCCCAGGCTTCCACACTCTGCTTTGAGGCCAAGTACAGAAGACCTTTACTAAGCCTTCTCCCTAGCTATTAAGAGGGGTGGGGGGATAATGTCAACTCTCCAGAGCTCTAAACCTCTCCATTTGTGCAGTGCAGCAAAGTATGTTGCAGGTGTTTTAGTCCTAGGTAAGGCAAGCATTATGGAAACAGCTGATCTGGTTAAACATCTTTTTCAGGTATGAACACTATTTCCTGTTTGTTTCTGCATTTATATTTATGCTTTTCTATTGAAGTTTAGTAATGAGCAATTCTCACAATTCCCAAACAGCATTCCAAAGCGTCTACTTTCTAAGAACCACAAGCCCCTCCATAACTGCCTATAAGAGGTGGAAGCAAGCACTGGATATTTTACAGGCAGCATGAAATACCACCAGGAAATGTGCTTCTACTGTTGCTCCTCTGCACAGCAAAGAGGATTCTCAGAAAAGTGGAAAACTGGCTGCAAACTGTCATCTTGACTAACAAGCAAGAAAAAACTGTGGATAAGCAAAAAAGTACCATGCAAGAGGGATCCTGGAAGTAAATCTAAGCCCAAATGCAATTTTGCAACATGATAATGAGGGAAAGGCTTTCATTTCCTCACAAGTAGGAGGATCAAAACCCAGAGTTACTTCTCTCTTTCAAAGCCCTAGATTCTTAAAGTTTAGCTGAACTCAAGGGAAGGAGGGGTAGGTCAAAGAAGGCCACATTCCTTTTGGGGTTGGGTACTTCTGGAACAGGAACATTAGAAATAAATTTTAAGCTATAGCTCTTGATAGCCAAAAGCTGTCCTTTGTGTTGTTGGTACAGGAAAGGAACAAGGACACCACATGTGCAGGGCTTTTTGGTTTTCTTCCTACTGAAGTGACTTTTTCCTAGTCTCTCTGTGTGGCTGATGAAGTACCAGAAGCAGGTATTTAAGGTTCACATACATTTCATTTTGGCTTTGAGATTGTTTTACTGGGCACAAAGTTTTCAACCATATCCTGCCCTGCCTGCATGAATTTAGTTCGCTATAGTCTTGCAAAACTCCAAGTCATTGCATGAAGCTGAATCACCAGAGGGGAAAAAACAGAACCTGGAACCGTGCTGCCTCACCTTGCAAAGGCTGACAGTGAACACTATGAGCCAAAGTCTACTATACCGTATTAAGTAAACAGTGGCACCAGGCACTAATGCTAAAGTCTTTCTGTCACTAATAAGATGGGAAAGTTGTCAGCAGGACATGACGTTTCTGAAATAACAGTAGTAGGGTATTTTCTTCTATGTGGATCAACAGGAGGATTATTAGTGGATCAGCTGTTAGTGAACTGCTGACAGAAACTTATAAGCGAGGAATCAGGCACAGAGACCCTCTTAACACTTCTTTGCTACTGTCTACCTCTGTTTTTATCATCCCTAACCTCTGTCACACACATATCTACACCCTCTTCTCCTTTTTATATTTGGCCAGAAAGGCTCTGCTACTACTTTTCTCTATGGGACTGAAGTGCTAGCCCTTGAGTCCTCAGAACTGAAGGTTAGTTTCTATCTTCTTCATTTCAGTGTCCTTCACATTACAATACTCCCTTCTCCTCCACTCCTCCCAGTTTGGTGGGAAGCCGTTACAGGCCTGCAGTGAGACATGTGCAACTGCTCTGCAGGGATGGCAGATGTGCAACTCAGCTGGTGTAACAGAGCTGCAAGGGGAACCAAGGGTGATTAGCATTACAGCATTACCAGAATACAAAACCAATAGTACCAGCCTCTAACAAGCTGCAAGTCATGCACAAGCTTCACTTATCAGAAAATTTGTTCTAGTCATTTCTGCACAGATAGAAAAATGCAGAAGGCTAGAGCTTCTTAAACAGCACCAAAAGAGGAACATTATTTTAGCCAACAGATGTTCCTGAAGACAGCTGAATTTTTTTTTTTTTTTTTTTTTTTTTTTTTAAGAATTCATCCTCAGGCAAACACTCACTGTGGAAACTTTCCAGTCCAACAGTTAAGTTTAGCAACATTTTAAGCAAATGAGAACAGGTTGTTATAATGGAAACTGTTAAGCATTTTTAGCTTTTGGCAATTCTACTAGTCTGCCCAAAATATCTAACCACATGCTATATTTACAAAGCTCTTCAGAAAGGAAAGTAAGAAGTATTTAAGACTTTAAGATACATTTATTAATTCTGATAAAGTGAGTCTGCAAAAATCTATTCATAGCCATGGAATTATTTAAAAATTGCCTAAAGAGTTAATCATTTTTACAATGTATGGTCTTTAGGGTTTACTTTTGGTAAAAGACTGCTAGAACGTGAAATACTGCTTTAGCTTCAATAAATTGATTTTCTGCACTTCACCAGTAAGTGCTTGCTCAGTAACTGAATGAATGAGAAGCTACCCATCTAAATTAGCTACTGAAAGAGAGAACCAGCTCTTTTTATTTTTGAGAGAACAGAGATCAACAAGTCAACTCTAAGAAACAGTATTCTTGAAATGGGTAGCATGTGAAATACATTCTGAATGAATTAACTTTAATCTCTTGTTTTGAAGTCACTAAAACTTACCATACATGCATGCACTCATCTTAGAATAGTGTCAAAGCCACAAATAAAGATACTTTACCTGATCAGCTACGCTGTAGACCTCCTGCCTTTTGCTACAGTCACAGATGTAACAGTGTACTCTCACTGCTCCATTTTCTCTGGCCAGTCTACTTGTCTCCTTGAGCCCCTCTTGATTAATGTCCCAGAGAACCACTGTGGCTCCAAGGCTGGCAAACTTTAAAGACAAGAATCTTCCAACGCCACTTCCTGCTCCTGTTATTAATACTATTTCACCACTAACATTCTTCTTCCGTCTAGGCACAACCAAGAACACTAGTGACTCCAGCAAGTAATAAAGAGAAAGTGCAATGACTTTCAATGTTTCCAGGAGGAAGTTCATCTTCAGGCTGTTTCTTCAGATACCTGATGGAAGAAAATGTTTACCAGATAGAATAAACCATAAAGAGAGAAAATGCAAACATCAGTATTTCAAAATTGAAAAGCATTTTCAGATCCATTCTAAATATTTTCTCTAGCCTGCTTCTGCGTGGTGTTTCAAAAAAATACATATGCTTACATCTGCACATCTGACCCATTCGTCCTGTTTCTGCATCATCTCTGGGTTGCTCCTACTCTTCTCCAGAATGCAGCACAATTGATTTACCATTGGGCAGAGGCAGGAAACACCTGCCCTCAACTGCTTTAGAAATTCCCCACCCCTCACATCATGGGTTTCCATCTCTGCTCTGACAGAACATGGACTCAAAAACTAGAATCAAAAAAGTGATAGTTGCCCCTTGAGCACCTTAAGCAGAAACGCATGGCAATTGCAAATCAAAACTTATGGCTTGATCAAACAACTTTAGTGCTCACAAGCTAGTACTTCAGGTCAGGAAAAATTCTCCTTTTAGGACCATGACTTTTTTTGCTTTGTAGGCACTCCTTGTCATCAAGAAATCATATGCAGACCAAGTCACAGTCTCAACCCTGCTGAAAAACTGCCAGCATAGGGAGCTTCAGAATACAATATGCTTATAAATCTCCAAAACACACCAGGTAAATTACTGGCTGTCACTACTAGCTTTTCAACTACCAATACTACTATTATTGAGGAAAGCCTGCTTTTGCAATTGAACAGAGTGTTTTGTTTAGCAACGCATTGCAAAGCTGTTGGCTTGCTTCTGTTCGCCTCCCTGCATTAAGCAAATGTCAAGGGCCTGAATCATACCATCTCATGTATGTGTTTAACTTCACAGTCTGTACTCATCACAGTAATGCTGACATCGAGCAGGCATTTAAGTCCTTGAAAGAATGCCATTTATTTCCCAGTATACAAATGCTATGGAAGAAATGCACCTTTGGTCAAAGCAGGTTTTAATCTTTGACTAACTACAGTACGAAGGATTAATATCTTCCTTCCTAGCTAAAGGTAGAGCATGCTGGCACTTACACTTCAACCTTTAGCACTACGAACCCAGTTTGATCACATCTCTTAGTTAACATTGCTATCTATGTGTATAGGTAATCATGTTTGACAAGTGCCAAGAGATAAGTTACTTAGATCTCTGCTACTCTGAGCAAAGTTCATGAAATTTAGCATGTGGACATACCCATGTTATCATGAGTCTCAGGTTTTGTACATGGGAACCAAGGCCAGCCCTGAAAAGGGATAGGCCACTGCTAGAACAGTGCAAGCTATTTCAGAAACTTTTCTGGCAGAAACATAGTGGGTAGGGAAACAAATTCTTCTTTCTGAAGAAGAGTCACAGGGTGAATGTTTTCTGTTCTTTGTTCCCTTTAAAATGGGACAAAATGTATGCAGAGGTTCTGGCACAGTCAAAAGGCAGTAGCACCAGTAAGAAATGGAACAAAACCTCAAAACAGCACAGCAACATTTTTCTAGAGCCAATATTGACATCTCCTGTAATCAGCTGTCACAACTATAAAGCTGCTACAAATATAAGCAAACCCAGAGTAATACAGGAAAAGTGTTATTAAAATTCCACGTACATCAAAAAAACAGCAAGTTTTTGGAAACACAAGTTCCTCGCTGGGTCTAAAACAGAAGCAACATATCTTTAAAATAAATGAAGTTGCTGAATTTAACTTGATTACACTAACTCAATGCACTTAACGCAACATCCTCCATTTGCGTGAAAGGAGATTGGCATCTCTGGAGTAGATAAGGACGTTACAGTAAATGCCTATGGAAAGCAATTGCCTTCGAAGTATAGTACACAATTTGACCTAAACCCAGTTTAGAACTTACGTCGGTAATTTATTAAGTAAAATAATCACGTATTAGGCTTGCACAGGACAGAGGCACACTATATCTCAGAGAAGTACTGACTTTCTCTTAGAGAAGTAGAGTTGTTTTAGGCATACAGACCACAGGAGACTTTCTGCTAGAACACCAACTCCACATCCTTTGATGAGGTGCTTAATTTCCACTGACACATCTCGCCTAACCCAGCTTTGACTGGGCCAAGAGTCCTCCATTCTCACTGGCTCACTGCATTAGTACTGCTAATTACACCAGCTACTGTGACCAACCACATCCATACGGACAATTAAATGAGCCAACACACTTGGCTGATTTTGGCTCCTCAACTAAAGTGAGCAGGGATCTACTTACAGATGAATTAACCAAGGGTACCTTTGGCACACATAAGATCTCGGGTCCCTTCTGATGCCAGGTATTATTTAACATGCTACACTCACACAGACGTAAGCGTGGAGGGGTTTTATACTGTAGTGAAGTATCAAAGGTTTTACAATGGCTCATCAGACAGATTTCTTTCCAAGTGCAGACAGCTTTGCCAGCGCAGACTTTTTGGTACATGTGCTAACGCTGAACAGCCGAGTGGCTCTTGCAGACTGTGTGTGCTCACAAAACTAAAGGAGAGAATCGAGGCTAGCATCTGAACCTCAAAACACCTCTGTGCTAGCCAAAGGGATTAACGGTTGATCACACAATCACCTGAGCAGAGTTTGGCAAGCACACCTTTGCTCACTGCATCTGGAGGGTTGCGACCCTCCCAAAACCACAGTGGTCCTGTAGCCAAGGTGGTCCAAGGACTGAGGTGTAGCAACACCTTCCTCACCGCCTGGAAGGCGCCGGACAACCTTACCCTCACTTGGCACACCTCGGCCGCTAACCCAATTAGCGTCATTAAAAAACCCCACCAAACCAAACCACACGCGGTCTTCTGCTGCGGTGACCAGCTCCCCGTCCCCTCTCGGGCCCGCCTCCCCGTTCCCCCCCGCTCCCCGCAGAGCGGGACCTGCCCTCGCAGGGGCGAGAAGAGGCGCCGGCAGGAGGCTGCGGCCGCGGCTGCCCCCGCCGAGCGCCCTGTCCCGGCGCTCCCCCAGCCCAAAACACCCCCGGCACCGGGACCCCCGCGGCCGCGGGTACCTCCGCCTGCCGGGCTGAAGAACGGAGAGGGGCACCTCCGCCCGCCCCACCACGGCGCGGCGGCCGGCGGCTCCGGGGTGGGTGGCAGAGGGAGAGCGGGGGTGACCGGCAGCAGGCAGCGCGGCAGGGCGGCAGGGCCCAGCCTTTATGCCGGCAGCCCGCCCCGCCGCGGGGCTGACCGGATGCGCGGGGGCGGGGGCGGAAGGGCTCCGCTCTCCGCGGCGGCAGGAAGCCGGGCCGGGGCCCGCCGCCGCCGCGCTGCCCGCGCTCCGCCCGGAGCTGCCGGCCGGCCAGGCGGGCGGGGGCTGCCCTCCGCGCCCGGCCCGGCCAAGGCGGCAGGGAGCTGCGGCCCCGGCCCCGGCCCCGGCCCAGGCCCCGGGCGGGAGGGCTGCGGCCCGGGGGGCCGGTGAGGGCGCTCGGCCCCCTTAGCTCCTCGCTGAGGCCGGGCGAAGGGCTCTAAGGACGGAGCAGCTCGTGGGGCGGGGGCTCGCCTCCGCTTTCCCTTAGTTCCCTTTTTTAAAAAAAAAGCAGTATTTGTAACTTGCTTTTGATTTTTCCGAGGGAAGAAATAACTTCTCTTGGAGCGGTGATCGACTGGGAGAAGACGGATTTCGTGCGGCTGGTCTAGATCCGTGTTGATGCAGGAATTGGCCTCGGTGGGCTGCGGGGGGAGCGGGGAAACGAGCGGCTGCTGGAGGGGTGGTACTGTACTGGGGGAGAGGAGGGCGCCGGGTTTGGCTTCCGAGGACCTTTGGAGAAACCTGTTGGGCTTAGGGACGTGTAGGATTTAGGGAAGCCCCTGAAGAAGTCACTACCCTTGGGGTGGTAGTCGGCCCGTGCGAAGAGACCTGCTTCTGAGGGTACACTTGGGTGTGAAGAGATTACCTGGCTTGTAGGGCTAAACGTGCGTGGAAGGGGTTTTACCGGGTGAACATGGCCCTTCCAGGGTGGCGTCATTTCAAGGGAATGAACGAGACTTGAGATCGCAAAATGTCTTCTAGCTGTAGTCAGAAGTTCACTAAGTCAGTGAAGTGCTCTGTATTTACTGCTATAGATACTTTCATTCCTTAGAGCAGCATTGTTTTGCAGGGTTTTTTTAACCTTACGCTCATCCTTAGGCAGCAGAACTCCGATACTGTAAGGCGCTGAGTATTGACAACTTAAAGTCCATATGAGGAGGGTGTGCTTAGTACCACCAGAAAAAATATGACTGAAGGTATTGGCACTGAGATTACTAATACGCCTCCTTTGCAGATTGGTATGTTTGCATTGCTGTTATACTTCTGCAGAAGTATGAGAACACAACTTTCTGAATGTTGTTTTCATCTAATGAAATAAGCAAGCGCTTATGAAACACTAGATTTAATACGCTGCATAATAAAGAATATGAAACAGCAATTCATAATGTAAGGTTCTTTAGGCAGCTTTAAAAATCTGCCGTTTGATCCAGTAATCTCCGAAGAAATTTTAAGAACTCCCTGTGCACAAACACTTTCAAGGACCAAGGATGGAGAGCACACCTGGCAATACATACCGGTGAGGGAGCAGGTTGCTTTACTTGCTGGCTTGCCTTGGAACAAATGGCTCCCCAGAGTCAAAAAGAGCAGTGGTTTGAAAGGTGCTGTGCTGTTTAAATAAATACTTTCCTTGCTTCCCCTGCACATTCTATTTAAAAGTATTGTTGAAAGAGGTCAAAAGGTCTTTTCTTTCAGGTATGCAGTTTTGGATCAGAGTCTAGGCTCTCGGCTATAGACTCTGCTGCACCCTCAACAGTTATTCACAGAAGAGAAATTAACTGCTGGATTAGAATATTTTAGTGGGAGTTAATGTATTATTGCATTAATACAGAAAATTCGGGAGGCTAATGATAGCCAAACAGTGAACTGATGAAATTTGGGTTTGGCTGCTGCTTTCTTTTTGTGGATTGTATTGTTTACAGTGGCTCGCTTAAAACAAGGAAACGTAAAAAACCCAAACCCATTCATTTAATTTTCAAAAAGGTTTAAATAAAATATGTGCTTTGTAGTAATAGTTGGAAATTAATGACGTTTAACATTGAGACTGACCTTGTGATCGGAGTTGGAGACTAGAAGGTGGGAGACCTGGCTCCTTTCCCCAGCTTGTACAAAGACTTCCTGTGAGTAATAAACTGACTGAATAAAACTTGCTGAAATAAAACTCAGCAAATATCTTGAGTTTACTAGTTTGTATGATGAAAGGCTAAAATTAGCCTTAAGGTAAAGAAACTCTTTTTAAGACTGTCAAATTAGCATCTTCCACAGTCTGGGGTCAGAGAAGACCCAAGTGGAATTATTACTCTTGATTCAAGTCCAGAAATGAAACTACCCTAATTTGTATTAGATGAGGATGTCTCCCTCTTGTCACACATTATTTTTGGACCAATTTGTGAGTGCTGGCAAAATCCCAGGAGTGCAGAACTAGGACTGGCATTGTTCGTGCATTTTGCGTAACGTGCTGGATGTTTTCAAAGGAACCCAAGGTCATTCAAGTCATAAGAAGTTTGAGGAACTTTGTAAGTGCTCTCACTTTTGCTTGTCTGTAGTACGTGTGCTACGTATGCGTACGCTAGTCTGTAGCCATTTTTTACCGAGGGCTGTACTGTATTTTGGCCTACCTTAACTTCCAGAAAGCTCTTGACATTTGTTGTCAGGTGGATATTTGCACCTCTGGTAGAACAGTGTAACCAGTAGCACGCTAAAGTGCTATTTATGTTTCATGTGAATCTGTGGTAGATTGTCATTGCATCGACCTGATTCACAACCATTTAATCTTGATTATGGATGTGTCACAACAAAGGAGGCTAAAGCAAATAGAGAGTAAGGGTTGGTCTAAGCTGGATAAATGCAATTGCATGGTGACTAGGATACTCATCCTCACTTTAGAATAATAAAAAACAACAGCCTGGTGTGGTGTTGGAGCCATATTCTCTTAAAGGCTCTCTCATTTTGGTTTTTTTTTATTTTTATCAGAGCACTCAAAATGTGATAAATATTTTGATATTGAAGCTTTAATTATCCCTCGCCTACCTCAGCTGTTGAAATGGAATAGCGTAATATGCTTGTAAACAGTCTGATCTTTCTGCTTTCTTTTAACTGGCAAGAAGTAGGAAAGGAAGTACAGGCAATACCACTGGTGCCTACATACTATGATTCGTTCTATATGTCTACTGTGAAACTTGTAGAATCCTAATAAGTTTCCAGTGTCAGTGACAGCTGCTTTAGCAATTGCAGGTACATCATTGCAATTGCAGCCTACACAGACTTGTCCTTAGTCACCTATTGCAACTGCCCAGGGAGGAGTGGGTCTTAGTTTGAAAACTAGTGTCTTGTTAATAGAAGTCAAATGTCTCCCATGTTGCCTATGAAGGAAGTAGGGCAAACACCACTTAGCCAGAATTCTTCAAAATTTACTTTTTCTTCTTATTCCAGCAGAAGAAAAACAGCTGGCGCAAAGGAGATTCCAGTCAAAAGGAAGGATCATCATTCTGAATACAGAAGACTGAGTTGCATTCTGAATTTTCATTACCATATGTGTTTTGTTTGAGTCATATTTACCCCCTAACAGGAGTTCATTGAATTCTAGTTCCCTCTATCAGCAGGTTGAAAATACAGGAATTGTAGAAGTGACCAACTGTTGCTCAGTGGTGCCCCATTTGCTACTTCTGGGAAGAGTGCCAAGTCCTGTTCAGTGAGGGTGATGGGGTGGGATGTGCTGCACTAGCATCTGTTCAAGGTATTTAGTAACTACACAGCAAACATAACCAGCACTGAATGCATGCACTGAATGGTGCACTGAATAGCATGCTTCTATCCCTTGCAAATCAAATTAAGAAAGGGACAAGTCCTCATTGGAAGAGGGACACACCAGCACTAAGTATCATCATGACTTAGCCAATCCCAGAGTTCACAGCCTGTTAAGCTGTGTTTACAGTATGATGGTTGATGTCAGGACCTGACACTTTGTCTTTCATTCCCTGAGCATTTTATACTGCAGTGTGGTGAACCTCATCGGAACTGATGAGTAAAACCCTGCCAGAAAATATTTGGTGTTTGCTTTTTCATCTGGGCCAGCTCTGTGATCAAATTTACCATATGCCCACATGGCACAGAGGACTCTGTGAGGAGTGAAAGCCTGCAAACCAAGACTAACTTAATCTGAGCAAAGCCTCTCACCGTGGCAACAGATAGCGTTATAGACAGGAGTGTGTCTGAAATTATGCTCTTTACCCCGACAGAAATGCCTGTTACATTGGTCCTCTAATGCCAAAGTCCAGTTATTCCTTGTGGATGTAGGTGACTACATCAGCTCTTATGAGTAACTGGTGTTTGCTGATGGCAGAAGTGGTGTATGCCCCTCAGTTGGGGAAATGCGTGCCAGTCTCTGTTACAGTAGGGTTATGACGATGATGGTGTGAAGGACCTAAAACCACATTTTCCACCTCCCAGGAGGACATGTCAAATACCTGGTTATAATTTCTTTATCAGATCTGCAGAGCTTTGAGTCATGCTAGACAAATGGGTACAGCATAGGTATCTGGCCTTGCTGATACCCACCCTCGCCCAGCAGTATAAAAGTGGATGGCAGCAGCAGCATCACCTCTTTGAAGCCGTATTCACCAAGGGTGCTGAACTTCATTGAACTCCCTGTGATGGGGATGGAATTGGTACACTCTGATCCCCTCTGGGTGCAGAAGTGTTCAGTCTGTTGATCCCAAACATGCTTTGGCATGAACTAGCTGAGAGTGGCAGCTAAGGGCTCGCCCAGGTAAGCAGGCAGAATTGGCTGAGCTCTCGACTGCCTCCAGAGCTGACCCACTTTATTCAGAACAGCAAGACAAATGAAGGAAAAAGTGCAAGTAATTCTAGTGTGATACAGAAGAATTAAAGCATATGTTAAAATATTAAGTATGCGTCCAGGTGGTATATAAATCAGGGCCTTGTCAAGCAGTGTTGTGTTTTCCAATCCCTCACTAGGATTTTATTTGCAAAGGCACAAGCTATAACTTTGATGCACAACGAACACAGATAATCAGTAGCCTGCCGTAGTCAGCTGCAAAGATTGCTGCTATGTAGCTCTTTGCTCACTGTTTTTGCATGCTCCCCTATGTGCCTGTGGTATATATGCCTCATAGTGTCTTTACTGTTAAGAGAACCTGCCTGTACTGCAGGAGGAAGTGGCTCGCAAGATTTATCTCCTTTCTCCATGAGAAAAATATATTTGTGAGTGGTTACTTGGGGAGTTTGGGCTAAAACATCATTTACAATAGAGATGTGTACAGGCTATCAGGATGGATTTAAAGGGAGAATTGGGGGGGGGGGGGGGAAGTAATTCATAATAATATAATCCTCACTGAATAGTAAGCAAAGTGAGGCAGCTTCCTACCATTTGAGACTTGGAAAAATTTCTTCCTAATAAAGAGTAATGCAGGGTTTCTGACATGGACAAATTAGAGACACAGCAGGGAAGCAAAACTAGCAAAAGAGATCTGAGGTCTGTAGTGATGCTTGGGAAATGAGGCAGCAAGGCTGATAGCCAACTAACAGAAAGAAAATTTAGCAAGGTTTTAATTAATTGAGCGTATATGAAAGCGGTGGGTGGGAGAGTGTGTTCTAATACAGGAATAAGCAGGGGTTGGAGGAGAACGTGGGATGGAAACAGCAGGGTATAACAAACCAAAGAACTAATTTAAACCTCCATGCACTGGAGGGAAGACTCCAGGTGAGGCTGTGATGAATACCTCATCTGGGCTTGCAGATCTGTGCCCTGATGGAAAGTCAGGGCAGCCCTGCAGGTAGGTAGGGGCAGCAGGTGGAGACAAATGATAGGGGAGAGAAGAAAACAAATAATGATTCTGTGCCAGACCCAATCTTCATTCCTCTGCTTTTCTTTCTTTTCAAACTCTGTTGCTTTTTGTCTTGTTTTAGATGGTAAATAGCCTAGAGCTAGTGAGGTGCAGAACTTTTAGTGTACTCTAATGCACTCTGTAACATGTGGCCACTATTTCTCTGGGTGTTCAACCTCGTTGCATACTTGTATCACTGTAAGCTACCATAAAAAAAAAGAAACTTGTCCTTTGCTCCCCTGTCCCTTCATTACGTTGTGTTTTATAGGCCTGAAGGAGATGGGGAATTTCCAGCTCTGCACTGTGCTTTCTAGGATACCAGCTGATGTGATTATTAAGCATCAGGTTTTTTGGCTATTCTGAAGTAAGTGCCTCTCAACAAGAAGAAAAATACCCTGTGTCCCTCAATGAAAACATACTTGCATGTCTTGTGATGGTCAATTTTGGCTTGTGGTGTATTTCTCAGAAGTTGAGATAATGCTGCAAATGGCTGTGAGAGGAGTAAAAGCTGCTACATTTCTCTGGATTAATTGTTGGTCTGTAAATTGAAGAAAAGTGCTATGAAGGGAAAAACTGCTGATATTTTTATATTAACTTTTATGTCCATGATATCATACTTAGTTACCAGCTGCAATGACATCAACCCTTGAGTCTCTGCTATTTGCAGAATCCCAGTGTTGGTGCTCTTGGATTTTAACTTGCCTTTTTATCTATCATTTCTAAATTATTAGGGTCTTCAGCTGAACAGAAAATCCACACATAAAAATTTTGGTGAAACCATTTTGTCAGAGAACATGTGAATTCATGAACAGTGATCGTGAAGTATTTACAGGAGTGTACTGGCTTGGACAAGGTTTCACTGTGTTCCCGTGGTTACTTAGAAGAGCCCCAAACCTGCTACTTTCTGAGTGATCCAGCTGGTATCTGAGGAACCAGAGATTAAATCACCTTTTCTTTGCCAGGTTTGGTTCAAACTTAAATGTCACTCTTCCATATCTACAGATTTGGATTTCTATGGTCCACTTAAATATTAAGTTGAACAGCTCCCCAAAAGAAGATAAGGGTGTACAGGCCTGATCTCCACCAGGTGGTTCTGGCTGTGCCTCGGTGGTACATGCTTATGCTGCATGGTACACATGATACTACATGCAGTGCAAGCTGCTGTTTTCATGACGTAAAATTCTGATCTAAACCAGGGAGATGATTTGTATTCAGGAGTTTGAGGTCTTGAGTACTAATGAGGCTACTGGCCTATGTAGTGCTCTGTGGGTTAGAAAGTTAGAGAATATAAGGGAAAAGACATTTAAAATATAGAAGCAGGTGGACAAAATCCCGTCCAGCTCTTTTAGACACATTTCCCAACCCTTTTGTAAGTTGTACTACATTTTGGTGTATATTAATTACTATATTTACACTGATGATTTTGTTACATCAATCTGCCTACATTTGTTTGAAATGCATCCACTGCATTTGTCAATACATTTTTTCCTACAATAAACTGTTGTATCTTTGTGTGTTATATATAAGATTCATATTTCAAAAAGTCACTGTTGTCACACTTCAGCTCTGATTTTAATGCCTATACCTGGCTTTTGATGTGTGAAATTGAGCATCATGTTGTTATGTGACAAAGGGCTGATGCACACGATACCACAGCAACACAAAGTGGTATGAAAAAAAAATCTCAACGAAGTCTGTGAAGAAAGGAGATCTGTGCAGGAGATCTTTACTCTCAGCTAACCCCAAGGAAAAAGCTTATTGCTGCTTTTGTAGCCCTTTATCTTTCATTGTATTTTATAGCGGAAAACCTAGAAAAACAGTGCTCAATTAAAATTTTTTTCCACAGCTGACTTTGAATAGCCACAGGAGATTTTGACTTTTGTGACGTTTGGGGTTTTTTTCAGACATCACCTAGCTAAGTGTGAAACCTCACCCACAGAGAATCCTATGAAATCAGCTCAATATTACAGAGGCAGATATTTTTTCCCCTTTTCTTTTGGTTACTTTTGAATGCAGGATATGATCTTAGCACTCACTGTGGCATTTCTCATCTATCTGAATATGAAGTATGTTCCTTATATTTTCTGAAATGTCTGTATTTCCTATTGCTCGTTTAATTTCTGAAATATTTTTCTGTACTAGACTTGAAATCTATAATGTGTTAATTCCATAGCTCAAAGCCAAACAAAACCATTTTTAAAAAGCTTCACTGTTGCCCATTTAACTTCCTGTAGTTGAAGGATAGTTCCACTAACGTTATTTTCCTCAGCCTCCTTCCCATTCCCTGAAAGTTATGCTTAGACAAAACATTACCACTGAACCTGGTTTTAGACTGTACTTGGTTTCAAAATCTGTCAGGCTGACAATCACTTGCTTTTTAAACCCAAAATGATTGTCTCTGAATTAGGGAAAGAGCTCTGGGAGCATTGGGAAGAATGTCAGTGTAACATGTGAAGTAATAGTTTTTCAGGGAAGAAATGGGTAAGAAAATAGAAAGCAATAATCATGCCATGACTTAAATCCATAGTGCACCGACATCTTCAGCGCTGAGTGAAGACTAATTCCCCATCTTACCCCCATCTCAGAAAAGATCTAGTAGAACTTGAAGGGTACGCAGAAGAGTGATAAGGCTGGTTATAGTATGCAATAGCTTTTGCTTAAGAGAGGTTTCAACAGCTTGGAAGAGGGTTGAGAGAGGAGGGGTGTGATAGAAGAATACAAACTCTCTAATGGCATGGATGGAATGAATGATTTTTCAGTTTCTCACAATAAAGAAGTATGTGATAACAAGTGAACGTCATCCTCAAGTTATAAATGGAAGAAAAGAAATTGCCTTTTCCCTCAGCGCCCTTAGTCCTGGAAATCAGGCTGATTTTCCTGCTGCAAATTGTAACCCTTCTATGAAGGTTGTTTATAAAACAAATACATACCCATGAAAGTGTACTTATTAACCAGTGTTCCTAGTAATCGCCTACTAGAAGCCCCTTTTCAGAGATTCAGCAGTCAGCTAAGTTATGTATGAATACTGGACACTTTATAAGGTGATTGTGGAGAATGTTCTTATTGTTCAGAGCAGCAGTTTAAAGAAAGAAGTGTTTCATTTCAGAAAGCTAAATTACATGGCTGATCCGACATGACTGATTCATGTACCTATACGCTACTGGCTGTAAAATAGTTCTTTACAGGAGAACAGCCATACTGTGTTAGACAAAACATCTATTTAACCTAGTATTTTACTTCTCAGGTAACCAGCAGCATGTACTTAGGAAAACGGTGTAAGAACAGGGAAAGCATACAAGTGCTATTTCCCCAGTGCGTACAGACACATTCAGTTCAGGGACTTCTGAAGCCACAGAAAGTAGTTTTGTGTTTAGTGGTCCCGATGGATAAATGGAGCAAATGCAGTTGATGTGCTCGCACATTACAGCAGCTTCTGAATAACCATGGAAATGTTGCTTTTCTGCCTTTTGAGCTCTGGTTAATGTGTTAATTTCCCCCCAAAAGGCCTTTTGTACGTAAAGTGCATGTTTTCAGTTTGTCTGTATTAGTATGTCACCCATGTACAGATAAAGTCTCAGGTGTTTATCATCTGACTTACCTGCCTTTGTAGGCATTACAGTATAGGGACATAATATTTATACCGTGCAATCAGGGGAAGTGATTAATTATTGAAGGTACCACTGAATTGGAAAACAATGTGGATTAGTCTATCTGTTGCACTTTAAACTGTGATCCATGGATTGTGTCATCTGTGGAGCAGGCATAACATAATGACAAAGGTAACTAAAAAAGTAAACCTCTTCTCACTGGGCTTAAAATTTGCCATATGGGGACATGTAGCTCCATTGGAAAATTTCTAGGCATCTGCAAACTGAGATGGAAAAATGTATTAAGAAGGGAAGATCAGCAAGGAAGGTGGGGAAAAGCTTCCCATCATGTTCAATAGAGACCTCTCTATCCGTTTTTTTTCCTTTTTTTTTTTTCTTTGACAGGCCACCCAAACTTCTTGAAGAAAAACAGTGATCTACTAACTTTCTGAGCAAAGCAAACCCACAGGCCAGCTTGTGCAGTGTTGTCCCAAGGGTTTTCAGTTAGAAGCAACCAAAACCAAACCTCAGCTTTGAAGATTCGGTTCCTATTTTCCTGTTGTCCTCATTTGTTTATTTGCACTCCCAAATACTTGTGGGTACAGTTTTGTTTCGCTTGTTTACAGTGATTTGATAGACTGCCTTTTTATGTTTGACAACATTGGGTGAGGAAACAGTGGTCAGGAAGGTATTGCCAAAGAGATAGCCCAGCTACTAGCCTCGTGTTCCTGGTCTTTTCTAGAAAAGACAAAAAGCCATGAGAAACAAAAAGATGCATGACGTATCTGCAAATCTCAGGTTATGTAAGAAGTGGGCGAGGGTCTGCTCCAAGTCCCTGTGGAGTGGTGCGCAGCCATAGCATCTGTCTCCCGGGGCCTGAACTTTCAAACAAACGCCCATGGACACAGCCGCAGCCCATAGGCACGGCAATCCTCTAACAACCGTTCCTCTCCAGGATGTCTGTGAAGTGATCGTAGAGATCGTAAATTTAACAAATGATTTTAAAAATCGATCTTTGAAGTACCACAGCCCTCAAAAGGAAGGAGCTGCTTCCCCTGTATAAAGCACCTGGGAGACAGCTGAAAACCTCCTCCGTACTGACTGGGGCTACCGTTACCGGTCCCAGCAGGAATGGGGACTGAGTAAGCAGCCTTGCTTTTTTTAGGCTGTTGGGCTTTCCCCTTTACGTCCGCACCTACCAAAAGAAAAAAAAAAACCAAACCCTTCCTTCCTTCCTATGCTGCACCAAGCCGTTGATGCTCCGGAAAACCAGGAGGCGGCGGAGGGCGCTAAACCCCTCTCGCGTCCTGCTCGCTTTACCGGCAGCCGCAGGTGCCGACTGGCACCGGTTAAGGCAAACCGTGCCGCCTCGAACGCGGGGAGAGGGACTCCCACCCCGTCTCCCGCCACCCGCCACCCGCTCCCCCTCACGGCCGGCCGTTGAGCGCCCGCCCCGCTCACGGCTCTCCCAGCAGCCCCCGCGGCGGCCACGGCGCCGTTCCCCCACCCGCGGCTGCTGGGAGATGTAGTGCCGGCGGGGGGGCCCTGCGGAGGCGGGACGAGAGCGATTTCGTCGGGTGCCGGCGGGCCGAGGGCGGGCGCGGGCATGGCGGCCGCCGCCAGCGGCGTCCCTCGCTCGCAGCCCCCTCGGGCGGCTGGCCTGCGCGCCGGCGGGCTGGGCGGCGCCGGGGGCGCCTCGGCGGAGGCTGGGTGAGGCGTTCGGGCCTCTCGCGCCACAAAATGGCACCTGCTGGTTGCGCCGGAGCGAGCGGGCAGCTTTGGCGCCGGCGGCTGGGTCTGAGCGCAAAGCGCAGTCGCGTACCTGAGGGGGCATGAACTGCCGTGCGTCCGTGGTGGCAGTTGAGCAGTGATCCTGATGAAGCAGTAGGCACCTGACACAGTGACGGGGGTCCTGAAATGATTTTGCTGAGCCTAGAGCTTAGGTGTGCCCCTACGATGACATTTCCATGAGTGGGAGAAGCACCTGGGTGCTTACGTGTGAGCAGATTTCCACCCCTTGAATTTCACGGTGCCGGGATTCACTGTCACAGGCCATGCTACAACCAGACCTGCTTCTCCATGTTGCCAGGACTGGTGTCTCTTTTTCCACACCTGTGATGTTTAAAGCTTAAATCATCTGCAATTCCTGGCTTGCCTTGTGTTCCCCACAGCCTTTCCTTTGGTGGTGGTGTGCTTTCCTCCACTCTTTGGTATCGGAAACAGACCACAGTCCCTCCTCCTTTAGGAGAATCCGATCTATTTCCAGTGAAACAGTTTGGAGATCCCTAGCCAACCCATATTTGCTGCATGTTCTAATTCTAGCAGTCTCCCAAGCATCACCTCATCAACACTTGGCTGTATCTCACACACACCTTTTTAAGGACAGATTCTCGGCCCTTGTCACCACTGCCTTTTCATGCATTACTACCTTCAGCACTCCCAAAACTCAGCAGTCCTTCCTACTCAGCAAGCTGACCACTGTTCTATTTTTCCCCTTACTAGCCTCTTCAACTTTTTTTACTTCACCTCTTTAAATCTTAAAAATCAATCCTTTACTTGCCGGTCCCACTGCTAAAATGGTTATCTGTGTCTCAGTCATTCCCCACTGACCTCAGAAATCTAAGGAAAGGCTTTCCACAGAGGAGGTTGCCCAGACGCTTGAATATCAGGACAATGAAATGTGTAGGAGATTACGAGAGGCTGGTGACAGATCAGTTCCCAGTACAGCAAAGCCGGAGAACCTCTTAAGCATCAAGGTTATAAGAATGGAGAATGCATTGTTAATGACCCATAGGATCGGCTTCTTTCTTGATTCTTTCTGTTAGGTCTGGAAAACTGGGACAGGAGGACCTCTGATGCACACGCCTGCTGCCCCCTCAGATAAGCCTCTGCGAGGAGGGGAGACGACAGTAGTCAAAGCTGGGATAATAAAGCACATAGGAACATGCTGGGATAATAAAGCACATAGGAACGCGGTTTGCCAGCCTGACTTAATGCAGGTCAGGACTGCAGTATAAGAGAGCCTTCTGCTGCATGGGCCTAAACAGGAGCTAGTGGGGAGGAGAAGAGGGGTAGCAGCGGCATTTTACTGGCAGTAGTCCTCCTTGACTTCTTTTCCTTGGCACTTGGAGGGTACTGGCCTGAATGATGCCAACCATTAAGTTACCCACTGTAACTCACTAAAAGATTACTGTAAAATGCAGAGCTCCTCTAACAAGAAAATATGGGAGTACCTTGGCCACAGGCAGAATTCTTTCCAAACCCATACAAATAGTGGGTGACTTAACTACTCTTCCTACATCTTGCTGAACATTCAAATATTTAGGTCCGTCTCCACAATTTACTAATGTTTGTTGTCCACCTCTTCACCAGTTCCCTTTCTGTTGTATCTCGCTTTCATATGACTCTTTCTGCCTGTAATGAAGCGTGAATGAAATTGGGTAGGAGGCAAAGAGCTCAAAAACAATTCACCCAGTGGATTGCTTGCTTTGTTTGTTGTTGGGTTTTTTTGTTTTGTTTGTTTGGGGTTTTTTTAGAGAAACAGACAGGTGTTTCTTCATCTGCCAAATATTTATCCTACCATCACAGTGTTCAGATGTGATAGGAAAGGAAACCTACTAGGTTTTATTTCATGTACTTCCTTGTAAACCTCCTTTGTGTTTGGCAAACTTGCTTTGCCATGTGGAAAACTGAACTGTAAACACTTTGAAACTAGCTCATCTCTTTAACTTTTCCTCTGAAGCATTTAACATGTTCCCTAGCAAAGTTTATAATACTGTACATTATTTCCTGATGGCCCTATAATAAAAAAAAATTAAAAGCTTTCTGAGTGCCATAACTCAGATATAGTGGCTGTTTGAAGAGGTGATGGTCATTAAATGTTGCTGGAAATTACATATACCTATCTTTTAACAGCGTACACTGGGTGGAGCCACAGAAAGCCACAAATGAATCACATATCATGGAAAAGGTCAACATTTCAGTGTTTCAGCACTGAGAGTGTGGTGAAACACTGGAACAGGCTTCTTAGAGAGGTGGTTGATGCCCCAAGCCTGGCAGTGTTTAACAGGTGTTTGGACTTAATAATTTGCTTTAACTTTTCGTCAGCCCTGAAGTGGTCAGGCAGTTGGACTGGATGATCCTTGTATGTCTCTTCCAACTGAACTATTCTATTCTATTCTGTTCTGTTCTGTTCTATGTTGAAACTCAGGGAATGAAGAATTACATTGGAAAGTGTAGATTTCATCTCATCCTTATATATTTAGACTTATATCCTTGTTATATTAACTGTCCATGAAATGTCTAAACTTGGGGACCATTGAATGTATGAAGGTCAGTGCAGTACACAGGTTTCAGATTGATAGGTTAATATGACTCACAAAACAATCTAATTTTAAAGGAGATACATTTGTACTAGGGTCATGGTTTAACCCCAGCCAGCAACTAAGCACCACGCAGCCGCTCTATCACTCCCCCTCCTCAACTGGACAGGGGAGAGAAAATATAGCAAAAGGCTCATGGGTCAAGATAAGGACAGGGAGAGATCACTCAACCAATTACCATCATGGGCAAAACAGACTCGACATAGGGAAAATTAATTTATTGCCAATCAACCAGAGTAGGGTCAGCCAGACCCAATACAATGAGAAATAAAACCAAATCTTAAAACACCTTCCCCCTACCCCTCCCTTCTTCCCAGGCACAGCTTCACTCCCAAATTCTCTACCTAGCCCCCCCAGCAGTACAGGGGGATGGGGAATGGGTGTTGTGGTCAGTTCATCACACGTTGTTTCTGCTGCTCCTTCCTCCCCAGGGGCAGGACTCCTCACACTCTTCCCCTGCTCCAGCGTGGGGTCCCTGCCACGCGAGACAGTCCTCCATGAACTTCTCCAGTGTGCGTCCTCCCCACGGGCTGCAGTTCTTCACGAACTGCTCCAGCATGGGTCCCTTCCACGGGGTACAGTCCTTCAGGCACAGACTGCTCCAGCATGGGTCCCCCATGGCACAAGTCCTGCCAGAAAACCTGCTCCAGTGTGGGCTCCTCTCTCCACAGATCCGCAGGTCCTGCCAGGAGCCTGCTCCAGCGTGGGCTTCCCATGGGGTCACAGCCTCCTTCGGGCACCCACCTGCTCCAGTGTGAGGTCCTCTCCAGGCTGCAGGTGGATATCTGCTCCACCGTGGACCTCCATGGGCTGCAGGGGGACAGCCTGCCTCACCATGGTCTTCCCCACGGGCTGCAGGGGAATCTCTGCTCCGGCGCCTGGAGCACCTCCTCCCCCTCCTTCTTCACTGACCTTGGGGTCTGCAGGGTTGTTTCTCTCACGTGTTCTCACTCCTCTCTCCAGCTGCCATTTCTGTGCCTCCTGCAACTGTTTTCCCTCTTTCTTAAATCTGTTCTCCCAGAGGCACTACCACTATGGCTGATTGGCTCGGCCTTGGCCAGCTGTGGGTCCGTCTTGGAGCCGGCTGTCATTGGCTCTGTCAGATATGGGGGAAGCTTCCAGCAGCTTCTCACAGAAGCCATCCCTGTAGCCCCCCCATTACCAAAACCTTGCTACGCAAACCCAATACAATTAGCATAGAGGAATTTCCTCTGTGTGTAATTTTAATATTATGGCTAAATCTCCTATGACTGTGAAATCTTAAGTGAAAAACCTACACAGTGAACTGCTCCTTGAGCAGTTGAGCCAGCAGTTGTCTGTCCTGAACAGCTGAGCCAGTGCTGTCCGGTTTTCAGATCTAATACCCAGACTAATCAGTCCTTCCAGTGGAGCCATTACTCGTACATAAGTTCTCAGCATCTTGTCTCTGGTGTCCCTTTGTAGAAAGTCCCTGCACCAAATTTACCACTTTTATTTGGTTTCTCCTGTTTCGTCTTTATCAATGTATCCTGTGAACTTCATCTTGTGTGTTCTGCCACGTCCTGCATAGATGTAATGATGCATTCCTTCATTTGTTTAGAACCTGTAGCAACCACATTGAAAGGTACACACCAAGATATTTAACATATAATAAAATAACACCTTAATTTGGTTTCATTACCAAGAAAAATGGGACAAATGTAATCGGGAAGTCCTGGGCTTTCATGTTTGTGCAATTAAACATGTGCGAAGTGGAGCACACAAGATTGTCATCACACTGTGTTCAGCCTTACCTAACCTCGCTACAGTTCCTTTTACAAGTCCTAAGCACAGGCACATTACAGTTTCACAAACTGAATAATAAAGCTATCCATTAAAACTTCCCCCATGTCTGTTCAGGTTTCACTTTGTCTATTTTGCAACACTTAGAAGCACAGCTGCAGGTCATAACTGAAAGTGGCTACAGTCTTTGCAGGATGTTATTTTCCAATATTCCACATCAGTTTCAAATGCAATCATATTTCTCTTTATGGAAAAAATGTACATATTCTGTACTTTACCGAACAGTTTGCATAGGTAAAATACAAGCTTGTTAGGCTTATGACTAAGTTTGCAGCAAACAAGAACCATGCATAAGCTCTTAAACCAGAAAAACAGGGCCAGCAGTGCATTAAAGACTTATGAGAGAGAAACTGCCTCAATTGTTCTGAAGGGGATGGTCACATGAGGGAAGAGAGAATTGCATGCGGAATGGTGAGGGGGAAGTGGGTGAGCTTGTGATTTAAAAAGCTTGGTCATTAGCTCAATAATCCTGCTGGTTTCACTGCAGAAAAATGTGTTAATATGTCAAAATTGCTCATGCTCTTTCAGGACGTGCAGTTCAATAACACTCTGATCTCTGAAAAGCAGAGTGAGGAGTCAAGGTACATGCTAATGCAACCTTAGCTCTGCCTCCTAGAACTGGCAGTAGTCACTTGGAATTGTCTGCTGGTATCCGGCTGTGTCCCCAGTGTTAGGTGATGGTGAATTGAGGGGTTTGGGGATTAGCTGGAGCAGCTTGAGAGAGCTATTACTGGGGCATGAGATGATCCACTCCATTTATATGGTCAAAAGAAGAGAAGAGAGATTCCCTAAGGAATCCAGAATGGCCAAAGCCAAGTTTTATACCATGTGTCAGTGGTGGATTCCTGTGGTCTCGTTAGAGCTGCTAATGTACAATGAAGAGGGGGTTGTGAGAGTCCATGGTAGGCCTGTGAAAGTATAGCTTTGTGTAAGAGTTACGTGGCTGAGAATTAAATAAATGCTTGTAAAATTTAGCAGAGGTAGGGTTAGTTCTGGGTACCAGACTAGAAGTTTGAGTGCACAGCTGTGTGGGACGCTTTGGTTTAATATGTTTCATGTAAACATATGCTTAGATTTGGCAATGAGAGGGAATCAGTGTTGAACCTTCAACTGTATAACAATAGCTATAATCTTCACAGGCAAAATATATTTATGTGAATTAAACTACAATTGCTCAAAGGGAGCAGAGCTAAGGTGTTTTTAGTGTGTATCTTAACTCATTATTGCCTGACTTCAGAAGTTTGAGTGTCACTGACTGCAGTGCATGGTTGGTATGTGATCCTACTCTGATCCTTCCTCTCCCAATACCCTTTGCTATAGTGGAACAGGGCTAATCATTGTGCTTTGAAATAACTAAAATATGTTAGGGCCAGTGAGAGAAAGGAAAAATTTGGTCTATCTGTGCCAAATCCTGGCAGTGTACTGGGGACATCCCTCTCCTTTCCACTTACCTGCTCACCTTTCCCCCAAATACATTGTCCTTACACCAGGCAGCATTCCCATTGAACTGTTGCAAGTGGCAAAGCTGTGTGTAAAAAGCAGGTACTTTCCATTTCACATTTTCTGTTGCTGGACATGCCACAGACATCAGTTTGATTTGAGGTTCAATAGTTCTGGATTACCTGAGGTACCCGACATGCTGCAGCTGGAGATAGAATCATAGAATCGTTTAGGTTGGAAAAGACCTTTAAGATCAGCAAGTCCAACTGTAAACATAACACTGCCAAGTCCACCACTAAACATGCCCCTAAGCACCACATCTACACATCTTTTAAGTACCTCCAGGGATGGTGACTCAACCACTTCCCTGGGCAGCCTGTTCCAGTGCTTGACAACCCTTTCAGTGAAGAAATTTTTCCTAATATCCAATCTAAACCTCCCCTGCCACAGCTTGAGGCCATTTCCTCTTGTCCTATCTCTTGTTACTTGGGAGAAGAGACCGACACCCACCTGGCTACAACCTCCTTTCAGGTAGTTGTAGAGAGTTATAAGGTCTCCCCTCAGCCTCCTTTTCTCCAGACTAAACAGCCCCAGTTCCCTCAGCTGCTCCTCATAAGACTTGTGCTCCAGGCCCCTCACCAACTTGGTTGCCCTTCTCTGGACACGCTCCAGCACCTCAATGTCTTTCCTGTAGTGAGGGGCCCAAAACTGAACACAGTACTCGAGGTGCGGCCTCACCAGTGCCCAGTACAGGGGGACGATCACTTCCCTGCTCCTGCTGGCCACACTGTTTCTGATACAGGCCAGGATGCCGTTGGCCTTCTTGGCCACCTGGGCACACTGCTGGCTCATATTCAGCCGGCTGTCCACCAGCACCCCCAGGTCCTTTTCCACGGGGCAGCTTTCCAGCCACTCTTCCCCAAGCCTGTAGCGCTGCATGGGGTTGCTGTGACCCAAGTGCAGGACCCAGCACTTGGCCTTGTTGAACCTCATACAACTGGCCTCGGCCCATCAATCCAGGCTATCCAGATCCCTCTGTAAAGCCTTCCTACCCTCAAGCAGATCAACACTCCCACCCAACTTGGTGTCACCTGCAAACTTACTGAGGGTGCACTCGATCCCCTTGTCCAGAACATTGATAAAGATATTAAACAGAACTGGCCCCAATACTGAGCCCTGAGGAACACCACTTGGGACTGGCTACCATCAGGATTTAACTCCATTTACTACAACTCTTTGGGCCCAGCCATCCAGCCAGTTTTTTACCCAGCAATGTCTCTTTATAATGGCATGATTATCTTGATTGTTTTTCTTTGAAAAGGAAATGATGAGATTCTTCTCATGTTGAGCCTACTGCATTTGTACCAAGATCTGATTGAAGAAATGGAGAATGCATTGCCGTAGTTAAATCCCCGCATTGATCAAGATAGATCAGTGCGTTGGGTGGAAGATGAGCCAAGACCAGTGACTCCTCAGTAGTTTATGCATGGCAGAGGTGTGTTAACAAAGAGCTTGTGATCACTGTACTCACCTGAATTATGTATAACCATATAGGTATAAAATGCTCCAGGAAAGTAAGAAATAAGAGGTCAAGATTTTCTGGCAGCAGCTTTTGGAAGGAACAGAGCCGAGATCTGCAATAGCTTGTGAGAACTCGGTCTACTCTGTGGTGAACAGGAGTCTTATTTAAATCTCATGAAACTGGAATGTGCTGTAGTTTTGTCCTTCCCAGTCTGAGGGTTAAATCTGCATTTCCTTCGATGTCTCTCCAGCTAACATGAAAATAACTTCCATGTGTCACTTCTTCTCCCTTTAAAAATAGTTGGAGTTCCTTCTAAAATATGTGCAGTATTCAGAATATACCCCCAAAATACAAATATCCCCAAGCACTTGAATGTAGTTTTAATTTCTTCATTTCAATATGTTCTTGAGAGTTAGAGGACCTGCTCTGTTCTTTCTTCAGTGATAAAGAACAGCAGCCTCCCGATACACAACCAGTGTCTTAAACTCCCGACGCCTTTCTGAACATTAGTTTTGATAAGTTATTTCACGTTTCTGTTACATAGACAAAGAAACGAGGATTGAGGTGAAGTCCCTTCGTGGGGAGCACAGAGAAAGCTGTTTTTTAGTGTGGGTTGGGACCCAAGGACTCTTGTCTCACAGGCCTGGTTTCTGACTACGACGACACATTGCGAACCAGGCTGTCTTTTGGCTGCCCTGCCGGTAATCCAATCAGGAATATTTGGCAGAAAGACATAGAAGTTACATTGCCACACTTTTTGTGAAGAGTTGTAGGAGAGAAAAGAGTCGAACTGAGGGAAATGCAGGAAGAATTGAGTCACCGCCTGCTCTGAGAGGCTGCCAACGCTTGGCCAGTCCTCTGGTGCTATCTGGAGAGGGTGCTGTCAGTCCCCGGCCAAACCGGCAGGAGCTATAGAGAGGAGACTGAGCTATGGAGAGGAGACAACAAGGGTGTGAACTAAGTAGCCTGAGCTAGGCATGCAAGGGTGGACTGAAGGTATTGCAGGGTTCCGCCTTGGTGGGGAAGAGTTGCACTGAGCAGCAGAAGGGATGCAGGAGAAAGGACGGGGGTGCTATGATGGTGCTGCTGGGGAAATGTAGGGCATCGTGCAGGACCCGTTAGTTGTGTTGCCCGTGGAACAATTTGTAATTTAGGAGCTCTGTTTACCATTCAGAGAAAGAGATGAGAAGAAAACAAGGGTGGCAGAGAATAGTTCTGTTTCCTTTTGTGATGAAGTGGGATTTCAATGAAGGGCGCAAGATCACATTTAGGGCTAATATAGCTTTGCAGGCTCTTTCACCAAGAATGTTTTTGTTTCTTTGAAGATGAGATTACTAGATTCTGACAGAGCTGTCTGTCTCCATGGTAGCAGAGCAGACTACGGAGGGGACAAATGCAAACCCAAGTTTTCATTTCGGCTAACGTTGTTTTCTTAGGACTTGCCTGCACTGGGACATTCTGGAATGTTAAAATGAAATAAACTAATGCACATATGCTAAGTTGTACTAAACCTCTGTGTGGACACTCTCATTCATTGTAACTTAGGTCACTGTATCTTACCCTACTGTGAAATAAAACTGGCTTTCTTTTGAATGAAAATATAATAAAGCCTCACTTATGTACATCGACTAGTTAATTTGTCTTGACTAGACATTTTCCCTCGCATCCCCATGTAAATGAAGCCTTAAGTGAAGACAGTACTGAGGCCACATTGTTGGGCAATGAAGATCCCAAGCTTAGCTGAGATGATTGGTGTTAGGGTACGATAGGACCAGACACCAAATTCTCCTTAGGAAGCCCTTGTTAACACAAATGTAAAAATATCTGCTTCGTGATGCAAACAGCCACATCTATTATAGGACATTTGAATCTGCCTTTTTGAAAAAGTTTATAGTGAGGCAATTCCAGAAATATTTGGAGGCTTCATATTTCCTTGATCCTAGCCAAATTGGTTTCAGGCCTCATTATGGTAGGGAAACTATAAGACTGGCTGTCTTATTAGTTTACTGGCAGTAGCCACAGACTGAGTTTACATATCAATTATCTACAAAAAATAGGGTCAGAAAATTTGGGAGATCCATAATAGACAAATATACTTCATGGGCAAATATGTTTCACAAATGTACTGGCATTTCTTTCAATGTAGAAGGTCATGGTGAAAATGAGAACTGATCTTGTGTTACAGGATTTATTGCATGATGTATGACAAGGTGGAATGAATATGGAGTCTCATCACGACAAAATATTATAGAAAGGACTCCACCAATTGGCGCAGCTCCGGATTTCCCATTTTGTGTTAATGGGTAGATCATGACTTTGAATATGTCTTAAATACTTGCATTTAATTAATTCTGGTCTTTGAAAATACAAAAAGCTACAAATAACGTTGTGTCAGTGATCACAGCTATAGGTACTCTTGCTTACCTAGAAACTCAGAAACGTTTCCCACAAGAACAAGAAATAGGATAATTAAGATCTTCAATCAGTTAAGAATGCATTTTACACTTTCCATATCAAAAGAACCTCCCTCTCTATCTGAAAGGGCATTCCCACAGGATGACAAATGTAGGTAACACCCTTGTTCATAAGCCAGGGCTGACTGTATCCCCAAAGTTAATTGAGTTCTGAAGATGGAGATGTGGGAGAAGAGTCAGCAATAGCTCTTTGAAAGATCTAGAGCAGAAGACTCCAGGGATCTGCAGTGTTTGTCAGTCCATATGAGTATGTCTGTCTGGACCTGGACAATATGTTGTGTTCTCTAAAGAAAATGTTTCTCTAAGCCCTGAGAAATGTAAAATGAGAGGTAAAGGGAGAATCAGGAAATATATGGGTGGTATCTCTAAACCAGAGCAGAACTGTATGGATCTTGTTCTTTTTCCAAATCATTAGCTGCACTCTAGAAATCAAATTAATTTTTTTCACCAACAGAGAAGGAGTAATATTTAAAGGGATTAGTACTTAACAAATAGCTGATGCTGAAATGTTGAAAATAAGTGATCAAAAGCAGGAGATTCTAACTAAAATAAAATTGTTGCAATGAAAAGAGCAAGGGCAGAATTTAAAAAAAAAAGAGTAAAGAAATACATTATACACTGAGGCCACCTACTGGGTATTGTTGAATTAGCAGATCAAATGGTAGAAAAACTAGAAGAGTCAGTTGGCAAGAGTCCAAAACAAAATAAGAAAACTATCTTGCTCTTAAAAAAACCCCCGAAACCCGAACTCCCCAAAATCAACAACAAAAAAAACCAACCTGAAAAAACCAACCCAAAAACGCCGAGAAAAAAAGATATAAAATCTATGTTCTGGAAACTCAGATTTTTTTTACTCTTTCAAGAATAGTTTCCGAAAAAGAAACTGAACTTGTTATAGGGCTTCATATTTTTTTTTGTGGCTATCAGTCCTCCGAAGGGATGTTATAATTTTTTCCAATGATAACATTGTCCCTTGTGCTCTAATATAAGTGACATGGCTGAGCTGGTGCTCAGAGTAATGCAACACCTTGGATCTGGATTCTGCTATCCTAGCTGGAAAGCCTATCTTCACCTTTCTCCTTTGTAAAATACAAGTAGTTTGTCCTAAAGAAATCTCAAAGACAACTTTAAAATGATTAGTTCTGATGCTTTAAACTAGTCCTCTTCAAACCAAATAATAGAGTTCATCCATGATGGTATGGTAGGAAAAGTGCATTTTTATGTCTTGAAGTGTGGCCAAGATATTAGAAATGATGACTAATCATTATATACCTGAGTGATTCCTTTTAACTTTATCGTTAAAAAGAATTTAGTATCTGAGTTTGCTAATGGCAATTTAAGGCAAAGTTGCTCTGAGAAGAATGTAGCAGTTCAGTTTGTTTTTCAAACTGGCAAATTCAGTGTATATTCCTCAGCTTTAATGTGCAACTGTTCCTGAGCAAATTCATCAGTCCAGGAAAGTCTTTGGACTAAATGTCAGTGCAGAGTCAGGGGAGTATGACTGAGTGTAACACACTTTCAGCACCATCTCGAGGAGAACTTTGTATAAGTGTAGCCAGACTGTAAACTGGAAAGATTTACATGAGCTGAATGTTCGCGATGTCTGATCTTTTCTACCACTTGACTTGCAAAAACCTGTCTAAGTAGTAGAGTATTTTGGGAAGATGGAATGCCATCACCAGAAGATACCTGCCTTTTAGGCACTTCTCCATTCCTTTTCCTTTCCACAGCCTTTCCCTCTGTTGGCATGGAAAAGTGTGAATGACTAAAGAATGTGTAGAAATTTGGCCACTGATTTCAGTGCAAAATTCACAGTGAAACATAATCTAAACAGAAAACTCTTATCTACCACCTGTATCAATACAATCTGTAGCAAAGAATTATCATAAATGTCTTACAGTAACACCAGATTTTAAAGGAATCAGGAGCAAAATATCAAGGATTTGGCAGATTCTCCTTCATTTCACTATGGAAAGTGGCATTAAGCTAATTTAGACACTAATGTGTTGCGGGTAGTGCTATAGGCTGCAGGTGGAAGCAGGCTCCACACAAGGTCCTGCTAATGGTCCCCCACTGGTGGCAAGAGCAGTGCTGTGGCCCCAGTCCTGTTCTACAAGCCCCAGTGTGGCTGGTTGGTAGGATGAGGATTTTGCATGTCTTGGGAGATCATGGCATAGGAAAGATATTGTGGTGCTCTGCTGTAAATGTGTGAGAGATGGGCTTTGGAGTGTCAGAGGGTAAAGTAGGAGCAGGCAATGCTGGGTGGGGTTTGGCTCATCTGAGAGAAATGGGTTTGAGTGGGATGAAAAGAAGGTTAGCTTCCAGGCTGGCCCTCTTAGGGACTGTAGGAAGAATTCTGATTTAGTCATTGCTGGATGCATTAAAACAAACTGGGCTATGAAATTTAGAGAAGAAATAGAACTGAACTGAGTGGAAAAGAGGAAATTTCAGCCTTCCTGACAGGGATGGCTGAGGCCTACTGCTGCGATTGCCCCAGGTAATGGCGTTGGAGGGAGCACAGGGCACCTCCTCCTTTCAGCCTGTATGCACAGTTCAGTCAGACTCTGAAAAACTCAATTCAGCAGGAGAGCTTTCCATCCAGTAGGACAGGGCAAGAGACCACCTGGTTATCCAGCAAAAGCTTGGACAGTTTTGGCTTCAGTTGCCATGATTTCTGCTTCTGGTTGTTTTGTAACTAAATAGAAGTGGAGAATACAGAGCTCAAGAGCTTATTCCACAATTAAAAATGAACATGATATAGACACAGATACAGTGATGGGGAGAAGTCTGAGTGAAACACATACTGTCTGGACCAATGATGGGGGGAGGCACCATTTTTCACTCAGAGTGTCTGAGCAGTGCCCTGTGCTTGCTGGTGCTGAAACATCAGAAGGGGGGAAAGCACTGGCAAGGCTGAAAGTCTGCAGTGTGGTTTTCCAGGCATTTCATTGCAGATTTATAGTCAGTAAACTTGGCTTCTGAATTATAGGGATGTACTGAATTTTTTTGCTGGCTTCACTACATTGCTGATCTTCTGTGTACAATTTTTTCTTCAGAAAAGTTTCCAGTTCCTAGGGAATGGATTGTAGATTTAAGTTCTGTTTTCTTCACTGCTGAAAATAGCATGCTGGTCTTCAGCTGGTCTGCAAGAGCAAATCTAGCTTTCAACATATGTGCTACTTGGTATTTACTGAAAACAGCTATCAAAGTGATTACATAGTCACAGCCTCATACAGTGTAACCAAATATACTCACAATCTCAATGAGAGACTTTTATCATTCTAAATCAGGTAAAGAACAGATTGTAATGGCAGTGAACAACTATCTGATACCTTGTCATGAGACTGGCAATTTGTGCAATGCTTGAACACTGGAGAATACCCCACTTCACACATTTTATGTAGTAAATCCATTCTCTGTTTAAAAAGAGGATAGTATAGCCAGATGAATATATTTGACTTGTTAGGAACCTTATTGTCAGAAAGCCACATTTTTTTGCACAGGACACGTTAGGAAAACAGAATTATGCTTCTTATTCTGAGCCATTTTCTGTGCAGTCATCAGTTGAATGCAAGGACAGATGAGGTCTAAAATAAGTCATCACATTTTAGGTTCCTGATGCATGGCCTGACTAAACAAAATCATAATTGCTGACCCATTGGTTAATTCACATTCCTTTCATTGGAACTTTGTCATTAACTGTGTCACAAAAGGGCTGAATCCCATTCAGTGTTTGAATATGTGGTGGAAAAAGCAACCTGTCCATTTTTATGGACACAAAGACATGCTCCTCTATCAGCAGAGGGATACTTAGAGGCTGAGTAGCAGCCCTGCTGGAAAAGACCTGGGTGTTACAGGGGACAAATAGGAATCAAATTTGAGCCAAGACTGTGTTCTGGCGGACAGTAAGGCAAACTGCATAGTGGGCTACACTGGGAGGAGCATGGCCAGCAGGCTGCACAAAGTTATTGTCCTCATCTAATCATCTAGTAACAAGGTGCAGTAACCACAGACTGTGGCCTGGCATGTTCAGGATGGACATTAGGAAAAACTTCTTTATTAGACTGATAGTGCAGCACTAGAGAGTGAGTCCAGGCAGATAGAGGAATCTCCTTCCAATTTTCAAGGCTTAGATAGCCAAAGCCCTGGGTGACCATGTTGTGTTGAGTGGGAAGCTGGGTTAGAAACCTCGAGATACCTTCCAGTCAACATGTCTATGATTCTGTGATAAGTCCTGTGAAAAAGAAAAGATAATTCTGCCTGCCTGAAATGAAAGCTGGCAAAGTGCAGCTGCACTTACTACAGCCCATGAGTATTTTTCATGTGATTTAGGAATTATTCCAAACACAGTGACATCATTCACACAGCTCTGGACTGTACAATGGTTACAAAGAATCACTGCTAGAATTCTTTGGCTGTCGATAGTTGTCTATATGGCACAAATTTAAAACAGAAATATCTATGAAGCCCCTACAGTCCTCATCCCAGGTTACTTGCCGATATGTGCTCCATAAACAAGAACAGAAAGCACCTCTGCACTGTGTTTTTTAAATGGTTCTACAGCAAGTGGCCCATGAATCGCAAGAAGGAAGTGATCACCCACCACAGCCTTCCCTGGCTCCCCCAGGACTGTGCGAAGATGCATCATACCCTTGATTTTCCTCTTCATCTATCAGTGTCTGCATCTGTAGTAGTAAAGAAAACAGCATCAGAGCCTGAGCACTCTCCCATGGTCATCTATACCGCAGCATTATTAGCAGTTTTTGTCCTTACCAGTCAGCACTCTCCCAAACAACGTGTGGCAATGGTTTTGAGGACAGTACAGGCCAGGGATGGTTCCCTGAGGCCACTGCATTTTTGAGAGGAAGAGAATTTAAGTTTGTAGACCTCAGTGACTTGACATCCTACTTGTTATTTGCATGCTTGTTGCAACACAAAAATGTCCAAAGTTGTAGGTAACTGCAAGGAGTCAAGTAAGGATGTGATTTCTCAGGTGACTCACTAGACATAAAGAAGATTAAAGTAGTGGCAAACATTGAAGTGTTGCTGGTAGATTCAAGTACCATAAAAACTGCTCATCTAGTGTCCAAGATTATTTAAGAGCTTGCAGCTGTCCTTCCGATGAAAAAGAAGCTGTAATGGTACACGTTTGTATCTACAGTGCATTTTGTTGCTATTATCATTTGATGTCTCCCACATGTTTCAGAACAGATTCTCTATTCACCTTCTTAATGCCACTGTTGATTTCTAGACCTCTTATCGTATTCCCAGCTGTCTTCTCACCAGGTTTAGTAATCCTAATCTATTCTACCTCTTCTTTATGGGAAGGCCACCCTGTGGTTCAAAATTATCCTTGCTAGGTTTCTCTCTACCTTTTCATTTCTGCTATGCCCTTTCAGTCATGCTCTTGGTATTCATAATACACATAATTGATTTTACCCAGTGGCATAATGATATTTTTTGTCTTGTTCAGTATTCATTTCCTAATAATTCTTAGCATTTCCTTTAATTTTTTTAAAAAAATCATTATTCAACACTGATTATTCAACTGATATTTGATGTTTGTGTTGATATTTTCATGTAACTACCTATTATGTCTTTAAAATTTCACTCCCTAGTAGTAATAGCCAATTTGGGGCCATCATTAGATTTGTATGCAAAGTTAGGATTGTGTTTTCATATATCATTTTACATTTGTTTACATAAATGTAATTTCTTCTGCTGTTTTCATACTTAATGACTCAATCTCCTGAGGTTCTTCTGTGGTTCATTTTCAGCCCTCATTCTTACATGTATAACAGCATCAGCAGCACACTGTGTCTCTTTCTGAGTCACACCTTTTTGTGGTCATTTCGGATATGATGAACACTTTGGATCTGAGCACAGGTCCTAGAGATGCTCCATGTAGTTTGTGACAGTTGGCATTTACTCCTATGTCTCTATTTTTTTGAACAATTGTAATGACACAAGGGCTTTTCCTGCTAGCCCTTGTCAGTGTATTTTTTTAATCCTGTCAAATGTCATTTTTGAATCTGTATAGGCTATGTTAACTTTTTCTCCATTGTCTGTAGGCTTCTTGATTCCCTCAGAGAAGAATAATAGATCTGTGAGGCAATGTAGTATCTTCCCTAAAGCATATGAAATTCTATCTTTATTCTGCATTGCTGGTGTCAGTCATTTACAGGAAACAGATATTGCCTCTGCTTAGCATACGTAGAGATATATTGAATGATATGAATGGAAATGGACACCTGAAACCACGCGGAAAAAATATTTCTGGAATATATAATTTTTTTGCTTTGTTTGCACTGCTTCAATAATCTTCTGACAGAATTACAACAGTGTATACATTACACATTTACCATTCGCAGTTTCCTCAGTCAAGAAATATTGCTGATGCAAGTTATGTTTTCCCATCAAAAAATTCCTGAGTAGTTATGCAGAGGCAACTACCCACTTAGTAAATAGATATTACTACTTTTTCCTATTCCATTGTAATGAAGATGTGCAAAATATAAAGCAATGCTACGGAATATCTGTTTTGACAAAACACTAGTTTGTTCTGTGCTGCAAATAAAAAAGTAAAGGACTCTCATGGCTGAAAAAGAATTGGAAAAAAAGTCCTGACAGGCTCATTGTATTTAACTCTTCCAGTCACTAATTCTTCAGTCTTCATTATGATCAATTAAATGAAGAAAATGAAATGGCAGACATTACAGAGCTCGGGTGTGGACCTCATGTGGACCACATTGCACCCCTGTGGGTTCCAACAAGCAAGCACTTACTCTACAGAAGAAATAGGATTACTTGACCTCAGGCCTGGCCATTGACCTACAGAGCCATTTAGCTTGAGTGGCTAAAAGTCACTAATATTAACAGAAATGACTACTTATAGAGAACTAGCATGTTCACACCCTCCCATATCATCCCACAGCACTTGAGATGGTCAGCCATGAAAATAAGTTGTTTCCTCTGAAAGGGAAGAATGCTGGAGAATGTACTAAGTTGTTCTGAGTCCTTTCCGCAGGCTTGCAGTGATGAATAATTGCTAGATACTACCAGACTCTTCACATGTGGAGTTCAAGAACAGTCGCTCTTGGATCATTTTTATTATCAAGCTAAACTGATCAGGTGGCATAAAGTCAAGTACTAGAGAAAGGTAGATGATACACTGCTCTGTCTATTACTTACTCCGTACAACCATGCTGCTGTTTCTGTCTTCTTGGCTCTGTACTTGGACAAAGTTAGCCCAAGGATGAAAACCAGCTGTGTGAAACAGAACCCATGCAAGAATCATGATGTGAGGAAAGCCTTTCTGAGGAGTGCAAAATGCAGTCTACTTTGGAGTTAGTCGATCCACATCTGTAATTGATCAACTGAATCTATAATTTAGAAGTCCTTTTGCATTCCTTGATTGTGCATTCCTTGATTGTGCTAAGTTCGGACATAGCATTGCCCATGAGTAATGCTTTCTATGAGCTTTGATTGGCCAGAAGACCCCATCCCATGCTGGCAGACAGTGACACGTTACTCAGTTATTCATGCTTCACTTGCTTCCTGGCTGGACTACAAGAGTCTGATGTATTTGGTCACCAGGCTTTTCAGCACTTAGAACAATTCACCTAGCATAAAAAGCCCTCAGCCATGCTGTTTATTTTGACTGTATCATCAGACCTGTCCTCAGCTGTCTACAATCTCTTCCCGCAAAGAAGTCAAAAGCAAGATTTGGTCCTTCTCATCACAGTGGGGTTTCCCACAATGGCCAAAAGCATCTACAGCTTAGTGTTGACAACTACATTCATCTGTCCCTGCAGACCATTCCCTTTGCTCCCTATCTTCATCTCAGTAGGGGTATATGCTATCATAAAAGTTGTCTGTCCAGGAGACAGAATGTTCTTGGAGACCATTCTGGGATTGTGAAATAAATATCCTGGGATATAAAGACAGTCACAAACCTGACCTTCCATTCGAAGTACAAGACACGTTTATTTGACCTTCTCTAGCAAAAACACTGAGGCACCATATGTATTTATAATAAAACCAACTCTACCAAAAGACGACACTTCACTGCCCAAGCATCTTCCCTTGGGAAGAAGAAGAGAGAACAAACAGCAGGCAACAAGCAAGAAGTCATGCTGCTTAATGTATTTTGGAATGACTCTCCAATGCCATGCTAGTGAGTGAGGTATAAAGAACTCTTGCAAAGCTGAGCAGAAAGTTGCCTAGTTCCTATGCTGTAAGCTGGTCCCGATGCAACCTTGATACCTGCTTCCGTGAACAACATGTAAATGGAGTTGAGAAAGTAAATGCACCCTTTCCTTTAAACACATTTGCTTCTGCCATTTGAACATTTGCAATACTGCCGTAGGGTGTGACATACAAACTGTAAATAGTCAACATTTTTCTCTTGTAGGAGTTTTTATGATTGAGGCTTAAACCCTGCAAAAACACCCCTAGTTCTCTTCTGTGCTCAGCCCCAAACTCCTTACCCAATGAATTCCAGCCTTCACTCCCTCTACCAGATGCTAATTTTTTTGTCAAGCTTACAGCTTCCTTATCCATGACAAGAGCTCTTAGGCAGACTTGGCAAACACGTGAACACACAAATGAAAAAAAAGTGATTGTCATACTGATAGGAAAGCGCAAACCTGAATACTAATAAAGCAATAAAACTAAATGAAGATAGTGCCCATATTGTTAATCTTCTGCCTTTTATAAGAATTCATCTTCCTTCATCTTCAACCTGTTGAGAATTCAGTAGAAACTTAAAAAAACCCACTTAAGTTATAAGGCATTTTAGTGATAAATAGAGTTGTGTGCACTTAAAAGAAAAATGTGCAGTGGACCAACATCTTGGTAACCTGGTGACAGAGATTCCTGTCAAAGTTTCATGAAGGATTTGTGCGAGTAAGTGAATTTCCATGCCTCATTTTCAGTCATAAATAAATAAGTATGAACTCTGTCTCTGGACAGGAGCACCCTTTTTTTCCGGTCATTGGTCATTTTGACCATTGCAGACAGTGCCATTCAAACACAAGTTATAATTGACATATACTACCTTTTTTCTACAATAATATAATTTTGTAGCACTCCTCACCAAAACATTCCCAGTTCAACTGATAGCTTCACAGCTTAATTTGCAGTTACTTAACTCATATGGAGATTTACTGAACACTAAAGATCAGGCTGGAGATCACACTTCTGGAACCTTAGATAATAAAGAAGGTAGGTATCAAGTCTAGCCGCCATTAATTGAAGCTTATTTTCTTTTAGACTCTAAGTAAATTCCAGAGTCACCATAGAATCTTTCCTGGCACTTTACTTATTCTTTATATGTTCTTACCCTTTCCCAGCAGGTCTCAGTATGAAGCCTGCAGGAGCTATTATCCCATACCAACCCACTCCACCATGTTTGCATGCCATCTTGATTTTCCAGCTTCTTCAGATGTGGGTCAGAGTTTGGGATGGTGGAGCCAAAAGGTATCTTGGCAGAAGGCAGGTACAGCTGACAAGATGCCCACTGCCCTTCCCAGAGGCAAGATCTTGCTTTTGCAAGAAACTTTTTCTCCAGGCATCCTCTGCTACAGTTTTCAGAGATCAACAAAAGACTGAGACACAGCAAATTCATTTCAGAAGTTGGCCAGGATACTGGTTCTCTATTCTGGGGTGAAATGTGAATTGCATTGGGATTGTCTTTAGTTACTTTTATGCATCGAGAATACTCTGGGACAGGAACTAACATTCTCTGTATTTCAATGTGAAAATAGTGAGCATGTTATTTGACCCTGTACATAACTGTGTGCATATCTACGCATGCTGGTATGCAATTTGCAGCTGAATGCCACAATATGAGGAATTATTTTTGTGATTTCTTTCTACCGTACTCTAATTTGAGAAATTACAAGTAACTAGAAAACAAAGAAATTTTTAGAATACTCAAAAAGATAAATCTGATTAAAGAAGGGAAACTTCAAAGCAATCGTTTATTTTTGAGGATGTCCTTTTTTCTTTGTTTTATAATTAAATCAGCTGAGAAAACGAGTTTCTAGAGAGGAAAGAAATTATGCCCACTCCATAATAACGTATTCCTTCTTTCTTATTTGATTATTTAATTATATGATTGTTTGCACTCAGATATTTTCATGGCCTATTATTTGAAGGCACTTATCTAACACCCCCCACAGCCCCCTACATCATCTAACAGAAGGCAAGAAATTATGAACAGGAGAAATTCTCAACTATTTACTGACAGAATACACAGTTTACAGAGTTATGGTGGGTTGAGCCTGGCAGGGTGCCAGGTGCCTACCAAAGCCACTCTATCACTTCCCCCCGCAGCTGGACAGGGGAGAGAAAAATATAACAAAGGGCTCATGGGTCGAGATAAGGACAGGGAGAGATCACTCAACCAATTACCGTCACAGGCAAAACAGACTCAACTTGGAGAAAATTAACTTAATTTATTGCCAATCAACCAGAGTAGGGTAATGAGAAATAAAACCAAATCTTAAAACACCTTCCCCCCACCCCTCCCTTCTTCCCAGGCACAGCTTCACTCCCAAATCCTCTACCTACCCCCCACCCCCACAGCGCAGGGGATAGGGAATGGGTGTTGCGGTCAGTTCATCACACGTTGTCTCTGCCCCTTCATCCTCTTCAGGGGCAGGACTCCTCACACTCTTTCCCTGCTCCAGCGTGGGGTCCCTCCCATGGGAGACAGTCCTCCACGAACTTCTCCAGCGTGGGTCCCTTCCATGGGCTGCAGTCCTTCAGGCACGGACTGCTCCACCATGGGTGCCCCACGGGGTCACAAGTCCTGCCAGAAAACCTGCTCCAGCGTGGGCTCCTCTCTGCACGGGGCCGTAGGTCCTACCAGGACCCTGCTCCAGCGCGGGTTTCCCTTGGGGTCACAGCATCCTTTGGGCACCCACCTGCTCTGGTGTGGGGTCCTCCACGGGCTGCAGGTGGATATCTGCTCCACTGTGGACCTCCATGGGCTGCAGGGGGACAGCCTGCCTCACCATGGTCTTCCCCACGGGCTGCAGGGCAATCTCTGCTCTGGCGCCTGGAGCACCTCCTCCCCCTCCTTCTTCACTGACCTGGGTGTCTGCAGGGTTGTTTCTCTTACATGTTCTCACTCCTCTCTCCAGCTGCCATTTCTGTGCCTCCTGCAACTTTTTTTCACTTCTTAAATAGATTATCCCAGAGGTGCTACCACTGTCACTGATGGGCTTGGCCGTGGCCGGTGGCGGGTCTGTCTTGGAGCTGGCTGGTATTGGCTCTGTCAGACATAGGGGAAGCTTTTAGCAGCTTCTTACAGAAGCCACCGCTGTAACCCTGCCACTACCAAAACCTTGCCACGCAAACCAAATACAAGAGTTTACACAGAGATTAGTTAAAAGCAACTTTGTGTGAAAGTACTTCTTTTACTGTTTTATATGCAATTTGTAAATATATATTAAAATAACTTGCTTTCTTTTACTGTTTTGTAAGGAAGAGCTAAGAGTCCAGCTAGATTTACTGTGAGACTCAATGTGAGTTGTGTGCTTTTAAAAAATTAATGAATAGAACTGTATTTGTGAAAGAATAAAGAGCAATCAATTTTAACAGCATCATTTTGTTTAACAGACATTAAGAATAACATCCTGGAAAATCTTCATTATCATACAGAAAATATTACCTAAACAAGGAGTAAACCTAAATAACTCATTAATTCTGCTAATGAATAGAGAAGTTTAAATTACTAGTGCCAATGTTTTAAAACTACCTAGTTTCAGTCCTTCATTTTCTGAACAATGATGTTATCTAGGTGGTTGAAAATCCCAAAGTAATTAAAAATGAGCATTACTGTTTTCCTTGGTGCAAAACTGAGATAGCAAATACAGAATTTCTGTTAGCCCATAAAACTGTAGAAGTCACCTTCTCCTTCCTCATTCCCAGTAATCCAATCTAAAATCAGAGTGGTTAAGTCATGCTTCACAGTATTTCTTTATGTCTCTGGGTTTAATTTTTGTTTTCTTTGCAATGTTGCACAGGAGGCAACAAAAGTAGATGAATCCATATGACCAAGAACACAGGGTAGATGCAATCATAGAAATTGCTAAATTTCTGGCATTTAAGATCTTCAGAGCCATTTGCTTTCAGTCATTTCTCTTGCATTGAGTGAATCTTCAACAAACTGAGTAATTTCACTCAATGAAGGATTGCAAGGTAAATGAAAGATATTAACATCACTTTTGAAGGTGCCAAACTGAGGAGAAATTTTTAGTTAGCCCTAAAAACATTGTATGTTCCCCTCACTAATGATATCTGAAAACCCCTTAATTGAGTCTAAACCCCCCTGTTAAATTCACAATATCTATATTAACATATAGTTATTGCAATATGCTCTTTAGATATTCTGATAATACTATCTTCTTTAGTAATAAATTTGATGATCTTGCATTTACATTTCCAACGCTGTTCTTCATGATCTATCTGACTTTCTCAGGTTGCAGGTGAAGGAGGACCCTGACTTCAGTCAAGCCCTGTAGTTGAGAGAACAGTCAGTAACAGAGGCTTCAGAAACTGGGAATTGTTGATTCCTCCCTTGGAGGGCATTTTGCCAGAGAATTCTGCTTGAGACTCATGGAAATTCTTGGTCTAAATATATGCATGTATGGGACTGGAAAAATATATACGAAGCATGTGTTTCTACAGGAATCCTATTCACCTAAAGCATAACAAGATTTGAAAACACTTTTTCTTTGTGACTCAGATTGAAAATGACCATGAGCTTGGCAGTCTATTTTATTGCACATTTTTACCAGGTTTGTAGTAATCGATATTTGCTAATCAATATTTGGCAGAGAGAAGAAAGAGACCACAAAAAGGAAAGACACATTCTTAAGTGCTTAAGTAAGAGTGTGCTTGTGTTTTTCCACTTGAACTTCAAGTGTGATCTTTCTGACGGCATAGTCCATGTCTAAAGTAGAAAATGAAAATGTGCACCTGATAAAATAAGAAACAGGGATTTCAAAAAAGTGTAAAGTTTCACATTCAAGTTTCCTTATTTTAAAGCAAATTATTTCAGTATCGATTCTCCAGTCTCACAGAGTTCCCTCTCAATAAAATCTGTAGGAACAGCTGCAGACATTGTGAGATTTCAACAATGAATAAATAACACTTCTTCCAGAGTCTGGTGAAATTTATAGGACTTTTTCCCACAGTAACTGACTTGTTCAAATGTTTACTAACTCATGCTATGTATAAATATTCAGGGTTCTACTTCTGTAAATGCATGCCTAACCTGGGCCAGCTGAAGGGTACTCTCCCTGTTCAGCTTCCTGCAGTGATACAGACACTTTTCTGGGAAGGCAGACTTAATTTGCGCACACGCATCCACAAAGAGGGCTCAAAATCTCAGCGGTTCTTCAGACTAGTTACCTGCCTTCAGGTCTTTTCAGTGGCTGTGTGAAGAATACATGCCTGCAATTACGATTGACAGTTCTCAGCAAATTCATTAAATACAACGTGTTAAAAGCTGAAGCTCATGGCTGATGAGCAGTACCGCTGGGACAGCCTGATGACACCTGGACCATTCAACATTAAATGGGATATTGTCTGTCTAGGTAACTAAAAAGGATACCAGAGTTCCTGGGAAAGCCCTTTTGCTCTTTTGTGCTACGTTACACATCAGGAGCTATAACATGCTGTGAAATACTTGTGCCTTCCAATGGCAAATGAAGTAAAAGCATGAAGAATTGCAATGTCATTTGATGGGGTGTTCAAACTGAATCTAAACTTGATTGGGAGAAAGCATTTCTTCTTCAAGACTGAAGCATATAGGGAGTGTACAAAGATGTTATTACAAATGTATGTAACCATGCAGTCAGTGGGTGTCTCTGCCCCAGAGAGCTACACATTAGTTCCAGGTTATCCGCATGGTCACTCCAGTATGGATATGCCAGTAAAGCATATACACATGCTGTACAGGCTTTGCAGACCCAGTGAGTGACAGGGCCTGTGGATGACTGCATCTGTTTCACAGTGTCTGGCCCCCTCAGGCAGGTGCACAAAAGCACCTATGGTTTTTACACTGCATGTATGCACAAGGACATATTTTTTTCATTTGTTTCTGAGGATATTTGCCGAGTAGCTGTTCTCCACAGGGAACTTCAACTGCTTCATGAGAAGGAAGAACTAAGCCTTCCTGAGTGCTAGACCTGGACCCTAGGGACATCCCTATTTTTTGATACTCCTGTACATCCTGGATGTCTTCATGCTTACAGCAGGTCAAAACCTCCATTCAGGACATCTCAGCTATGTAATGCCAAAGGAAACCTGCACTGGAATGAGAACGACAGGAACTGTCTCCTGCAGTGGACCCTAAATACATGACTTTTCAGTGTAAATTAGACCAGTGATTTATTTGCCTCATTATCACGCCCTGGAGGACAATATTTCTGTTGTGTGCTCATAACTGTATCTTCATCACTGTCGTGGTTTAACCCCAGCCAGCAACTAAGCACCACGCATCCAGTGGGATGGGGGAGAAAATCGGGAAAAGAAGTAAAACTCGTGGGTTGAGATAAGAACAGTTTAATAGAACAGAAAAGAAGAAACTATTAATGATAATGATAACACTAATAAAATGACAACAGCAATAATAAAAGGATTGGAATATACAAATGATGCGCAGTGCAATTGCTCACCACCCGCCGACCGACACCCAGCTAGTCCCCAAGTGGCGATTCCCTGCCCCCACTCCCCCCAGTTCCTATACTGGATGGGACATCACATGGTATGGAATACCCCGTTGGCCACTTTGCGTCAGCTGCCCTGGCTGTGTCCCCTCCCAACTTCTTGTGCCCCTCCAGGTTTCTCGCTGGCTGGGGATGAGAAGCTGAAAAATCCTTGACTTTAGACTAAACACGACTTAGCAACAACTGAAAACATCAGTGTTATCAGCATTCTTCACATACTGAACTCAAAACATAGCACTGTACCAGCTACTAGGAAGACAGTTAACTCTATCCCAGCTGAAACCAGGACAATCACTCTTAGCATAGCTGATGCACAAGGATCTGTGGCTCTCCATCCCCAACTCTTCTGCATTTTTCTGTGTTCATCCTTCTCTTCCCCCTGTGAAGACTGGGCAACCTCATTGGCTTCCGTTATTCCATGTTACCAGGTGTTGCCAAATTTGGGTCTGTCCCATGTCTAATCTTCTGGATCCAGCAGTCTTCCAGGCATCTCTTTTTAAATATCTTGCTGCACTTTTATAATGATTTGCCCTCCCAGTTTCACTCTTGTGCCCAGTCTTTTCTTATTGCCAGGCTTGCAATTAATTAAGGTATTATTAAGGCTGTTGTCAAAAACCTTAAAGAAGGAATACAAGAAGTGTCCCAGGCATATGAATGACTCCAGGATGCTTTAGAAGGTGTGCATTATTTTTCTGATACACAGGACCTTTTTCTAAAAAAGCGAAAAGGTACATTCAGCTCAAAACCATGACAATTTTACTTAAACTTTGAAATATTCATGAAAAGGTATTGCTTTCAATATACAGATGTTGTTATTCAGTAGAGGGCACTCCCATGTGCACAGCGCTTATATGGCACGGTATAGCCAGGCAAGATCTTAAAAGTATCAGCTGGATTTAGGATCTTACAGTTTTATAACAGTGTTATGTGAATCTGTTTCCTTTAAATTGCTTTCCTGCTGCATAACTATTGTGCCACTGAAAGGTGAACTCCTCATTTTGGGGGCTTGTGAAGGCAGGGGATTGAAGAAGGAAGTGAAAAGAGGACGGACCCCTCGGTCTCTTCTGGTGGTGAATGCTCTCGCCGTAAAAATGCATGCCTCAGTTTGAACGGGAAATATAAATCACCGGCAATTGGAAAAAAAAAAAAAAAAAAAGAACAAGCCTGCCTTTTGCCTTTTCTCTACAGGGCTTGAGGAGCAAGTGAAGAGCCTGTGAAATTACCTCTTGCAAATGAAGGCATGGCAGGGGCTGCCGGTGGGCCTGCCAGCAGCCCTGGCGCTGCCTCTCCTCGCCGGGGGTTTCCCCTCCGGGGCTGGGGCCATGGGTGCTTCCCGGCCCCGCTCCTGCCTGCCCGGCTGCCCCCGAGGCACAGGTGAGACCCCTCGCTGGTCCGGTGTTGGGGTGTACGGCCTTGCTCAGGACTACAGGCGTGCAGCACCATCCCCGTTAGGAACTGGGGGAGCGTGCGGTTCCCTGGGTGCCAGGGAACTGGTTTAGGGCAAGTTTAGGTTTAGGGCAGGGCTGTGGCCTCTCCTGCCCTCTGTGATTTCGGGAGCAGCTGGTGAGCTAAAGGAAGATCCAGCCAACACGGTACCGTATGGCAAATGGGACAGTGTGTGGGATTGAAACTGGGCTACAGGGTTGCAAACAGGTGAGAGAACACCCTTGGTGTACAGAGGTGTGTGGGATGCGGGGTTACTGCCAATGCCATTGTGCCAGAGCACTCTCTGAAGTTTAGTGTACGGGCAGCTACCCGTAGGTATGTAAAGCTGAGCGAGTTAGGTCTGTGTCCAAGTGCCAGGCTCAAAGGGAGCATAACGTGTTTCCTCCTTCTTGCCCACGTACCGCTTACCCACAGGAAAACTGGGGGTCACCGGAATGCATGATGACCTGTTGATCCAGCAGCCCCAGCTCACTGGCAATAAACTGCACATCTCAAGTTTGAACCCCTCCAGTGTGTAGCCAGGTAAAAATGGTGAGTACAGAGTTTAGGATCTTTGTGTCTAAGATCAAAAAACCTGAATGGGTACAGCTTGGCCATCGCTCCAGCAATGAAGTCTGAGCAATGCAGGGACAGCAAGCAACCCACCACCAAATCTGAGCCCTCTGCTCTTCAGCGCTGTGATGTTGCACTGTAAATGGAGGCAAGCCACAGCGAGGGTCTCCCAAGCTCTCCCTGCCAGATTAATCACATTTAAATTGCTTTCAAATTTATAATGGGTCATTGAGTTCCTCTTTTCTCCTATATTGTGGCCATGGTGCTGTCTACACCACCACAGGGAGTCATGCCTTCAGTGAACTAACCTGAAAATGTTGAGCAGTTTTCATCTGGGGAAAAAACCAAAACAGTTGGTTTGCCTGAGTTTAGCTGGTAGCTAACTAGTACCTCTGGGACACAAAGGTACCAAGCAAAGGAGAGAGTGAAATAAATGATTAAAGTGTCCTTAATATCCTTAATGTCATCAGATTATTTTGTTACTTCACCCTCTGTTCCAGATCAGTAACAAATGCATAAAATGAGCACAGCCCCCAGCGAGCAGGGGTTTCCCCAAGCAGCTCACCTCTACTCTGGAAATCAACTCTTTGCTCTTACTAGTTGTCCCTACTTTTTAGGCAGTTGTTTATCTACACAAGGATCTTAATTTTCTGTTCTATAGCAGCTTAGGTTTCGTAAGTGAAAAACAGCATTTCTAGTTAACATAGAATCTTATAAGATACCTCGCCTGGTTTCAGCTGCGATAGAGTTAATTTTCTTTCTAATAGCTGGTATAGTGTTATGTTTTGGGTTCAGTATGAGAAGAATGTTGATAACACACTGATGTTTTCAGTTGTTGCTGAGTAGTGTTTAGAGTAAGTCAAGGATTTTTCAGCTTCTCATGCCCAGCCAGCAAGAAGGCTGGAGGGGCACAAGAAGTTGGGAGGGGACACAGCCAGGACAGCTGACCCCAACTGGCCAAAGGGGTATTCCATACCATGTGACATCATGCCCAGTATATAAAGTGGGGGAGTCGGGGTGAGGGTGTGGATTGCTGCTCAGGAACTAACTGGGCATCGCTCGGTGAGTGGTGAGCAATTGCATTGTGCATCACTGTATCGGGTTTGTGTGGCAAGGTTTTGGTGGGGGGGGGGGGCGGTTACAGAGGTGGCTTCTGTGAGAAGCTGCTGGAAGCTTGTCCTGTGTCTGACAGAGCCAATGCCAGCCGGCTCTAAGATGGACCCGCCGCTGGCCAAGGTCGAGCCCATCAGCGACAGTGGTAGTGCCTCTGTGATAACATATTTAAGAAGGAAAAAAAAGGTGCTGGGACAACAGAAATGGCAGCCGGAGAGAGGAGTGAGAACATGTGAGAGCAACAGCCCTGCAGACCCCAAGGTCAGTGAAGAAGGAGGGGGAGGAGGTGCTCGAGGTGCCGGAGCAGAGATTCCCCTGCAGCCCGTGGGGAAGACCATGGTGAGGCAGGCTGTCCCCCTGCAGCCCATGGAGGTCCACGGTGGAGCAGATATCCACCTGCAGCCTGTGGAGGACCCCACGCCAGAGCAGGTGGGTGCCCAAAGGATGCTGTGACCCCAAGGGAAACCCGCGCTGGAGCAGGGTCCTGGTAGGACCTACGGCCCCGTGCAGAGAGGAGCCCACACTGGAGCAGGTTTTCTGGCAGGACTTGTGACCCCGTGGGGCACCCATGCTGGAGCAGTCTGTGCCTGAAGGACTGCAGCCCATGGAAGGGACCCCACGCTGGAGCAGGGAAAGAGTGTGAGGAGTCCTGCCCCTGAAGAGGATGAAGCGGCAGAGACAACGTGTGATGAACTGACCGCAACACCCATTCCCTATCCCCTGCGCTGCGGGGGTGGGGGGTAGGTAGAGGATTTGGGAGTGAAGCTGTGCCTGGGAAGAAGGGAGGGGTGGGGGGAAGGTGTTTTAAGATTTGGTTTTATTTCTCATTACCCTACTCTGGTTGATTGGCAATAAATTAAGTTAATTTTCTCCAAGTTGAGTCTGTTTTGCCTGTGACGGTAATTGGTTGAGTGATCTCTCCCTGTCCTTATCTCGACCCAGCAGCCTTTTGTTATATTTTTCTCTCCCCTGTCTAGCTGAGGGGGGGAGTGATAGAGCAGCTGCATGGTGCTTAGTTGCTGGCTGGGGTTAAACCACGACAGTACCCTAGCAATTTGCATGATAATAAAGAGATAAAAAACCTCAGAATTTGAACCCAAACTTCACATCTTCATCAGTATTTTTCATGACATGTTTACCTTTCTGAAGTTGTGAATAAGAAATGGGAAGCAATTCTTTTAGCCAAGACCACACTCACTAAAGCTGTTTTAGAAATGGGAACTACTCATTCCTAACCTCAATAGCATTTCTGAGGATAATATCCCATAAAGCACAAAAATCTTTCACTCAGCATTGATTTACACAGAGAATGAGTGATGCGAGACAGATTTTTCCAGAGCAAAGCTGTTTACTTAAATACTAATTTAAACACCTGTAGCTAATTCAATAGTCATAGGAAAGACATCTGGTGTTTAATTGCCTGCTGCATTCAACTCAGAATCTATTGTTTCCAGCTTGCCCAATTAGTACAAATTCAGAACTTACAAATAATTGCTATCTATGAAGTAAAGAAAGAAGGAATAATCCAACATATCAACAGCACTGTGATGTTTTGGTATTATATATAGTTATAGTATATATGTAATTTTTAATAAGAATTTAAACCTGTATATAATTTAGCTATATCCTTCCTGTTTTGTGATGAATATTAAAAATCCAAATATTTGAAATCATATCACTAAGACCATAAGGTGGAATTCCTCTACCCCATATTTAAACAATTAAATGGACACCTCAGGATAGGAAATCCATCCAAACTTCCTCATCTGCTGGTAGAAATAAATAGCTGCAAAGGAATTTGTGCTATCAGAAACCAATCAGGCAATGAAATGCGTAGCTTGGGTCTGCCACCTCACCTCCAGATAACCAAAATTAAGTGAGATGGATCACATACTTACTGCTGTGGGATCATTCAGGTGAGCAGACACATTTTAGTATAAATAAGTGAGTGCTGCATAGTTAGGTCTTCAATTTAAAGTGTGCTGCAATTCTAGGTAATCTACTTCGAATTTAAATTAGTGTCATCAGGGAATATTCCTTCTGCTATTTAAACTCAGGAGAGCACTTCTATGATAGTCAGTGATGAAAAGGAAGATGTTTGCATGCAAATAAAGCAAATGACCTCATGATATTAACAAGTGAAAATTGGGAAAGACTATAATTGGTTTAATTCATATTCTTCATTCTGGTTTTTTGTGAGGACAAATAGAATATCTGGGAATAAATGCCATAGATGCATTTAAGATTTTATTTATTAAATCAGTTTCACCTTGACAGGTTTAAAAAAAAAAAGTTTACACAAGGCACCAGAGACCCCTGTGTTTTGCCCATTTTTGGTCCAGTCAGAGAATTTTACTGACAGGGAAGACAGCTTTGCTGTCTGTCTCAGGGTTGTGGAGGAGCATTTTTCAGAGGAGGAATCATTGCCTCCAAAGCAAAGGAACTATTTTACCTGTCCTGTTTGTGTTAAGAATGGCAGTAACCAACTTCAGACTGACCTTCCCTTTTTCCGAGTCACCTATTCCTTCCTTGGTCCTTTTTTCTCAGTCAGGATGGAAAGAGCTAACTGTGGACCAGTGTAAGGCTAGGAATTTATTAGGAATTAAGTGTTGTGGGAACACTTTTAGCTTAAATGGAAATGTGTATAACTACCGAATTAGCCATTTTAACAGAATATTTCTGTCAAGGAGTACATAGTCTGGGGATACAGTGTCACCCAAGACCTTTCTGATGAGGCAAGATTACATATGCCTAGAAGGACAGCAAGCTCCTGATTTTTTCCCCACATTTGTGGGGAGGCAGGAGGTTGCTGGTAGCACGGACTTGGTCTCCAGCATGTTCCAGAGTACATTGGGAGCTGCTGAATTAAACAAGACTTTCCAGGTGGTTGATACTGGCTAAGGCTAGTCCAATTCAAAGTGACTGGGTCAGGTTAATGACTATTTGAATATAGTTTCAATGATGCTAAAGAAGGGGTTTTTTTACAGTAGAATGCATTTTTTAATATATCTTAAACCCAAGAGAAATGCTAAGAATCTTTTGCCTTTTGGACCAGAGTCACCTGTGGGAAGACTGGCACTGTGGCAGGCCAAAGACCCAGATGTTCTGGGAAGAAGAAGCCATGATGTGGACATCAGCCTTTGCCTGACCTCTCTGTAACTGCAGGAGGTACCCAGGCATGGGGGGCAATGATGCCTCAGACGTCCATGGTAGCCCCACCTGCAGTGAGTAGGGAAAACTGGGAGGCAGCCTCCTGTTATTTGATGTGGCATACATTACAGGTATCTTTTCTAATACCTGGGGATTTCTGAGCAATTTCACCTGCTCTAATGTAAAGGGGGGGAGGTGTGGCTGTGTGTCAGCATTTGTGAATGGTGACAGAAAATACTCCCACTGGTGTGAGGCAGGAGGAGTTCCCTGGCCAACCTCGAGCTCTCCAGCAGCCTCCGCTGTCTGCTGGATCTCAGCATACTTCAGGAGGGGCCTGAATCCTCTGAACCTATGCAGAGGGGTTTTTCTTGAGGGGGAGGAAAGAGGTATAAGGTGTTAGGTGTCTTTTTGTAGCTTTCCATGCCTTTCCTTCCTCAGATACCTGTCTGTAATCCAGAGCTAGTAATTTATTCTGCCAACATCTACTCAGGATAAATCCCCTTTCTGCCACATTCTTAGCACTTTCTACCAAAATCGTGACACAAGACTGTCATTGCTTGCTGTCCTTTGCTTAAAGGCGTATTTCAGGGAAACAAATGAAGATGTTCTCCCATACCTGAGAGTTGCGCATTGATTTGGCACAGGTGATAAGAAGATTTTTTCCATGTAGCTTGCTATTTTGTTGCTTTTCATTGCTCTTGTTGTGGCTTACAGTTTTAGGAAAACTGGTTAGTTCTTTCTGACTCTGAGAGGCTGAAATAAATATATCTGGAAACAAGTATTCCCTATAAGAAAGAGTCTTTGAAGTTTTTGCCTCTAGTAAGTGGGCTTCATTTAGTAGCTGGAAGAGTTTGAAAATGGATCTTCTCATGTTTGCAATCAGTGGAATGTTATTTTCCTGTTATATTTTAGCAACATTTAGGTCACAGCCAGCAAAGCTGAGAAGAAAGTGGAGCTGAAGAGCCAAGCGAAGGCAGACTGTGCTGTGTCCTTGTGCTGTAGCTGTGGTGAATACCACAAGCAGAGTTTTGCCCTTGCTGTGCCACCCAGGTATAAGACATCAGCTAGACTGAGACACTAATACCATCCTTGTTCCTAGTCACATCCCTGAAACCACAGTATTACCAGGCACTGCTGGTGATACACATTTGACTAAACATAAAAGACAAAAGCAGAAGTAGGTTTCCTGCTTTTTATTCTTTCTTGGTACCCTTTGAAAACTTTGAGTCTCAGCCAGCCAAAGGGGAAAACTTCAATTTTTACACCTAATTCTGATCTTTGACCAAAGCATCTAATCTGTTTTATGGGAAAGCTTAAGGTGAAGCAGTTTCCAAGGTACACTGGACTATCTGTTACAGACACAGTTTAAGTGTTGTTTACAACTTCCTTGTTGAATTAGAAAAAGATTATAGTCCTGTTTGTTTAATCCCCTTTTCCAAATGTCACAATTTAATAAAACATAATCTTAGCAGATGTACTCTTCTAAGGAATAACCACACATAAGCAAGAAATCCTTTTTTACCTGTGTGGCCCTCCTCCCTACTCCTGCAGCCATGCCAGTAGGCAAACATTCCTTATGCTTCATTTTCTCCAGCTTAGCTAAAAGTCCCTCTTTTTACTTTCTTTGTCAGTGATCTAGAGCACTAGGGTAGCTCCAGCTATATCACAGTTTAAGGCAAGCTGCCTTTCAATCTCATCTGAAGCTCTGCTTCTTCAGCAGTGCTTTTTCTGTCTGGAGGAAATATGGATGATACAGAAGCCTCAGAGAAGACTCCTAGGGACTGAAGTGTCTCCGAGGTAATTTCACGTGAGAAACACAAAGGATAATTCTCTAATAAGAAAGCAAACAAACCAGAAGCAAAAACATTTCATTGAAACATAAAAATACTGGGACAAAAAAAGGCCTTGTGCACTTAAGAGCTAAATATGTCCCACCTCTGTTTTCCATGCAATGCCAGTTAATGCTAAATGCTTCTTCCTCATGTTTTCCCAGAAGGATGACATTTCCTATTAATAGTACAAGAGAAACACTATACTGCAAGTGTAGTAGTCTCAAATTCTCCTAATATTAATCTTCTGCACTTTCCACTTAGATATTTTAACTGGTTATGTTAATAGGTATCTGAATGCATCTATATTGCAATAATAATAAAGGAGCTATTTTAAAGATATTTTGCATTTGGTGGAATACAAACCACTAAAACTAATAAATCAGCATTAGCATCATTAGATATGATGCTATCTCTGAGCTGGAAACCTGCCTTTCATTTACAAAGTGCATGTGATGAGAATTTATCCCAACAATGCATCACTTGCAGTTATGTGTGGTTGAAGTCACCTAAGTTTTACATTGTGAGAAAGGTATCACGATTCGCAAATAATGTAGGTTGTTCCTTTTGTAGAAATTCTGTCTATTGCTTCTGCTGATATATAACAAACTTGTTTCTTTCCCTTCCTGATTTTTACTTTAGTTATTGCAGTGTCTTCTGACTCATGTAAAAGTATGTGCCTCCTTTGGAAACGAAATTGTAAAAAATGAAAATTGAAGAAAATCATTAATTAGAAAGCCACTCTAAAGTCTTTGCATAGCAAGCAATCAGCTGTCATGAAATTATATATATTAAGGAATTATATATGTTAAAGAAACACCACCAGTTTACTAGGTGGTAAACGTATCTGTATAAGGAAAGCATGGTCCTATGTAACATGGCTTAAATATTGAAGGGAAAAATTTTTCTTACCATTTCCACTCCCACATGAGCCTAGAGTGTGGGCGCTCACTTCCTGCATTCAAAGGCATGGTTAGAGTCATGGCTTTTCTCTTGACAACTGCTAATTTATGTGAGGACTCTAAGATTTACCAGTTTAGCAGTTAACGCACTGCTATTCCTTCAGCTTGCAGGGAGAGGTAAGCTACAGATAACGAAGGACTTTAGATAACAAGGCAGACATCAGGTCTAGCCTGCTTTCCTACTTCAAGCTTGTTTGCTGTCAGACTCTAAGTAGCTTTCAAAGACCTTTTCAGGACTATCACACTCTCTGGCTTCTTTCAAACTCTTTTCCTATTCTGGAAGAGTATCTATCTTATTCCTTATTTCCTGTTACCTCCCAGCATATCACCCCAGGCAGACAGGCAACATTGCTGACTCTTGAGCCAACTCTACTTAGCCCATTCTCTTGCAGAAAAGAAAGTATCTTTATGTGTATAAATGTAAGAGAAGAATATATATGCTTGCATCTGCATGACATTTGTATTTCATTTAACTATGGGAAACAAAAAAAAAAAGTGAGAAAAGAAGCATTAACTAACGTTTTAAAAAAGATGATTTTAGCATCCTTCTTAAAGGTTAGTATGTGTGACTCAGCTAGAGAAATTTCAAGGAATTTAAATCTTTTGGGGAAGCTGTTTTCCAATACACATAGACTAGCAGCTACAACCACATCATTTATATTTATCCCCCTCTTTCATATATATGTACTCTGCTTTAATTATATATGCGCTCTCCTTTGACACTAGACCTTTGTATCATTCTTTGTAGGACAGTTGAATCTTGTGTACATTCTGTAATGTCCCAAACTCAAGAAGCACATCAAAGTATATTATGACTGAGCTGAAAATTTTATTAGGCCTTTTCCACTAAAATGAAAACCAAAGGGATTTAGAACTGAGTTCATACCATCCATTTTACATATACTCATCGGGTGATAAAGTGCCCTGAAAGCCTAGCCTTAGCAAGGCACATGCAACTTGGCTGACTATACAGTCAAAAGGAAGAGTAAAATTAAAAAAATAAATTGCAATATAGGGAGATGCCTAGAACTAACCCACAGGCAATGCTGGTAGCATCTGAAGAGCTATGGAGCCGTTAGTGTCTTAGAACATGGAAGTATTTCACAAGACTTGTGTAGTTCTTAATTACCAGGTCAGATGGGTTAGATAATGGAAGATATTTGAATTTTATTCCTGGATACCTTGTCTGTTTGTGCGTCAACATCTCTGTTTGTACTGGGCTTATCACTGCTGCTACTTACAAATGCTTTTTCTAGAAGGAGCTGAGTTTGTTAAAAGTCAATAATTTAACAGTGTAAGATATTTATTGAGTAATTTCTTCATATGTAACTCATGATTTGCCTGTACTTCAAAAAATTTATTTGTAAGACTATAAATATGTAATTTAAAATGCTACTAATTTAAAAATGCTAACAGTGAAAAGATAATTTTCAATAATGATTTTTTAAGACTTGTGGGTCTTTTGACTAAGCAATTGAGAAATGGAGGAATGAAGCAACAGTTTCTGTCCTTACATCATCTTTTTGTCTCTCATAAGTGACAAATAGAAACAATACATTTACACGTATGTTATGTCACACTATTTTTTTGTGCTTCCCAGATTACAAATGCAGATATCGGAACAGCAAATGTGTTGTGTAGGACAATTTGATGAAGAAGTGCCTTTAATCATCCTCCCACAGCTTGGGGGGATGACAAGGAATGTTTCAGGTGAAGAACTTCTACAACAGTGCAGTGAAAAAAATACCATTTGAGATTTCTGAATCTTCCCTCCATTAGATAGGAGGGCTGCCCTGCTATCTGGGGAATTCAGTTGACCCAAAGTAGACATCTACATTGTACACACCTGTAGACACAAGCTTTCTAGACTCCAATGCAACAGCGAAGGCGTTTCTGGGTATGATTCATCTCATCCTAAACCAGACAGCAATAAGGAATCAGGTGACTTAAACGGCACCCAAAATGCGTATTGGAAATACTAATGTGTTCATTTGTTAACCACATTTCTGAGAAAGAAGAAATGGAGTAAGTGACAGAGCAACCACTGGAATGCCACTTCCACTGGCACAGTATATTTGATCAATGAACACCTGGGAAGCATGGAGTTTATGAAAGCATCAAGCAATGCCTCATGACTATTTAAATCACTGCTACCTCAGGCAGTGCTGCCAGCTGAGATTAGTTAATGAAATGGATGGCCACCTGATCAGTTATTTGGCTTCAGCAACAGTTCTGTGCAACGTTAAATGGCAATTAGATCTGTATTCATGATTTTTAAAATTAAAACAGTCATTCTTTATTAGCAGTCTGTGGCATCCCGAAGCATTTGAAGTATTGAACAGAAGCATTGTATTGACTACAGAAAGAAGCTAGAAAAATCCATAATAATAATCAATGATGAATTTTGATCTGTTAGTAACTGCACTCTTTGGATTGATTTAGGCCTTTCTACCTCATGAAATTATATGAAGTATTGAAAATCATGAGATAATATAGAAAACAATAATGTTTTTATAGGTGTAAAAGTAAAGAGATGAAGATTCTATTTCTGCTTAGCCTGAAAAATTGTATAAGCACAAAGCCTCCTTGTCAACAAATTCGTAATAGTGAAAAATAGGGGCAGTACATTTATACATACTTTATGCCACTTTCACTATTTTTTGTGTTTCCCGGAGTACAAATAAGGATATTGGAAGAGCAGGATTAAACCTTTTGGTCAAAGACAAAGGTAGTGATAGAGGAACAGGGAATTTCCTGACTTCCATCTCCAAGTCTATTCCTCCACAATTGTCCCATTACTTGTGGGAACTGTGAACTAAACAACTTTCCACATAAAAGCTAAGAAGAAGATAAAAGTTACTCATGAACAAGACTTCAAATACTGCAGGATTTGAAAATACGCTTTTCACTGTGAGTTAGTATGTAAAACTAACCTCAAATCAGCTTTTTTATAAAAGCTGTCCTACTAAAATAATTTCCTTTATTTCTCCTACTCCAGGTAATCTTGCAATAGATTCCCCAATTTCAGAATTACTGCTCGATAAAATAGGAGAATAAGGTGACACTGGGAACTCCTAGTATTTAGTAAGCAATATGCCTGTAGCATGTGTTTCAACAGTAAGTGAAATTAATGGGAATCTTCCCCACAGGGAGTAACATATTCAAATACTTACTTATGTGTGCTGCTCTGTGGTCTGTGTGCAAATGCATCTGTAGCCTCTGTGCAAGCTGGGAGCATCTGATAGAAATGAATTGTCCTTATCTGGTATCCTGAGACCTTTGGCTGGGTTTCCTGTAAGCACCAATGTCTTGGTGGCATGCAAGGGAACCCTTGCACACAAAGGTCTTCAGGCTGGCCCCTGTGTTATACGGTCTTTTCCCATTTGTTTCCTTTGGTCTTCTCTTTGACTGTGCTAGTCATTTACTCTCTCAGATTGGTTTCACTCTTCAAAACAAACCCATTAGATATCTTAAAATAATGAGTTTTCCAGGCTGACATTTATGGAAGGTGATCGAGCCTTTGGAAAGCCTGAGGTTGTTCTGGGGTTGTTTTATAATTTAATGGGATAATGCCAATTCAGGTGATTAAACAGAATAAGCTATCAGAATTTCTGGGAAAGTCCAGTTGTTTCTATATGTGCTGCAAGTTACACCTCAGTGTCTCTAAGCTGTTGTTACATGCTTAAGTATACAAATGAAGAATTTGAGCATATAGGAGAAACTGCATTGATGACTTAGCAGGAATATAAAATGAATTTAATTGGATGGAAACATTTCTCTCTCAAGTAAAAGATGAACTAAAAAATGTAGGAGGACGTATATAATAAATATATCTCCACCTCCATGCAATGGCTGTCTTCACTAGTGCTGTGTATTTCAGATGGTTATCCTGATTTGGCTGTGACAGTGCACTATACACCCAGAAAGAACTGCAGACATTTTGGGTCTGAGCTGAGAAGGCTACTGCATAATGATGTCTATGGTATAGTGTATCGTACATTTGTATCATACATAGTACAAAATTCTCTGCTTTCTGCAGATGCTTTAAAAACACTCTTTCTCCAGAAGGAACTTTGATGCAGGGCAGGAACTAAGCTGCACTGAGCCACCCAGCCTGTGGACTTAATGGGAGGTGCTACAGCGACCCTCTCTCTTCCTCATGCTCTGGAAAGAAGTAGTCTCAAGGTGCCGTGTACCACCAAAAACACCTGAGCCCTTGCTTGGGTGCTCAGGGACAGTCACAGAGTGGCACTGAAATATCCAAGACGTTACAGAAATTGCTGAGAAATTAAAGTTGCATGTGATTGCCACTAAGATTTATTTAAAGATTTTTGTTAGATTACAAGGTGACCTGGCATCATTCAAATGTTTCTTTCCTCAAAATGCTTATAATTTGAATATGATTAATGTTCTTTACAAGATAGCCCATTCTACAACTTCCTCTATAAGCAAAATATGCTCTGAAAAGGTATGTTGTACTAATGGGTATAAAACAAGAGCAAGAAACTGTATTTTATCTGACATCACAGATTACCTCTCTATTGATGCAACAACACAGGTAGATTCAGTCACTAGCTAATCTGCCTAATCCGCTTGTCTCTTCTTCATCAGTTTTGCAGAGAACCAGGAGTGCTCCCAAAGGGGAAAAAATGAAGATAAACTGCCTTCCAGTCCCATTTGCAGCTTCAGTAGTAACTGAATTTCTCCTGCAACGTTGTTTTTGTGTGGAGGAATTACGAATGAGATGAAAGTCTCAAAGAAGGAAAGCACACATTTCTCAGAAGTTGTTAGTAACTCTGAGATACTTCTTAAGTGGCGCATTATATTTCAAACCAGAAAAGATAATTTTAAATTAAAAAACTGGAAGGGTATCTGATTGCATCTTCTGAACTTTAAGAGGAAGGTTTTGGTTTACAGTTTTAGAATTGTGTTACAGGATCCATCACACTTCTTTTCTGTACAAATAAAAAATGAAATATTTTCCTGGTATTTTCATAGAAAAGAATGAGTTACTGATTTCTAGGGCTGATAAGAAGATCTAACAGATCACTGTGAGACTTAGAAAGTATAAGCTTTACAAAATCCTTCTTGAGACAAGCAGATTAGCCAGAAAAAATGGAGCCAAAGAGTGCCCTTGGCTGAGATTGCAGCAATACAGAATAAGGTTCTGCAGGGTGGCTATGCAGAGTAGGTGAAATATGCCTTAGAAAATAAAGCATTGTTTCCTTTATATTGTTCTTAATCTTCTCATGTCCTGTGTATATAGACAGTAAACTTACAACCACAAATGTCGGTGGCAAGGTTTACATATTCTAGTTAAAGAAACTGAAAAAAAAAGGTACTGAAAGGAGAGCTTTTACAATGTGTTCTTTGGCTGCAAATATTTCATCCTGACATACTAGATTTTTAATGATGGCTAGTCCACCAAATCTTAATGTCACTAACAGGTAACTACTTCAAATGGGAGCCTCATTTTACAAAGTGTTTTAGAACATATGTCTCTTGCCTCATGAGCCCTGTTCATAAGCTCTGCAGCACAATGAAATTATGTATTAAGCATATTCAGGCCCACAAATATAATGTCATGCCAGCTTGTATAGTCTCTTGTAACCATACTTAAAAACAATCAATCATAGATCTAGAGCCAAACTGCAACATTCATGTTGAATAAGGGAATCCCAATATTCAACATATTTGCTTGCAGTTGAGAAAAGGATCATTACTTGCAGGGAACAATTTAGACTTTTTTCCTGTTTCAGTAGTAGGAAGTTTATGTTTAAATGTTTAAATTACTGATCACCTAGAGAGTTTTTCAAAATATAAATCAATAAACCTTGCTTTCCAAAGAGCCAAACTTCAGATAGCTCTCTCCTTCTCTCAGCTAAAATTGTCCCCATAATATCTACAGGGTACATGAAAGAATTACTGTATGTATGTGTACTTTGAAAACACTAGGATTTCAAAAAATAGGTTTTTAATTGGAGTGTGCTGGAAGGGATCTCGTAAGTATGGGGTTAGTTGAGTACGCTAGAAATATGGTGACAAATGTGGGCAATAGGTGACTGTTCAAGGTTCTCTTTAATTCCTTACAGTGGAGTTTTATAAACTGCTTTGTAGATTCCCTATGCTGGTCTGCAATTTATTTATTTATTTTTAAATTAAGCAGATTATGAATGTTTTATGTTAGCATTTTCTGAAAATTTGCATGAGGATTGACTTTTATCAATTAAGTACCCGCACATACTTTTACTTAATTCATCTTTGAACTTTTGCTCTTGGGGAGTTTTTTCATTTAGGACCTTTAGGTTGTAATTTCATTTAAAGACAGTTGAAGGACAGGGGTGTGACTTTGCTACTAAAATAAGAAGAGATTTCGCCCAAGAGCCAGCCCATAATTGTCCAAGAATACATGAGGTATTCCTCTTGTCTACATTCCTCTTCCCATGATTTATAGCAGAGTTATGTTTCACACCAACAAACAGGCTACCTCATTAAAGTTTCAGTCTCTGAAAGCAATACAGTCCATGCAAAGTTGTTGCTTGGTCACTTAACATAATACCTATGTAATTTTAAATTGTAATGATTTTTCAAAAATTACTCAGAAAATTGTCAAAAATTTCTTGCACAGATTTCTCACAATATTCAACAATTCAACAATTTTCTAAGTAATTTTACTAAGGTCACTGAAACTAAAAAGAACTTGTGTGGGCTAGTTTGCAGGTCCAGATTCAGCTGCTGACTTCAGGGACCTAACACCTTGAACCCAATTACCTGGCCTCAGCAGGGTGCTTCAAAGCTGCATAGGAGCCTATAGGGTCAGAGAAGGGAGTCAGGTGCCTATAGGCTTCACCAGTCTTCAACATGCAGCTGCCTACAGCAGATGCTCACTGTAGAGCCTATGTTTATAAACTGTGACTCTTGCATTGTAAGAACGTTTTACAAAATTTACAGAGGCAATTAATTACTGCATAAGTAATTTCTAGAATGGATTTTTTTTCCTGTCCGCTTCCTCTGGTTGTGGGACTTCATCATCTTTCTGAGTAGGCACATGATTTTTTGCCACCACTACAGTTTTACAAATGCTCTTTCTAAGCCACAGCCTTTGACAAAAGATCCGATCTCAGCCTCTAGCCATGGATTAAAACTGAGGCACATCCTGTAGAAGTGCATTTAGAAGAGCACGCTGTGACTAATGAGGAGCATGGCAAGTGGCACAGCACTGCACACACTTTATCAGCGCTCACTGCAGCTCACCCCTTTTCAGGACACAGGCTCCCCACGTAGCTCGCCAGCCAGAGCACATCATCCCACAGTGCCCTTTTTCATGTGGGCTTTGTGTGAACTGCAGTGCTATTTTAACCCTGAAAGGGAAATATGTTAAATGCTTTCTGGTTTTTTTCCTTTCTGCACGAAGAATAGTGCGTTTTTCCCATGCTTTGAGATTTTGCTCAGAAATGGAGCATTCAGAGTATGAAATGAAGTAAAAAATCCCTGCCTGGTCTTACTGACTTTTATTGAGAGCTCAGATAGAAGCAGCATGCCATCATGAAATGAGAGAGTGGACTGTGGCTAAAAATCAGTGATTAAAAGACAGTTATGAAGAATTAAATTGCATGCTGACCAATGTCAAATATCATACAAGAAGCAAATCTTCTGTCAAAAAATAAACATGATTCAAAATTAATTTTCACTGAAATTTTTCAATTAGATGGCACTCAAGGTCTTCAGAATATTTTGGTTTCAATCTTTTTTCATCCAACTGAAGGCTTTATCCAAGCTGTTGGCGATCTTAAGGCAAGATTTGAAGAGTAATACCATTTTTCTAGGAATGAGACTGATGAGACAAACACTGAGTTAGCCTTATGTTTTTTTAGAAAAATGCACTCTATAAATAAATAAATGATAAATTCATTATATATGCTCAATACTTCTAATGCCTGGCAATAACACATTTGGTGCTCCCATGTTATAAATGGGGGAAATGAATGACAGATCAAGCCATTTTGTGAAAGCCCAGCCAGCGGTGGAGGCAGTTACTGGAAGCAGACAGTTGTAGGCCAGGCATTGCTCCCAGTGTACCATCCCAGGAACATTTTTGAAATTTCTATACCCAACTGTAGCTTAAGATGTATATTAGAGACAGAAGTGGCCAGAGAAATGCTATTCACCTAGATTATTAAAAATTAAAACCACTGTTTCTTCATAATTGGGTACATATAACTGGATTGACTGCAGGAATACTAACTAAAGGACTGTTTTTACTAAACTTTCCTGCTGATTTTGCAGGCATATGGCAAAGGAAAGAAGGCAATGCTAGAAGATGAGTCACATTCTTACATTTTGAAAGCAAGAAAGTGTAAAGTCAGAGGAATGATTAGATAAAACTTTTGCTTTTGAATTGCATCCATGATCTTGCGGGCTACATACTCTGCATCATAAACAGGAAGAAAAAGGTGGTTGCTGGTGAAACAAGAAACAAAGCATTATGAAATTGTAAAACTTTACTTTTGAGATGTAGTCTAACACAGAAATAATTTAATTAAATAATTTAAGAATTTTTCCCCATCCCCTCAAGTAGTCTTGAAAAGGAGTCTCCAATCCTCTTTGTTCCTTCTATCATCAAAATAAATTGAAAACATTTTGGTGATTTGCGCATTTTAATGACTAATGAGTAACTTTTTGTGCAAGCCGTGCTCAGACCCTAATGAAGTTAACGACCACAGTGGCTGCGGCATTGAAAACTTCCCAGCTAATCCATAGTATATGCTGTTCTATGCATGACAGTTCTGCCCTCCACACACCTTCTCCTTTTCTACTGCAGATGTTGAGGTGACAACTAAATAGACCAGGACCAGGCCTGTTTCCAGCCAGGAAAAATGCTGTGCTTTGCATAATATATGCTACTACAGGATGATGAATGGTGGAAGCAGGAGCAGAGGACTGAAAAACCAAGATAACTGGTACTGCACTACTGCAATGGCTAATTAGGTGCCTGCAGCCTCTCCCATCACTACAACCATACAGCCACCCACCAGATACTACCACCACAGCTATTCTCACTCAGAGAAGTATAGTACCTGCTAATACAGACAGTGGGGCATTGTTAATAATGACAGGTCATGGGTATCCTGACAGCCATAACTGTAATCACAGTGCCAAAATTACTTGGAGCAGAGAACCTCAACAGTGCCCATTCTACTGACAAATAAGGTTGCCTTAAATACTGCCGTACATCCTGGCCTGGTTTCGGCTGGGATAGAGTTAATTTTCTTTGTAGTAACTGGTATAGTGCTATGTCTTGGATTCAGTATGAGAAGAATGTTGATAACACACTGATGTTTTCAGTTGTTGCCAAGCAGTGTTTAGTCTAAAGTCCAGGATTTTTCAGCTTCTCATGCCCTCCCAGCAAGAAGGGTGGAGGGGCACAAGAAGTTGGGAGGGGACACAGCCAGGGCAGCTGACCCCAACTGGCCAAAGGGGTATTCCATACCATGTGATGTCTACTATACAAACTGGGGGAGTTGGCCTGGGGGGGTCTGGATTGCTGCTTGGGAGCTAACTGGGCATCGCCCAGCGAGTGGTGAGCAATTGCATTGCGCATCACTTGATTTGTATATTCCAATCCTTTTATTATTATTATTGTCATTTTATTATTGTTGTTATTATTATCATGATTAGTTTCTTCCTTTCTGTTCTATTAAACTGTTCTTATCTCAACCCACGAGTTTTACCTTTTTCCTTCTGATTCTCTCCCCCATCCCACTGGGTCGGGGGGGGTGAGTGAGTGGCTGCGTGGTGCTTAGTTGCTGGCTGGGGTTAAACCACGACACATCCCTAACCCTTCCTTGACTGTGAGGTTATTACACAGTCCCTGTTGCATGTCAGTTATTAATTGTATGCAAGACTTGGATTTCTTATGTCAAAAGACATAGTTGTATGTGCCAATAAGGCAAAAATACTGAATTGAAAAGCAAATCAACTTTATAATAGCTAGAGGCTGAATATGACATGTCTAGTGAGTAGTGATTATTTTTTATATATGAAACAGTACATGATCTAAGTTTTACTTACTGGGTTTGAAAAGCTTTAGCTAAATCAGTATTAATAAAATAAGGGCAAATTATTGTGGTTTTAATGCCTTGTTTTCCTGCATGATACATTTCCGAATCTAAGGCTTTCATCATTCCAATGATTGCATAATTACTTCCAGCATAATCTGAAAAGTGAAAAAAGAAGAAAGATCCAAAATATGTCAAAAGCACCACAGTAAGTGTTATATACAGGTTTTAATGTTTTGTAATACTATTTAAGCCCTGATATTACCTAGTTATATAATTAGCAGTCTTGTAATTAGTATATTAAGGAAGCTGTGCATATTGGTGATGCTAACTCTGAAGGTTAATGGCTCTTCCCCTGATTGATGCACAGTTGTCTAAGGATAAGATTAATGCTTTCCAGAGGACTTTTTTTCAGTGCACTATAGAGAGAGATGGGAAGATGAGCTTAATCAACATTTTATGTACATTTCCAGATACTCATATACAAGCCAGGAATTCTTTCAGTTCAGAATGTCTTCACCCTTTAATATCACAGGTTACATTCCGGTAACAACTATTTCTAGTGGTAAAATCTAAATACCCTACTTATAAATGCTGCTTCAACATATTACTTCTTCTTCTGATTTGCCCTGCAACTACAATATCATCTTGTTTGCCTGGGAAACCTAAATCTTGTCTGATTTTTATGGTTTGATGAATGTATGGAACTCCATCCTTGGAGATAATCAAAATTTGCCCTCACAAGGCCCTGTGCAACCTGGTCTAAGTTGGGTCTGCTTCTATTTGGGGATATGGACCAAATGACCTGCAGGGATTCCTTCCAACCCAGATTATTCTACAATTTGCAACTGTAAAAGAACCTTATTTTCATATAGGAATTTACATGTGGTTTCCTAAGACTTTTTCAAATGTGTGTGAAAATAGTTTTTATATACAATGAAATCCAATTTTGCTAAAAGTGTAACCTCAAAAACTGGCATCAGAGACAGTTTGTTATTCTTCAGGGATTCACCCATATTGGAACCATACAACCTAAAAATGCATAGCCAAGGTGTAAAAAGTTATAATGCATGGATGGGCAGGTCCACTCTCACAAGCCTTACAGTTAAATGATGAAAGCTGGATGTTACTTATTATCAATACCAAATCTGACCCAATGATAACAGGTGGCAAACAAACACTACAATAATACCATCAATCAGCAGAAGAAACAAGAGATACTTATTATACTGAAGTTCACATTCTCATAGGGTGACCTAGGAGATACAATCAGGATGTCAGAGAGGCTTGAGGAGACACTGCGCAGCAGACCCAGGCAGATGAAATAGTCAGGACTGTAGCAGACGGCTCACTTGAGGGGAACAGCTGAGAATATGGAGCTGTTAAATAGTTTAAAACACAGTTAATTCAAATTAATTTTAATGAAAATTCTGCCAAAACGCCTTCTTGACCTGAAAACCATTTTCCAACTAAATGTATAATTCCAGGTATAACCCACGTATGTCTCAGGACTCTGAACATTCATCTGCAGAAAACCTGGCATGAGAAAGTGTTAGACAACCCATATGCAGGGCTCCCTTCCACTGCATATTTATGAGCTGTATTGCCCTTCTTCTGTGGTGATAAGACAGGCTGCAGTCAGACAGTAAAATCTGCAGTGAGCTCCCTGTGCCACTCAGGCAACGTCACCACCATCCTTTTCAATGCACCACCACCTTTTGTATCTGCAGGCTCTTCCTGAGTGTTCAGTATGTTGGTATAAACTGCTTAAGCCAAGCATTTATGGGATCTCTAAGAGAAGTTACTGGCATGTAGATCTAATTTGGAATGGCACTTGACGATACTAACCTGACATACTGTAGACTCCTAACAATCCTGCTGCACTGGTGGTGCTAACTAGGTGTCCACGGTTACAGGTCATCATGGCTGGAAGAAAGGCCTTGCAAGTCTAAGAGACATATTAAGAAAACCCCTTTATAACTAGACATGCCAAAAATGTTGCATTCCAAATTAGGCTTTAGAACCCAATTTGCTTTCTGGGGCTTCAATATACAAGAAGCCCAACTGACCTTCTATCTCTGTAAGAATTTATAAATGAGAGACAGCATTTCCTTGAATGACTGCCCTCTATCTGGAGATCTGTCAGCATTAAAATCGTGTTATTAAAAAGTAGCAAAGTTTGTATTTTCTCTGCCTCCTGGTTCCTCACGATTTGAGTCTATTTGAGACTATTACCAAAGATTTGGTACACAAGAGGGAGCTAGAAGTCAACACATCAAGGGAAGCTCAGCTGCCTATGGGCCCTGTTTGTTACAAACTGAGCTGCCTGACAACTCTGGCACCCCAGACCACCACTGTGGGTGATACTAACTATATAAGGAGGACGCTAGTGTTTTATAAGGGGGGAGAAAAAAGACAAGAGCAGTAACAATTTTTTTTCAATAGCTGAGGTGTCCTGCAACGTCTGTTCAGCTCCAGATGTGTGTGCCTAGTACATGTTTTTATTGTCGAGGGCCCGTGCTCACTGTGCTCCTGCCCTATGTCTCCTCAGACCCGTCAGGAGCAACATCTCTCCCAGTTCCCTTGCCTCAAGTATTTGGAAGAATTATGTGCTGTGGGCTGGGAAATGATTAGAGGACTTCTATCTGCAATGATTTTCCGTTGAGAAATGCCATTTAGCGAGGGAGTTGCAATGCTACATTTTCCCCCAATACAGGCTGCTCACTCAGGCAGATAAACAATAAATGCAAGAGGCAGCAAGAGTAACACTCTGTGCTGGTTTTGGCTGGGATAGAGTTAATTTTCTTCACAGTAGCTAGTATGGGGCTATGATTTCGATTTGTGCTGAAAACAGTGTTGATAACACAGGGATGTTTTTGTTCCTGCTGATCAGTGCTTACACAGCATCAAGACCTTTTCTGCTTCTCACCCCACCCCACCAGCGAGGAGGCTGGGGGGGCACAAGGAGTTGGGAGGGGACACCGCTGGGACAGCTGACCCCAACTGACCCAAGGCGTATTCCAGACCATATGATGTCATGCTCAGTGTATAAAGCTGGGGGAAGGAGAAGGCGGGTGGGACATTTGGAGTGATGGCGTTTGTCTTCCCAAGTCACTGTTAGGCGTGATGGAGCCCTGCTTTCCTGGAGATGGCTGAACACCTGCCTGCCCATGGGAAGTGGTAAATGAATGCCTTGTTTTGCTTTGCTTGCGTGTGCGGCTTTTGCTTTACTTATTAAACTGTCTTTATCTCAACCCACGAGTTTTCTCATTTTTACCCTTCTGATTCTCTCCCCCATCCCACTGTGAGGGAGGTGAGTGAGCAGCTGTGTGTGGCTTAGTTGCTGGCTGGGGCTAAACCACGACACACTCCCTCACAACGAAACCTCCTAAAGGTCAACTGAGACCCCAAATAACAGCAAATCCCTTCAGAGTTATGAAAACAAAACAAAGATAACACATACTATCCAGATTAGTTTTCAATGAACATTAAGCAGATGGTGACTAGGAATGAAAGCACAACCTGAAGACTAACACCAACATGTGCAGCATAGGATCATAGAACCACAGAATAATTTAGATCTTTAAGATCATCGAGTCCAGCCATAAACCTAGCACTGCCAAGTCCACTACTAAACCATGGATGTGCCTCCCTACAAGTCTATTAGACAAAGCCTTCTGATGCCAGCAAATGTCAGGAGCAGGAAAGTCACATGCCATCATGTCAGCACTAACTTCAGCCACAGCTGTTACAGATAGAGCATGTTTCACAATACAGTTGCACAGACTTTTGATTTACCAGAGCGCCTTGGCAGGTTTGTGTTAACATTACTGAGACGTAGTGGGGCAACTGTAAAAATTGGTGTGTCTCTAATTACAGGATGATTAAAAAAATATATCTTCCCCCATTCAAGGCCCTTCCTATCCCTATTCCAAATTGGGTTCCCCAGGTAGGTGCCACCATGGTGATTTTCACACTGAAATACTTGCCTGTACCTTTCGGTCACCCAGGAGAGAAAAAATACATTATCCAGACTTGAGAGAGGAAGTTGACTCTTAAGGTCTTTTCAAAATCTGCATCTAGAATGTCACAGAACTTTTTCCCAAGAAGTGTGCCGACATTATTGATTAGAATAGTAACATCCCCAACTTCTTTTCTAACCTGAATAAAAAAAGGATAAACAGAAAGCTTTAGAAGGTATTCTTGTCTCTTGTGCTTCATTTATGAAAATGTTTAGTGATATTTGCAATTATTTGTATCTCTACTGGAAATGTAAGTATGTAAGAACTGCTGTACTGCATCAGATCAAAGGTCCATCTAGTCCCATAGCCCTTGTCTCATGGTGGAAAGCAGTAAAAAAAAGACCAGGACTCTGAGATCTCCTCCAGTGTACTCCTCAACTTTTCACACTCTGCAGCTTACGATTTTCCTGAGAGAGATAAGTTATCTATATCTTTGTATTTAATATACCTCCACAATTTTTTTTCCCCCAAGAATTTGTCTAATTGCTTCCTGAACTCCAGAATACTTCTGGTTTCCACAGGAACCTAATGTAATGAGTTACAAAGCTTTAGTGTGAACTGTGAGCATGCTTTAATTGCAACCTGAACATTTCTTGTCCCCTATTTCTGGTATTGTAAGAATCCGTATTCCTCAGCCAAGCCTTTTCAACCCCTTTTCTAGATAATTTCTACTGAACAGGAAAGAATCCAGCACAGATCCCTGGGGGATACCAATCCTTTGAGTACAGAAACATGTACCATGAAATAGATAACATCACTTGGAGCAAAGGCCAAAATCACCATTACCTCCATTTGGGTTTGTTGTGAAAAGATTTTAATCCACAATTTAGATTTATATCAAAGCAGATGGCCAAGATTTACTTATAGTATTAAGAAACAGGCTCACTGCAGAGATTTCTGTGCTGGAGGCAAACGGTTATTTGATGTCTCAAAAATTATAGAATGACTACAAAAACATAGAAATCCCAGATATGCTGCTGTCTGGCAATTTGAAAACAGGTGCTTGGATCTGATGCGTGAACATTTGACCTTCCTTTGGCTCTGTCAGGCCACCTTAGTGTTCAGTGAAGGCTCGTTTGATACTCCTCTGGCTGTGCCAGGCTGTCTCCTTGTCATAGACAAGCAGGGCTCAGATATTAGCACCTTTCCACCTGCACAAATGAATGCATATCTAGACACCGCTGAATATGGCAGGAATACCCAACTCCTCCTTTGTGGGATATATCTGTACTTTGTCCCCACTCGTAGCTTTTAACTACTGTGTCAGTCCATATGACGATCCTTTTTTTTTTTTTTTTTCACATGACAACATAGCTTCCCCAATGGCAACATTTTATTTAATCTGGCTTCATTTGACCTGTTTACCCACTACCCCCAAAAAAGTGGGAAGACTGACTTCCATTTACAAAAAGTCAAACTGATTATTCTTCATGATGTATTTCTTTAGCGGTCTATTAATTCTTCTCTTTATTATCGTTTCTTCCAATTTTCTGTAAGACAGATTTGTAGTTTCTTTGTGTCCTCTTAAGTAAGTGCTCTTTAAAACTGGCATTTTTGCTATTCTTCGTTCCTTGGACACCTGTTATAGCACACGCCCCCCCCCTGCATTTCTAGCTCATCAGATCCATATCTGATTTCCTTCAGAATTCCCTAGTGGACACTGCCTAATCCTGAAAATTAGTTGGTGTTCTCTTCACCAGGTTATTCTAAAACCTCTTCTTTAGGGACTTTGATGACCTGACTTGCTTCCTAGAAAGAAAGCTTCCATTATGGGAAAATACCTAGGTTTTTCTGCAGTGAATATACCAAATAAAAGTAATTAATTTAACTTTTCTGCTATTGTTTTATCTTCTGTGTCCAAGCTCAAGACTTTTCATATTACCAATCAAAATGATGTAGGTATTTCCAAGAGTGGAGGAGGCCTCTAGCTGAAAACCTCTTGATTTAAAAAAATTTCCGGCTCCATCATGACTGTTCAATTCATGCAAATACCTACAAAGATGTTGGTATTGTTAACAATAGTTTAACACCTTCACAGCAATTCCTGAATTTTAAACAGCTCTTTGAGTTTCTGCTTATAGGTCAGTCTGTGCACTTCAGAATATTCTCTGCTGATTCAGGCACAGCAAATTTGGCAGGCTGGAGCCCTGTGGCTGATTCGGTTAATGTGTTTGGAGATTGAGAATGCACAAAACAAACGTTTTGAGACTCTGTTAAACTAAGAACAAACAAATCATTTCAAAATGTTCAGCATCGACAGGAAAGTCCAACAGAGAAATTACTTACTGTGGTGGGTTGACCCTGGCTGGATACCAGGTGCCCACCAAAGCCATTTTATCACTCCCCCTCCTCAACTGGACAGGGGAGAGAAAATATAACAAAGAGCTTGTGGGTTGAGATAAGGACAGGAGAGATCACTCACCAATTACCATCACAGGCAAAACAGACTCAGCTGGGGGAAAATTAACTCAATTTATTGCCAATCAACCAGAGTAGGGCAATGAGAAATAAAACCAAATCTCAGAACACCTTCCCTCCACCCCTCCCTTCTTCCCAGGCACAACTTCACTCCTGGATTCTCTACCACCCCCCTCCAGCGGTGCAGGGGGACGGGGAATGGGGTTTACGGTCAGTTCATCACACGTTATTTTCTGCCGCTTCATCCTCCTGAGGGGCAGGACTCCTCACGCTCTTCCCCTGCTCCAGCGTGGGGTCCCTCCCACGGGAGACAGTCCTCCATGAACTTCTCCAACGTGGGTCCTTCCCACGGGCTGCAGTTCTTCACGAACTGCTCCAGCATGCGTCCCTTCCATGGCGTGCAGTCCTTCAGGAGCACACTGCTCCAGCGTGGGTCCCCCACGGGGTCACAGCCTCCTTTGGGCACCCACTTGCTCCGGCGTGGGGTCCTCCCCGGGCTGCAGGTGGATATCTGCTCCACCGTGGACCTCCATGGGCTGCAGGGGGTTCAGCCTGCCTCACCATGGTCTTCCCCACGGGCTGCAGGGGAATCTCTGCTCCGGCGCCTGGAGCACCTCCTCCCCCTCCTTCTTCACTGACCTGGGGGTCTGCAGGGTTGTTTCTCTTACATGTTCTCACTCCTCTTTCTGGCTGCCATTTTTTGTTCCAGCAACTTTTTTCCTTCTTAAAAATGTTATCCCAGAGGCACTACCACTATAGCTGATGGGCTCGGCCTTGGCCGGCGGCGGGTCCGTCTTAGAGCCGGCTGGCATTGGCTCTGTCGGACGCAGGGGAAGCTTCCAGCAGCTTCTCACAGAAGCCACCCCTGTAACCCCCCCGCTTCTAAAACCTTGCCACACAAAACCAATACACTTACATAAGCTTAAACTAATCATTTTGGTTCATGTCTTTGCAAGAAGCAGATAGCATTTATGGGAATAAATTTATGGGAAAAGGAATTTAATGCCAATTTAAAGTATTACTTTTTAAAGAGATTTGGTCTTGGTAAATACTAAATTGAGTTTTTTCCTTGCAAAAAGGGGATTCTAAAGGAATTGCTGTTTGATTTATAGTATCAATCCAAATAAAGGTCAAGTGTCACATATGAAGTACTGAACATGGGTTGCTCAGACTGATTTTTTATCTTGCTGGGAAGTGACAACAGGTATTAAGATTGTTGAAATTACTGGGATTCCTACTCCATAATTATAGGAGTCATAATCAATGTCTTACGTCGTAAGGATCACGTCATCTGTGCTGCCCAAGTAATTGGCAAAGATCATCCTCCTTGAACACTGTGTTGGGTCAGCACGGGCCAGAACACTCAACGACTTGCTCATCTCTGCAAATGTACTATTATGGTACAATATATCCTTGCCACCACTGTCCAAGTAATACTATAATACCACTTGTGGTTCTTAACATCTATCACTAATGGCCCCACATGGAATTTTTTTCTGTGCACTGTTAATGGTTGTGCACCCAATGCTGCTAACAAGTATGGGTAAAATAATACCTTGCTGACTGCAAGCATGAGAATTGCAGATCCAGATACTTCCAGATCCTGAATCCAACTTACCCTTTAGAAGTACTTTTCATTGGGAACATTTCTTGAGGAAAAACATTTATTTCAAACTTTCATAGCTGTGTTCAGAAAGAATTAATCTGTTTTGGTTAAAATTAAAAGCAACAACCACAAAACAAAGATCCCCCCTGACAACTCATAGAAAATTAATGTTACATTTCAAGGCTATTCCAAAACAATCTGTCAACATTCACATGTCATGAAATATTTTAGCTAATTTCTTTGAGGTATGCCTTCCGACACAGAATGTCAAAAATGTTACTTGAGAGTCATATATATAGGTACATATACTGAGAATTCAACAGAAGAAGAATTTATCCTTGGATAAAATGGCAGAGCGGCTAACTGGATTATAAGTGAGGTTATACTGGAAAATATTTTCAGGCAGTATGTAGTTTAAGGACAGGTAAATATTAATGATGTTAATTTAATGTCCAATTTCTGGACTCCGATAATAATAATATTAAAAAATAATAGTTTACGAAGCATAGGTCAGCACAGCAGAAGAGTCTCATTTAAAATGGACTCCTTCTCTACCTTACTTTCCAGCTGGATTGACCAAAAAATGAACTGAAGCTGAATCATGGATTTGACTGGAAACCAGCCATGTCCTGATGATATTTCTGAAGCGATTACACCCCACATCACCCTTTCAGAGCTACAGTATTCTGAACAAATGGATAAAGAAAAGGACCCCCCCTTTACAATTTCCATTGTTTGTTGGTTTTTTTTTTATTTATTGATATCTTAAAGAAATTTTAAAGTGTAAACAAGTTAATCCATGGAGCTAACCTCTGCTTACATAACCATATTCTTAACCTAAAAGAAGTTAGCACCTCTCAACAAAGACTGGAAATGGGTAAATCTTGACAGAACAGATTAAACCCAGTTACTTTATTGTGAACATAGTTTAAGTTCCATCTAGAAGCTACTTGTCAAAGAGAGAAAGTCATTGCCCTACATTATTACTTCCCTTTAGTGAATAGCACGGTGTCTAAAAAAAAATTCAATAGCATATACTATTAAAAAGAAGAAAAAATCAGAAGCAAGAAGCCAAATCAGAGGCCAGAAGCTGTATCTTACCTTGTCTGCCTTTTCATAGACCTCCTCCATATTGCCGCAGTCACAGTGGTAGGCAAACACTCATTTAGCTCCATTTTTTTGGGCTAATCTGCTTGTTTCTTTGTTACCTTCATCGTCTATGTCCCAAAGAACCAAGGTTGCTCCCAAAGAAGCAAAATTTAAGGCAATCTGACTTCCAATCCCATTTGCGGAGCCAGTAATAAGCACTATTTCCCCAGCAGAAGTTTTTTTTGCGTGAAGGAAATATGGGTAAGGTGAAATTCTCAAAAAATAAAAAATATAATTTCAGGAACTGTAGCATCTTCAGGATGCTTCTCAAGTTGAACATGATTTTTCAGGCACAAACACCGCTCTTCTGTTATACAAACCCAGAAAACCAGTATGTTACTGGCCCTTCAGAACACTGAGATACTGACTAAAAAAAGAGAAACAGCTATTTCTTTCACATCGTTCTTTTGTGCAAGTACAAAATATGTTACTAAAGACTTGTTTTGTGAAAGCTGCCGGCTTCTTACTAGTGGGCTTAAAGCAAATATCTTCTGCTAGATCCTACACACCTGCTGTTTTTTTCCAGAGTCCTGAGCTTCCATCTCGGTTTTTAAAAAGGTGTAGTAACATACATTTTATACAGGTGTGTTGTGGCAATGGTTATAGCATACTTTGTTTTCACAGCAAGGTGATACTGGCTGATCAAAAAAATATTGGAAACACTGGTGTGATACCAGCCTTAGAAAGGAAGGTGTCCGTCCTCCTTAGCAGAGGCGGCCTGGGGAGCTGCGGGGCTGGGGCTGGGGCTGGGGCAGGCTGCCCGGCTCTAGGGAAGCGGGTGTCAGTCCCGGGTGGCTTCCCAAAGTCGCCTGTCGGGCGGCACCTTCTGCTCCCGGGGGGTGAAATTGCGCTGCTGCATCCCCTGCCCTCCCGTGCCTTACCTGTCCGGAGCAGGAGGGTGGCATCGCAGGTTGGCATCTCGCTTCGGACTCGAGGAGCAACCTGGCCAAGGACTTTTGGAAAGCAAGTGCTCCCTCCTTCCTCTGCTGCTACTTTATTGTAGTTATGAAGTTAAACTCTTCCTGCTTTGTATCATACATTACTGTTCTCCAGCTCGCCCACTTGCTGGAATGGGAATAAAAAGGGAGATGCTGATCATAAACGCCGCCCTATAAAACAGTGAAACCACCTGGTTATCATTGCTTCACATCTTTAAAATGTCAGTTGTCGTTCCTCAGTTTTCCATGCATACATTTTCCAGCTTTAAAACCGCAGTCCCGCACCACTGTAGCATCAGTATTTTTTTCCCAAGATTGAATAGAAAGCCACGTTCCTACGCAGGCCCGTAAGACTCTGCTTTTCCTGTTATGTTCTCAGCTTGTCTCGATCACCGTGACATCTTCCACACACTGTTTATGCAAAAGGGCAAATGAAGAGAGCCCCACTTATTTGCTGTACTTTGCATTTTGAATGAGTGATACTAAAGGTCTCGTCTTGTTTATCAGCAAGTCGTAGAAGGAAAGAATTTGAATAAAGTCATGGTGCGCTCTGGTCCACACATCTATGTTGTAAACACAATTCAGATTACAGTTTAGGGGGAATTATGGGGCATTCTTCATTTCAGCCGAAAAAAAAATGATAGTTCACATAATCTGATGTAATTTTCACTGAGAAATATGGTGGAAAATTCTACGTTGTCAGTGCTAATAATTGTATAGAAGCAATGTACTTCCATGCATAATTAACTGTTGCATATTCTATTTAGATGCCACCAAAAGGTCAAGTTGAAACACACCCATTGAGGCTGAAGGCAAATCTCAAAGCCTCAATGAACTGTGGTTCCACACAAGGCACAAACCAATGCAAAATAGGTGGGTAAGGTAACTCCAGGTGTCTTACACTGTAATCAGTAGTAACATGGCAAAAGCAGCAGATTATGGGAAGGGGATGGTGAAATGATTCAACGATGAATTCCTGGTAATGAAACAAACCAGAGGAGATACTTGTTTACTAGGACAACTTTTCAAAGTAAACCATATAGGTAAGGAATGGTGCTGCAACCAGAACTTTGCAAGCTGTAAGGTAACAGGAGGAGCCTGTTTCCAAAGCACGTGCTTATACGAGCACGTAACCACATAACTTCCCTGCTCTTACACTGAACTCACCTAAGGAGCAGCTAGCTATCATTCCATAAGTAGTCAAGATGACAGTGGTGATTAATAATTTAGATACCTAAACTAGAGGCTTCGGTGTGGTAGTGGAGGGTTACAGCTCATTGCTAGCTTTAGATAGAGTGGACATGGTAAGTGACAAGAGACTTGGGGGCCACACAGTGTATTTAGGATAGGTCACATTCTGCTCATCACCAGCTAGATGTGATGGCTCCTTTAGAGACCTGTTTAGCATTTGGAAATGATGTGTACGTGTGGCTTTTTGTCCCAATTTTGCCCCAGTGTTTCAAAACATTGAATTTTGTTGTCACACAGAAACTTATCTGGCTGCTGTATGCACAGTAACTAGTCTCTAGCCCCAAACTTACCTTTCTCTGCACTGAACTTCAAAGGGCTTGTACCAAAAGCTCCATTTCATAAGTGATAGTAAAAATACAGGAATGAAATTGTCTACAATGTTTGACTGCACTGAAAAAAATATGTAATGCTACAGCCAGAGAAGCCATGCAAACAGTTCTGTGAGAGGTATTTTTATTATTGACCTTCCAGTAACAAACCTTCAGATGGCTGGCATTAGTTTTAATCATAACAAAGCTATTAAATATATGAAACAGGGCAAATGCACAAATAGATTAATTTAAAAGTTAAAGGTATGCCACTAACAAGATCAAGAACAGAAATAACCACACAACTGAGAATACCTAAAAATGACAGTACACCAGCATCTTTATGCACCTCTGTATACTTTGTATATACTCCATGTTATGAGAAGTTATAGTAGGCATATCAAATTAAGGCTATCAAGTCTATTAAGTGAGTCTAGTACAATAAATCACTATACTGCTTTTCTGACTGCATAAGAATTGGTCAAACACGCATGCTAAAATCTACCCATGTAGTGAGGGATTCGGCTGATTTTTTTTCATGGTGTAAATCCTCTGGCACACTTGCAGTTGCCAAGGTGATAAAGATGACATAATATTTCAGTAAGTATATGTTTGTTGTGATACACTGAATTGTCAAAACTGCTATAGGCCATGCATAGTAAATACAAGTGTAACTCATTTTATCGGCCTCTTGATTGGCAGTAAAGATTAGAGTTTGAGAATTGCCTCCTGTTCTCAAGCCAGCTGGACCTTTCCAATATTTTTTTGTGGATTACACATTGACCAACATCTCTTGTTACTGAGAAAGAAGCTTACTTGCAAGGTGCTGAGGCGAATGATTGAAATGCCTCTTGACCTCTGAGCTGCAATGTATACTTTAAATACACATTATTAATTAGTGGTAATTATTATATATTTCACAGCTTTTTATAAATGGTTATTAAGTGTGTATCAATATATGGATTTAGTAGAACAAGATTACTTTATTAAAGTGCTTGATGAATAGTTATTTTACTGGGCAGCTGTATGGCTAATGTTTGCCTTTATAAAACTTAATATAAGCCATTCACATGCTGCAGAGATGTGCCAAACAAATATTTTCATAAATATAAATTAAGTGATATTTTAATATTTTCTGACAAAACTTATTTCTGCAGACTCGAATAGTGCTTTAGATCTTTGCTGAATTTGTGGAAGAATTTTTTTTCAGGCATTCGAAAGTAGTTTGATATTGTATCAGAGCTAACAATTAATGTAGCTGTGCAGATCACATGGTAAAGTAATTTGTATTCATATATTTGGAGAAACAAAAAAAATCCAAATATGCCTAATTCCTCAAAAGGTGAACTATTTAGCACTGGTAAGGGTGGGTGAGGAAAAGCAGCTCTCTGCAGGTCACTAGTATTCAGTGATGTTAGTGAACTGATATTATTAAAAGAAAATGTCCAGGTTTTTAAGGACCTGGACAAGAAGTTTATAGCATCTGTCTGTGATACTGAATTTAGTCATGTGATTGACTTTTAACAGTGATCCAATACGGGACACAAGATGGAATGTGGGAATCCCTTATTACACAGGATATGCGACAACCTTAACTCTCCAGCCCTTCTTTAATAATTTTAACTTTCAGAAGAGCAGGGAAAGCTCAAATTGTCTCCTAAGTGTCTGTGTCAAAACATACTTTTGATCCATAGGGTCAAAGGTGTCAGTCTGAAATCTCACCAGATACCTAAGACTTAAGCTAAACGAAATCAAAGTAGTGGTTCTATGAATTCATCAGAAGGAAATTAAATCCTCAGCACAAAATGTATCCCTTGGATCTGTGCATATTATTTCTAACAGCTTTGGCCAAAACTCAGGACTACAACAGAGCACCCAGGACTGAATACAGTCTGCAGTGAACCTGTCATTCTACCTCAAGATGAAGTTGATCAGGGGTAGGAGGGAAGTGGCTGTACACCCTATAAATGAAGAGGAAAAGGAGTTCCAGCTCACAAAACTTGGACCTTGTATCTTGAAACAAAGCCTGAGTTGCTTTCTTTCCAAGGAATAGTAGGGAGCAGAGAAGACCTCCTTTCGTCCTTTTCTTTTCTTCTAATTGGTTCAATATACTTCATCGCACAGTCAGCCAAATTAATTTAATTTCCAGTCCAGGTGTTGAAAATTATGAGTTGCTGTATCAGATGGCTGTTGCAATACTTCTGGGACATGATCCGGGAGATAGCCATAGGCTACTGCAGCTATGGGAGGGTTTGTATTTCTCACAGGCATTTAAGAAAGCCTTAATACTGTAAAGAAAATCCTCAGCTATTGAATTTAAGCCATCCTACAGGGAGCCTCCTACAGAGGTGTTGCAGCTCAGATCTCTATAGCTATGCAGGGATCCCTTGGCAGGCCTCTGCATGCCACATTCATCTTCGAAGCTGTTCTCATCTGCATCTAGCCCTGCAAGTGCTTAATGTTCTGCCCATTGGTAATTACAATGTCGGTCAAAGGGCAACACCATCCCATGACTGAGAAGGTGCTTGGAGCATACACCTAGCCAGCACCAGGTTTGTACTCCCTGTGATCTGGCAGTATCCAGATTTGGTATCTATGGAAGTACAGGCATACCTGGCGTAAGATTTGCAGGGCACCAATGCTTGTCTGCTGCTTCTCTCCAAGGAAAACACACAGCTGATGGTACCGTTCCTGAGGAAGAAGGCACAAAGCACAGAGCTTGGCGTTATTGTGCCTAAAGACACTTAAGGGTTTAAGCTGCAGAACCTCAAATCCCTAGAAATGTGTGTCATTTGGGAAAAGCTACTGTTGACTGTGCTCTTCACAAGGAAAAAGCCAAACATCTTGGAGAGCGGGTTAGGCAAATGAGCAGAGGACAAAGTTATAAAGTTTTCGCTTGTATATAGGCAGGTCAAAAACAAAACTGGCTTTGCTTCCCAGGGTGAAATGTCCATATTCCCCAGAAGAAGCTGGGGAGGAGAACGATGTCTTCTGTAAGTTAGTCAGACACACAAAGCCTTTTCTTATGTAGTCTGACCAGTTTTTTCTGTCAAACGGTATTCCCTGTCTCCCAAATAATTGAAAAGACTGAAATGATTTTTGACTCTGGAACTATATATTCTTCTCTCTCTTTAACCCCTTTCAGCTTGAATGATAAGCAATTGGGCTATTTCACTAGGATGAGTTGTTTACTTGCATGTGGATGTAATGGCACTTGAATGTACTCTTAAATAATTTGCCTTTCTTCTTGTATACTGAAAAAATGAGTTCTTATATTAGTGACAGTAGTGCTAAGGACTACAGAAGTTGGTTGTCTCATCTCTTTGAGCCTGACTAAACAGTACCCAGGGCCACTGTGCCGCTGTAGATCCTAAGAGTGATGGGTAAGGGGAAGGAAACATGGTATTCCTGCTCAGGAAGGGTCTTTTTTCTGAGATCACTTTCTGAGATCAGGGACTCTGGGTTGGATTCAAGGACTCTGAACTCCAACAGTAGTGAGACAGTACAGAGCAGAAGGCAAAGGGGATATGCTGATGGATTGTCTAGGCACTTAGGCAGGCAAACTGCTATGTTTTGTAGTAGTTGGAGGTTTCTCAAGCTGTGACTCAATGCATCTAATGAACTTGAATAATCAAATAGTCTGAAAATCACCAAAGAGAGAATAATGATGACAGGAAGAAGTGCAACCAGGAGACCAGAACAGCTGGAGTGTACTAACAGTGGCAGTGAACCACAGAAGATCTCAAAGCTGTGCAGGAATTGGAGGGGCAGGTGTCTTCAGTAGTGAGGGATATTATTCAGAAAATTATTTCCTCTAAGCATTTCTCTTTACCTACTGCTATGCCTATTCATTTTGCCTCAGATTAAGGTTAGTTAGTGATTTAATTGCTCTTTCCATCAAGACATTGAGAAAACTGAATGATGATGGTATTCACATTTACATGAAGTAGGCAGAGTAGGTGTGTTGGCATGCTGCCATCTCTTTTGGCCAGGCCTCACCAGTGACTTTAGCCTTTGGAGGGCCCACAAGGATTGGTGCTGAGACAGTGAAGGTTGGTATGTTTAAAAGGATTTTGCAGGTGCTATGTGTTGCGAATGGTCATGATGCTGTGAACAGATACATTTTATGCAGAGATGGTGAAACTCCTTGAGTCTAAGGGATCTCCGAAGAATTCAGAGGGAGAAGCTATTACTTCTGAACCTCATAAACTAGCCCAAGAACCCTGTTTAAGCCATTTTTGTCTCAGTTACTACAGAGAAACTGAGTATGATGGATAGCTGGGAGTGAAACACCTCCCGTATCTCGAGTCTGCTGATCCACAGCTCGGTAAGCAAAGTTTAAGCATGCATGGGCACCCATGGAAGTTCTTTGCTTTGACTAGTTTCCACTGCTTCTGTTCAGATGGAAGCTGACAGCTTTTTTCTGGCTGACGGGCAAAGAATGAGTTAATCACTTTCTGAGAATGACTTTGTCACATTAACTGTGTCATTAGCTGTCACAGCATGACAGCTATGCCATATTAACAAAAAATAAAATAAAAAAGATATTCTTCTACGGAATATTTTTCTAGAAGGAGAAATGTGGTGCAATTGAAATTTCAGCCCCATTTCCCACCCTTGTCAGCTAGTTGTTTGCAGAGATGAAGATGGAAATGTAGAGAAATGTGAAAGTCCCATTTATACTGCAGGTCATGTTTGAAAAATGCTGGTGTAGATGTTCTAAGAAAGGCTTATGCGGTTTATCTGCCTTAACTGCTTTTATGAGAGAAATTCACCTGTTATTTATACTGCTGCTGCCATTGTTTTCTGCTCATAAGAGAAAGAAAAAGCATTACCCGCATAAGTGTTTTAGAATATTTTCCAGATGCATTGTCTAAGAGTTAAGATGCAGATTCTCATAGGAGAGTAGGAAAAGTTTTCATAACTCAGTGTCCTGTAATTTTATATAGATTGGAATCGAGATGAGCTCTGATCGGAGGTCTGCACACAGATCTCACTGCACTTGGAGTGCAAGTTGATGCATACATTTAAATTTAGTGGGAAAATACAGGGTTGGCAGGATCTTTTGCAGTCACTGTTGGGCCGGGGAAGACTGTGCCGAGAAAGGGAGCAATGGCAGAAAGGCAAGAGGCAAAGGTCGTGTATGCCCCTGTACACCTACAGACATGAATAGCTATGGAAGCATAATCTGTCTACAAGGACATGCCAGCCTTCTCCTTGAGGAAGCAGTGCAGTGCAGTGCTTTTAACAAATCATTTAGCAGAGTGATGCGCTTTTGTGATGACTGTTTAACCCTGAGAGATTTCATTCCATGGTTTCAGCAAGGATTACAGTAAATGCTCAATTTAGGTAAAGTCACAATCTCATTAAACAAATTCAGTCTAAATCCCTGCTGGGCCAGTAAAGATTTGTCTGTCAAATATCTCTAAGCATTTTCGTTTTCTATAGCAACAGTTAATTGGATATGCAACTGTCAGTTTAAATGCTTTCAATGAGGCTGATGGGATTAGTAATTGAATGCTCGGATTAATGATTTACCACTGGCTTTGCTACCCTGTTCATTGCGTACAGCTATGTTCATGATAGCTCCCTACCCTTATCAGGTGGGTGGAATAGTGGTTTATAATGGCAATATAGTTATGGTATTATGGAATACAGTTATGATACAGACTTGATGTAATCAGTGCATTCCTGTTGATACGTATAACTGTTTTTAACACTGTGGGCAACAAAGGATTATGACCAAAATATTAAAAGCAGAAAATCTAAAAATAGCCACCTAACCTCCACAGTTAGGACTTGGAGCTGGAGGTCTTAGTCATTCTCCAATTAAATGTATACAATTGTCTTTTATGGTTTGAGTCAGAAAGCAAACCTCAGTGTTGCGGGTAGTGAAATTATACCCAAGGCTGTGAGTGGAGGCTGACAAAGTGATTTCAATGAGAGGTGGTAGGACTGCAAAGGAAGTGGAAGAGATGAAGTCTGTGCACTGCCAAAGTGGCTGCTCGTGGAGAAAGAGACCAGACTGCAAAGCTTTGTCAGGTAGAGGGATCTCTTTAATGATGCTTGAATCACCCATCTTGGTGGGAACTGAAGAGAAGCATGAAAGTTTTAAGAGTCTGATAGGGAAGTGGTTAAACTGTTCTCTGTGTGACTCTTTTGATCCCACTTCAGTGCTTTGAAATATGGTACACTCCCTGGGATTGTCCCAGAACGTCACTGTAAATAAAATGGGTTTCGAGGTCAGATAACATATACCAGGAATTTCTTCATTGTCCAAGCAACCTAGGGTCAGGGAACTTAACTGTTCATTTGCCTTTTAAGTTGCAAATTCTGGGATGCTCCGGTTGGCATAAGAAGGAATCTTGCTGTTTGTGTCCAGCTGAGCTCAGTAGTGCTTGGGGAAGAAGGCTGTAAGGAAAACTTTCCGTGGCACTGAGATGTATACATAAACTGTAGAGTTGTGCTATGAATTTGTCATTTTGCCTTATATATAGGCCTCTAACCCCATCCTTAATGACAGAGAAGCCCTTTGTATTGGTTTTGTGTGGCAAGGTTTTGGTAGCGGGTGGGGTTACAGGGGTGGCTTCTGTAAGAAGCTGCTGGAAGCTTCCCCTGTGTTCGACAGAGCCCATACCAGCCGGCTCTAAGACAGACCCGCCGCCGGCCAAGGCCAAGCCAATCAGCGATAGTGGTAACGCCTCTGTGATAACATTTTTAAGAAGGAAAAAAAGTTGGGACGGCGGTATTCGGCAGCCGGAGAGAGGAGTGAGAACATGTAAGAGAAACAACCCTGCGGACACCAAGGTCAGTGAAGAAGGAGGGGGAGGAGATGCTCCAGGCGCCGGAGCAGAGATTCCCCTGCAGCCCGTGGTGAAGACCATGGTGAGGCAGGCTGTCCCCCTGCAGTCCATGGAGGTCCACAGTGGAGCAGATATCCACCTGCAGCCCGTGGAGGACCCCACGCCGGAGCAGGTGGGTTCCCGAAGGAGGCTGTGACCCCGTGGGAACCCCGCGCTGGAGCAGGCTCCTGGCAGGACCTGCGGATCTGTGGAGAGAGGAGCCCACAGAGCAGGTTTGCTGGCAGGACTTGTGACCCCGTGGGGGGCTCACGCTGGAGCAGTCTGTGCCTGAAGGACTGCACACTGTGGAAAGGACCCATGCTGGAGCAGTTCGTGAAGAACTGCAGCCCGTGGGAAGGACCCACGTTGGAGAAGTTCGTGGAGGACTGTCTCCCGTGGGTGGGACCCCACGCTGGAGCAGGGGAAGAGTGTGATGAGTCCTCCCCCTGAGGAGGATGAAGCGGCAGAAAATAACGTGTGATGAACTGACCGTAAACCCCATCCCCGTCCCCCTGTGCCGCTGGGGGGGGGTGGTAGAGAATCCGGGAGTGAAGTTGTGCCCGGGAAGAAGGGAGGGGTGGAGGGAAGGTGTTCTGAGATTTGGTTTTATTTCTCATTACCCTACTCCGGTTGATTTGTAATAAATCAAGTTAATTTTTCCCCAAACTGAGTCTGTTTTGCCTGTGACGGTAATTGGTGAGTGATCTCTCCTATCCTCATCTCGACCCACAAGCTCTTTGTTATATTTTCTCTCCCCTGTCCAGTTGAGAAGGAGGGGGAGTGATAGAACAGCTCTGGTGGGCACCTGGCATCCAGCCAGGGTTAACCCATCACACCCTTATACACCATACACTGAAAACTTTGGTTCTTGTTAATTAAGTTCCCTTCTGAATTAAAATGAGCCAGTGCATATTTAGAGTCTATGTTGAACACAATTTAGTAATACTTATTTCAATATATTAAACTAGAATATGTTTCTGTTCTTATAAAGATTCTATCTTGGGAAACATTATCTGAAACAGCTAACAACATTGATGTTACAATTACTTGTATTTATGATATGGTTATAAACAATTATAAAGTAAATTATTATAATAATTTAGACATAATTACAAAATAATTATTGTAATAATAATTTTGTAGTTATTTATATTTATTGTATATCATACTGCATATTCATTTACCAGAAAAAAACCCCAGGATATTCAAAGTTATGCTCTGCATATTTCAGCTCATAGAATATGCCAAGTTCATCTGAGGTGTGGGAATGGCTCTATGATCTTTCCTCATTATCCCAAGATTTAAGCTTAGGTTTTCCGGCAGAACTCCAGCTGCATGCAGTTTGGTATTCAGAAATCATTGTATTCATCAGCTTCTCTCTCCCTCATGATCTGTTCCTACATGTGAACTCCATTTGGTTCAGGAAATTCCCCCCCCCCCTTTTTTTTCCTTCCTTCTTCTAATTAGTTCCTATTGAAAAGCCCATCTCATCCTTGCCTAACCTCAACTAGACTATCTTTTTCTTCCTTTTGTTCCTAATGCAGAGGCATTAATCTCTTTTTGACTGGTCTAGACCCTTCCAGCATTCATTGTTCATATTCAGTTTTTGTTATACTTACTCAGTATTCAGACCAATGATACTATATTTGATCATATTCTGGAATATTGAGTGCTGTGTAAAAATGCCAAGCCAATAATAAGAACCAGGGAAAGGAAATGTAGAATTTGGTTTTTGGTCTCAGGATGACATTTCTTCCTTCAGAATACTCTTGCAATTAATTTTCTTTCCAGACATCAGGCTTTCCTCCTTTCTGCTTTTATCTAGATAATACAGCTGTTTCGATAATCTTCCAATGAAGTGACAGTTCTAGGAATGTATTGTAAGAGGGAAATTAGGGGACCCTTTCAGAACTTGGACCAAGAGTGAGATGCCCTTTTTCATCTCCCAGCCCAGTAGACCCTATCTTCAACCTTAGTGTTGATTTGTGATTTAGTAAAGTGGACTTCAGGAAACCTTGCTTAATTCACTGGCAAATTTTGAGCAGATTTAATCTGAAATGTTAATTACTGAGAATGTTAGAACACCTTAGTGTTAGAGACCCCCTGAGTGATGGCATAACTGAAAGTCATAAGATAAGAAATTCCACGTCAACAGAAGAAATTGGATCTTATTCTAATTTCACATCTTTTAAATTGCAATTATTAAAGCAAGAAAGTGTCTGACTGGAGACGTTTTCAGTTATAATGGAAGGAATGAGGACCACTCAGCTTTGCTATTTCATTCAGAGAATCAAAGTTGCATCCCCCTTCCATGTACATTGTTACTTGTCCGTTCAACCTTGGCCCTCACTCCTGTTTTGGGTTGCATGCATGTATCCCAGTTAGATGTTTGTATCAAGTACTTTTTTTTACTGTATAAATTGATATAAATGGGAAGGTTTAGTAGATCTAAACACTTCATTCTTCAAGATAAATAGTAGGTGTCTAGAGCTTTGGGAGTTTTATTCCTCATTAAATCACCGATTTTCTGTTAATTGTGAAGGATGGGTGACAACTGGTAAAAGTTTTGCATCATCAAGTACAACAGTGATTGTTTTAGGAGGTTGGCAAGGGCCTCTCTTTGACTAGATTAGAAGTAAGTAAGTTTTAGGGAAAGGAAGTGAATAAATGTTGAAGTGAAGAAGTAAGGATGCAACTGCATTGTCATTTTAGTTCTTTCTGGAGTGTATGTTTGAAGCAAACCAGTTGCTGACGCCAGCATCCCATGCGTGGATTTGTGCTGCAGAGCAAGCTCAGTGTGCGCAGCCCGAGGTGCTTGTGGATGAAACCACTTGGGCGATGTGTTCCAGGAGCCCGACTGATGTCCTCCAGCCACTGGTGGGCAGGTGCTCTGGGGGAAAGAACAGGGAGAAGACTTTTCTTGTGGCTAGTGCCATCTTGAAGAACTCTCCAGAAAGGTGATAGGGAACACAACTGAATCCTGAAAAGGCCATGGAGCTTCTACAGGCATTTGTATTTTCTGCCTTTTAAAATTTGGTATCATCAATTCTGTACAGCAGGAAGACAAAAATAGGTGTCCTGCTTTTTACTGGAGGAAAAGGAACGCCTTGTGTTTTCTCAGTCCTTCAGCAGCATTTTGGCTGCTTCAGACCACCTATATCATCCTCTAAGGGCCAAGCCAAAAATCATCACAACTGATTGTATGTGATGAGGCTTTTAAGTGCATGTTTAAACACAGCTTAATATTTAAAAGTCCTGAGTACCTAGAAGATCCCAATGACTTGAAGTTAAAGAAAAGTCAGACCCTTAATTTGCCCTTTGTGTCAATTTGTAGTACTGTGCAAAACTGAAATAGATATTGAATGCAGAGCCACAGAAGGTTTTAGACACCTAGCTCCCATAAACTATTTCAGCACTTATCAGGTGCTAACAGCCTAAACAGATTTTGACTGTAGAAACTTCAAATTATTGTTAGTGCTGGTGGTCAAAGTGATTTTTATCATGTTACTTTAAGTGGGAAGTAACCACTTAACTAGTAGCAGTAGGTGGGGGAAAAGGGCTCACAGACTAGGAATCTAGGGGCACAGTCAGAATTATGGAAGGAAGCACACACTGGGGTGGGAGCTGGTCTTTGATGTAAGTGCCACCTGTGTAAATGCCAAAGGATCTACAGTGTCAGTGTTGTGTTTTCTGTTTGTTCTCAGATTTACTTATACTGCCTTTGTTTGAAACAGAAAAGACTGACCAGCAGTTTCCCATATGCCAGTAGTGCCAAAGTGATTTATACCAGCTGAGGAATCAAACACAAAGCTCTTCCATGGAAAACCGTTTGTCAGGTTCTCTGTAAAATTAGGATTTTGAAGTTTTTTTATGTGGTTTTGGTTCATGTTTATTTTGCACAAACTGACTTACCACTTTTTGACTTAGTGTTTATAACTTTAAGGTCAACTGTACAATCCTATATTGGATGGATATAAAAGGTGCAACTAATCAAATGTGGCATTGTGTTGTGCACTGGAGATGTTTTTAGTGCTTTAAGTCAAACACACTTAGGATATTTTTTTTTTAATGTAAATTGGTTGAACACTATGAATTATAAATTTAGGCGTTAAACATTTATTCTGTTAACTGGTTAAAATGAGAGCTGTTAGAGCAAATACAGTTATATTCACTTTAGAGCATATTTATTATTCTAGTATGCTAAGAAACAAAACTAAAGAAAAAAGTTTCAGCTGTTGTGTGTGCAGTACAAATTCTGTAATTACAGAAAAGAGGTTGGCATTGCTCTGATTGCTTAAAGAAAAATTGAGATGTTGTTTGATTAAATGACTGAGAGAAAACAAATAACATTTCAGAATTTATGCAGTTAGGATGAAGAATTTATTGTATATACAGTTAAGCAACTCTACTGTAGATGTACTTTCTTTTTGAAGAAAATGAATACAGTAATCAAAGTAGTTCTAGCATGGAAACTACAATACAGACTGAAACTTGACTAAAACAGAAATTAGTCATTTGACTTGAAAGAACACAGAACCTGAAACAACAAATCGCAGGTTGCATCATTAACCAAGGACAGTAAAAAACTGTACAGTACAAGCAACACGTTACAATAAGTTATGACCAATAAGGCAGTCTTTCTCATTTAGGACAAAAGGGATAAAGGGAAAGGTGTTAAAATCTCATAAATCCACCATATCTCTTTTCCATCTCTGGGACCTCTTTGGAATAAGTTTCCCCATCTTCTTCTGAAGGGAGAATGGAGTCGGCAAAGCGCTTAAGAAACCCACCGTATCGTTTCTGGTAATCCAGCCACCATTCTGGTCTGCCCACTCTTCTCATGAAACCACCGTATCTCTTTTGCAGCTCTTTGGCGTCACCTTCCAATTCGGGGCTGCGCTTTATGCTTCTCATGAAGCCTCCATATCTTTTGCTGACATCCCCGTCGTTTTCATTTATCTCTCGGTAATGCCCTGCTTCAGGGTTATCCCCTGTTCCTAGGAGCTCCTTCAGCAGATCAGAGGAATTAGCAAGGGCATCGTCATCCGAGTCTTTCTTCATAAACCCTCCATACCTCTTAGCCAGGACTTCTCCTCCATTAGCTTCATCCTCCGGTTCTACCTGGTAGAGCTCATCCATTTTCTTCATGAACCCCCCGTATCTTTTCATGAAGCCTCCGTACTTCTTTGCAAGCAAATGGTTCTCATCCAGCTCTTTCTTCTCTCCTGGAGAAATGTTGCCATCCTCAGAAAGATCCAGCCTTGCCAGTTGCAGGAGCTCCTTGCAGGTCTCCCAGGCTTTGGCAGAAGGCAGCTTTCCTTCACATTCTAGTGTACATGCCTGAAAAATGGATGCGGTTTACTGAGAATGATTCGATAGTAACAAGCACCTCACTGCCTAGCTTTACTTGTTTTTAAAAGACCATGAGTGAGCCTCCCTGTGAATGGCTTGGAAGGACTGCTCTTGGTGAGCAGCTGATTTGGTACCTGGCTGTTCTGAAGTTCTTCGTATTCCTCTCTGAGGGACATAGTAATCTTCACTCTAAGAGACAGAATACTGGACAAGGTGGGTCCTGGGTCCTGTGTGTCAAGGCTGCCTCTATGTTTCTGTTTCAAAGGAAGCCACATGTACAGTTCCTGCACCTCCCTTATGCCCAGGTGTGTTCTCATGAAATTTTTTGTATTTACTAATGGTAAGCTAAAAACTGATTGTGGTTTGCTTCATAATGAAAGTGTAGAAGAGGATTCAGTCTTCTTAATTAAAAGTAGCATTCAGAAATTTTAGGAAATAAATTAACTTAGAGCAAATTTCATTGATGTTGCAAAGAAACCAGCTGTGCTGTACTGCTCAGTATCTTCAACACACTGCACAGCTCTAAAGCTGTATTTCTGTCTATTATCATTAGTTTCTCTTCATGGAACAGATCTTTCAAACATGTACCAATACAAATGTAGAAACACAGGCGTTTTTAGGCAGGATCAAGCCTCCAGCTTTGCTATTTTGACATACAAAGTAGCAACCATCAGAAAGAGGGAAAAAATCCTAGGCTGTGTTGCTTCTGACTGTAGTGAAAAATTTTCAGGCTAAGACATAAAAAGGTTTTCAGTACCTGTATGCATATCTCATAACCTGTCATGTAAAGATAATAACATACATATTAGCCATTACTATCTCTGCTGTGTCAGGGGAATTTACTTGTGAAGCCACACTCTTCGGTCGGAAAAAAGTGAATCCAGTGGTTTTTTTTCTTGCCCATGGATTTTATACCATGATAATTAAACAAGAAATCATCAATATTTTTAATAAGAGAAACACTTATTCTGCCTATAGATGTTGTTTTCTAAGGATCTTGATATGGAGATATCTTTAAAAGTGTGAAATTAAACCCCAGCATAGTTTTCTCTAATAGCTAACTGACCAGCTCTCTACCTCTGGCCTTACCTGATTGTTGCATCCCATTTTAGCCTGAGAAATTTATGTAGGTTTTTTGATATGATCGAAAGAAAATTAAAGGGATTTATGTATTTTGCAAGAATAATTTATTTATTTTAACTGGCACTACATGCTCGTTGTTGTATAATTATGCCGTAAAGAGAACATGATCTCAGCTTCAGTCTGACTTTGAAATTTCTCTAAATCAAAGCAAGAATAGGTCTTTCCCTTCCTTTTCCCTTCTCAATCAGTTTAAATAACCCCCTATGGCCAAATTAAGATATGCTATCTCATAGGTGTGGATGACCAGGTACAATGTGATAACTCTTGTACCTTACAGATACAATGTGATAAAATCAGTTATGATGTTACTAGATGCTAGTATCTACAAACATTTGTTTCTAAAAGCTGTTTGTATGTGTATAAGGAATATATGGTACAGCACATTGCTTCTTTTCCCATTTCAACTAGTAAGCATTGTTATGGAATGGGACTTTGGTTCTTTCTTGAATAATTGCTGAAGGTGTACAAGGGAGAATATGAATATAGACACCCACAGCATATGCTCCGAAAAGCACGTGCCCCTCCCTCCGAAAGAGCAAACTACTGCTTTTTTTCCCCAGTTGACATTGAAGTTTGATTGAAAGCTAATGTAAGCAAAAGTATAGGGAACTGTTTTGCCAGCCACCCTAAGAATATTGCCCTTATGAACCTGTTGTGGCCAAGAGTGAGTCCTTACTTTTGGATTAGGCAGAAGTACTCAGTGATTCATAATTCTGTGTAAGAACAGGGTCCAGTCCTTCCTTTTGTGTGCTCCCAAATAACCAATGACCTCTTAGGAGCAAAACTTTTCAGATCATTTAGATGTGCTGCTGAGAGCATGATGCCTCAATACACATCTATTTGAGGTCAGAACGGCAGTTGCCACTGGGAAAAGACTCGGCAGTCTGAGCTCCCACCTTCTTCAGGGAGGGCTGAGGGACCGCAGACTTTCACTGACCCCGATCCTTAAAATTCAAGTTGAGCTGCCTCTGTGACTATACTTTTAAATAATTTCAATATCATTAAAATTACAGATTAAGACACCCTATCCCCCCCCTCTGGAGTTTTCTTGGCATAATTTGTCTTAGGAGGCAATGTCAAAGGGATCTTTCACAGGCACGTTCCTAACGCTGTGCAGCACCGTGCAAAAAGGAAGAGCAGCGGGAGGTATTGCTACTCAAACCAGGCTTGAACTCCGCTTTCTGTGAGATTTCAGGCAGATCCGCCGCTTTGCAGCTCCACAGCCATCCTGCCTGGAGGGAGCTCATCCTGCCGGGGAGCCCGCTGCCGGGGGTCGGGACCCCTCCTCCCGTCCCGCCCGGCTTCCCTCCAGCCCTGCCGGGGCTGAAGTGCCCGGCGGCCACCTCTCCTTTCCCTGCGGAGCTGCCCTCTCCGGCCGCATTTCCCTTCCCTCTTACGTTTTCACTCGGCTTTTTCCTTGCTCCCCCCGCGTCTGCCCGGCACGGGGTGTCCGTCCCGTCCCGTCCCGCCCCGTCCTCCCCGAAAGCCGCGGCTCGCTGACCGGCAGCAGGAGGGACGGGCGGGCTGGGGGGTCTCCTCGGGGCGCGCTGCCTTTTTGTGTCGGCGCCGCCCGCCCCCCCCCCGCCCCGCCTCGCCCTCTCCCCGGGGCCCGCTCCCCGCCCCCCCCAACGGGTCTTCCAAGCGACGCCGGCCGCTTCCCCCACTACTTATCTTTGTAACTTTGCCCCTTTGCTTCCCTCCCAAAGTTACCGCGGGGCGGGGGCCCGGCCCGGCCCTGCCCGGCCGAGGGGGTCTCCGCGGGGCTGAAGCGGCCGGGCGGCCCCCCCCGGCCCCGCTCCCGCTTACCAGGGGGTGGATGCCGGCGCGGGGTCCCAGGCGGTAGGCGCAGGCGGTGCAGTCGCGGCCGCAGTCCGCCCGCGCCCTCGGGAGCAGGCAGGTGCTGAGGGCCAGCAGCGAGCAGCCGAGTCTCAGGAGCATCGCCATGGGGCTGCAAGAAGGAGAAGTCAGCCGGCAGCCGCCTCCCCCCCACCCCCGGCACTGCCTCCCCCAGCTTCGGGGCGGGAGAAGGCGGCACGAAACTCTTTGGCCGCGGCGGTGTAAAGCCAAGTCCTGGGCGGCACGCAACTCCGGTAACTCACGGGCTTTTTTGGAGCCGGAGCGGTTGCGCTGGCGAGGTAAGCAAGCAGGCGCTTGGCAGGTACAAGGTCAACGGACCTGCGTCCGGAGACGAGCGGACCCGAAGGATGAGGGGCCCAGAAGTTCCCGTCCGGTGAAAGTGTTCGTCCCCAAACCCTTCACGCCGCCCTTCCCGCCAAGCTCGCGCCTCGGGGAGAGACCCGCCGGGACGGCAGCCCCCCTCCCGGGACGGCAGCCCCCCTCCCGGGACGGCTTTCCCACCGGAGCGCCCCGAGCAGCCGCCCCGACGACGGGCACCAGCCCCGGCAGAGCCGCCCCCGGCCCTCCCCCGGTCGTCCCCGTCCCCGTCCCCGTCCCCCCCCCAACGCAGGCCGAGCAGTTCACTCACACACAGGCTCCCCGCGGGGCTCCCGCGAGTTGCTCGGGAGCGAGCTGCGCCTTTGCCGGAGCCTCGGCGTCGGAGCCGCTATTATTTACGGCAGGGCCGAGCAGCGTCTGGAGAAACCCCGCTGGAGGGGGAGCGGGGGGAGGAACTCGGCGGCCGCTGGCAGCTTCAGCGCGGGCGGCTTTGGGGGGCGCCGAGCCGAGCGCCCGCTGCGGAGCGGAGCGGGTGCGGGCGGCGGCGGCGGCGGCACTTTATAATTAGCGAACGCGGGGAGAGGGCGGCCTCCCCCAATCGCCGTCGGGCTCCCGCTGACGCAGCACCTACGACATGCCCCCCCCCGGCGCCGCTGCCCCTCCGTCAGTGACTCCGACGGAGCTTGGGATGGGAGCGGGGGGGGGGGTTGTGGTTGTGTGTGTGTGCGCGCGCGCACCCCTGCCGTCGGGGGGAGCGGGAGACCGGCACCGGGAAAGTTACCGGGGGGAGTTTTCACCGGGGGCGGGCGGGGATGAGACATCGGCGTGAGTCACGCCGGGTGGGGGGGGGTGGGGGGAGGCACCCCGGGGCTCCTCGGCGGCAGCCCCGCTCCCCGGGCCGGCGGGCACCGTTTCCCGGTGGAGCGTTGCACAGCGCCGGGGAGCAGGGTTGCGTTTGGGGGTTTTTGGGTTTTTGGTTCAGTTCGTTATTTTTTGTTCGTTGGTTGTTTTGGTCTTCTCTCTGCCACCCTGCCAAAACCCCAAGTGGCTGGCGCCTTCTGCCTCCCTCCCTGGGCCTCAGGTGTAAACCGCTGTGTCGGGGGGAAGCAGGTTTCACTAGAGCGAGCGAGAAGACAAGGTTTGTGGTTTGAAAATATTGGAATTTCACAGGTATGGATAGATTTGCCTTATTTTCACAATTTTGGTGATCAGGAAAAACACAGATAGGAAGGAACCAGATAGAGGCAACACCCTAAGCACTTCTGCAAGCTTCTCAACACCAGCAGCTGGGGCAGCTCACTGCTCCGCTCCGTTTGACAGCCTGCAGAACTGGCGTAGGGCGATGACGCTGATGCCCGGCACCTCTTGTTTGTAGAGGGCTCTGCCTCAGCCGTGCTAAGCTGCGTTTCTTTGACTGTCAGAAGCCACCTTCTATTTCCAGCCCCAAATTATTTCTAGTGGTTTATATTTATTTGATCTTCTTTCAACATTATCCTTGAGTTTAAAGAGCTGTTTTCCCTTTCTTGGTGTGTTTCTGGGGTGGGATTGTTCTCCCTAGTCCTCATTTTGCTGAAGTGAACAAGCTGTGCCCTTCAGCTTTCTGTCTTGAGGTGGGCCCTTTTCATGTAAATGTTCTGCTCTGCATTTGCTGTACTTGGAGTTCATCATTTCTGGGCATGAGTGATGGGAACAGTACACATTATGTTGCTTGAAATTTCATTAGGGCATTAATGCATAATTATCTCCCCTGGAGGAGGAAGACACCTCAATTTATACCTCCTCAGATCTCATTTGCCTTTCCTAATGCTGCAGTACATTGATGTCACGCACCCGAGTGGTAACTGAGGTACAGCTAGGTCTTTATCCTTCAAAACTAACACAAAATCCAGTACTGTTATTGTATGGAAATTGCACTTTCTGCCACCTGCTAGTCTTTACATCAGCTATCTGACTCAGATTGAGGACACTCAAATGAATGTTTGGATTTTCAGAAATAAATCCATGCAAGCCAAAGACATAGCTCTTGCGTCTAACCAGTGTATGTGAGAAGAGAATCAGGCTCTCTGTTTGTGCAGTAATATCAGCCAACTTTGTAAGTGAACCCTCAAGAGAAGAGGTAGACATTTTAAAAAGCATCCCAGTGGGTATATTTATGTTAGCATGTGAGGGATCTGCATTTGGAGCAATGAGCAAATTGCTATGCTGCTGAATCAACAGGGATGCTATACAGTTTGTTCCTAAGATGGTTAGGGAAGCACTGACTAACTCCAGAGGCAACACATTCGGTGCTGCTTCTGCTGTAAAGATGCTCTCTACAAGCAGAGCTTTTTGTGATGGACATCATCAGATTAGTCCTCTGGGTCAGTTACTGACCCTCAGCTCTGCCATCGTTTATTGGCTTGCACTCCAATAGTCAGTATGGTGTGATGGGACAGATAGCCCAGTAGCCTCCTGATTATTCCTCCTGCAGCGTACGTCCCCGGGCTGACTGACTCCCGCTTTCATCGCTCTGCACATGAGCATCCATGCTCAGCCTGCCCACTCGGCTACTCAGTCTGCCATGTCCTTCATTACTCTGTTTAATGTGATTTATTGTGTTTAATCTGGTCATGATGAAAATCCAGCCAGTGTCAGAATCTCCCTGTGTACAGAGGTGTAGATAATCCCCGTAGATAAGATACAGACTATAACAGGAAAAGATGAAGGATGAGGTAAGAGTAAAGCATATAAAAGGACCAAATAAAAGGCATGTAAATTCTGTCTAGAAAAGGAATAACGGGGAGGGTTATTTTACAGTGGCTAAGTCTTATGGCTGCTGGTGGGGACCAGGGAAGAGGAAAAGATGGAAAGAGATCGGGTGTGAAATGCATAGGTGCAAGGACACCGTAAGAGAGAGGAGAGGTACCTGTGCACAGCCAGCACTGGGCAGAAGAAGTCCAGCCGTGGCTGTTGGAAGTGCTACAGATATTCAGCACTCTTTGGTTCATCTGCTTTTCCGTATGCTTTATCATTTGAGTCTTTGGCCTTGTCCTGGTCCTCACCCTGCATCCTTACAGAAGTTGTATGTGTGTCCCCAGGGCCCGGCAGAGTGGGGAGTGGGAAGAAGGTCCCTCTCGTTTTACGCTTTTCTCACTGGGTGTAGCAGTGCCTGCTACACAGAGTCCTCTCCTTCCTCCTGAAAGATGCTAATATTCACATAGTAGTAATACAAGGAAGGACTAATAAAATATTTCTTGAAGAGCTCACTTTTCCCAGTGTCATCAGATGAAAGCTCTGTAATTTCCAGTCTGAGTTCAATTTTGTATGGGGAAAGTATTCTTTGCAGAGAGAGGATGAAAACAGGCGATAATTTGGAAAATTTTGACAAAATACTACACAGCAAAAACTACGTAAGGGAAATTACTCACTGTAGGAGTGGAGGATAATATTTCCTCAGCAACCGAGGACCGAAAAACAAAGAAATAGGGAGGCATAAAAAGAAAGAGAACACTTTTCACAGCAGTAAAGAGGGTAACTTGTTGCTCCCTACTAACTTTATAATAAAAAAGTCCTGGTGTTGATAAAAGCTTTGGCACTTATATAATCCAGAATTACTACAGACACCAACTGCTTTTTATCTGACATCAAAATACACCAGCCAAAAGAAACCCGTTTGTGTGACAGTAGTGCTAGCAGCCCCAAGGGCCCTGTTGTCCTACAGCTTGCCCAGACTCCCAGACTTAAGCTAGAACAAGGTGAAGCCAAGATAAAATCATTTTCATTTTACTGATTGAGAACACAATTTGAATGACTTTACAAAGTTTTGCCAAAAGTGGGCAGCCGAGTTAGAAACTGAATCTGTCTCTTGGATTTCACATCAGTACTTTTACTGCAGGACCAGCTTTCCGTTCCAAACTCTACTCACCGTGCTAATCAAGCTGCTACAAAATCATTAAATGAAGATGGATTTACGGAAATATGAAATAAACATGCTGTTAGCACTCCAAGCAACCCTTCTCACAACACAGAGCCTTTTTGATAGAATTGAAATGAGGAACAGAGAATGTAAACCAGCATGTTGACTATTTTCTTCAGCTCAGTGCAAAAGGTCACAGCGTTTCTAAAGACCAAGTCGTCAGGTTCCATTTAGCTCAGTCAAAAGAGCTTCATTTTTAATGGGAACATATATAACTGATATCAGAGCTGAGAAAGGCATTGCAGGTCAACTCTCCTATACCAAACTTATCATCAAAGTAATTTAGAGACATGAGTTATTAATCTATAGATACAAGTTATGCATTGCTACTTTTTAAATATCTTTATTAAATTATGTCTAATGTAAGCAGAGAGGGACTGTAATACAGAGAGATGCTCACTGTACGGTTGGTATGGCATTGCCCAAAGTGTACCTTTACAGGACAGAGATGTTCCAGTGCTTCCCGTATCTCTGTATATCCCTTAATATACATCTAGATGTATCATTTAAGACATGAAGAAATAAGAACAGTATCAGTGATGCAGACATTTCTGCTCACAGCTGCTGAAGACAATCTTGTATGAAGAACTGGAATGCTAAACTTTTAATCTCAGACAAAGCTGCATCTTCTTAGTAATAGTTTTGCCCTTGAACAAATTACACCTTTTTTAGAAGGCAAAACCATGCGCTGATGTAGTGGTGATAAGAAGATGTTTTCACTGAAAGAGCAATGACAGCTACTGTCCCTGTCTCACGGCTGATGTCGTGCAGCTTTCTAAGGGGGGAGGAAGTTTCACACTACTTTCTCTGAGTGTGACATGCATTCAGTATAAGCATACAACAAATACCATTTTTGGTGCATTTGTTTACCTGCGATTGTATCAGACAAGATAAGATCGAAGCAGAGAAGTTTATACCATTCTGTGGAGATACATGGAGATTCACTTTATTACATGCTTCTCTCTTTCTCACAGGCACACGAGTATGTGCACTCAAAGACTTCTGAGATCAGGCCTGAACTGCAGTAAGCAGAATGTGCTGCAGAGTAAGTAGAACAAACTGTACGAAATCTGTATTCGTTATAAAAGCATTATGCTGCTCATTTCCACAGAGGCCATGGGAGGGGTATTTCCAATAAAATAAGAAGAAAACAGGGTGCTTGGTAGCAAAATACATTGTGATGGAATCCAGGCACAGTGATTATTATTTAAGACAATAACTACTCCACATGAATGGAGTGATTTATCCTCATTTTTTTAATTAAGAAAACTCAACCATGAATTACAAAGGAAGTATTAGGTTCCATCTATGAAAAGGATTGCAGTGTCTAATGCATATGTGGAAGGATTAGCTGAAAATTGTAAATGAGAGATTTTGATCACTTCAGTCATATTAAGAAAAACAAACAAGCAGAGTCTAAATAATGTATCTGAAGTGCAAGCTTCAACTATTTTCCCATTATTCACATTCATACAGCAGAATTTTGGAGATTTTCCCCAGTTCCAGCCTCACATTTTCATTGCTAGTATTTTATTGCCCAGTTGGGGAGTGCTGTGTTCACACTTTAGCACAACATTCAAAACAAGTTGTTTTTGCAGACTGGAGCTGGAAGGAGAGCCTGATACGTTACACGCAGACAGGGTAAAGGCTGGCTGGATGCCCTGCTGTGCTCCTTGGGGGGCTCAGCTTGGTGCTACAGGGCAGGCAGAGGTGACTTGAACTCCCATAGTTTGGGCAGTTCAGAAACGTAATTTAAAATGGTGTCGGTGGTTGCTGTGATTTCCAGCAGCCCAACAGGGAGTGTTTTACGGCTGAGCACTGGGCTCTCTTCTTCCCGCTCCCACCATGGCCTGAGCACGACCTCTCTTGCACCGTCTACGGGCCATGAAGGGAATGGCAAAGGGCCATGTGTGCTCTCCTTCTTCTGCTCTTACACTGGGGGGATTCCCCAGAGGTGATCCGGATAGTAATGAGGGTCATACTTCATTTTGTTATGCCTCTTCTGGAAATTCCCTCATCCACACTGGGAATCTGCCTGCCTTACCGCCTGCTGTGGCTGTAGCCCACAGCCCGTGTGCAAGCAGGATGGAGCCTCTTGTGCTCTTACAACATACCTTGGTCTAATGGTGGGCTAAATTCCTCAGCTGCAAAGGCAACTTTATGCTCATTCATGGTAGAATTCACTCTAGATTAGCAACAGCCACAGTTGTAATCCTTGTGGAACTGCAAATATTAAACACATGACGTTCACACAAAAAATGGACTGGGAAAGGTGCATAAAGCACAGGGTTCTCACAAGCACCGTGTGAAAGGTCCACCATTTTTCTTTCAATGTAAATGATTTTCAGTTGCTTTACATTAATTGGGACTTCAGTTATGTTCCAGAAAGTGTTTTCCATAGGAAGGAATTCCATAGGAATCTGGAGGTTTAGTTAATCAAGTCACCTAGCTAGGACAGAGAAGAAGATGCTGACATAAGAAAACACCCTAAGAGCTTTTGAAAATTAAATAAGAAACATTATCATCACATTCCTTCATTGTGAAGGAATATTCACAGGCATATTTGGCCTGTTCCACTGGCTATTGTTTGTACTTCTTTGCTCTTTGTATTTCTATTAAAAAACCTGGAAACTGAACTCTGACCTTTCCCTTCTCAGTTTACCGGTCTACATTCCTTTTCTTTAAAGCTGCTTGCTTTATACTTGAAAGTAATTTCATTTCTCCTACTGCATAATTGAACACTCCAGAAACTAAAAAGCAACCTCAGCCAGCTGAGCCCTTATTGCTTTTCCTGTACAGAACTGGTGAAAACATTTCATGAAAGTTGATGCTGTGACTGGGGCCCAGGTTTAACCTGAAGATTGAATTTATGCAGAAGCTGAGAAGGTTCTGAATGATTTTGGAAGCAGAAGAGTTATCACGTTGAGCAAAAATGTAGATACAGTGGCAGTGCATAGTAAAGGAAAATGACAGATGTGGTAAAATGTTTTGATTATTTTGGGACGACATACATGTATTGGAGGAGACTGCCTTGTGGTTGACTCCTTTCCCCCCTTCCAGAGATACATCTCACATTTTGGTTGTTATATGGCCTTGCTGTCACGGTACGTAGCTTTTCCTTTGTCAGTTTGAAAGCTTATAAAACCAGGGTGCTAACCACTGCTAAGGTGGAGGTATAATACGAGGTTTGTTTTTAATATGAAAGTGGTCAGAATGACATTGTCATACAGCTAACCAGCGCTGTCACGTCTTTTCTAGTTCTGCCAAAAGCTTTCTGTGTCACCTCAAAGTGGTGAATTCACCACTTCCCTCTAATGTAATGTAAATGCTATCAGTTATGACCTGATAATACCTGGCTTGGCAGCATTTTGCTAGACAAAGCAATTGATGCTCTTTCATAGCCTTTGATTGAGTTCATTCAAAGTATCAGGTATAGTATTTATATGTCTAGGACAGGACTAAAATATCAGATATTTTAGACTTTTAACTTAGTGATTTGGACTACCTTTGGAGTGTCCCTTGTCTACACTGGTACCCTAGGATTTAATCAGCTGATGTGTTCAGACACATCAAAGGTAAACAGATTGGTGTGTGCTAAGATTTCAGAAAAAAAAGACATAGAATATAAAATAATGCAAATCTCACAATACTAAAATACTAATATATTTTAGGCAGAAATAAGTTGTACTTCAACTTACTCAAGTGCAGCAGCACTTTGAATATAGAGAATGAGTACTGAGCAAATAATTCACAGAGAAGAAAAGTTGAGTCTAGGATGGGGTAGAATGGGGAAAGTCACAGTTGTGAAGTTTTTAAGAGATTAGGCTAGTTTATGTCATAAAACGTTCCTCAAGCTGATTATCTTCCTCTGACTTTTCTGCTGTTGCCTGGTGTGTATTCGCTGCTTCTCTGCAGGAAGCAGTGCTGGTCAGTGGCTGAGGCAGACTCTCCACCTGCTTCCAAGACCATCCTAATAACTGCCTTGTCACCTCACCCAGATCTTCAGGATGAGATGGAGTTTTATCATGGGACAAGATGACTAGAGAGAAGTCATTTACTGAAATGAGGACTACTCTCCAAAAATGCAGCAGCAAAGTTTCTGTGCTACAAAGTTGACTAAAGTGCTCTGCTATTTTCTTGTGGCAATAAATAAAATGACTCATTTGTCTAATCATCTTGTTTTTTATGACTGAACTAGGCTGCAATTTCTAGAATATTTAGGATTGGTGTATATTTTGTGCTAAAACTGGATGTAATGTGTGTGCCAACAGAGTGATGCCAGAATTTGGAGGACCTTTATTGGTGTTTTTCTGCTGGTTCTTTTAATGTCAGTTTAGTTTTGAAAAGCAGTAAGCTTGTTATTCGAAAGACTGCAAAAATAAATATTAATGAATATCTTTAAAATGATAGCAAACTAAATGATGTGGCAAAAATAATTGGCATCTGTATTGCCTGGTCAACTGATCAAAATATCACTGCAAACCAACAGAAGGAAGTGGGAGGCTTTCAAGGAGGTCAGGGTGCTTCCAGGCAAGGGTGTATTGGCTTTGTGTGGCAAGGTTTTTAGTAGTGGGGGGGAGGGGTGTTACAGGGGTGGCTTCTGTGAGAAGCTGCTGGAAGCTTCCCCTATATCTAACAGAGCCAATGGCAGTCCGCTCCAAGACAGACCCACCGCTGGCCAAGGCCGAGCCAATCAGCGATAGTGGTAACGCCTCTGGGATAACAGATTTAAGAAGGAAAAAGTTGCTGGGACAGACAGAAACGGCAGCCGGAGAGAGGAGTGAGAACATGTAAGAGAAACCACCCTGCAGACCCCAAGGTCAGTGAAGAAGGAGGGGGAGGAGGTGCTCCAGGCGCTGGAGCAGAGATTCCCCTGCAGCCCGTGGGGAAGACCATGGTGAGGCAGGCTGTCCCCCTGCAGCCCATGGAGGTCCACGGTGGAGCAGATATCCACCTGCAGCCCGGGGAGGACCCCACGCCGGAGCAGGTGGTTGCCCGAAGGAGGCTGTGACCCCGTGGGAAGCCCACACTGGAGCAGGCTCCTGGCACGACCTGCGGATCTGTGGAGAGAGGAGCCCACGGAACAGGTTTTCTGGCAGGACTTGTGACCCTGTGGGGGACCCACACTGGAGCAGTGTGCTCCTGAAGGACTGCACACCGTGGAAAGGACCCATGCTGGAGCAGTTTGTGAAGAACTGCAGCCCGTGGGAAGGACCCACGTTGGAGAAGTTCATGGAGGACTGTCTCCCGTGGGAGGGACCCCATGCTGGAGCAGGGGAAGAGTGTGATGAGTCGTCCCCTGAGGAGGATGAAGCGGCAGAAAATAACGTGTGATGAACTGACCGTAAACCCCATTCCCCGTCCCCCTGCACCGCTGTGGGGGGTTAGGTAGAGAATCCAGGAGTGAAGTGGTTCCCGGGAAGAAGGGAGGGGTGGAGGGAAGCTGTTTTGAGATTTGGTTTTATTTTTTATTACCCTACTCTGGTTGATTGGTAATAAATTGAGTTAATTTTCCCCCAGCTGAGTCTGTTTTGCCTGTGATGGTAATTGGTGAGTGATGTCTCCTGTCCTTATCTCAACCTACAAGCTCTTTGTTATATTTTCTCTCCCCTGTCCAGCTGAGGCGGGGGGAGTGATAGAATGGCTTTGGTGGGCACCTGGTGTCCAGCCAGGGTCAACCCACCACCTCTATCACCTGTCTGGTTGTTCAGCTCTTGGCTTCAGCACTTGGGGATAGAGTGGTGTGTTGTCACACAGCTGCTTTGCTTCCCTTTGAAGATGGGATGTATAAAGTAATTCCCATAAGAGCTGACTGTCATTTTGAGCCTTAGCCCATTGTTTTTACCCCTGTTTAGGCAGTGCAGAAAGGTATGGGATTACCTGCAGGTGGTGGAGGGGTTCCGTGTCAGGTTTCATCACTGACAGAATATGCGGGCTGGTTGCATTCTAAATGTTTGAGATGTCAAGTTTTTTCTCCATGGTACATTTCTGTTTTTGTTAGGACAACGATGGGACCTCTGACAGCACTCAGCAGTCGAGCTTCTGGTTCTTCTGTTAAGACCATGATGAACTCAGGAACAGTTGCATTGGGATGCCCAACATGACTTGCATGCATGTAAACCTACTGAAAGGATGTGTGAAGTAAACTAACTATAAATCAGTAAACTATAACTATGAATCAGTAAACTCTAAGTATAAATGTAAAGCTCAAAGTTAGAGCTCATGAAGAAAAAATGTCAGACAAAATACTTCATTAATGTAATTTCCAATTTTTTCAAAATGAAGTGCTTGTGGAGGTCTGCTAGACATATACAGTTCCAGTGATTTCTGCTTTATCTTGTCTGCAGACTTATTGTCTTCTGGATGTTTGATGCCCTCCAGGTTCTCTATGTCCAAGCTGGAGCTCCCTGTCTTTGTGTGTGGTGGGCCATGGCCAAATGAACATCTTCTCTGATTAGTTCTTATGAAGAATGGAGCTGCAGCAACAGAAAACAGAGATGGGAGAAAGTATAAGGCACAGCATGTTTTTCAATATTGCTGGTTATTTTATATTATGGTGAAAATCTTCCACCCATCATCAGGTTTAGTCTGATATCCATGTTTGTATTATTCTTTGTCATGGGCCATTGAAAGGTGCTTTGGAGGGCAGAAGTGGTTGCTCTCTTTTTTGCATAGTCTGAATGTGCACTTGAGTCCAAGAAAATATTTACCAATCCATTTTAATAAAAATGTGCTCTGTGGGGAGATAACCCAGTGTTTGAAATCCAAGGTTGGTGCTTTGGGCCTGGCTTGGCTGCTTAACTGTGATGAACCCCACTGATCACTTCTGAATCTCAGTGTTTTGAGTCAAAATCACATCTTCCTCTCTCCCATAAGCTACCTGCCTTCTCTGCTAATGTTTGCAGGAGTGTATATTTTCTATTTCACACCTCCAGAGTTTTCCATCAAAAAGTTAGACAACAGCATGCTATTTGAAATCTAATGTCTGGAAGACCCTTTATGGATTATCATAGTCTGTAAGCTAACAAAGAGAAAAATGAAAACAAAGGCAGGTCAATTCAGTGTTAATTTATTTGACATCTGTGGCCTAGGTATTATTTACAAGAATATTTGGTAGTGCAATACAGTAATTGTATTGTTGCATATCTGTTCAAAAAAGGGAACTGTAATGTAAGACATTGCAAATACTCAGCAAAATGGGTTGAGAATAATAGAGGAGATATAAGTTTTAATTTTTTAAAGGATGAGTACATTTTTAATTTATCAGATATGGATTAATTAGTTTTCTTATATCAAAATTGCAATAAAAATGCGAAATTAAATATAAGTAGTATGGAGCAACATGAAGTTCAAAGAAAGGTGGTGACTTTACCTCTTAATAATGTCTTCAGTTAAAAGGTTAATTAAATTATAACTTGGAGCTTCCTCACAAGGTTACCACTATAAATGTGCAGAATCCAGTAATATCCACTAATGCACACAGAGAGATGAATAGTGCGTGTATTTTTACAAGGTGAGAACCTTCCTGTAGGCCTTCCTCTCTGAAAGAAAACTATAATCAAACTGAATCTGGTATTTTCAAACACATTTTACAAACGCAGAATTAATGCAATCCTGTAAAACCCTTCATTTAACTTTTGCAGTAGTTTATGGCTAATTTATATGTGGCTATATGATACTCAGTTCCAGGAGGCCGATTTAAAACACAGGTTCTGTTTTAATCACGTACTCCCTCCTTGATCTTGTGAAAAGAAACTCTCCACTTTGTTTGAGTTGTGATTAGTATCTATTGTGCAGTTAGCTGAGTTACAAATTAGAACATACGAAAGTTGCGGGGGAATAGTATCTGAAGTGCAGTGATCTAAGTATTAAATAATTACTACTTTTATGGATCATTGCTTCTTGAACATCAACTTGAAATAGAAAGCAATTACAATGTGTTACAGAAAAGAAATTCATGGCATTAGTACCGTGATAATATTTACTCTCCAGGTTACTTTTTCTTTTTGTTCCACCTTTTCTGAGCGTGAGGAAGGGTTACAGGTAATTTACTGTGCTGGGTAATCTGGGCTTCTTGAGTGTCCCCCAAATACCAGCATTTAACTCTCTCTTTAATAAAATAACCCATGAAATCATGAGAGATTTTCAGTGCTCCACCTTTCCCTGTCTGTTCAGAGCAATCTCCTTGCCTGATCTTAGTTAATCTCTACCAAAGAATTAAGATCCCCTGTCTCAGACCCATGAGGAATAATTTCATGGCAGAGGAGTACAAAGTATACCCTTTAGAAACATAGTGCCAACATCTTGGCTGGTCCAAATTCATGTAGCTACAGTGATACCATATTTTGTATTCTAGATGAAGTTCAAAACTACTTTTCCTTGTCTGCGTGTCCTGTACCCATGTTAATAATTTTCCAGTCTGCCAGTTTTTATGGCACTGATCGTTTTAGTTGCTATGCATCATTTGATTTAATTCCATTACAGACAATGATTTATAACGGCTTTATTATAAAGAAAAACAGTCAGAAAAGAAGAAGATAGATGCATGACTGTGAGCAGACATTAAACTGAGCTAACTTCTGATGTACTTTTCAGGAAAACCTTTCAACGTAATGAAGTGCTTAGACTGTTCCCCAAAATTAAGCTGCATATGAGGTAAGTGGTGGCACCCCTGTTGCTTGATTTAGTTTGAGCCAGTTGATTTAATTATGCAGTGGGGAACAGTATATCAGTGCAGTAAGGATGTTTAGGAAAGGTCACTCCAGCTCTTATTTGGATGCTTTGATGCACAGTATATTTCAATGAGAATGTACCTATAAGCCCATAAATATCTGTACTGAAGACAAGCCTTGCAGACCTTGTTAATTCTGTTACTATTGGCAAAGCCAAACTTATCTTAAAAGAATGAAGAAAAATTTTATTTCTTTTAAAATTCAGTAGAATTTTGCTCAGTTGTTTTGTATCCATACACTTCCCGTCCAAGCATCTCAAAGCACTTGCATTGAACAAGCTAGTCAGTCTCATTCCTGCAAGGGCAGTACCCTCTATGTGGTTTGAGAATGAATGAGTTCATCTATGTCATTTCCTACGGATGCCACCTGAATTGCCTCCTTCTTAATCAACCTATTTATATTTTTTCCATATACCATTCACTTCTGCGTGTTCCTATATGCGTTGAACTTTTCTGATTTTACTTTGTCAATTTTCTCTAATTGCCTCTAAAAATATGGGGGAGGTGATCCTCACCTGAAGACTTACTTCATATTACTAAGCCTTTCAAGGGTGACCTTTGCAAAAATTTGACATTTCTGTGTTATCTCAGGTTTGTACCATAATCTGATCTCATTAGGATTATCCATTGCTTTAAGCCAAGGTTGTGCATGAGTAGTGAGAAGATCAGAACCTTGTGATTCCCATTTCCTTGTCCTCTTGAATGACATTTCCCATTTAACATTTACATTGCTGCATCTCAGGCAGCATTATAGAATAGATGACCATTTCTTTTGCTGTCAAAACACAGTTTATGTGACCGTATTTTTAAGTCTTGGTGTATATAGATTTCAAGGACTTCTATTGTCTCCTACACAAAATCCATGTGCTATAGATTCTGCCTATAATTTTAATTCAGCTAAATTGCAGTAGCATATTTATCATATAAATATGTGTATATAAACAAGTGAAACAATTCTTCATATTTAAGTAGGAATTTACATGTATTTTAAAGCCAGCTATAGCCTTCTGTTGCTTGAGTTTTACTCTGTCACACGGCAGCTTTACTGGTTCTATTACAGATGACTCCTCATGCTTCATGTTGATAGGGAAAAAACCTAGCTCAATTTCTTGAAGTTTCCAAATCAATTTTGTAAACAAGTTTTAAAAATGAAGGTAACGGCAGATAATGACCAGAAAATGTTAACTGCCTGTCACAGGAACTGTTTATGAAAACAACAGAGCTATGTCTAAGAAGCCGTTGGTAGCATCATAGATATGAAATTTTATTTCCATTGATTAGACAATGATGTCTTTTACTATTCAAGGACAGGAGACAGAAAATATCAACTTTTCATAACACAAATTTTTAACTTTTTCATTTTGGCAGAAGCAGGAGAGAGACAGCAGGATGCAAAACAGACAAAGTAAAGAATAAATGTATGTGATTATAGATTTCAGTTAAAGCAATCAGAGCTTTGCCTAAGACATGTCTACATTTGTCAAATCCAAGACAAACTCTGTAAACTCTGATAAATAATTTGGAGCTGCAGTTTGCAAGGCTCACTCAGACTAAGGTTGTCTTAGCAGTAAATTATTTCTCATCTATCACTCCCTCCATCTTGGTTCATTGCAACACAGATTTGATAAGATAGCATTACTTGCACAAAGGATAGCTTTCCTCCCTTTCAGACTGCACATCATAGACTGCTATATGTACTCCTTAAACTGAGAAACAATTTTCTCTGTAGTAAATTGGTCCACATGGAACCAATCTTTGAAAAGTAACCTAGATTTCAAACTCAGTCAGTAGGAAGATAGGCAGCACATTATCTTGGTAAGTCTTGCCTAATAATAAAAATCTCAGTGACAGAAAAATGTTTATTATTCTTATTTTAAAGGTGACTTTCAAGGGATAAGAATCTGTTTATTCATCATGTGTAGGTCTTTAAACAAAATGCAGTCCTGGAAGTCTGCAACATAACCCTGCCTGTCTCAACTAAAGACACAAGGAAGAAAGCAGCTCTTCATCCTTGCTGGCACATAGCAGTGCTGGAGTAAATGGGCCACTGACAAAGTTACAAAAGCCACAACTCACTCAGGCTGCTGAGTGAAACAAGCCAATAATGAGCCAACACCAAGGAACCTTCTGGCTAAGTCAGTGCTGAAATGGCAGAGGATATTCTAAAAAACTTAGTAGGAAGCTTAGAAGGAAATGGTGGCCAAGTGATGTTGGTCTGTGCACAGCAGCTTGCAGGCACAAAGGAAGCACAGCAACACCAACAGATTAATGCATTTTGAATGGTCATTATTATTCTTTTGAGGAGTTCCATGGCTCAGGAGCATCTCTGCCGTCTCTAATTCATGAAGATTTTAGGTTTCATCCAACCTATGTTCAGTTTTCACAGATTTTAGTAGTTTATGCCAAATATGCCAGAAATTCCTATCTAATTCTGTGTTGTCTAATGTTACAGACATTACAATTACTTTCTTCTGCCAAAATGCAGTACATGGGCGAGGTGGTGTGGCTGTGCGTGAATTTAATCTGTTGCTCTCTGTCGTATACTACTCCCTGCAGAAATAGTGCATATGTCCCCATGTTCAGGTAATGCTTTCTACCATCATTATCTTTATTCAATATACATCATTATCTATATTCAATAAAGATATTTAACATTACTTTTATAATGAGAGAGAAAATAAAACAAGTAATAAGTTCTTACATTTTTATTTGAATCCCATGTACCCAAGAATGAGTTCATACTAGCTGGCTTTTAAAGAGACAGAGCCTTTGCAGCTGATTGATAAATAGGGCTCAAGCCATGTTTAATAAGTCCTTATCATTACAAAATACCAAACAGAAATGTTAGTTTCTCTTTCAAGTCCATCCCTCTCTCTGCTGCTCTGAAAGGACAGACATCCTTTTTTTTTGTTGTCAGGTGATGAATAGTGAAAATAAGATTTCTTTAATGAGGAATAATATCAATAAATGAAGAATAAAAAGACCTCATGTCCTTTTACCACTGATATCAGGAAGGATTCATTTTAAGAATAATAAAAAGATCACATTTATGACATTTCAAGCTACCACCAGAATAGAAAATATTCTTTTCAGATAATCATCATATAAATCAATGCTAAGGTCTAATAAGTATCTTCCTGAGCCAATTCCCTTTAGTAAATTCAATGAAAACAGTGCATATGAAATGTGCTTTTAAAATGAAGTTGGACACAATTTCATTGAATTTTACATAAGGAGAGGAGTCTTGCTGAAGTTCAGCTGCTTTTTCATCTCTCTCTCTATTTTGTCTTAATAAACCATGTTACCACCCTGAAAAAGAAATATGCTATTTAACATTAAACCCCAAAACATTTAAATTGTAGGACTCTTGTTTTGCTGACACATGTGTAAAGATGAAAACTTGTTAAGTTTGATTAATTGTTCTGCCGTATGGTTGACACTTCACCAACAAAGCTGCTAAGAACTGCTCATTTAAATTGAAAGTGTTAGTTTCCATATTTCAGAATTTAAGATAGCGGGTTTAAATGAGGAAAGAAGAATTCAATGAGAATATCTGTCATTAATTATCAAGTGACATAAATACCAGCCTACATTTCCAACATTTCATTTGCCATTTCCCATCATTCTTTATTTCTCATTAAAAACCTCAAGTGTTAAATCTGGGGTTTGTGAAATTACTTTCCCTGGTGCATCTTGTCACACGTGGGCAAAACTATCTATTTAAATTTCCTCTTTCAGTTCCTGGGGTTTTAGAAAGACTCAGATTCCATTTAAAGTACTTTTTCATTCCTGTGTTCATCATTCCATCAAGATCCATCAGCCCAGATGCATCAATCCATTGAAAGGACTTTAACATGCAAGTTATTTAATTTTTTAAATTTGTTATTCTGAAGGTGACCACTGCAAAATATCTGGAAACTTGTTTACATTTTCTTCAAGCACCAAGATAACCAAAGCATTTTTGCTTGCTTTTTTTCTGCGCTGTATTACTACAGCAGATTGCCCTTCAGGCTATGACTTTGCTCCTAAGTACTGTGGTACTCCAAAAGCAGCACTTGCATTAGGTGAGAGTGGATTCCATCAAGTCTGCATAGTAATTCTTTACCATATTTTCAGCTTTCTAAATTTTGATTCATCTTATTTTCTGCTGGTTTTAAGACCAGAATTGACTATTAAGGCCGGTCTTATCCTCTTGTTATCATAGGTCATTCAACTTCATCCAGTTACCCTGTTATGAGGCCAACATCTTGGCTTTAGAAGCAGCATGTTGTTCTAAGGATATCCAGAGATGGAAAATGCTCAGATTCTTTTCATAGCTTTTTCCAGTAATTAACGTCTTTCCCCGAAATTATGCAGTGATGCCTAATTTTTAATTTAAATTAGTTTTGCTTAGAATTCAGCTCTTGATCCTTACAATCCTTCTTCTGCAGGATTACACAACCTTTCCTATCTGATGTTTTCTTTCCAGGGCAGTATTTATGCACTGTAATGAGATCTTTTCTAAATGTACTTTTTCAAATGAGCTATTAAGATCTGTCTTGTCTGGTCTCTCACAGTAAAGAATTTTCTCCAACTCTCAAATAATTTTTGTAGTCCCTGTATTTTCCTAATACCTTTAGAAAACATTGATCCCAGAAGTGGACACATAATTCTAGCACTGATCTCTATCAATGTCGTTATATTAAAGAAGGAAATCAGACCTTTTTGACATCACTCTTTTGTGACATTGACAAGTGTTAACTACCTTTTCCTATTGGTAAATGCTGTGTGATTATCTGTTGAATCTGTAATTACTCCAGCTCATACCCGGAGAAATAATCTCCCTGTACAAACAGGAATTCCAACAAACCCTTATGCTAAACCAAATAACCAGGGTTTTTTTTTTGTTTTGTTTTGGTTTCGGGTTTTTTTGGTTTTGTTTTTGTTTTTTTTTTCCCCTCCAGCATGCTTAGGAGTGCCAAATGCTTAACAATCTACAGATTTCAAGTTTCCCTTAAAAAGTGATTAGCTTTCCCCTTCCCCCCACTCCTAATTTCTTAAAATCAGGTGTGTCAAAATCTCTTTCTCAGGGCAGGAGAAGGGATCACTGTATGTGACAGATGATCTAAATCATGTGCAAACTTGAGAGATAAACTACAAGTTTAGAAAGAAGGGGCAGAGACAGCAATGGGATATCAGCCCTCTCCAATCCCAGGACTGGAAGGAGAAAAGGCTTCTATCCATGCCATAATGTATTTCCTCATCCCAAGCTAGTTTCAAAATTCACTGCCAAACTCTACAAGCCACCTGCAGATATTCTGACTAACACTGAATAATATTTGATGAGAATTGCATTGATTTCTGCAGAACCACGCATGCAGCATGATATTGCTCAATGTGGCTGAAAGAAAAATTTGGCCCCAAAGAAAATGACTCACGCTAGTCTCCCTTTGCAGTTATTTTAATAATGAAGTAATTAGAACTAAGCCTGACTATTTCTCTGGTTTCTTTCTCCCCAGCCCACCGACAGCTCTATTTTATGCCAACCCACTGGCACCATGTCCAGGTAGCTGATGGCTATCTTGTTAACAAGAGGATTTATGATTTTTTTCCAAGTAGTTCATACTCCACACAATCCTTTTATACAATTGCCAAATTGAAAGGGCTTAAGTACAGTTTTACTACTTAAATATTAGACAAAATAATCTTTATAGCATTTATTGAAAGATGAAAATTGCAGAAAGCTTATAAATACTTCCCTGTATTGGACAAAACTCCTGCAGAATATGAACGTTATTGATCTGAATGTTATATCTGTCTTATGGCCTGTCATATGCAGAGTCCTGTGTGCTCCTTAGCTGCCCCTTTGACAGAAAGGAATCGATCTTGGAGAATGGTTTTGAGAAAGGGTCTGACTTGGGCTTGTTAATGTGCAGGATCACAACATGTTCTTTGAAGGAGGGTAGCCAGAAAACACCTGAGGTTTGTAGACATTCCTCTGCATTTTCTCTTTGGTAAAGTGAAGCACAAGAATTCATAATCATAAACCAAGATAATTTTGTGATACTTTTTTCGTGTTGAAAAATTCTCTCTTCCTTCTTTCATCGTAATAAAATGAGCCATCCTGGCTTAGATCAGCGATCCATTTAGTTCAACATCCAGTATCCCACCATGTCCGTAAGTAACCAGTTACATCACTGTCTAGGAAAGTGCAAGAACAGGCCAAGCATTTGTAATACTTCCTTCTTATATTTTCTTAGTCTTTAGTTATTTCAGCACAGGCACCTCCTGAGCTGGATTGGTTTCTGTGTGTCCCATAGCAGAGGACTCCTCTCACATGAGCAGCTCCCCTGGAAACCTTGTCAATTTTTAGCATTCACAGGGTCATCTCTTGAGGAGCTCTGCAGATCCATACATGTGGGACCCCCAACTTCCCCATAATCTTTTTTAAAGCTGACTCCTAATAGCTTCATTTGTAGTTCTGGTATGAGAGGAGGCAGTGAAATGTTGAATCCTATCCACCCTTTCCACATCACTATGATTTTGTGGCTCTCTGTTGTATTCTCCATCAGTCTTCTCTTTCCCAAACTGAAACATATTGGCTTATGAAGCAGTTCCTCACACAGAAACTGGTCTATGACTTGATTCCTCTTCCTGCCCTACTCTGAAAGTTTTCCAGTTCTGCTCTGTATATTTCTTAAAGATGAGGAGATCAGAACTGTGTGTTGTATTCATGATGTGGATGAGCCATGGATTTATACAGTGAAGTTTTCCTCTTTCTACATTTATAAGGGCATTTTCATTGGTTTTGACTTTTCTATTTGCCTTTAGAAAGAATGGGAGTGAATACTGTTAGGAAATACCATAACAGTTTTAGGAGTTCAGGGGAAAAAGTTGTGCATGTATGCACAGTATATAAGCATGCAACTGTTTATCCACCTTCTGAAATACTTGCTGTATATACGCTTAGGAGCTGAAGAGATCTTTTCCTTGTTTTGGGCTGAGATATTTTTTATAGACTACTGAACACATTTTATGTTGTCCTGGTTTTGGCTGGGATAGAGTTAATTTTCTTTCTAGTAGCTGGTATAGTGCTATGTCTTGGGTCCACTATGAGAAGAAAGTTGATAATACACTGATGTTTTCAGTTGTTGCTCAGTAGTGTTTAGACTAAGTCAAAGATTTTTCAGCTTCTGATGCCCAGCCAGCAGGAAGGCTGGAGGGGCACAAGAAGTTGGCACAGGACACAGCCAGGGCAGCTGACCCAAACTGGCCAACGGGGTATTCCATACCATATGACGTCATGTCTAGTATATAAACTGGGAGGAGCGGGGGTGGGGGGAATCGCCACTTGGGAACTAACTGGGCATCAATCAGCAAGTGGTGAGCAATTGCATTGTGCATCACTTGATTTGTATATTCCAATCCTTTTATTATTATTATTGTCATTTTATTATTGGTTTTATTATCATGATTAATTTCTTCCTTTCTGTTCCATTAAACTGTTCTTATCTCAACCCATGAGTTTTACCTTTTTCCTTCCGATTCTCTCCCCCATCCCACTGGGTGGGGAGGAGTGAATGAGCGGCTGTGTGGTGCTTAGTTGTTGGCTGGGGTTAAACCACGACAGTCCATTTTGGCACCCAACGCGGGGCACAAAGGGTTGAGATAACATCAGATCGGACCAGAATGTGTAAAAACAAATTTGTTACAAGCATTCATTATATTAGTTTAATAGTCGTGAGTCATGATGTCGATTTATGGGCTCTTAGAGTTGTGGCGCTCATTTTTAGAGTTCTGTTATGTATCACCTCACCTGCTGTATGTAGTCCCTGTGCTGCTGCTTATCATCCATGGGAGGTGGATTAAGGTTTTCTCTTTGATGTATTGTATAATACTGGCTTATGGTATGATAAAATCATCGGTCGTGGGACTAATCCGGTATTTGCACTCAGCACTGTCATCACCTCCACACTTCGGGAGCCATCTGTGTGAAACTATTAATAAGTACACCCTTTACCTTTCCTCCTTGGACAGCCAATCTGTGGGTGAGGCATCTTTCTTCCTCTTTCTCTTCTCCTCCAGTCTAATTACAATGGCATCTGAGAATATTGAAAAATTTGAATATCCTTGGGATGTTGAAACCAGCACGGTCCTACTGTTAGGAACTAGCATGTTCCTGAATGTGGTTCAGGTCTTGTTTAGGGTTAAACAACTATTTAAGAAGATCACTCAGAGATCTGCCCCAAGGCTGGATAATTATGAGTGGCAGGTTGTGTGGGGTAGTATGGGCAAATGCCTAGGGCAGTGGGCACCTCCAGGGTTTTGGAACTTCACCCTTGAACAAGTGCAGAATCCTGAAAAACTAGTAGAACATTTGGAAAAAGTATGCTGTCATCCCAACAATTGGGAGACACAAATTGCTGCAATGCTCTGGGGCCTGGCCCATCCCTATCGAGCCCTGTTCAACACTGTTCAGTACCCTCAAGGGGAAGAGAAGGTATGTGGATCTGACAACAAGGCAACAGGCACTGCGGCCACTCCAACCCCAGCAACAGGCACTGCAGTTGAACCAGTGAACCAACCCACACCAGTATCAGTTGCCCCCATACAGAAGAAGAAATATAAAAAAAAAATCAGTTTGCTTAGCGAAGGATGGAGATGAACCAGGGTCATCAGGAGGAAGAGGCAGAACCAGAGGTAATCGCCCGATCCCTATCCCTGAGTGAGCTGCGGGATATGTGAAAAGACTTCAGCAGTCATCCAGGTGAGCACATTGTCACCTGGCTGCTCCGATGCTGGGATAACGGGGCTAGTAGCCTGGAATTAGAGGGTAGGGAAGCCAAGCAGCTGGGATTGCTTTCTAGGGAAGGTGGCATTGACAAGGCAATTGGAAAAGGGACACAAGCCCTCAGCCTCTGGAGGCGGCTCCTGTCAAGCGTGAAGGAAAGGTACCCCTTTAAAGAAGATGTTATATGTCGATCAGGTAAGTGGACCACCATGGAGAGAGGTATCCAATATCTGAGGGAATTAGCCATAGTAGAGATGATTTATTATGACCTGGACAATGCACAATTGCCCAAAGATCCAGATGAAATCCAATGCACACGACTCATGTGGTGGAAGTTTGTACAGGGTGCACCATCGTCCTATGCCAACCCACTGGCAATAATGACCTGGAAAGATGAAGAGGGACCAATGGTGGATGAATTGGCTAGCTGACTCTAGCAATATGAAGAAAGTCTCTCTTCCTCCCTACAAGCCTGCATTTCTGCTGTGGAGAAGCTGCCCTGGGATTTCCAGCAATTCAGAGAGGATAAGTCCTACACCCCACCTGTATGGACCAATGTCTCAGCTATCAGGAGTGAGAGTTCCTCTGCCCAAGAGAGAGAATATAGAAGGTACACACCATGGGGTACCCTGTGGTTTTACCTGTGTGACCACAGAGAGGACATGAGGAAATGGGATGGAAAACCTACCTTGGTCCTAGATACACAGGTACGTGAGTTGCGAGGAAAAACAACCACAAAATGGGATTCTTCCAGGGAAAATGCCGCTTCAGTTTCCAAACAGAGTAGAAGAGGTGATCCTACTTCTGATCCTCTTGAAGAGACTTCTAAGTCAGTTTTACAAGAAGTGAGTAACGGATACTCTGAGCAGGATTAGAGGGGCCCTGCCTCCAGCCAGGTGGAGGAAATGGACAACCGCATTTATTGGACTGTGTGGATTCAATGGCCTAGCGCATCAGAATCCCACAGGAGTACAAGGCTCTTGTGGACACAGGTGCACAGTGTACCCTAATGGCATCAAGTTATAAAGGCACAGAACCCATCTGTATTTCTGGTGTGACAGGGGGATCCCAACAGCTAACTGTATTGGAGGCTGAAGTAAGCCTAACTGGGAATGACTGGCAGAAACACCCCATTATGACTGGCCCAGAGGCCAGCGTATCCTTGGCATAGACTGCCTCAGGAGAGGGTATTTCAAGGACCCAAAGGGGTATTGGTGGGCTTTCAGTATAGCTGCCTTGGAGATGGAGGGAATTAAACAGCTGTCTACCCTGCCTGGTCTCTCTCAAGACTCTTTGATTGTGGGGTTGCTGAGGGTTGAAGAACAACAAGTGCCAATTGCTACCACGACGGTGCACCGGCGGCAATATCGCACCAACCGAGACTCCCTGATTCCCATCCATATGCTGATTCGTCAACTGGAGAGCCAAGGAGTGATCAGCAAAACTCACTCACCCTTTAACAGTCCCATATGGCCAGTGTGAAGGTCTAATGGGGAGTGGGGACTAACAGTTGACTATCGTGGCCTGAATGAAGTCACACCACCAAGTGCTGCTGTTCCAGATATGCTAGAACTTCAATACGAAGTAGAGTCAAAGGCAACCAAGTGGTATGCCACAACTGACATCACTAATATGTTTTTCTCAATCCCTCTGGCAACAGAGTGCTGGCCACAGTTTGCTTTTACTTGGAGAGGTGTCCAGTACACCTGGAATCAACTGCCCCAGGGGTGGCAACACAGCCCCCCATTTGCCATGGACTGATCCAGACTGCACTGGAGAAGGGTGAAGCTCCGGAACACCTGCAGTACATTGATGACATCATCGTATGGGGTGACACAGCAGAAGAAGTTTTTGAGAAAGGGACGAAACTAATCCAAATCCTTCTGAAAGCTGGTTTTGCCATAAAAGAAAGTAAGGTCAAGGGACCTGCACAGGAGATCCAGTTTGTAGGAATAAAATGGCACGATGTACGTCGTCATATTGCAATGGATGTGATCAACAAAGTAGCAGCTATGTCTTCACCGACTAATAAAAAGGAAACACAGGCCTTCTTAGGTCTTGTGGGTTTTGGAGAAAGTATATTCCAAATTACAGTCTGATTGTAAGCCCTCTCTATCAAGTGACCTGGAAGAAGAACAATTTTAAATGGGTCCCTGAGCAACAACAAGCCTTTGAACAAATTAAGCGGGAGATTGTTCATGCAGTAGCCTTTGGACCAGTCCGAGCAGGGCAAGATGTTAAAAATGTGCTCTATATTCTCTCCCCCATCCCACTGGGGGGGGGGGGAGTGAGTGAGCAGCTGCGTGGTGTTTAGTTGCTGGCTGGGGTTAAACCACGACATATGTGTACAAGAAAACACCATTCAGCCTCACTAACTTTCCCTCTGCTCTATGCTACTGTCACCATCATCCCCGTTGCTTCCAGCCATGTTAAGATGCATATGAGCAGTGCTCCTGCTCCATATACCGGTTCTATTCTTTGGAACATAGAGCTATCAAATACAAACTAATGCAAACTTGTTTTTCATATCAGCTTAGGCGTCTGCTTGCTTTACAAAGACATTTGAGGTAAAATGCATATAAAAATGTGCAGATTATCCTTTTTGCTATATTGATTAACTATAGAGTAGATGGATTGGTTTTCTTAGCATTATTGTAGCTGTATTTGATAGGAGATGTAGCACTGTAGCACAAATATTAGTGTAGTGCACATTATGTATTTATGTGATTTAGTTTTACACTAAATACTAGTTCTGCACAAGCTTTATACTAGTAAGCTTTTACCTTATTGTTCTGTGGTAGGCAAAATGAATAATTGGAAATGTAATTCCAAGCTTCACTGGCAGCAAGAACAGTGCTTGTTTCCTAAGCAGTATGCTGTATAGGCATGTCAAAGCATTACTGATTCTTCAATATCGCTGGCTGTATGATGCTCTGAACATATTTCTCAAGAGGATAATGAACAGCAGGCTGTTCATATCAGCGCTTTTTTTTTTTCTTTAGGTTTGCTGTATTCTTCACAACAGAATTTCTTTGTTTTATCTTGCTGCTGAAGCAGCTGTTCTGCTTTACTTTGGTGCCCCATCCCACTTGATGGGTTCTGAAAGACATGGTGGTAGTCTATTTATTTTCCTCACTATATAAAGATACAAGCTCAAATCCAGATTCAATTCTACTCTACAGTTCCACTTTGAGGACATGGGAACTCTCTCTCTTTCTCTTGCTCTGATTTCCAAAGAATTTGGTGTCAATGAAAAAGGTCCCCCAGATAACACAACTACTACACTTTCTAGAAGGCAAATGAGGTTATGGTTAACCTGATTTGTATTTACCATGAACTAACTCTGTCAAGCTGTTCCAGTGAAATAAATGCCAGGGGATTTTCTTATAAGTGTTACTCCCAAGAGACGTTGGGATGAAGCAACTTATGACTAGATAGGGTCTGTATTATCTCCTTATCTGCAGAGCTGGGATTTTGTTGGAATTCATTCAGTATGTAAATTCACAGAGTTAAACACATGGCAAACTACAGGTATTTCCCCTGATTTGCAGCAGTGTTCCCGAAAGGCTCTCTCTCCTGCTTTTATCCATGTTCTTCAATACTCCAACAGAGACTATTTGTCTACAGCCATGTAGAATTTAGCTGAATTTGAGAACAGTTACACAGCAAAAAATCAAATAACATTTAGCAAAATATCTCTGCTGGATGCATAAAAACCAGCGCCCCCCCCCCCCCCAATAAAAAAAAAATTAAGAAGGTACTGAGTTTTTAGGTTAATTTCAATAAAACCCTGCTGATGTTCTTTAGAACCTGATTGGTTGAGTCTCTATAAGGGATGTTAATAGTCTGGATTTTCCACAAAGGAAAAGTTGTTTTCCATGGCACTAGGCAATGACTGTTTAGTTTACCAAATTCTACCCAACATTTCCTATTAGCCAATGTCTGATTTGAAAAGTCAAAAATATTTCTTGGGGACCTCAACTAAATATAATGAAAAATCAGTTCACAACATTTCTTTGATGTTTTGCCTAAAACCAATGAAGAATATTAGTTAGAATGCTGATGTCATTCCATACTGAATTATTCTTTTGATGGAAAACATCAGCACTATAGTTCTGCTTATTATATCACTTTGTATGCCCTATGCACATAAAATCAGAGATACTATTGCAGAAGCTGTTGGCCTTAATTTAGTACAAAAGCAGGATTTTTTATACTTTCCTTCTAGCAGGGATTAAAAAAAGTATTTAAAACAATTTCGTGACCTTTTTGGTTCAAGAATGGCATATTCATGTACAAACCAATAGAACCACATAACTTTGCTACTTTTTGAGGTTAAAATTACATTATTTTCAGGCATTATTTAAAAGGGTGCTATCCACAGTAGCATTAGCAGCTGTAAAACTTCCAAGTGAATGAAACCATGCATAGGAAAATTGCTGATACTTTATTCAAAGAGGATGTAGGCTACTGATCCCTGAATAGCCAAACATTATAGAATAAGGTGAGGATAGAGAAGAAGATGAGAGGATGAGGATTTCTTTTTGCTTAAGCTGGTAAGATTTAGAGCAAAGGGTGAAACATTTGTACATTTGGATGGAAGCTGCCAGAGGGGTTTTGGGGCTCCAAATGAAGAGGAGAGAGAACTGAGTGCATTTTTGGTGAAGGTTTGTTGTCAGCTCTCTTGGGAGCGGTGTATGACAGAGCTATTGAGCTGCAGGTCAGCAGTTTAAAAATAGACAGCTTCCACAGGAGTGGGGCATTGCTTCTGCTTCTATGACATGATTTTGGTGCACAACCAGTCCTCTCCCTCCATCTCCCCGGGTGCCACAGAAACTAGCAAGACCATTCAGAAGAACATTTAGCCCTTCCCATGTACATGAGTAAAAGAGGACATCACTCATCAGGCCTATGAAGCCAAGACTATCTCAGTTAATCAAATTTCCTGTTTGTTCTGAGGGAAATGAACAAGAAAATGAACTGATATGCCTCACAAGTAAGTTTCAACTTATTAATTAAAAAAATAAAAAATCAAAGTGAGACTTTTTATGTTTGTGTTTTTAAACCAAAGTTTCTGAAGTGATGCCTGCATGATCGGGGTAGAAAGCCACATGTCATCTCTGCCCATGCTCGAGGGCAGCAGGGAACAGAGCCAGGTCAGGTGTCAACAGTAGGCAGACAGGGCAGGACTTACCAACTGCACTAAACTGTTCCTGTATCAGCCAGCTCTGGCTTCTGTCCGAAGAGCAAGAACAGAGAATGGAGTTAACGATGTGCATGAAAGCCCCTGCACATGACCCTGGAGACCTGTGGCAAAGTACTAAGGTTTTGGCGAGTTGTTTACTTTTTGCTTTAGATGACGACAAATTCTGTATTTTGAATCTATCCCCCTCTTTTGCTGCAGAAACTGAATGTGAACAAAAGGGAAAAGAAAAATTATAGGAGTGAATATAAAAGAAATGCTAAATTTGAAATTAAATGAAGTTCAGATAATCATCTGTCACTCAGTTTCCCAGTATTATCCCTTAATAACCTTATTGTCTCTTTGCCTATTTGCTTCTTATCTATTTAAAGCAGTTGTTTATCATTCACAGCCTGATTGGTTCATCATCTATGTACTTCCAAAAGAAAGGGAAGATAATATCCCTAGGACCCAGATAGTTTTTCCTCCTTTTTGTTCCATTAGTTGATGAGAAAGTGGGCAATTAGCATACACCCCCACCCCACCTCCCCCACCCCCTGCTTTGCTAGCACTAGATTAAACATGGCCTTGAAATACAGGGCTTGGAGCCAAATCCATCCTTCCCAAAGTTTGGATGAGCTCAGATTTGGGCTTTAGGCTTTAGCTGGCAAAATGCTAATTCCAGGCTAGCAAGGCATAAAGTCCAGGAAAAGCACAGCCTTTTTGTTTCAAATGAACAACTGAGAGACACTGAGGGTCCCAACTGTCAATTGCTTAACATATTTAGTGTGGGGAGTATTCTGGGCTCCCATAAGGCCAGAATTAAGTGCTATAATGTGCTTAAACACATGCTGAATTTGAAGAGACCAAAGAACCCTGAGCCTGGCACAACTGACCCCAAGAAGTTACTGCTGCGGACACCTACAAACACATTCATCTTCACTCATGGAGTTGTTCAAATACAGTCAGTAGGTCTGGCTTTACTAGGCAGTAAGTAAGTACATGCACATGTGCTCTAAGAATGAAGACTTAAGGTTTGAAATAGCACTTTTGGAGATAGCTAAATAAGGGACGATATTTTACTTTGTGTCAGCCTGTTTTTAGACATATTGGTGCACTCAGGACTGGCAGCATTGCTGCAGAGCCATCTCAGTGTTAAACCACACATATGAACTGAAGCTCTGTCCCAGCTGTGTGTGTAAGGATGCTCCACCCAGACCCAGCAGTAAATTGGTGCTGGGCTGTTTGAACTCATGATGGATGTCAGCCATACTACTCTTTGGTGTGCTGTTGGTCACAGAAATAAATTTGCTTTACTAAATAGATTTAAGTGGGCAAAGGGCTATGGGGTGGTAACCCATATGTGTCAGCTTCTCCTGTACAGATGAGAATAAATATCATGTTGTAGTGGGTTGACCCTGGCTGGGTGCCAGGTGCCCACCAAAGCCGCTCTATCACTCCCCCTTCTCAGCTGGACGGGGGGAGAAAATATAACAAAGGGCTTGTGGGTCAAGATAAGGACAGTTTAATAAAGTGAAAGCCAAGGTCGCGCGCGAAAGCAAAGAAAAACAAATGATGTTATTCTCTACTTCCCATCAGCAGGCGATGTCTAGCCACTTCTTGGGAAGCAGGGCTTCAGTACGCGTAGTGGTTGCTCCGGAAGACAAAAATGCCCCCCTTCCGTCTCCCTTTACTTAGCTTTTATATCTGAGCTGACGTCATATGGTATGGAATATCTGTTTGGTTAGTTTAGGTCAGCTGTGCTGGTTATGTCCCCTCCCGAGATCTTGCCCTGCCCCAGCCTGCCATTGAGGAGGGGGGCAAAAATGTTGGAGAGCCAGCCTTGATGCTGTGCCAGCACTGCTCAGCAGTAGCCAAAACACTGGTGTGTTATCAACACCTTTCTAGCTACTGATGCAGAGCACAGTGCTATGAGGGCTGCTATGGGGAGAATTAACTCCATCTCAGCCAGACCCAATACACATGTACCAATCCCACAAACACGTAAATCTTGCCTTTGCCATGTGGCTCTTGCCTGTGTTTCTTTGGCACAGTGTACAGGAACACTTTGAGGTATTTGACACACATTAAAATGGGAAATGTTATTGAGTTAAATATGAGTAAAACCTGATAACAGAGCCACTGCTGCACCTACCCTCCCTTCAGGTACTCTTATATGAAATTAAATATTGATTGGTTATGCTGTTCTTGGATCCTCAGTTTTCAGTCTGATCTGTAATAGCAATATTGTGTGCAACGTCTGGTGGGTGCTGGCTGAAGGACGGTTTGATGGGTTCAAGTATCTGTGAGATGATAGCTTGGGATTGTATTATAGGTTTCAGGATCTCAGGTGGATTTTGATGCAATAGCTGAAGAAATTACCCCGGCAGATCATCTGGCAGGGATTTGGGATGCAAAGGCCTGAGCTATTTTAAACCAAACCAGAATGGATGGCACTTTCACTCACATGCTGGGCTGTGAGCAAGGTGGTTGGATAGCATGGTCAGCTGTGGCATTGGTGGGGTTGGTAGCCTTGGGCAGGTGGGGTGGGAGGATGGAGGGGACAGAAACCGCTGCTGCTGCCGCCCCACCATGGGCTGTCAGACGTAACGAGGGGTAGGGTCTGGGAAGTGTCGCCTTGTGCACCGAGTCAGAGTGAACTGGGATGACTGAAATGCCCCACTAATTCATCACCTCCAGGAGTGGGATCTGTAGCAATTCTTGAACTATGGCAGCTTAGCAGGCTGAAGTAAACAAAAATTGTGTTTCCTACCCCAAGCTGTAAACTGTGGAGATGGGAGAGCTGTCACAAGACTGCTCAGCCGTGGTCTGAGCTGGTGCTTTGGGTGCAGGACCAGATGAACACCCTGGGGGGGGGTGGGGGGCAACTGATCCAGCCTAATAGTGGGAAATCAGTTCTTTTTTCCCCAAAGTGGTAGATATTTCTGTCGAAGCAGTGAACCAGTTAACGGTGCTGACACTTGAACGAGGGCCCTGGGTTTCTGGAGGAGCACCCCACAGCTGACCCCACTTGAAGCCCTCTCTGGTGTTCGCAAAGCTGCCGCTGAGAAAGGCATGTGGCTCCGAGGTTCCTCCCTGTGCATTCACAATTGTATAACATTCCTCTTTCAGATAAAGCAACTGTTTACATGGAAAATTAATGTTATTCACATTTTTTTCTTCTGTGTTTTTTTTACCCATCTTTTAATGTGATTTAACAGCTGGAGATGAGGAGAAGGCAGCACCAGGAGAGCAGCCAACTCTCTGCAGACAGGCAGAGAGTGCTCTGGGGACTACCACTGGTCCATGGATGACAGATGGGAACTTATGGTCTATAACTTAACAGATGGATCACAGCTCTGTTTTTTACTTGCATGGAGAGAATCAAATGATTATGGGGGGGCTAAATAAAAGCAGCTAATCAGAAAGATCTGTGATTCAGTGTAGTGATTCGGGAGGATGTCATTTGCAGGGATGAAAACCTTGTGGCAGTGACTAATGTGTAAAAGCAATGGCAAGAAAGACGTATTATTGCCCTGATTCACATTCCGTAAAACTATATTTCATCAGATAAGCATTTTTTTCTTTGTCTGCCACTCACAAACACATTTTTTTTTTCTGTGAAGAGACATGATTTTTGGTTCAGAAAGTGAATTTTTAATTTACTGTGGAGACTAAAATAGAGATGTAATGTTATATTTTGATGTGACATGCTAGATATACATTTTTATATATGCATGTATTTATTACCTCACCCAAAACTATTTTCTGTATTTGCTTTACCAGCTACCACTAAATTGACAAAATCAACAAGAACTTTTGTGACCTCTGTCAATCCCTGACCCTTTGCACCATAGTGGGACATGGCACATTTGTGTATCTGTCATTGCTCATAACGTGCTGGCTTTTTTTCTGCATTTCATGAATGCCTGTCATGGTAAGAGATACTTTTTGCTATCATTATCTTTATTACTATGAAACATACAGCAACAGCACACATGGAATACATTAAATACTTTGATGTCTGCATTTCTTAGTAGCCTTCAAGACCTTTCATTGTTACAAAACTTAGCAAAAATAAATGGGATGCAGCAAAATCATTCCGGGTAATGGAAATCCCAAAGAGTATTGTAAATTCCCCCTTCCCTTCTCCCCAATTTACTTATCAGGCTCTAAGACAAAGTGTAGTTTAAGGCACTGCAGCTTTCAATGGATGAAGTTATTTCTCTTTTGCCAGGCTGTCATGGCACATTCAAAGTTACTTCTGAGCAGAAGTGTGGTTGCTTGTGCTTTTTTTTTTTATGTGATACTTTCTTTTCCAGGACCAAGATGTTGAGTTTTTCCTTATAATTTTCCCACCTTTGCTCCAGAGGTATGTTTTACTTTAATAACCTGGGGTTTTTTTATACCTAGATTTCTGAAGGAAATAAGACCTTTGCAGTCCTACTGTGTGTGCATGCACTTGTATCACACTCCCTATAAGAAGTTTGGAACTTGCTCAATTTCAACACCCTTTAGCAGAACGGTGGAAACCTCTCAGCTGGTAAGTTCCTACAAGACTTAGGAGATCAGGCGCCCATGTAGATAGAAAGGCTAAGTGGCTCACCCTTTATCAGACATCAGAATCCACAGAGGAGAGTAAAGACACAGAAACCTGAAATTTGAGTTTCATTAATTCTGCTCTTTATCAAATTGCTCATCTTTAGAAACTTTCCCAGTGTCATCCCTTCAAAGCTTTATTAATCCTGAAAGCTGTTACAAACCTTACTTTCAGCACGAAAAATGGGCAAAACTATGACTCCTGACAATTACTAAATTATAATGAAACAGGACTTGTGCCCCTTTCACAAAAATGCTGAATAAGTTCATCAGGATCGGGGCTGCAGCATTGGAAAGAACTCCAAAAGTTACTCATTAAGATGGGTCAGAAAGGAAGCTGCACATGAGCGTGGTGACTGCTGCAGTTGTGTGTGACATTCACAGTGAAAAATTAACACATCTTTATGAGGGCACTTTCAGGGGAGAACGCAGGGAGAAATAGCAAAGGTGCAATATTAAAGACCGGCATAAATTACACATTCATCTTCTTTTGCCGACTTGTGTGAATTCAACATTGCGTATTCTTATTCGACAGGTGTGTCATAGTTTACAGGGTGATTAAAAGAGGGAGGAAAAGAAGTCTCCAGGAGAACACAGACATGAACCTAAGGAGAAGAAACACTAGGAGAACTACTTAAAATACTTGTTTAGTTAAAAGATGGCAGTGTTTGCAAGAAGAAAGAATAACACCTAACATGACGTTGTCAGTAGACTTAACACTGTCCTATGATTGAGTGTAAAAAAAGCAAGCCATAAATATGAAGTAGCTGTCTCTCACTTAAGCCTAACAGACCATTAATACCTTCTGTACTGCAATTTTGGATCCCTCCTGAACAGTGCAGAAAAAAAGTTGAGCATTACTGGCTCTGTGTGGTGGGAGAAGTTAGAAATATTTCATTTCAAAGCACCTCTCTCTCCTAGAGAGATTTTTAACAAATTGCAGAAGTTGTTATACTCAGCAGCTTCAGTGTTTTCTTTTTCCCCAAACCATGGCAGTCTGTATTGTATTCGGGACTCTAATTGGGAACCTCTTAGGAATTCGAGTATCTTCTCATGCCGCTCATGATATCCTCTCCTTGTGTATGCTTGAGAGAGTGAAGTTGTTCTTTAATGGCTGACCATAGCAAGAGTCCTGTTAGACCTTACTGTGGCACATTTACTCCCATGCAGGTAGTCTCCATTCAAGACACAATAATGCACATGAGAATAAAGAATCACAGCAAAATGTAGGCTGGAAGGGATCTCTGGAGGTCATCTAGTTCAGACTCCTGCTCAAAGTTGGATCAGGTCCCCCAGGACCTTGTTCGGTCAAGTTTTGAAACTCTCCAGGATGGAAATGCCACAACCTTTCTGGGCCACCTACTGCACTTGTACTCACTCTTGTGATAAAGGATTTTTTCCTTAAAGGTTCATATTCATTCCCTGATCTGTTCTCCGTTGCTGGTCTGTGTGCTTATGGTGATTGATTTTGCACTGGGAGATTATGCAGGAGTTTGAACAAAAGATCTCTAGAGCTAAAAGCATGCAAACAGTTGCTTGAGCTACAGTTGCCACTTAGAAGTGGCAGCTAGGATAAGTACTATCCTTTGTGGACTGGGCACAGTCAGAGACTAGTAATAATTCCTATAGGGTTTCTGTGACTCAGGACCCTGAAGAAGCTTTCTTTTAACATCATTTCCAGACACTCCAGCTTTGGTAGCTAGAGGTACATGGGATCACATTGGAATGTTTTCCATGGAAATGCACAAATGGGAACTTGGAGTAGTTTTGACGGAGCCTCAAAACTTTGTCAGTCTCCTGACCTGCACTCCCAGGAGAGGAGGGAACAGAGCAATTCAGGGTGATGAACCATCATGGAGTCTGAAGTAGCACTCTGTTTAGGAGGGAGGTGGGGTGATCCTCCAGTCAAAGCCATGTGTCCTGGGTAACTGTAGGAAAAAAGGATTTGGGCTGTAGTTGTGCTTCATTTAATTTAACCTGAGAACATCAGGAATGAATAGGATGTTGATGGTAAACCTTACCCCAGGGATTTCATGAAAGACAGGGACTAGCTTCACAAGGGGGGAGGAAGCACAGTGACTACTCCCTTGAGGAAGCTGGAATAAATAGGGAAAAACAGCGTGCAAAACATGTCTGTAGCTGGACATAAATTGTCCATAGGCAGAAGTAGCTGACCTATAAGAGCAGAGGGCCTGGGTGCGTGCTGGCATTTATGGAAAGGTTCAGATGTTTGAGCTGCTCTGGGGGAGGTTTGTCTGTGCTAGTGTGGACAGAGAGGAAATCTGGCAATTTGACTAGTGTGTGAACAAAAGGAAGGATAGAGAGAAAGTGTGGAGAACCAAGCTTGGCTAACACAGCTTTCCACTTTGTTCTGTGCTTCTGGGGTGCTTAAGTATATTGGCCTCCTGTTAATGTGGAAATTATATCATGGCTTGCACTCTCAGTTGCATAACATCTCTGTGGCATGACTGCTGTTGTTTACTGACAAATATTATCAGGAATGTCTCTTGTGTATGTTTTTTAATCCATTAATGCAGTTTGGCAGCTGGAGAAAAAGAAGGTCAGCCAGCTCCCCATGGACTATGGGCAAATGCTCCTTAGGCTGTAGTGGGAAGACAATTGCATGTTTAATACAAATCTGTGTAATTGGAAGGTCTACTGTGTTTGGGGATGTGGACACTGGCAGTCATAATCAGTGTTTCCCTGAGGCTTTGTGGTTATATGGCATTATCTAACACTTGATTGCACACTTTACTGCAATGTGGGAAAATCTTCAGAGTGAATGGCCTGTAAAACTCAACATCCAGGCCCACTGTGACCTGGTATTTTCTTGAAATTCAATATGACTATTGCCATTTTCATGTTGGGTTCATCAATCTCTCTTTCTAATAACTCTCTGGAAGTCACATACAGTTTGTATTTCATACTTACATTGAATTGTTCCATTAGTACATCATGAATTTTTGTTTTGATCTGTATTAAATCTTCAGTAAAATATATTATTAATTATTCATTGGTCGAAGATATGTTACCATCTTTTCCCAAGATGCATTCAGATTTTGCTATATCTCAGCAGTTTAAGGGTTAGCAAATCTCAGTATAAATCCCTTTTTCTCCCATTGCCCAAATGCATTAGTTCACATTTTTTCTGCTAGTGAATGAAAGACATAACCTACCTTATGCAAGCTGTTTTAATGCACTGTAAAACAAATACACAAGCATAACAAAAATCTGTGTTTCACTTTGTTTCAAACCCTTGTTTCTTCCTTTGATCATTCACATAAGAGAGGGAAACAGACCTTGGAGGTACTTTCCACCTTTGGATATGTGTTCCCAAGCCCACCTGCCTTACTGGGAGCAGCTGCTATGCTTTTCATCCCAGGGATCTGCCTCATTCCGCTCAATCCATTGCTCAGGTCGCTTTACTAAAGAGGTAGGGCAGCTAGCAGTGCTGCACTGGTGACCATGCAATGCAGAAGGGAAAGGTTGGGGAGATCTACTGATCCAGCATTTTGTCACTATGATGGCGAGCTCTCCTTTGCTCTCTGCTTGTCCTCAGCACATCACATCCCACTTTAGTTCATTGCCGTGGGCATGTGCCTACCCCGTGTTCCCTCGCAGGTGAAATGCTTCGTTCACATGCTCAACAGCCAGACTAATGCCAGCTGGTGCCAACTTCACCTGTGAATGTGGGCATCTCCTGGTCTGAATGTCCTCACTGTGTGATACCCTTTGTACAGCTGATTAAAATCAGTGCCTGTTGTGAGCAGGCTGTATTTGGGATCCTGGCCTAGTCCAGCCTGCAGGTTCCCTCCCAAGTTGGACATCAGTGCACAGTTCGGCCCTTGTCCACACACACCATGTAGCTTCTTTTGCAGATGCCCCTTTAGAAGATGGTTGCTGCAGACTGTAGTGCTGATGCCACATAAATGCAAGACTTGCTCTTCATAGCATTGCTAAATCTCTCTAGGCATACTTGAGATGAAGTAATGATTTTTCATATTTTGCTTTAAAAGATGAAAGAAGATGCTGCTGTGCTGTCTTCCAGGCCCAAGACTGACTAGAAAGGTAATGAAGGTTTAACCTCCCACACAAGCCCTAGCTGGTACATTGTGTGCTCCCAAGCTGAGCCGCTGCTTCCTCCTTTCTCCAGTGAGATCAGCACAGCCCCTTCTCTTCTCCCCATCATTTTAGGCACCAGAATTTTGCACTGTGAGAGTGGTTAATTTCATCATGGAAATAGGAAACAAATGTCTACGTACTTAATCTTATTCCCTTCTTTATATAGAATTGCCTCTGGATCTTTTTAGTAATAATTATCTAGCACAAACCAGAACTTTTTATAATGGAGTGGAGAAAATACCCAGACAAATCTTAACTAGTTGTAGGATGGATTCACTGATGAAGAAATTCCCTAGAGCTGCTCTGTTCTGTGATCTTTGTTTCTAACAGTGTTTTAATCCTTCTTATGAAGTATATCTTGAATGAAGTGGCACCTGTTGTAATAGTATTATTTGAAGATATACAGAGATGAGAGGGTCTGCTAACAGTAATGACATCACGTAGCTTTTACATCCCAGCTTTTCAAGATCTGCATAAACTGCTAGAAATCACTTTAACAAAACATAATCCAAACACGTGAAATGAAAGAAGAGACCTGAGAGGTGATTTGCATAAAGAGAGACCTGCCTGTTTATCACACACAGCAACAAGACAAGATCGCAGCAGCAGTTTTTCTGTCCAGGTGCACTTGAAAGTATTCACCTTTGTTCAGATTTTTTTTTTTGTCTCAGTTCTTAAAGAAATGTTAAAAAAAAAAAAACAACAGACACACACACACAGGAACACAAGTGCTGGCTCACTTCTGCCAGCAAGACTGGTAATTCCAGTATTGATGAGCCAAGGAATTAAAAGGGTTGGTGTGAAGTTGCTGCAAATGGGATTTTTTTACACAGCTTTGGTTTAGCAGCAATTTAGGATTTATTAATATTTTTGAGATAGATCACAAGATTAGATGGTATACTTTTAACAGTACTTAATCAATCATCAGCCAATCTAACAGACTGATTCGATGGAATTTATTACAATCAAATTTGTGACTTAGTTAAAGATTTGAAAATGGCAAGGATCACCTGAAACTTACAGCAGGGTTGCACACACAGATGGAGGTTAAATCAAATCACACACATGCACAGACAGAAAAAATAGTTCTGAACCAAACCACACAGTCAGGCAAATAGTTCCAAACCAAACTGCAAATGCACACACACAGATAAAACAGCTCTGAACCAAATTTTACCGCCCCCCCCCCCGAGGTTAAGCTATGATTAAAATTTCCCTTTTGTTAATTTAATGAATTACTTTTATGTGCTGACATTAATCAACGGACGGTCAGTAAACCTTGCAAAATCAGGCCTTTAATTCCTTGCAAAATCACTGATGGACGATCTTTCAATCCTCACGAAATCTACCCTGAGAGGTGTCCCAGCTCAGGGGGAGATACTGGGTCACACAGCCCGCTGCAGTCCTGGAGAGCTCAAAAGGTCTCACCCTGGATGGCTATTTATAGGGTCTCAAGATGACTGGCTTTGGTCATTATTTTCCATTCTGGCCACAATTCGTGCTGAGTCATTCTGATATACAATTCAGGTAGCAGATGGCCCAGGTGTGGCCAGGGGGTGCCTGAGACCCAAAAGTTGACCGTACTCAAGTTTTTGTTTTGTGAGCCCACTCTCTTTCACACATTCCCAATGTTACCTGTCACATGAGAGACGACATAAGTAAGTGGAAGTACCAAAGGTCCCTAACAGTGTTTGCTCTTCTTCTTTTACCTGCAGGTAGCTGATCGCTTGCAAGGGCAGCTGCTGTTGCAGAGCACTGGCTGTGTTTCCAGGCTGAGCCATGCACAGTGAAGGTTGCCAGTCCTGTGCTCTGTTGCACAGTTCTCAGCTTTTTTAGTTTGAGATCTTTCCACTCCATCTCTCCTCCATTTCTGTCATATTCTGCCCCTGCTGCATAGTTTGCATTTATTTGCATAAAAGGCTTACTTTTACAACTGCTTACATAAATGCATATTCAGTTTCCCCCTAACTCATTCTATGCATCATCATGCACTTATGGTTTATACTCTTCACAGTCCCTGGCATCACTACAATGTTGTTCCTCCATGAAAGTACTTTTTAGCAGGTGAGCTATGGGGGTTGTAGCACAGCAGTGCTGCTAACCTGTGCAATTGTAACACCAATCTCACAGTGTTGTGAGCTTGTGGCTCTAAAGCTCTGGCTTGTGGCAGACATGTAAATGTGAGTCTTCCAACTTACCTGTAACAGAAAGGGGTGTATTGTTCCAGCTGTCTTAGTGACAAAAAGAAGAACCTGAAAAGTAAACATCAGAATATCCTCAATGAGAGGAAAATAAAAAGAATTTCAAAAGAATTTCACTTCTACCAGTCCTAGCTTGTTTTCCTAAGTAAAGGAAGCAGAAGTGATCATTTATTTGTTTTGTGTAAGTTTGCAAACCTTGTGTACACTATGTAATCCTTCACTAGTTCTGTGCAGGCTGCTGAATGCTTAATGAACAGACAGTGAGATTAAAAAAAGAAAAAGCAAAAAAAAAGGGTCAGCTGATAAAGCTCTGATTATTATCAGCCAGCTGGCAGTCACCCCTGGGGCACTGGCCGGCAGGAGCACTGCTGTGGAGGTGAAGTACTGGAGCATATGTGGGTAGAGGGAGGATTTTTGTAGTAGTGTTTAGGGGACAAAGAGCAACCAGCCAGAGGAAGCAGAGATCATTAGTTACATGAATATGCTGCTTGTGGAACAGTGTTTTTATGACGTCCTGACTTGTGAGGCCTGAGTCATGATTTTGGAAACCTTCATGTTGGCAGTAGAGGAGCTGATGGACCCACATGTACAATCTCTACTTGGTGAACTTTGGGTTAAAAATCTTCTGTAGCCTCTTCATGTCGCACCTGTTCAGGGGGAGAGAGCATCAGCTACAACCTCAAGCCCCCAGGCATGCTGTGACCGTATGTTGCCACGTAGCATCCGTCACCATCCATGTCTGTTCTGACATTGTATAAAACCCCCTGAAAACAGCTTTCTTACCAAATCCAATCCTTTGTCAGCCCATAAAAATGGATTAAGACAGAGAGAGTTGACAGACTGAACAAATACAAGGATATCCCAACAGTTTCAATCCCTGGATTTGGGGAGCAGTGATTTTAATAATAGATATTGATATTAGAAGGGAGAGGGGATGTTTCAAAGCTGACAAGAGTCTGGTAGTTCTCTCCTTTTCACCTTGAAGCTCTTTTTGATAAACCATAAAAATTCCCTTACATTTACTATCACATTAAGATTGATTTTCCCCTGTATTTTTCAAGCTGTCCTTTATTGCATGATTATGATTAAAATAGAATAAAATATAATGCCTCAATGATTCTTCATTTTTTTCTGGCATACTTTCTGTGCCTCTCTTTAAATCCCTTGCTTTTAATTTAATCCACATTTTATACCTTGTACATGTAAATTTCCTTGCTCCTTTACACTTATCCTGAGTGCCAATATGAAATGGGCCTACAAGTTTGCATTTTCATTGTCACTAGCCTCTAAGTGTGTTTGTTAGGGAAGGCCCACGCACTCTCCAGTTTGCCTTGAGAATTGTTAGAAATTACTGTTTATTGTTATGATAATTATTAGTTGGTAGATTTTTATCTCTTCCTGTAAGCTTCCGTGAACAACCGAAGATACAGTCTCTATATCCAGTGATAACTGCTGTTTTACAGAGGTTTGGTTACTCTTTCATTTTCTGGATAATATTAATGTACCTAATATTCATGTACATTCGCTTGCATAAAGTCTGTACTTCGTACCCCATTGCACTTTCATTTATAATTTCACAATGTAAGAGTGCCACAGAGTCAGGTCCCCTGAACCTTACAAAACTAACTTGCTGAGTCCTGGTCTAAATGTGTTGCAGCGCATCTACTTCAGTCTTCTGCAGCAGGGTAGCACTCTGATGGGAGAAAGGCTGTGCTGACGTGTGTCTGTCACCTCTGCTTGTAATGGTTTCTGTGGAGCATATGTAGAGAAACCGCTGACACAGCCAAGTGTGGAAATAATTGAGGAGGGACCTGGAGGAAAGCAGCTCTGCCCTGCCATAGGCTAGCGGTCTGGCATCTCTACCACAGCTCTCCTCTTCTTCCCTCTAGATTCAACCCAGCTGGGTCCAGCCTGGACAGGGTTAGCAGCTGCAAGAGGCAGCTGCTATCAAGGGTCAAGGACAGCATGCCCACTCAGTCAGACATCTAGGACCTTTTGACTTAGTTGATAGCACATCAGCACATTTAATAGAAGAGCCATGGGAATTTTTACTACTGTTTTGTCACTGTAAGGAAAGAGAGAGATTGAAAAAACCATGAGATTGAAAAAACCAAACTTGCTTTAGGTATTGATTTAGGTATCATTCTCCTAGAGCATTCAGACTATTTTTTTCCACCACTTTGTTTCTAGCCCAAAGCGTCTTTCATTCCTTTTGGTGCTCAGCTGGATGCATGCTGCTGCATGATTTTTGTCCCTAGCACTTTCGCTTCCAAGAGGCCCAGTGTGCTCCTCTCACTCAGCTTGGAGGTGATTAGGATAGTCTTCTTACAGAATGTGTTTTAGTTTGCCATAGCCCTGTGCAATGTCCTGTTAGCACAGGCATGGGAAAACTCAAGACTACGTTAGAAATTAATTTAATCTATTCTGTCTGTGAATACATTAATGGGACTAGGAATTCAGGCTTAAGCATGATGAGTTGTTAAAACTTCTAAACTGTAACAAGATCAAACACTTAATAGTGCTGAGGCTGCATTATTGCCTCCCCTGCAATGAAATCCTCCCTTTTCTAATGCTCTCTTGCATCTGTTTATTGATGTCAAGTGTGATACAGACCTAGGCTGATGGCAGGGGAGAGAGCTGCAGCCATACGCCATAATCTTATGACATAATGCGAGCACATACACCTCTGAGACAGATGCCAGTGGGAGCCCTCTTAGCTCCCGTGTCCGAGGGGATCTCCTCCCACATAGTGCTACCTATAGTTTGAGACTAATTATGAGACATTTCTGATGGCTTATTTAATAGATTTTGTTTTTACAGTACTCTTGTAATTGCATGGGAGGAGGTCCCTGAAGACCGTGCAGACCATGGTGCTTGATTCTAACTTTGTTTCTTCCTGTAAATGCCCGCTTCGGTAGCAAAGCCCGCAGCCTGTTTGCAAAGAGGGAGCACACAGTGTGTGGCATTGTGGGGGCTGCAGCAGGCTGTTGCTAAGGTGAATTTTAATTTTTTTTTTTTTTAGAAAGCATCTTTTGCTTTCATGATTTCCCAAAAGCTTAATGTTTGATTAGCAGTTTTAGGAAAATGCCTTATAAAGACTCACTTCATTTTCACTGCAGATTTCTAAAAGTTGAAAGACCATTTAAATTTTTTTTCAAGAGAAATTCAAAACAGATGTCAAGTAATTGTTCATTTTGCTTCTGGATTTCTACGTAGCCATAATGGGCATCATGTGGTAAGGGAAAAGAGATGGGCAGACAGGCAGAAGACTGTCACATGAAACCACTTTATTTGCCTGTGACTCCTCCATCTGTAAGCGCCCAGTGCCGCCAGCAGCTGATGCCAGATACTTAGTACAGTCATCCCATGTTTTGGAACAAAATGATGGCAATATATGGCTATTTTGAAACACAAGCGTTGAAATTCTGGACTCAGAGAATAAATGGCACAAATGTTGCTCTTTTCATGACTTTTAATCTCAGATGGGAAACATATCTCATAGGATGGCAAAAAGCAGGGAACAAGCTAAAAAACAAGGAAAGTCTAGGTCCAAAACTAAGCTTTGGGAAAGGGCTGGCTCATGGGTTTGGCTTCAAGCAGGGTATGTGTTGCAACTAGGGAAAGGCGAGGAGTAAGAATAACCATAACTAAGAATAAGCCTAGCTATATTTAAGAATACATGATTGTAGGGTGTACCGAATGTCGCTCCACAATCTGCTTTGGTACAAAAGAGGATTTAAATGTACCCTTAGGTTGCAGCTGCTCGGCAGGTATTATAATTTCTAAGCAAGAAGTGAATGAGGAAAATGTTTTATGTTTCTACTAAACTGATCTTTTGGGTGAAGGGCGGATAATGGTGGATATGTGCATGCTGGTAAGAATTCTTTTATTACGAGAATAGTTATTTAGATAGCTGCTAAATTTTATAGCTCATGAAAAAGACCTGTTACAGGATGTTTTAAATTAGAGATGGGCTGCAGACCAAAAGGTTTTTTAACATGATAGGTTACAGATAGAAATTAAAAACATCTCACAAGCCTGTTTTCTAACATTGAATGTAGCTGTTGAAAAGTTTCTTTTTTAATTAAATCTTGATTTCATTGAAAATTTGTGTCATGGTTTAACCCCAGCCAGCAACTAAGCACCATGCAGCCGCTCATTCACTCACCCCCTCCCCCCCCGCAGTGGGATGGGGGAGAATTGGAAAGAAAAAGGTAAAACTCATGGGTTGAGATAACAGTTTAATAGATCAGAAAGGAAGAAACCAATAATGATAATAATAGCAATAATAAAATGACAATAATAATAAAAGAATTGGAATATACAAACCAAGTGATGCACAATGCAATTGCTCACCACTCACTGACCGATGCCCAGCTAGTCTCCGAGCAGCGATCTGCCCCCCCACCCCCACTCCCCCCCAGTTTATATACTAGACATAACGTCACATGGTCTGGAATATCCCTTTGGCCAGTTTGAGTCAGGTGTCCTGGCTGTGTCCCCTTCCAACTTCTTGTGCCCCTCCAGCCTCCTTGCTGGATTCACTTCTTTGCTACTTTAATTATCTTTTTTTTTGGGTGAAACACCCACACATTTTAAATGTCTTCTTAGTCAGTTTACAGTGTCAAGCAAGCAATTATGCCATTAATGGTTTAAAGAATGAGTCAGCTCTAGAGGATATGCTTTTGTCATTTTCATGTTTGAGGTAATCAATCTGCTGTCTTTAAGCATACCACAAATATAGCGAACATCTATATTGATTTGTGTGAATGGAATCAGTATTTCTGTGTGATTTTAGTCACATTGTGATTGCTTTGAATATATTAATGATACTGTCTTCATTCCTGTGCATTACATGTATTCATATTTGAAATTTATATCTGGATTGTATTTATAGCACATTTTGCACATTTCTTTTTTCTTTTGGATCACTGTAACTTATAATAAATTTCTAGTAAGGATCTTCATAGTTGTGAGCATGAGCTTGCTGCAAATATTGGGCAGGTATTTGTTGTCTCAGAAAATGAATTCCATGAATGCTCTTGCTAGTAAAGTTTTTTTTTAGAATACTCAAGACTGTTATAACATTGTATCAGAAATGCTTGTATCAGAAATAGGGTGGCCAGCAGGAGCAGGGAGGTGGTTGTTCCCCTGTACTGGGCATTGGTGAGGCCGCACCTCGAGTACTGTGTTCAGTTTTGGGCCCCTCACTACGGGAAAGACATTGAGGTGCTGGAGCGTGTCCAGAGAAGGGCAACCAAGTTGGTGAGGGGCCTGGAGGACAAGTCTTATGAGGAGCGGCTGAGGGAACTGGGGTTGTTCAGTCTGGAGAAAAGGAGGCTGAGGGGAGACCTTATCGCTCTCTACAACTGCCTGAAAGGAGGTTGTAGCCAGGTGGGTGCTGGTCTCTTCTATCAAGTAACTAGTGGTAGGACGAGAGGAAATGGCCTCAAGTTGCAGCAGGGGAGGTTTAAATTGGATATTAGGAAAAATTACTTCACTGAAAGGGTTGTCAGGCATTGGAACAGGCTGCCCAGGGAAGTGGTGGAGTCACCATCCCTGGAGGTACTTAAAAGATGTGTAGATGTGGTGCTTAGGGAGATGGTTTAGTGGTGGACTTGGCAGTGTTAGGTTAACGGTTGGACTATGATCTTTTAGGTCTTTTCCAACCTAAATGTTTCTATTATTCTATGATTCTATGAACATAGAGTTATTAATGGTGACAACAGGATACCTTTATTAAGTGACGATAGGCTTATTAGTGCCTGATAAACAAATTCAGATAGTGTTATGAAGTGCTTACAATCTAAGTTTGATCTTGGAAACATATTTTTATCTGAAAATAAAATACATCCAAAAAACCAAAATAATGCTCCATAATGGGAACTACAGTATAATTTTCAGGACAGTTTCTTTTGTGGTAGAAAGGAGATGGATTTTTTCCCCCATTTTCTAATTTGCCATTAATTTAGTGTTAGAAGTCACATTAATATGTAGAATCTGTATTAGGTATTTGCTTAATGTGCTGGGTAGTGAGGACATATCAAAGATTTAAAAAAATCCTTTTTTTCCAGAGTGCAGTGATATAATTTTCTTTTATTGTTTAACAAAGCTCAGAGACCATGCACAGATGGATGACTTTAATACCCATCCAGCACTGACGTTTACAAAAGTACCATATTTGAGACAAATAATTGGACAGCAGGCTTTGCACTGTTAGCCTCAACACCCCAAAAGACACACCACTGAAGAAATACATACACTCTTCTTCTGAGGACAAAGAGGTCTGAAAGTCTGTTAATGAATTGCATAAGAAAAGGGATTTTGAAGTCTTTTGACTGTAATAATGTCTTCCCTGCTGAGAAGTTAATAATCTGTTGGCTCTCTTTTCCTCTTTTGAACATTAGTCTGAAGAGCTTCCATTATTGTTTTTGTTCCTAGCTGGGGAGAAAGCAAATTCTTTGACTCTACTATTATGGGGGGGAAAAAAGTTTTTCCTTTGCAGTCACAAAACAAATAGACAAACATTTTTAAAGACCAACCTTCCACCTCTGCCCACTGAGTGACCACAGGGAACTTCATGTCCATGCTCTGTACGAGACCCTGTGTTAGACTGTACTCAATGGCCTTTTTTCCCTTGAAAAAGGAGGATCCTGGATAAGAACCAAAGTTGCAATCTTGTACTAAAGCATGTGTCACTGTTTTTTCACTACCAATTTACTCACAAATGTTATATTAAAATTACTATGAGCGTACTTGACTCAGTCTTTATTGTAATTTAATATTTATATAATTTAGTATATATATAATACTTTCCTTTTTAATTTGGGAGAAACAGTGGTGTATGAAGAACTTGGATGCCTGGAATGCAGATAATTAGGAAAACATCAGTCAACCAATGGGGTTTTTTTTTCCCCCCATATGAAAGCGGTGAAAAACCTAGGATTCAGTGTATTGAAATGCATTTTTTGTCTGTCAAATGATACCTACTATTTTAATAAGGTATTAATGATTTTTATCTCACATTTTCCTTCTTCTGAGATTTACCTAAATCATGTTAATGTGATTATGTCTTTTGCCTAAGTGTCTCTTATACCACAGTGGGAATGACCAACAGGAACAGGGACAGGACCATCCATAGGAGTTGTAAAGTGGCATAGATACAAAAAATACTGGCCTACTTGATGGGATCTCAAGACACAACAGATGGATCATTACTGATAGATGACCTGATTCACAAAACCTGACCCACCTTGTGGGTCCCATGATCATGTGGATACTGGTTTTTTTTGTTTGTTTTAAACTTATTCCAGGATTTTTAGAGTTTTCAAGTTTAATTTAAAGCACTAACAATTCTAATAAAAAGGCCATACTTTACCTTTTTTCACTAACAAAGTATCTGGGATGTGAAAAAGGATTCACAGTATTTTTGTTTCAAAATCTGGATTTTGTCTCAAGTGCTTTATATCTGGAGTGTTTGAATCTTTGCTTGTGATGTGGGTCCATGCCCCTGTAGAAAAATTTTTGCTGACTAATTTAGGAGAATCTTAATTTAGCCATAAGGAACCTGAAAACTAGTAACTGTGAGAATTGAATATTATGCTGTCCTCTTTCTTGGGGCGATTTTTTAATTCACTTCTTTTGGGAGCTTAAGAAATGATACAGTCAACTTTTTTTAAAGAGGATATTCAACAAAAAAAAATTAACTTGGGGAACTTTTATGATTTGTTTCTGAATGTTGATTTCCTAACAGTTTTGAAATACCTACAATTTTTCCATATATCTTTTCTCTCACTCTTCTTGAGATGCAAGAAAAGGGAAATACCTGTTTAGATTTCACTGCTCTAAGGAAGGGTCTCTGAGCTAAATAACAAAGACTGTTTTGCAAAATAAGTAGAGCAATTTGTACCTTCCTAGCATGTGGGCCCGAGTAACAATTTTATGAAAAATCAGTTCTACATTTTAGCCCATCCACTAAACTCAGGGCAAAACTCAGTTCAGCCATGGCTGGGCATGCAAAATGGTGGGATATCATCACTTCCTAATGCCTTCTTTCTGTAGATGTTCAGCACTGACTGCATATAGGAGTAAGTCATGTAAGGAGTAAGATCATGTAAGTCATGAAGACCAAACCTAGTTAAAATCAAGACCAATTAGTATGAGAGAGGGTGCAGCAGTCACTGATGCAGCCTAGACACTGGTGTAGAGCATCCTGTCTCATATCTTGGTCTTGTACTTATGGATGGTTTTACTCAGCAAAATAAATTCTCCCCTTTACGGTGGTAAAATTGTTTTTTAAATCTTTCATATTTCAGAAACAGGCTGAGTAACACCACTTTTCACGTAGCCTTTTTTTGAGTCAGACTCTGAGCAGATGTCTATGAGAAGATATGCATTTTCTGTGGACGTAATGACGACAAAGGAGTATAACAGTGCATGGAAGATTTAGGAACTAGGAAGCTAGATGCATGTCTTAATTGTCAGACAGAGAAAGACTTTTGTCACAACAAAGCTTTTAGCATCCAGCAGAGAGTTTATGGATAGTCTAATTTCTTATTAATCAGGAAAGTGCCTGTTATATTACTGACTGAAGTGGGGTTCCAAAAATTAACACTGTTTAATTGCCCAGCTGGAATTGTAAACAGCTATCAAATCTGACTGCTAATGTCACAAATCCATCTTTAACGTGGATTATCATGCTTCATCTTGGGCAGGGTAAAAATAAAAGCTGTGTTTTACTGTAGAAGATAAACAGTTGAATGGCTGTGATCTCAGTGCTGTTCAGCTGGATAATAGTTCTGCAGATGTTGAAATAAATAGGGAAAAATATTAAATTAGCAGGGAGTGAAAAGCTGAAGGAACTGTTTCTACAATCTTCTTGTTAGACCAGTGCTAATCCCATTGGTCCAGTTCTCCTGCTACACTTGGAAGTGGTTGATACTTTCTTTCTTAGGTTTCATAACTAGAAAATTTGGCATTTACATTTGCTTGTGTGGGCTATTCCCACACACAGGGGTGACCTTGAGTTTGTGCCTTTTTCTGAAATGGGTGACAAGAGACGTGAGAACAAGGATCCCTGAGCAGGCCTGCCCTTGTGTTTGGGGTCAGTCCGGAGGGTGCCCTCAGCCAGCTGTAAGCAGGAGAGAGAACTTTGCCAACCTACTTAATCGGTATTTTGTGTTGGATCTGGCACCCAGTTTGTGGGCCAAGCTCTCCCAGGAGCCACTCTTGCCTCTCACTCGTTACAAGTCTTCCTTACTGGGGATGGCAAAGAGTGTGGCACAGGGCAGGGGATGGCAAGGGGCAGAGGAACCCCCTCTCACCTCCCCCTGGTCAGTGGAGACTCCACGGGGAGTGCAGAGGACAGAGGAGCTTGTGCAGAGGACAGAGGGCATGTGCTGCATGCACCTGCAGTGGGGTGAGACTTGCTCTAGCAGTGAGAGCAGAGGTGATTTGGGGCTCTTCAGCTTGCTGCCTCTTGTGCTGCCAGCCACCTGGGTCACCTGGTGCCATTGCCTGGACTATGGCTGTGCTGGTCTGATTTCTGTGTCCTCCCCTTCAGTCTCCCTGTAGGAGGATGGGATCATCTCCAGCTCAGAGGGAGCACTTAAATTCCATCTAATCATTTGTCATTAGGATCTCAAAACCACTTCAACATACCTTTAATTTCAGCACTGGGGAAGCCAGAGCACCAGTCATTGCCTTACCTATGAGGGCAGACCTGGGACTCAAGTAAATAAAATAAAGGGTCCACTTCATATCTGATTATGTAGCAATATAGAACCAGTTCTATCATAGACATGGATGACAAGTATGATAAACTGATAGCTGAATAGCCCTAAGGGAACTTTAATACAGATTAGGAATAAAACTTTCTGGAAAAGTTAATTTTCTTGCCCCCAACTTCCTCTCCCTGCCCTACATCACTACATTTTCCTCTGCCCCCAGAAACTTTCTGAAGCAATGTTTGATTTGTTGTAAAACATTATTTCCTTTAATTCATAGCGCTTCATAAGGAAATTTCAGTTTTTATGTATTTCACACTTGTGAAATTTTTCAAAATAACCAGATTATCCTCCTCAGATATTTTCCAAATGAGAAGTTTTGTGTTTTGGTGAAACTATATTTTTGACTTTACAATTCAGGTAATGGTAAGATAAACCTTTAAAGGACACACTCAAAGTAAACTATGCTAAAATTATTTAAAACATAATTTTGTCAGATGTCGTATGAATTTTGGGAAGATCATTTTTATAAGCTTTTTTCAATATTTTGACTTTTGTTTAATTCAAGATGGAAATAATTCTTTGACATTTAATCTCTTTACCTGTAATGCAAAAAAACCTTTGTATTTTTATACTTCCAACATCAGAAGCTTCAAAATTGTTTTGATTTATTTTTCCTGATGAAACCATACAGTATTGTGAAGCTCATAATATTCCCGTATTTATAAAATTCAATAAAAAATTCTCAGATGGCTAGCAATACTGTGCAACCGAAACTAATATTTTCTACTATGAACAAAACTGTTGCTTTTGAGTGGTAATCAAAGAATTGGTGATAATTTTATTCAAGTTTTCTGGTAATGCACTTTAATTTTCTCCTTCTTGACTGTGTTAGGTAACTTGCACATTACATAACCCTGAGGGAGTCTGAAATCAAATCCACTGAAGATGATAGAAGACTTATATTGCTTTCAGAAAGCTTTATACTGGGCTCATCAGGAAGACAGTGTAAGCTCTTCTAGTTGTGCTATACTGGTCAATCCTTTTACAATTACCTAACAGTAACTTAAGAAAAGATGCAGTAACATTTTTGATATTTATTCATTTTTTTTAGCGGGGACACAAACATGACATGAATGCTAATAAAGGGCAAAGCTGTCTCTGGTAAATTATTGTATTAACATAGACTATCTTTAACTCCTGTTACTAAGAGTTAGCATGGACACAAGAAACTCAGCTGTCCTCACTGCCTTACAGCTATGGTTATAGCTCTGGTGTTTTCTGTTGTCTAAAAGCACTGGCCACGTGGACCTCTGCTTATTTGAGGTTGTTTCCCAGAGCACCTCTCCTGACATCCCTTCATTTGCAGTCCCAGTAGATATTTTCAACAAACCTTCACATTAACAGGTGTATACGTACCTTTGCCGCTTGGATCACATACATGTTCTGATTTTTCCCAAAAAAGCAATGGTCATCTGATGTTGCTCTTCATGAACAGATTCAAATTGTAAGGTAATTTATCTCAGTCTTATTCTAAATGGAAAGAGGGCACAGAAATAAGTTCCCAGAGTGAAGAGAATGAATGTGGCACATTTTCTTAGTAGTTTCCATGTTTTAATGTCAGTTGAAAATTATAATTTTCCCCTCTACAAAAATATATTCTGAAGTTCTTCTACAGGGAAAGTTTATGTTATCTTTTGAGCCATCAGTCACTGATTATAATTTCAAAGCAGTACTAGTAGCTATTGGTACTCATTTCATAATAAGTTTGACCACAGGGGTTTTGGCTAGGGATGTACTATGAAAATTAATCACCGAGTATCATTGCAGATGATAATTTTATGTTAAACTTCAGCTTAGCAAGAATAGAGTTGATGCTGTGTCTGTGCCTTGGCAATGATAAGGGAACCTTTGATGAGTATTATATTTTTCTCTACCTTCAGAAGGAATATCAGTGAAATGAACATTTGAAATATGATATTAGTGAGAGCAAAGCAGTCATGTCAGTGGGCTGCATGCAGAGACCCTTAATGATTCCTGCTGGTTATGAATAGCGACTTAGTTATGCAATATAAGAATGTCTTAACAGTTTGCCAGTGATATTATCCTGTTGAGGTTATTTCTTATTGTTTAATGGAACACTTGTGATCTTAAAATCTGGGGTGTATTTCTCTCATGTTTTTCCTGTGATTGTACGTGTGGATGAACTCTGGAACACAATTATCATTTGTGGTACTCCTGAGCTGCGGTCTTTCTCCTTCTCCCAGTACAGATGCTGCACTGGCTTTGCTACTCATGGTCTTCAGAGTGGGTCTCAGCATTCACCCCTGTCTGGTGATATTATATTAGAAAAGCAAGAAATCTCAAAGATGGCAGTGTAGGCTGCCAGGCTTCACTTGTCTCCCCCTGAGAGACCTCTGGGGTAACTCTTGCCCCCACACTCTGCTATTTGCTCAGCCCAGGACTTTACTGCAATACCCTGCATTGAGAGAATTCACCGGTTTTTGTAATCATCTGCCAGCAGATGAGTTGAGGACAGTGGGGACGACTGAGGGAAGATCCTCTGGGTTATCAGCTGTGCATGACACTCCAGTGGTAGCTATCTGAACCTGTGCTGGACAGCCTGTACAGCACTGGTTTGTCCCACCAGCTCCCAACGTCTCAGTGATGGTGCAGGGTGCCTTTCCCCTGAAGGTTCAGAGCTGAAGTATGTCATGATGGCCTTCATTGTCCCTCTGGCACGTGGCCAAGGGCTGGGTGGCCCCACAGCTGAGGGTGCTGAGAAGCTGGCCCCAGCACTGACAGAGTCCACCAGCTGGTAGGGCCACAATCTTTGCCTAAGGATTGGCAAAAATGGGCAGTTTCCTGGGTTTCTGTTTGCTTGTGGAGACAAGATAAACATTATCGCCCAACACACACTTTGCTCCTGACAAGAACTGAAAAGCTCAGTGTAGTTCAATGGATGACACTTTTGCCCTCCTCATTGACCTTGGCCTTTGTAGCCAGCGCCTTACATATGGCACGGGGGTGGTGCTGACCCACAGGGTCTTCTAGAAGGGACCCCAGAGGCCAGGGAAAGGGGCCTGCACCTCCTTTGAGTGGTTCTGAACATGCACACCTTCAGGGCAGGGAATCAGACCTGGGGTCCCCAGGCCCTTAGCCTAAGATAATGTTAAGAAATGCTTTGCAAGCTGTGACTACCAAATGTGCCCCTCCTACCCTAAATTAATTATTCTTTCTGGGAACAGCATTCAGACCTAAATTGAATAGATGTCCACTAAAGAAAAAAATGTGCCACTGATGACTGGAAGCTATCTTCCAAAGTGTTTAGGCGGCAGGTTTAGACATAACAGCAATAAGCCTTTTCCAAAGGGAAAGCTCTTAACTAAAACCCAGTTAAAGACAGACACTTCTTAGGGTCTGTCCTTGGTCTTCCTTCCTGACCTACAAGAAAATGTAAAGCTTCAAATTTCTGGACATCTGGGCATGCTGTAATTTGCTACAGTTCGTACAGCTACTCTTGCAGGATACCAAAGCCCTGTCTTAAGCAACCAAGTCAACTCCCATTGTGCTCACCTTCTGCATTGACAGGAGCTGCGTTAGACCCATCTGATAAAGGTGTAACATATAACAGGACTGTATATTATCAGTATAGATTTGCATAAATAGCTGGAAATTCAGAAGCTTGTGCTTAGGTGTTTCTGAAAGTTTTCATCGTAATGAGGAGAACCTTGATGTAATGATATAATTTAAATGGTAAAAATGGAAACTTGCTAGAAAGCAAGCACTTTATTCTAATTTTATATTTTCAGCTCTATTACAGAATCTCTGTGAATTTTAATTTTCACAGTCTGAGTTTTCTAATAGTTTTCAGGTCTTCATCATCCACTTTCAAGTGTATATTCTTTTTCATCACAGAGCAAAAAGGTTTCTGCCTGTTTTTTTCAGTATTTTCTTAAATCCCCATGTGCACATGCCAAACACTGAGGCATAATTATATAATCTCTAAAGTATTTTAATCTCCTTACAATTTAATTAAAAATATTTGCTGTGGATTTGTTTGGTGATAATGGAACATAGGGCTTTGCATTCATTTCACGATTTAATTGAAATCAAGTTCTGTCAAAACAAGAAGTGATGTTACCTAATAGATTCTGGGCACAGATTAGATGATCTGAGTGGGCCTGTTTCCTCAACAGTTCTTCTGTTTTCTCAAGAAATTGCAAATCCCACTGGTAATTCTTTGGATTTTCCCTCAAAAATGTTCTTGCCGTATATACGAGCACAGACAGGCAGATCGTATGCCACTTCACAGCTTCATTTCTTGGACTAAAGCTGTTTGTTTTGCATCCAGATAGCAACTATCCCCATAGTAAGCAGCTCACAGTCCACAGAAATATGCTTCTATGTCTTAGTCTTTCCCCATTTTGCTCAATCTGTTTTATATCTTGTGTAATGTAGTCACAGTCTGTCCATTATGGGTCTTTTAAATTACCAATATTCTTCAGCTCTTCCTCAGTCAGTGAACAACACTTCTTCAAAAAGACCGGGTAAAGTTAGTATCTTCCTTGTTAAAATATAACATAAGTGGACTGGGTTGCATTTTGGGTCACTGAAGTTGCCTATCTGCACAGCCTTTGATTAAGGGAAACCCTTATGTTCGATGACTGGACCCCCATTTGCAGGTCTCACAGTACATCCCTCCTTCCACTGGCAGGAGAAGCAATTTAAGCAGCTCTAACTCTCTCCTCTTGTCTGTCCTGCAACACTCCCCTTGTTTGTCCTGAAAAGCCCAGACAAGGCTGGATTGTGCTCCCCTTGGGATGACTGACTGTCCATTCTACCTGGGAAACTCCTGCCAATGTCCTTGTTGACAACAAAAAGAAAATGTTTTCATAAGTCAGTAACACGTAAATGTTCTACAAAAACTGGTGTTTTTCTGGCAGTGAGTAACACCTTGCTGGTTATTTCCACTTGCTTCCAGGGGGCTACTTGCAGAGTGGGATTTAAGTCAGTGTGACTAGCAGCCAGGCAAAATAAGGACAAGTATTGTGTACCAGACAAGTAGATACATCCAATGTTTTAAATGTCACCTTCATTTCATTTCAAAAAGTTTCTTTGACTATCAACTGAGGATGAATGACTTCACCCTCATTTTCCCCCAGGCAAGCTCCTCTCATCTGCTTTGAAGCCCCTAATTGTCCCATCCAATATGGTGGGAGAAGTCACATCATCAGAACCACGGTAGTAATTGAAAATCCTTGATAAAGGTCTTAATCTGGCAGCCCTTTCTCTTGTTGAGTCCTCCAGCAACATTGAATGAAATTGCTTTTCTACATGTCACATCAACTAGTCTTGTGGTTCAGTTAGCTCAATCATGTGGAAAGTCTTTATATACCAGGGAAAGTACACAGTTTGTCAGAAAGTCTTTTAGATGAACTGACGTCTGCTGAAATAGCCATTGAACTACAAAAGCCTGTTTATATACTCCACTGTATGTGAAGATAAACCTTTAATTCTATGTCACAAATGGTAGGAAGGAGTAAGAAGCCATGCAATGTCTAGTGAATAGTATTTTGTTAATCTTTTGCAGGAGAAAAGTGCAAAATAGCCTACAGAAATAACAGTAAATTGATCTAGGAACTCTGGATGTTAAATCAAAAAATGGCTTATGGCAGTGTGAAAAACCTGATCACCTAACCATTTTATTGCCTACAGTGTGGGTGTAAGAATCAATGGGAACATTTTCCCGGTCTTGCCTAGTGTATTGGTACAAATCAGTCTGAGCAGGTCTTTGGCTTTGTAAATGCAGGCAGCTGTCAGTCTTCAGTGGGGGAGTTGTGCTTCATAACAGTGTATGAATGTGGGAAGTAAATCTGTCACCTGTCAGTCTGTCTGAAATGTACATAAGGTTCCTCACTTAGCCAAAGATCATTAATTGCACACAGTGACAATGTGTGGTATTTAAAAGAAATGTTAAGCAGGTATTCATGGGAAAGTTAAGCAGAGAGTGTATTCTGCTCCTTAAAGAATAATGAAAGATGATGGTGGAACCAATCTATGGAATAAAGCACGCCAGCTGTTTTCTTGACAAGCAAAATTACTCAGATCTTGGTGGAAAGCATTTCAACATTGCAGGGCAGCAAGAATTTTCTTTGGCAGCTCAGTGTGATACACATCACAAATGAATATTAGCAATAATTATCAGTTTTACGTTCTGTTAAGCAAAACTCCACTTTGTGTTCTTATTTCCTTTTCACATTTATACATACTCATTTTACAAAATGATAGATTTTCATGGAAAATATTGGATTCCAGGATGAATGTCTAAAGAATTACCTGACATTTCTGTGAAAAAAGTAAAATCAGTTAAAATATTCAATATCCAGTCACGAGATGGACAGGTGGTCACAATCCTTTTACTGTTGAATTTTCTGCAAATCACCTGGATTCAGACCTGGTTGGATTTTTAGCTGGGTTCCATGCAAAAAGAGTGCATGGTGCATGTCATGACGCTGGCAGACTGTTTCCTACTGTGTTCCTTTTCCATCTGGCATTTGATCAGCTAAAGTCCCTGGGGACACCACATTTTGTGCTCTGGAAGATTCTGCCCTGCCTGGTGTACTGGTTTGTAACTAACACCTACTGAAGCAGCCTGGATACTCTTTCAATTTATCCAGCATTTCCTCTATATTGCCTTGCCTGTTTTTCCAGAACAGAACATTTGCATTAATTTGTATCCGTTCATACTGATTTATTAGTCATGTGTATTATCCTGCCATATCCTGCTACACCAATTAGATCTTTGTTCTGGGTAAAACCTTACAACCACCCCCCCACCCCCCCTCTGCCTTATTCCCCATGTTTTCTGTAGACTGACACACTTCCTTCTTCTCCATCCTTCAACCCTCTTCTGAGCAAACCTGTCTCCCAGTCTCAGTTTCCTTCTCCAACTTAAGCTGTTCTTACACGTACCCAGTGGCCTCTTGTCCTTTTCCCATGACTCTTGTTTAAAGCCCTCCTCACTAGCTTAGCAAGACAGTGTCCATCCTTAACCAACCTCTCATGAACATCTTCCCACGTTTGAAGAAGTAAAGCTTCCTGAGAGGGGAGACCCACATCCACCTCTTCTGGTGAGACTGACGAGTATATCAGCCTGCAGCAGAGTGAGCAGTGTCTGGCGTGCTCAGCTGGCTGGGCGAAGCTTGGCCACCTCAGCACATCCCCCCTCCCATTTAGCAACTTGGGAGGCAGGACACGAGGTGTGATTCAGCTCCAGCCCCCAGACAGACATTTCACTTGTCTCAGGATGGAAGCACTCACCATCACCACTACCAGCACCACCTATTTTGGGAGGGGAGGATGTGGGACGTGTAACTTCTCCTATTCCGCCACAGGGGTTGCCCCAAGACAGAATTCTTTACCAGTTAAGTAGTTCTTTCTAAAGGAGAAATGTTAATGTCTTTCTATCCAAGGTCAGAGGCTAAATGTTCCTTGTGGAATAACCAGCTCCTGTTTTGTTGGTAGTACTCCATGCCCTGGTAGATGACAAGCTTATTTTGATTCCTTTTAAATAAAAAAAAAAAGAGATTAAGTAGTCCTGTTTCTGGGTAAGTACTTCCAATGTGCTGCATTTGCCATGGACAATTTGCTAAAGCCTGTAGAACTTTGCCATCGTTGTAAAGACAAATAGATGGGAATAAGATTGATACCAAAATTACAAGCCCAATCATGTACCTTCTTGCAGAGAGCACATTGATTAGTTGCAGAGGAAAAATGTAAGAAATGGCTCAAAATCTAATTTTATAAGTTTTCCATCATTTTAAACTTGGGTATGGTTTAGCTTCATTTACAGCTAGCATATCTACACTGATCTGAACAGACATTTTTCATCCAGTTGCCAAAATTTGTTGATTTGCTTATTTGAGTCTCTGTTTCTGGCTAAATCAACTGTATCTAACCATAAAAAATGCTATTGTCATTTTATCATTCAGCCAGTTCAAAGAGGTGAAACTGTTGGGACAACTCTTTCTATCATTTTCCTCCTAGAGATTGAAGGTGGAGCGCTTAAATCAGGGCTTCCAAGTAGCTGTTTACTTTCATGAACATCAGACTTTTCTCCACTAACTGCTGCATGAAGTATGCTTCAATGAAGTCAGTATGTCTCTTCATTAAAGATTATCTCTATATCATTTCCATATAGTTCAAAGAACTGAAATATCATCACAGGCTTCATAGTAAAGATTTATTCCAGGTAGGGATTCAGCCGTCAGCAATACTTTTTGATTTCAGCTTATTTGCAGCTTGCCCTAGTGCTCAGGGAGACAAAACACGGCTGTGCAGTCCCCGGAATGGCTCAGGATGCCCACAGATGGAGAGCAGCTATCTTCCTGCTCCTCCCTTGACTGCAGAAGGGAATGAAGGAGGGAGATGTTGCTGTTCTATTATCACCTGTCATAACTGATAGAGTCTTATGTATCAAATGTGAAGCCAATGGCTTTCAGTTCATTTCCCTGGAAAGATATTGGAGACATGACTTTATTATCCTGCTCCTCAAGTTCATGGCCAGTGATGGCAGCGATGGTATTTTCATCCTTTATAAACTGTTCTGAGGCCAAATGGTGGAAAGTCCTCCTTAAGAACTAGATGTCATTATATAGCAAGCAAGTGAAATTTTATGGTTTTATGCATTATTTGCTGAAACAGAATAGACAAGTGGTTTTTTTTCCCTGTATTATTTATATAATATTAATATGGAATACGATTTTAAGACATGACCTGCAAAATCAGGGACAGAGCACACTATGCTTGCAAATGACTTTTAATAACTGCCACAAAAATAATAGCCAGCTGCGATTCACTGCTTGTATTCAGATAGTTGAAGCCGCCAGAGTGCTTCTGACTAGGCTTCAGGGGCTGTTGCCAAACTAGAAGGGGAACTTAGAAATGTTTGGTTATAGTAAGCCAGAAAGGGCTATTAGTTCTCCAGTTTTTATAGGTATCGAGTGGTCAGTATGCAAGCATAGGGAAGACCTCCTCCCACACCACATCTCTGGTAGATCCTACAAAGCTCTCACAGTAGGGTAGGAAGCATTATTGACAACACCACAAGAAATTTCAGCTTGCTAAGTCCTGTTGAGGGCATTGGTCTCTTGGCTTTTCAACTTACCACCTTGATGTCCTGAGGCACTTCTCTTCAGGTCAATAAATTGTATATCGCATGAAAGGCAAAAGTAGACTTCTGTTTCTTTATGGGCTATATTTTCAGAAGTCCGCAGAACACCAGATCATGGGCTGAGTGTTCAGTATAAGTTATGTCTGTATTAACAAACTAATCCGAGCCTGGGGCTCTGGTTTGTACTGTTAAATTGCTAGCATTCTTCCTGGAGTTTTTTGCCCATGTGCCCCACTGTTCTCCCAAGCAATGGCCAGGTATGGTTGAGGACCAGCTTGCATCAGCAGACATGTCAAATAATCTGGAGGTGGTGGGTGAAAGTGTAGCCGTAAGGACTTGAGCTGTGCTGTAATACTTGGTTTCTGGGCTAGAAAACAATCCCCAGACTATCCTGGAGAGGTCTGTAGCCATAACCATTATGACTTTACTAAAAAAGTGTTTGCATCCCAAAAACACTCCTTAGAGTAACCAATATTAGAATAACCAACATTATTTTAGAAAAGAATTTTAAGCCTATTGTGTAATACCTATGATATTAAATACTGTTTGTATTCCTATGACATTGCCTATAGACCTCAGTTTGAGACCAATGCTGGCAACCTACTGTCCCATTGCTGAGTGCTATAACAGTTCACAGATTGAGCTAAGGAATTTCTGATCTCATCTGAGATGACAATAAAAGGATGTAGTTTACAAAAAAAAAAAAAAAGTAACAATTGCACAGCTTGAGAAAATCATGTTATTCCAAGTATATTTTTTAAATGAAAGCCATTTAAAAAAGAATGAATGATGTCATCTTCTACGCTATTCTTTTTGTCTTTCATATTTTGATAAGTAAAATAAAATTCTATAAAATGCCGGCAGAGTCCTCTTAATTAATCTTTTACTTGTGTCTACTTAGGACAACTTTTTTTAACCTTAGTTATACTTTTATCAAGACTTTTTTATAGTTTTCAAGAACATTTCATTCTTGGATATAAAATTAACTTCTAATTTTCAAGAAAAGTTGCTCTGAGTGGGCTTAGATACAAACAGATCAAAGCAGTGTTGCTAAAAAGCTTTATTTCATTGAATACATTACTCTTCCCCCATTTATAACACATAAATATTGCTATGAATTCTGGATCTGTTTGATCTTTAATCAGCTTTGCAGGTAATTTGCCAGATTTATTAGGCATTATATGTAATCTTGATTTGGCAATGGAAGAATAAAAGAGAATTACATTTAAAAGTCTGTAATTAACTGATAAAGGCTGATTCTGGGGCTTCCAGTTCTACATTCAAAGAAGGAATAGAGCCTTCATAAAGAAATAAAAAAGTCATCTTTTGTTCTATTGTGGCTTGTCCTCTTTTCACACATTGATAGAACATTGTATCCCTTATAAATGTTCTCATGGCTAGGATTCCTCCCTTTGCAGATGCTTGTGTTGTGACTGTAAATGTAAACTGAACGTTTCATTTGTGACTAATACTAAGTTTAAATATGTCTTAGGACTTGGTTATGAAAAGATGTTATTGAAATCATCACAGAGTGCATAGCAGTTACAGTACAAGTTACCTTAATCCCTCTAAAGCAGTGCAGATTCCATTAAAACAAATGGTTTCTTGCTTTTGAGAGTGATGTACTTAGACTGTATCCCTGAGACACATTTGCAAAGGATAAACTTTGCACATAGCTCTCCTACTGGCCTTCAATTTCCTTTTGTTCCTTTAAGATGTTGAATGTCCCCTGTTGGGTTTAGTAATGTAGCAGGAAAAGAAGAAAATGGGCACCCTCCCTCCCTGCTGCAGAAGTGTGACTTAAGGAGAATTAACACACTCTGGAACACTGCTAGATTTCATGCCATGCCCCCTGTGCAGTGGACTTAATCTGTAGTGTTCAATGGAAAATGACTGTCTTTTCTCTGGTATTGAGTTGAAAAGCTGGCGACCACTCACAGCACTGAAATAACTGATTGAGATTTGGTGAGATATTTCTTCAATATTCCTTATTGCCAGGATTACCTATAGTTTAGGCTAAATGCTTACTCTGAATTCACATGAAGGAAAGTATAAGCTTAATCTTGTACTTCAAAATACGGCAGTGTCAGGTCTTTCCCTGTGTCAAACTCTCCTTGCGTTTCTGAACAGAAGATACTCAGTTTTCTTTAGCACAACTGCAATACAAACCACTGGTTTCCAGTTCTGAGCACACCATCATCTGGCAACTGTGCCAACAACCGTCCTGGAGACATCTACAGACAATTTACTTCTCTTTTGCTGTCAGTGTATCTCGGAAGAGGGGCCTCTAAATTATCTCCTTCAGTTTACCAAATTCTATATTAAGCTTTGTATCCCATGTCCACTCCTTTTTTACAGGAAAGGGCCTCAGGTTCTTGGTTCAGTCAGCAAAAGTAAGCACCATTTTCCTTGCACTGCTCACCATTACAAAGGGGTTTCTTTGTCCATTCAGAACAATGTGATGATGGTGGCCTAAACATTATCATCAAACATTTATGCTTTTGTCAAGTTTTCTGAAATGTTCAGCTATGCTGGGTCTTTCAAGTACTTTGTAATATAACTGTTTTATTTTCTTAGTTCATTTTACCCCCACGCTATGCATCTTCTAGCACTCACTTGAAGCTGAGGAACCTGACAAAGGTCTGCCTCTTTTGATAGCTGAGTCCTAACAGACCAGCACTGTATAGCGTGAGCCATGGCAAACCACAGGGCTGCCAGATGGCTACTGCAAGTCACCAAGCCACCCGTAAAAACCCAAACACCTACAAAAAGAGAGAAAGGACAGGAAAGAAAAGCATAGAGAAATCAAATACTGAGAGATGGAAAATTAAGTTATCCTTTTGCTTAGCTGAGGTGAAAACATAATACAGAAGTAAATTAATGGACATACAGCAGATGGATCAGTGGGTATCAGAGAAGGGCTCGCTGAAGACCATGTCAAGCTACTGAGCAGTGACATGTGTGGTGGTGCTGGCTGATGTTTTAACATAGATGATGAAATAGATGATGCTGGGGAGACAGATTTTGACTTCAGTAAGTCCTTTGTCTCATGCTGAAACAAGATATCCCATGCTGATACTGATAAAAAACTCCATTGAGCTCCACTTGGTGATACTGGAAGCAACTGCGATGGGCACTTTTGATGCTCATACAGGGGAATCCCTCTTGGCGGCATTAAAACATCAGGGGTTGAGCTCAGAACTGCTGGGGCAAAGAGCAACAGCAGGTGTGGGATCTGAGCAATTCACGGCTATAGCAGTAGGAAAACCTGCTGTGCTGGTTGCTCTAAGAGCATAATTTTAGGGAGTTGCCTGTGTATAGACTCTAATCCCACTGCGTTTCGCTGTCACTTGCCAATACTAAGGAATACAGGAGGAAAACATGACTGTATGCTCTTTTAAACTATCATGAAGCAAAGTGGATTGAGTATTGTTTCTCTTTCTCAGCTTGTCTTTGTCATAAGAAATGATAGCTGTAGGACCTTTTGTTTGTGTTCATTTCAAGGTAAGATTGTTTCCATAAAGGATAAACACCCTGCTTTCTTCTCTGTTCAAAACAAAAGTGTTTCTCACAAGAACAGCTTATTGCAACATACTGCTGTGCTTCATTCATTCAGGGATCAGTCCTCAGACACAGATTATATCAAAAGTTGAGAGCAGATTAATCTGTTCTGAAATAAAATTACAGGAAAAATGATACAACAATAATCCATTTTTGTGACAAGGTCATGTTTATAATCTCATGGATATTTGGGATGGCATGTACGTAAGTTAAGGCTTTTGCATTTCAGATGTGCTAAGTGGGTGGTTCTAGTATGACTTCCTCAAGGAAAGCAAATACACATCTTCTTAACAGGTTCTTATATAAGTCACTCTGAGTGGATGGAAGGGGAGAGGAATTGATATGGCATATTAGGCTGTATGTATAAGATCAACCTCTTATAGGGGGAGAGAGAAAGATGATTCTGCATTGATTTTCTTCATTGATTCAATAAATGGTTAGTTGAAGCCTAGAAAAAACAGGCAAAAGTGGCTAAGGACTCTGAAAGTTGCACATCAAAGAAAATGATTATGGTCTCTAACAGATGAGAGATGAAGACAGGGCATAAAAGTAAGACATCTTTAGAAATAGAGGCAGCTGCAAAGATGAAAATCTTAAAGGGAATATTACTTACAGAGTTTTCAATAAGTCAATCTAGAAGTGTTTGTGGGGCTTTTGGCACCTCTTACCCTACTACTTTTATCCTAAACAGTCTAAAGTTTCAAATTCATCAGTGATATATGTAATTATGAAGCTAATGTGCAGTTAGCAAATACAAGTGGTGAGAAGAGCTTCATGCTGACCATTGCTCCTCCATGTTAGAGAAGATAGAAATCACAAGTTAAGGTCACATGAAAATCTGTTATCAATATTAACAAACAGTTCTCATTTATGAAACATCCGATTCAAGTGCCTCTTTGGCCACTTGGTTGCATATACTACTGCATATGCAATAGATATGCATTAATACAATTAAGCTGTTCTTTTTTAAAAGTTGCTATTAATTAATCTCCTATTTAAAGGATAAAAACTAAAAATGGTAGTTACTAAAACAGCCATTTCAATGTCTTAGAGCCAGGAGGCTGGGTTTTTTTTTTTTTTAAAGACATCTGTATTTCAAAATGTTAGTTATGGTTTACCTCTGGAAAGGTAAAAGTAGTAAAAAGGTAAAACAAACAAAATTTTTAGTGAGCTGAGACAAATTTTTTTCTTTTCCTGACTGTGGATGAAAATCTTTGAAATTGTTTTTCCTTCTGAAATGGGCTGAGAGAAAACATCAAAACCTCAAAAACTCCCATGGGACAATGAAGCCGTGATCTGTCCAAACCTATTTACCCGTTACATATTGTAACTCTGTAAGCACAGCACCAACGATGTACACAAAGTCTCAGACACCATCACACTGTATAATAATGGATAATGCTGACCTTTTAATGGAAAAATTTGTAGCCTTACAGCTGGCTTTTGGGATACACCATCGTGGAGGTGGGCTGCAGGCTCTGACCTTGAACCTCTGCTCCTGACCTGTATCATCATTAGCACAAATCATGCCTGAGAGGTTTGGGCCTTGGGCAACCACGAGGAGACCCTCATTTCTCACATCACCACTTTCACTTTTCATGTCGTGAGCAAAATATAGTCTTCCTAGTCATGCTCTTCTTTACCATGGATGTAACAATTATGCACAGGTTTCAGTTACACCGGCCCACATCAGTAACTTTGGTTTACTGTACTCACATTTTATTTTGATTTCTGAATAAATGTGAAAATCATACTTGGGAGGGGTGTTTGTGTCTGAAAAATGAAAGTCTAGGTAAGCCCATCAACCCGATGGATTAAAATTCAGAACGAAAATATGCAGACAGTTGAAAATTATTTCTTTTTTCTTCAGAACAGATGAATTGCAGGTCCTTATGCTGTGGCTAATCATTCACTCTTAATCTCCCTTTCTGGAACACTGGATGGAAGGGAGGGAAAGTCTGTGGATATCTCCCTTAGGAAAATGGATGAATCTGATGGAATATGGGAAAGACCTAATTAAAAACAAAAGCCTGTCACGCAAATTCAGGAACTGACTGTTCTCCGGTAAAGAAATGTTGTTTTGCTTCTGTCCTAAGCATTTGAAAACAGTGCTGCAGGCGCAAACCAGGCAACTTCACTAGCAGGGGATGAAAATCTCTTTTACCTTCCCATTTCTTTTTACGCTGTGCTGATGAAAGATCAGTGAACATCAACACAGCGCTCAGAAACCTCCTGTTTATCAGTCACCTGAGCAGAGCTCAAGCACTTCACAGGTTCATGCTTCCTCTAAACATTCCTGGAGCAGGCCAGAAAGGAAACATTTCATTTCCCATTACCTGAAGCCCTGTTTTTTTCCCCAGCAATCACGTAGCTCTATTGCTTATAGGGTAGAGCCCAGTGGGGTTTAAACTGATAAAGGGTACCAAGCACATTCCACAAAGACAAGGTGAACTCAATTCCTATTTCTGAACACATAACAGAGCAATTGGCTTTCCTGGGGGGAAAAGTCATGTTATAAAGCTAGAGGGCTGGATGCTTCCAGTTCTTCTAATGCGTGTGTGGCTAGAACATAGACCTTTGCAGTAGTGCCAAATGCTACTTCACCTTTACAAAACTGGTTTGGTAATTGGTCCAATTTGGAGAGAAAATATTTAAATGCAGGGTGAAATTAAATCTAAGGGGAGGAGGCAAAATAAAATGAAATGTCTTTCAGACTGATCAGTTTTCTGAAGTTTTTCACTGTCTATTTCTGGACATACCACAGAAAAACAATAGTTTGGGGAATAGCCTTGCAATGCTAGATAATGTTTGATGATTATTATTTCCAAGAATCTGGAATTTGTCTCTTTGGGATGGAATGCCTATGGTTGCCAAATATAAACAATTTATTTAATATGAATTTGAAAATACAAGAAAACTATCAGCACAGATTTCAGGATTTGTAATATTCTGTTATTGCAACTTTTTGCCAAATCATACCTGTTTAGGGGAACTGGGATAGATCTGACAGCCTGACTGAGATTAGGCTCCCACAGCTCCATGCGCCCAGGTCCAACCAGTAGCGAGGCTGAGCATGTGTTCCCAGTAGGCATACGCACACATACACAGCACATAAATGCGTATGTACATGGCCAGCCATGCAGATCAACACTGATAGACACACAGAGGACTGACATGAATACAGACAGCACCAGGGGCCTCATCCTGAACCCCTCTCTGGGTAAGCAGGATGGAGCACTGCTAGTGGAAATATATGCATATATAAATATGTGCTATGAGGATGCCTCCAGCAGCTGGGCTCAGACACTCAGGTCTGCCCAGCAGCTGCCCCTGGATCCCAGTCTCTCCAGCTTGGTGGCGCCATGGATGCACAGGCCTCTGAGCTCTGGTTCCACCCCAGAAGCTGGCACTTGATTTTGCTCACTCTGGTGAGCAACTGGACCTTTTGATCCACTGATCCCTCTGTTTTCCCACACTTCTTCCTCCCCAAATCACCTAGATCTAGCCCTTCCCTCACCTTTTGTTCTTCCCCTAAACATCCCATAGTAAGTCCTGTGCAATCCTGAAATGCTCTTCCTCTGTGTCCCATATTGTGCCTGACACTCCTAGGCAGCAAACCCCAGCAGTCTGAAAGATACTCCAGAATTGAACTCATTGTGATGGGCTTCATGACTGGATGCTGGGGCTGAGGGTCTCCTGGGACAGCCCTGGGACAGGTCTGGACAGGGTGTCCCTTCCTTTGGGTCTTTAATTTGGCTTTTCACTTGCCCTTGTGCTCCTCTCTGCTTGTGGAGATGGGCCTTTGATGGGTTGCTGGCTCCTGTGATGGGCATGGGAGTAGCCTGGCAGGGTATTATTTGGGCTCCCCCTGCCATGTCTCTCTCTGCTTCTTTGTGGGCATGCAGAGGAGCTTTTATCACATAACTTAACAATCCCAGCTACATCTTTTTAGCTGTTGTATACCTAGTCTCAATTATTGCATGTGCTTAAAGTATCGCCAGCTTTGGTATTGAAGGTTATATTTTCATGAAAGCATCCAGATATCTTCTAGAAGCTACGTACTGATGTACTGCAAGGATTAAGACTGTGCTTGATCCTTGAATTTTAATAACAGGTAAAGTAAAATTCATTCCAGGATTTCATCAGTCCACTGGAGAGATCCCTGTATGCACGTTGAATAAATCATCAAAATCGAAACATAGAAAGGTTTCTTATTTTAAAGCCTTAGAAAGTTTTTAATGAAAAGAACTGTTCAAAATGAAAAGATAAAATAGATAAAATAGAAATTAAATACTCAGATTCTTTTACATGAAATGCTCAAAACAGCTCGAAGCAAAATGCTATGACTTCATTTCATTGGCTGTAAGTTTTAATGAAATTTGACTCAACTTTTAGAAACGCTTTTGTTCTCCCTGAAACATTGATTTTTCGGTGAATTTAGCATTCATCCCCCAAAATGCGCCAAGCTCTAGACTACGTGTGCTATCATATTTATCACATACAGAACAACTGTTAGTTGTTCCTAATGACTACATTTTCTTTAAGAAATGTTCGTTGCATTCAGCTGCCAACTTGTTCCGTCTCGGCAAGAAAACCTCTGTTTGAAGAAGGTTGCTACCAGCTAAATGCAAAAGTCCAAAGACTATGCAGTCGCAGTCTCCCACCAGAGACGCACCCAGGCTTGACTTGGGCTGTCCACCACGTTTGTAGAGCTGCCCCCACCTCCTGGGAGGCTGCAATCCTTTCCTCTCCCTGCTGACTGGCCTGGTTTTGGACCATATCTGGACTGGGATCTTCTAGGCCCTCTTCTAGCTGCAGGTCTTCTTTTATAAGGACACCTTCTCCCGTCATTTCAGAAACACTGACGGAGATGTCACCTTATTTCTGCACATTTCTAGGACTGTCTGACTGAGGAATCCTGCCCCTCCAGGGTCTGCAGAAGCACAGAGTTGTCAAACAGAGATCTCTATCTCCTACCCACTCTTTCCCTGATTTGCAGCATAACGTAAGACAATGAAGTAAAACTTTATTGCTTGCAAAGTTACATCTTCTTAATCATATTATTGTTCTAATCTGTTCCCTCTCTCCCTGAACATACAGTCTGTCCCAAGCAAACAATGTAATGATTTCTATTTTATCTCCTGAGCTATTCCGAATTAGACTGACCGTTACATTGAGTTCCTCATACAATTTCATTCAGCGTTTCTGAGAAGAGCTGGGTGGAAAAATGGCACAACAATGGCTGTATAAAAGCCAATTTAACAAAATCCAGCTGTTCCCTGAATTTAGCACTGTGGTCTCCACCATTTTGTATGAAATACTGCTTTTTAAAGCTACCTCAAAATAGCAACATAAAAATATGCACCATGAAGCCATTACACAACAAGGAGAAAGAGCCCGTAGTCCTGATTTTCAGAGAGGCTGAATACTGCTCACCCAAAACAGAAATCTAGTTTTTAAAGGGGTAGGTGTTAAACTTTTTGAAATAGTTTTTATTTCTGGAGTCTGGTGGGGGTGGGAGTAGAAAGAAAGGTGTTCTGTGCTGAGGCTGTGCGGGCCAGTTTTATGACTCAAACAGTTGCAAACCAGGGCAATCTAAAGCAGGTCTCCATGTGACTTTGCTGGCTCCCCTGCCCCTCTGGATCTGTGCTGCGTATGTGCTCTCTCTGCTTTCACAAAGGCTGTGGCTGCACAAATGTCCCCTCTCCTCACTCCCCCGTCCCTAAATTTTCTCCCCATTGTCAGACCCGTTTGTTCCTCGCCACTGGTGGCAGCAGCAGTGGGGAGCACTTGGGCGGAGAAGGCCTCATGGAAAAGCAGCTGCTGTGGGCTTCATGCTGTTTAATCCTTTCCAGAGCTGGTCTCTTGTCTCCTTCTTAATGCTGTTGCTGTCAGTCATGGAGCCAAATGAGTGGTCATGTTAAAATCCGGAAAAAAAAAAAAAAAAAAAAAGAAATCCTAGCAGAGACAAAGGCAAACATAAATGAGGAAACAAAGCCCAAAAGAAAGAAAACAAGTGAGATGATATACTCTTTTTGAATTGCTCATGAAGCAGTTGCCCTGTTTGATGTGACAGGGTCTATCTGAACTCTGGATGTCCTGAAGCTAGTACCGTTGCTCAGCACCGGGCATTTGGCTGGAGCAAAGGAACGCACCGAGGTGCTTATTGCCCTGGGTCCAAGTGCTCCGTGTCACCTGGAGGAGCGAGTGCAGCTGCTCGGTGCCGCTTCCCTGTCCCCTGCACATGCCTGTGGTGCTGCATCCATCTGTGGGCATGTGGAGCATACGAGAGAAAAGAAACGCACCACTATTAGGAATTTTCTTACGGGTCTTTAGCTGCTCTCGTGTTCAGAGACCAAGAATTGTCTCCCACTGGGTGCAGTCCCGCACCCATTTCCAGAAAGCAGCCAGTGTCTGATGCCTCGCTGTAAGGAGCAAGGTGCTTTACAGCAACCGGATAGTGTTACCCTGGCTGGGGAAGGCTCCTGCTGCTTCCTTTTGCTGTTTGGCACGTGCCTTTGTGTATACGTGTGTGAACACACTGTGTGGCTGATGGACTTAAAGACTTGGGCAATGTTTTCTGGTTTCTAAGGTTCAGGGCAGCCTTTTCTGGTCATTTCTGGAGAGAAGACAGAGAGGGAAGTGGAGAGAAGACAAGAGAGAGGGAAGAATTTAAATTAAAAGAAGAGCTTTGGGGATTAGCACAACTCTTCTTTGTGAAAATATAGGAGAGGTTTCATTTTCGTTCCAGTGAAGGATGAAAATGAATTCCAAAATCTCCCATGTTGTCATGAAACAGAACTGCTGTGCTCTAGCTGGCTCTTGCCAATGTGTTATGAGGGAAGTTTCTCTTCAGCTCCTGGTATTTGGGCACTGTCTTTTATCTAAACCCACAAAACTTTATATACTTTACAAGCTTGCAGCCTATCTCTGTGGTTGACTTTATTACAAATTTCATTCATTTTGAGCCTTTCTAAGCTCTTTGGCTGAGTGTTATTCTGCGGCTTGGATATTAAAGGACCACATTCAGGAGCCGAAGAAGCAAAGATATTAATTTGTTTTTCAAAGCTGAAGTTCAGAAATCGGGGGCAGGCAGGTCTTCGATATGGCAAGCAAGATAAAACAAAATGATGCATTTAAAGTCAGTTCCAGTTATGTCTTACAGATTGTCGTGGTTTCAGCCCAGCCGGTAACAAAGGACCACGCAGCCGCTCGCTCACTCCTCCCGCCCCCCTCCGGTGGGATAGGGAGGAGGCGGAGGAGAGAAAAGAAAAAAAAAACCTGGAACCTCGAGGGTTGAGACTAGGGCAGTTTACTGGGACAACACAAAAAAAAGGTTACAACAACAACAACGGTACTAATGAAAGAATATACAAAAAAAAGAGTGATGCACAGTGCAACTGCTCACCACCCGGAACCCGACGCTCCGCCACCGAAAGTCCTGAGCCCTCCCCCCGGCCCGCTCCCCATTTATACACTGAGCATGATGTCACATGGTATGGAATAGCTCCTTGGCTAGTTCAGGTCGGCTGCCCCGGCTATGCCCCCCCCCCCCCCTCCCTCCCAGGTTCCTGTAAAAATTAACTCTATCCCAGCTGAACCCAGGACACAGATCAACACTTTTTTTTTCTGAAATGCATTGCACTTGTCTTGGGGCCACAGAGCAGGAAAGAGGAGCAGAGCTTTTGCACTTTGCTGGGTCTAAGGCAAATAGTATCTTAAAACAAAAAAGCTATTGGGAATTCTGCCTTATTTGGAACAGAGTAGAAGAGAAATGAAAGAGGCAAAAGACTAAGGAAGAGCTAAAAGTGGTTTTGCTTGATTCTACCAGACGTTTGGGCTTTCTTTACAGAGTCCTTTGTTTCTGTCAATCATCAGTCATCAAACCTCCCTAGCCTACCCAAAACAGGTTGCTATAAGTTGCTATAAGCACCGAACAGTAAAGCGTTCTTCTCTACGTGTCTAAATACTCTGGCTGAATAGGTGGAACTAGTTACTGGAATGGCCGAGTAAAAAACCCAACACAACAGCAGTCTGCTGATGTTGCACTTGAATTTTTACAAAGGAAGAAAAAAAAAAAAAAGCCTGTTTTGTGACACCAGGTAATACACTATATATTGCAGTCACTGTCTGAAAAGGCAAAATAAGAAACTGGGACAGAGGGCAGGGACAATCAGTGACAGTCTAACACTGAAACACTGAGACTGATCAGGAGAATTAATAGGGAGAATTGTCACAACTCAAATCACATGAAGATATTTGGCACCCAGGAAAACTCCTCTCCCACCCTATTGTACTGCTGGGCCAATGACTACAACTGGGTGTCTAAAATAGATTGGTTCCTGCGTCAATCCCAGCTTCGCATGAGGAGTTTGAACTTCTGCCCTAAAGTGACAGGCTCAGTATCTTTGCCTCCTCTGGTCACCTCTTTCATCATTCTGTCCCTTACTTTGCTCAGCAAAAGCAAAGATGAAACCTGGAGGCGGTCTGCCTGCAAATAAAATAGTCATGCTGGCTGAGTTACGACTTGGAGAGCATTTCTTTTGAAAGAGCTAGCAATTGAGCAAACCTCCAAGCTGGACCATGTAATCTGTGAGCAAAATGGCAAGCAACAGACACCCCTCACCACCTGCCCCTGCCCGGCTTTCTGGAGAGGTCTTCTCAAGTAATACACTGCTCTGATATTTTCCATCTTCACTAGACACTCTGGGGAAGAAAATGGCCTCTGAGAGACCTAGTGAAATGCCATCGCTTGGCTAAGTGATCTGGAGAGCGAGGCAGATAGTAGAAATGCACTTTCTGGCCTTTCCACAAACCCTGCATTGCAAGCACTGCTGGACTGCAAAATTGAGCCAAAATTTCATATCCTGTTTGAAGTAAAGGTTTAAGGGCACAAACAAGGTTTAAGCAGACCCTTGCTGGGTCATACAAGCAGGATTAGCTCAAGGGATGACCGGCTCAGTACAGCTGGTAGCCACTCTACGGGCTGAGCTCTGTCACGTTATAATACAAATACTGCAAACACAGAGGTTTGGAGCACTTGACAAATAATTTTTTTGGTGAGAACAATTTCAAAACTAAGTAATTCCAAGTAAACAAGGGTTTTACAGTCATGGAAAACACACAGTGAGATAACCAACTTTAAAAAATGTATAAATAAAGTTGCCAGGAAATTAATAAGTACTGCCATGCATCTGTGAAACTCAATTGTTAGTCTTCTGCAAGACAATGTTATGAACTGTGACGTACAGCTAGAAGGCACTGATGACCATATTATAAAGGGTATAGAATATAGAATAATTCCCCTCTAATTTACTAGGTTCTCAAATTTATATTTTAGCCAGCAGTTATTCTGTGCTACTTAGGGATCATCTACCTCCCACATAGTGCGAGAAAGTGCAAGTCTAATATATCACAGTCTCTCATAAAAAAATTGTCCTTCATAGAAGGGCAGTTCTGAAGATGAACTGTCTAAAAGTATCCTAAGGCACCCTATGAAATGCAAAAGCAGTCTGATAGAGCTAATAACAGTTTTTCTGAACTTATTGATAAAACAATTAATGTCTTTCTTCATTCAACAGCAATTCTCATCCCATTAAACACTGGGGAATCTGATTTTCCTTAGCTAAACTGAGTCTTTCCTAGTTAGAATGACTCCTGTGAAATGACATGCAACATCAAGAATTGCATTTACAGTTCTTTTAGCTCTTTGATGTCTATAAAGATGGTGATCCCAAGAAAGTGTCACATTTGCAATATTTATTCAAGCATGTGTAACAATAAGGATTAAGTAAATACACTTAATTTCCATTCTGCTACACTTGTCTTAACCTGATATTGGTCCCAATGAGAATTTTTTAAAGACAAAGCTAATTTCATCATTTGTTTTATTTTAAGTGGATCAATTTAGCTTTCATAAGCTGAAGGGAAAAGCAGCAATGGTAGTTGAAGTTTAAGGAGAGCCTGTACCAGGCAAGCACAGCTGGGAAAGCCCCTGCACTGCCAGTGGTTAGTCTTCAAGAAAATTCATGCCAGACTGAGTGATGAACTAGACTGAGAACCCTTCCAGCTGCAGGCTGGTGGGAACACGTGTATTGTTTGTTGGTACAATGTCTCAGAGAAATGAGGAACCGGGGAAGGAAAGTTAATTACTCAAAACTGCAGCTCCATTAAGACGTATTTTGTAAAGAGGACACCTTGCCTGGTGCCCTTGCAGTGAGCATCCGTTCAGAAAGCACCCTAGAATTTAAAAAGCAGAAGACATCGAAATCATGGGAATGGACCCCAAACACAGCATAACCTGGGTTTTGCCAGCATGAGTTTTAGGGTGTCTCTCTCTTCCTTCAAGGAGTGAGCTTGGAGGTTTTTTCCCTGAAAGTGGAGATCCATCTGTGAAGTCCTCCCCCTGTGATGCCTGCTAGTGAGGAGATGTAAAGGAAAATGTGGAGAAACATAGAGGAGGGAAGGGTTCCCTGAAGAGAGAGAGAAAAGCCAACAAAATCCTTCAAAAGAAAGGACAAATTCCTCCAAGATCCTCCCAAATTGTTCTTTCAGCTTCTAACAGGAAAGGTTTATTATGCCCAGGTGGACCTTGCCTTAGCATCAGTCCCTTCAAAGAAAAAGGCAGCCCTACAGATTCAGCTGTTGCACTGGATTTCATTTCATTTCCAGAGTATCTTAGACAGACTGAGACAGGATTAATGATTTACATTCCTTCATTACTGAAAGAACAAAATAAATAAAAAAATAGAAAACTGATAGTTAAAAAAATCCTTTATTATTGATGATTTACCTTCTAACACTGTATGCACTTGTAGCTGTTGTGCCATGTGATTTATTAGGATTTTCAACCTTTTCCTTTTTGTTGGATCTTCTTTAGAAAAGATGCAATTTAAAGGTTAGTGTTGCTGAAGGCATATAATGGTACAGTGATTGAGAAACCAAATGGAAAACACACTTCTATTTCAGACTGTCAGTCTGATGAGATGAAAAGAAAACTAGTTAAAAATACCTAGTGGTTTTGAACTCATGTCGTCAGCAGATGACACAGAAAACATGAGTGAGGGTGTCTGCATGATTACAATTCTCCATACAGGCACATGGGATCCCTAACTTACTGTATTTAGGTATAAATATAATTAACTCATTTGCTAGAATAATCTTTGAACTAATAAAGACAATATTTAATTTTGCAATGAAGTACAATAATACATAGAAATACGATTTTGCCATTCAAGATATGTATCTGAAAAATGATTTACCTTCTTAAATCTTTTTTTTTTATTTCCCACTCTTCATTTCTGATAAGTTGTGATGTCCATTAACCTAGTGCATAGATTCCCATGGAAAAAAAAATATTCCCCACTAGTTAAGTACCTAGCCATGTGAAATTAATCATCTATATTGTTTTAGAGAGGAAAATAAGAGAAACATTTTTTTTTTCACCTCTGTAGGTTGTAGACTCAGAAGGATTTTTTTTCTAAATGTCCTTTTCTTGAGTAATAATACCTGCTGATTAGAGCTATTAACACTTTCTTTTCCAAATGTAAGTATTTTAGGGGCTACTGTTAATCTGGAGTCATTTTGGCAGAAAAGTCAATCCTCAGGTCATATAAATGAGATTAATTGTCTTGTCCTCAGAGGCATGAGGCAGATGTAACTGCCCCCAGGGCTTTGCCATTCAGCATAAAGGAGAGGAGTGCAGCAAGGTGGCACCACACAGAGGTTTATCTGAAGATAAGAAAGAAGATCTGTGAACAGAGGTCGTCTTCAGTCCCTCCTGAGGAAGGCAAAGCTTTTACTTACAAGTGCAGTTTTACTCAGCGAACTGACAGTAAGCGTGGTGTTGTCTGTGTCTTATGAAGTGTTTTTCCAGTAACTTCCACACTGAATTCGCTTCAGTTATTTTTCTGTTAGGGCTTTATGTAAGGATTCAAACCTGTCTGGGGAAGAGTCGCTGTGCAAACATGCATTTGATTGGCAGACTGGTCTTTTAGGACAGTAAACTGTGGTGTGATAACTCCTTAGAAAACTCAATTTTTAAAGAAACAGAGTAAATGAATGGGAGAATTGTTAGGAAACAGGAGTAGAATAGGAGAGTGTGTAGCTTTGGAAGGAAAGATTGGAAGGAAAAAGTTACAATATGGAACCTTTCTTGACCTCAAATACCCGTTTGCTGTTTTAGAGGCTGCCTTGCCTGCAGAAGAGAGAAGCTGTAATGTTTTCATCTACATCACCCTGAAAGAAAAAATGGCTGTCTGGCTGCTGGGCTACAAATGGCTCCTGAGAAGCAGAAGTGAGAGTGAAGGAAAATATCTAAATGGTCCATTAAATGTTCCAGGAAGCCTTAAATGAATAAAGGCTCTGAATGAGCATTGTGTACATGTATACATATTTTTTTCCCCCTCCAAATAACAGAAAAGTGTATTATCTTTTAGTTACTGTTCTTTCTTAATCCTGTAATAGAAACTACTGATATTATTGCTCATAAGGAAGAATTAATTTACTGCATAAGCAAAAAAAAATTTCTAAAGCAGATATGTTTAAAAATGCATCAAGTAAAACGCATTGTTCATACTCAGGAATAAACTACTACAGACTATGCATTTGCACATCAAGGTGTAGCTGTAATCACTGCTTTCAGTCTTGTGTTACAAAATTAATTTAGAGACTGTTGTATAACTTACGTTTGTGGTTTATTGATAAGGAAAAATCCCTTAAGTATGTTGGCTGAGTCTATAGAAATAGCAGGAAGTAAAAATGTATTTTTATCACCCAACTAAGCACAGAAATTTGTTCATATACAATACACATTTCTTGAGAAAGAATTAAAAAAATTCCCAGTACCTCTTCAAGGTAAGCTTAACATTTAAGTTAATTTTATCCCTATGGGCAAGTGCAAAAGTCTGTAGAATCCTTAAAATTCATGCAAGCTTTATTTCACTTTTTAAGGAGGCCTCTGAGGGTTAATATAGGAACCAATGTTCCTGCTCAGTTGAGACAATTGATAGTATTGGTAGGTTGTGCTTCTCCAGCTATTCTAAGACTTCAGTTCAAACACATCTATTGCTAGTTCTATGTTTTCCTTTTTTTTTTTTTTTTTTTCCCTCCATAGCTTTTCTGGGAATTCTTTCATCTGTCTTCATTCTTTTAACAGTTTTGTGGGCTGCTAAATTAAAGGGAATGGAGTTGCTTACCATTATCAGTATTGAAATAGAAATTTTAAAAAAGTCACTTTTAGCAGCATTTGATTTAGATCATGATGGAAGCATTATGAATATGTATTACATGAAGTTTGAGAGAGCACCTTCAGAAAAAGGAGAGTCTTTTAAAAAGTCATGTATATTTTAGGTCTTCTATTCAGAATAGTCACTGGAGTGAAGATAAAAAGTGGGAGAAATACCTAGAAAATATAATTTGCCATGCTGTTGGAGTTTGGCTTTGGGAAGTTTTAGAAAGACACTCTACTTTCTCTTTGATAAGTACTGTGAAAATAACAATGGTCCATTAACTGGGATCATCTTACACCACGTAACCTTTATTCTGGTGGTGAGTGTTCAGTTTAGTGTTGTTCCAATGAATGAGTAATACAGCATGCCAGTCTGGAAGAAGCCTGATGAAATACTAATGTTACTGTAAGTCCTACTGGAGAATATCTCCTGTGAATATGTAACAGACATATTTATGCTGTGCAGTATTTTGCATTAAAAAAAATTGTCTTCTCTGCATGTGCATTTGTCTATGAGCAATAAAACTAGTCCAATACAAATCATTCTCATCTTTGCAGCACTATGAACAAGATTTCTGTATGGGGAGACTTAGCTATATGAAAAAGTGCAGAATAAATTCTAAGTCTTAGATTAGAAGTTTAATTTAGAGAAAAACAAAATCCATATATTTTTCTATTCTGGTGACAATTGTAGAAACTGAATTGATTTGAATTAGTTAGAAGGTCCACCTATGCATAAATCAACAGGTAAAGAAGACATGTATGTGGTCCTAAAGTTCATAACAACATAATTAATATAAAATGTATGACATATGACACCACAGATGCTTTTTTTTTTTTTGGACAGCTGATTTGGTACAAAGATTTTGCTGAAGAAGAAGAAATTACTTGTTAGTCCCATTTGAGATTTCTTTGCAAGTCAAAATCAATAAAATCGTCATCATTACTGTCTGTTTTCTGGTAGCTGTCTCCTGCACTGAATATTAAAGAGCTTTCAGACTGACTGAAAAAAAAGACATTAGAATTGTGAGAAAATTCTTTTATATTTTACTCAAACATGATGTCTCTATTGATTTGTCAGAAAGAGCACCTAGAAGGTTTATTGTTAGTCAGGATTACATCAAATAATAAAAAGCTCTTTTCAAATTGAAGGAATTAAGACAAAGGATTAGAATACTCTAACCTTTATTGTCTGCCTTTTTAATGCTTTATGTTGTATTTTTCACATTTTTTTCAGAGACATTGAATATAAGCACTTTCTGCCCTGCTGCTTATACACATAAGGCCTTTATTAGCGAAGATTGCAGAGTATTTTTCCCCTGTCTGACAAGATTTCAAGGATTTTCTGACTAAAACCAGTTGCTGAAAGACACTTCTACCACACTGACACCTTATTTCCATTCTTTAGCTCAGTAGCTGAACATTGTCTATGTTTTAGATAATCTTGAATATTCTTGTTAAATGTTAGCCATTGCTATTTTTGCTCTGTTTTAAGGAGAACTATGCCCATAAAAATGGAATATTTTGATGTTTTGCCAGTCCCAGTGAAGTAACCTTTAATTCCAGACAGACAGAAATTAAAAATGAAGGAAGAATTTACTTGCTGTTGTCTACATGCTAACAGTACAGCATTAAATTTAGGAAGAAGTACAGAGGAATATAGGGATATATACCTTATAGCTATCTATTTGGCAGTCCCCAGCCCTGTTTTGCCCAGTTAGTGACCCCTGAGGACACTTGCATAGCCCAGTGATTGGAATCCAGTCTTAAAACAAAGCCTCTGCCATATCTTGGACAGTGGTTTTACTAAAGAAAATCCTGATTTGGCATCATTGATAACTTCATAACTTGACTTGCTACAGATTTCAAATTTTTCCAAGCTTCTGCTGCGATATGTAATTTAATAAGGAAGGCAGAATTAAGGCCTATAGTACCTTCATCATGCCTGTTTCCATTAGAAATATCAGTGACTGCTGGAACTGATAACTGGAGCCATCTCCTATTCATCCAATAAACTGAACTTGTTAACAATTGCTCTGGCAGTGCACTGTAAGGAAAGAAATAACACATCCACAGGTTAACTCTCCTTTCTCCCTCATGGACTGTCATTCCTTATGTACGGAAACTTAGATTTAGTATTATGTATTAACAAGCAAGTATATTTAGTTAACTGTAGAAGTGAGAATAATGCAGAGACTGAGATGAAGTACAGTGACATTTATGTATTTTCAGGATGGGATCAAGTCTTTTCTGAGGGGTACCAAGGCAAGAGCATTATGCTATACATCCTGAGCTCAAGAAAAGCTGTTAATAGTAAAAATGTAGATGTTTTGCAACAAAAGCATCATCTTTGACTTCTTATTTTGGGTGCAAGAAGAAATTACCAAATCACACCATTTCATATCTTCAGTATATTGACACCAACCAGACAGTCTATCTCTTATTCTTCTTTCTGGATAGAGGAAAACCTATGAAGGCATGAGAGCAGGAACAATCTACTAGGTCTGCTGTTGTCTTGAAACCTAAAATGATACAATGTGCAAAACCCAGAAATGCTTAAGTTGAACTTCAGCCAGTCATCAATGTTAAATGTTGATTGCTCATAATCAGGATGAGCAAAGCTGAATCTTTGATGAAATTCTCAGCAGTGACTTAGACAGCATTTTCTTAGTTTCTTTTGACAAGAAGAAATGAGGGGGGACTCTCAGGGACTTTGATTAGCTGATCAACAGGAACAGGCCAATCTAAAAAAGATTACCCCAAACCCAGTCCTGATGAGAAAAAGAACAAATGTAAACAGTATGAGGATAACAAAGGGGCACTTTCTTATGGCTTAGTTGCCTTTTTGCTTGCTAAGTAACCTTGCATTCAAGGGGTACCAACAGGAGCCTTTTTTTTAAAATGTATGTTGATTTTTCCAGTGAAGAATAGAGTCTTTCGACCTGAGAGGACTATTGGAGGAAAGGTATTTTAAAGATTTCCACTCAAGGGTTCTGCAGCACTGTAAATCAATTAATATGAATATATCATGAGAGATGCCCGTTTTTTTCTCTTGCCACCTCTTAGTCTATGTCTAGTTTGCAGAAGCAGCAAACCCTATTTGCATCAATGATGAACGGTGAATGAAGATAAAATATAATTTTGAACTTGTTCTACCTCTTTGAAGTGACTCAGGCTTGCCTACGGGCATACTTTGAATCTGTAAGGCAAAGCAGCAGCAATGTGAGTGTCATCATCCCCTGCTGTACACTGTGAGGCAAGATTTTCCACCAATGGGTGATTTTTCTAAGTTTGCCAATACTAACAGTTATGTCAGTAACACATTTTTTGGGGGTTTGGAGGGACAGGTGTAATGGTTTGGCATGCTCTTGTGTTCTTTCATTTACAGTAAAATTCATTACACAGAAGTGGTCCTTTTCAACATATATGAAGTAATTTTTTATTATCGTCACAGTCATACATTAAACATATATATACACATATATATATATACATACACAGTCATACACTACCTACCACAGTGAGAAGCCCACTTTTGGGACATACTACTTCTGATCTGCTTAGCTGTGACCATTAAATGCATTAAAGCTATGATATTTAAAACAGTGGATGAAATGGTTCTTACCCTAACACTGCAGAAACTCTGGGTAATGATTTGCTCCTGCCATCTGTATATGTTTTGCTTAATACAACAGGGCTTTCATTTAGTTTTGGCTTGTGGATGTGTTTGACATCTTAGTGTGAGCTGGAAGCTGAAATGCTGTAAGATAGTGAGAGAATGTTGCTTTCACAGCTGCATTTCCCTGACAAGTTAATCACAACCCCCCCTCCCTCCAGCACTGCCTGATATTAGTAACTGGACATATCTAATGACTATCTGGTAATTAGAATTTGAACTCTTTTGCTAGACTAATTTATTAGTTAATATTATGTAAAATTTGATGCTAATATGTCCTAAAGGCTAATCTATTCAGATTGCAATACATAGATTTTAATAGTCTGGTGTGCTTTGGCAATCAGAAGGAATTATGTGATTATGGCTTCTGGCTTGAGCAATTAAAAAAGATTGGGTTTAAGTGCTCATTTCAAGGTTGTTGGGGCATTTATCGAAAAGGGATTCCTATAGTAATTTTGTCTGTAATTTCAGTGTAATGTGGACCTGTCATAAATTACCGGTCTGTTTCAAGTAAACTACCATGTCCCACATGGTTTAGGGTGGGAGAGCTGCTTAGCCCCAAATTATCACCAGTGTACTAGAAGTGAAAGGATTGCTCATCCCCAAGATTTTTTTTTTAGTTGTTACTTCTTTATCCAACCAAAGTATAAAGGTCAGAATTCAGAGAAAACTGAGATAGGAGAAAGTGAAGAGGAGATATGGGATGTGTTTAAGTCATATCAGGGTTACTGGTAGGCTTTTTAGCATCATTTAGGGAGCTTATATTAAATTGCTTATCCACGATTACCCTGAAGTCCCTAGTTTCCAAAAGACAGTTCCCACTCTGTGGTGCTGCCCTTTATACATTGCTTCTAGACATCATTTTGCCTTAAATGGTACAAAAATACACTTTGAACTGATTTCATTTTACAAGGGAATCTAGATTGCTCTGTACAGGTTTCTAATCTTCATTCAGAGAATTTTTAGGTCCCCCCAAATCTTATATTTTGTAAATTGTAAGTGTACTTCTATCGAGATCACAATAAATAAGTTTGGGTAGCCTCAGGATTAATCTCACTCCCAGGAGAACCCTGCTGTAGTAAAGTCCATGAAATGATTGATGATTACTTAAGAGACACATCTATTAGGTGGCTCTTAATATACGTGAAATATACTCTGCTGGCCCCACTCTAATTCAGTGTTATCAGAATGTATGTGGCACCAAGGCAAATAGCTTACAATGTCTATCACATTTACACAGTTACATTTATTGACCAAACTTGTAGTCTCCTGAAGGAATTAAATCAAGCATGTTTGACAAAACCTGTTTTCTGTAAGATCATGCTGACTGGCACCAATTTTATTTCCTTCCTTTAATATTTTTGTTGACCAAGAACAGCAAAAAGCTTTTAGCTACTTTACAGAAAGATCATTTTCCTGCAAGAGAAACTCTCCAGGCAGAAATCTTCAGACAAGCTGAGCTCCTTCTTCCTGTGCTGTTTACCTGTGAACCAAAAAATGAAGCACACAGGCTGCCACAGTTGTGGCCAGTGTGCAAAATATCCCATCTGATTAGGATTTTAAACAGTAAATGTTCAAGTGCTAATTAGCTTTAATCAAATGGACTAGTCTGGAGATCAGACTCAAGTACTGAGAATCCTATTAAAGTGATCAGGTGGCAGGAGTGACAGATACTTCTCGCGGGCCTATTTAAAACAAGCCTGGGGACTGATCAGCTCAAACTTATTTAGAATGAAGGGCTACTCTCATGCAGAAGACTAATGCTGTTTTAAAAAATCCATGAGGTTTTGTACAACTACTTCCATAAAAAAATGGAGTTTTGTTTCCCATAAATACAATGGTAAAATGACTGCAGAACTGCTTCAAAATTCAAAGCACTAGCAAAGCTGCTGAATGAACACAGCAGAAAAGAGAAATCAAAAATCAAATTAAATGATGGATGAAGGATGTTAGAGAAAACACTTCAAGCCAGGTTTTCCATTATTTTGTGCTACGCTTCATTCTTGTGAAGAGTAAGGAGTGCCGATAAAATGGCTTCATTCTCACTGAGCAAGATACAGGTCTACGGGCCCATTCAGTAGCTGTTGAACCACCTCCTGAATTCCCTAGGCATCTCCAAGACCATACACACCTACTGCACAACATAGGGGACAGACCATAGTTTGTATCACCCATGACATGTGTCCTGGTTTCAGCTGGGATAGAGTTAACTGTCTTCCTAGTAGCTGGTACAGTGCTATGTTTTGAGTTCAGTATGCGAAGAATGTTGATAACACTGATGTTTTCAGTTGTTGCTCAGTAGTGTTTAGACTAATGTCAAGGACTTTTCAGCTTCTCATGCCCAGCCAGTGAGAAAGCTGGAGGGGCACAAGAAGTTGGCACAGGACACAGCCAGGGCACCTGACCCAAACTGGCCAACGGTGTATTCCATACCATGTGACGTCCCATCTAGTTTAGGAACGGGGAAGTGGGGGCAGGGATTCGCCGCTCGGGGACTGGCGGGGTGTCGGTCGGCGGGTGGTGAGCAATTGCACTGCGCATCATTTGTACATTCCAATCCTTTCATTACTACTGTTGTCATTTTATTAGTGTTATCATTATCATTATTAGTTTCTTCTTTTTCTGTTCTATTAAACCGTTCTTATCTCAACCCACGGGTTTTGCTTCTTTTCCTGATTTTCTCCCCCATCCCACTGGGTGGGGGGGAGTGAGTGAGCGGCTGCGTGGTGTTTAGTTGCTGGCTGGGGTTAAACCACGACAACATGACATGTCACTGCTTCTATATTCGTGTGTCTCCAGTCACATTGTAATCCAGGGACAAAAAGAAATGTGAGGGTAACGCTTCTCTAGAAAGAACATACAAATGAAATAGTAGGGTAAGCAAACTGTCAGTGTTTGGACCAATGTGTTCAGTCACCCAAATATACTTAGCACCTAATATTGCTTTTGGTACATATGCAGATCTGCTTCTCCAGGTAAGGTCTTTCAGGGGTAGGAATTCTTCTGAAGTACATTTTCCCCTTGAATTCAATTTCTACTTGCTCTCTTAAAGTGCCAGACACAACTTCTCCAAAAGACCTGCTGACACAAGGGCACAGTCCTGAAAATTGGTGGCTTTTCTTCTTATTCTGACCCAGTTCCATCCCTGCCTATAGCCTTCTTAACATCTGGCACTTTTTTCCTCATGTGTTTGCTCAGACTCTATCACACAATCACTACCTTTTTCTTTTCAATCATCTGCTCTTTCAATTTCTTCCTTTAATCTATTCAGATTTCAATCTAATTTCAAGTGATTATTGTACAGTGTGACTTACCATGAGTTTGTGTCCTGGTTTCAGCTGGGATAGAGTTAACTGTCTTCCTAGTAGCTGGTACAGTGCTGTGTTTTGAGTTCAGTATGTGAAGAATGTTGATAACACTGATGTTTTCAGTTGTTGCTCAGTAGTGTTTAGACTAATGTCAAGGATTTTTCAGCTTCTCATGCCCAGCCAGTGAGAAAGCTGGAGGGGCACAAGAAGTTGGCACAGGACACAGCCAGGGCACCTGACCCAAACTGGCCAACGGTGTATTCCATACCATGTGACGTCCCATCTAGTATAGGAACGGGGAAGTGGGGGCAGGGATTCGCCGCTCGGGGACTGGCGGGGTGTCGGTCGGCGGGTGGTGAGCAATTGCACTGCGCATCATTTGTACATTCCAATCCTTTCATTATTGCTGTGGTCATTTTATTAGTGTTATCATTATCACTATTAGTTTCTTCTTTTTCTGTTCTATTAAACCGTTCTTATCTCAACCCACGGGTTTTGCTTCTTTTCCTGATTTTCTCCCCCATCCCACTGGGTGGGGGGGGAGTGAGTGAGCGGCTGCGTGGTGTTTAGTTGCTGGCTGGGGTTAAACCACGACAGCTTGTTGTACATAGCCAATGCACCAAAACCTGCATAAAACATACTTTTGGTGGATAATTAAAAAAAGAGGGAAAAGGGTAAATGCATATTTTATACCTGACAAAATTTGTCAGTGTTTTACTCCACTTAGAAGTTCTGCAGAAAGGAATGTGTATCAAGCCAATAACTTCAGTTCAGTAACACATTACTTCAACTAATTTTTATTTTGACCACATCATCTCCTCTTATTCATAGTTTATCTAAATAATAATAGTGAATTATTTATAAAATTGGAAAATCTTCATCTAATCTGTTCTGGCATATGCAAATATTTGCATTAATTAAACTAAAAATGAAATAACAAGAGAAGTATTTAAAAGCATCCAAATGATCTTGTTATGAATGACAATTATACCTTAATGATTTGAAAAACCTCTGTATCTTGAGTGAAATCCTTGCCCTTCCAAAATCAAAGGTAACACTTCCATTGCTGTGGTAATGGGCTAGAATTTAAATTAATTTATTCAGATAATAGTGCTGTAAGCTATACAAATATTGAATGTTTATGCAAACTAACTAGCTACAAGGATGCTTTTAGTTGTCTGATTAGATGCCTTAAAAATGCTTAAGTGACTTAAGGTATTAAGTCCGAGCTGAAAAAGACGTGACCCTTAGAATAGGGTAGTGTCATCACATATTTGTTTGACCCAGCAGCCACATCAAATCAACCAAAACAGTCTCTTTTGGATCTCATAACCTGAAAAAAATAGAAGCACTTAAAGGTTTTTCTTGCTGAAAAAAGGAAATGAGACAAAAGGGCAGATTACAGCACTGGTTACACAAAGGCAGGTCTGGAGCTGCCTTGTGTTAAATGCTGCTGGAAGAAAGTGGGACTCACCGCTCAAACGTGCTTCTCCCACCAGAGCACCCTGACAACCATACCATAATACAGTCTGTGTAGTTTGCACTTAACCTCTTTGTTCAAGGTGATCTACCATAAATAATATCTATCCATATGGCTATGTCTGCACTAGTGGTTAATGGAGTGGATCAGTAGATTGAAGCAGTTGCTGCAGATGCTCTTCACATCTCTGTCAAAGGCAGTTTGGAGTGTTTATGTTGTCCTGGGCTTGATCTGCTCTTTTGGACAAAAAGTCTGTACCTCTGCAGTGGTGTGAAACTTTCAGAAGGTAAATCTGTCCTGCAAATCTCCTTCTCAACTGTGGATTCTTCTGGGAAATACTACACTGCCCTTGTGTCATGCAGGCAGCCTTCATAGACCACTGCACCTCTCTGCAGATGTGCACTGTTGCCCAGGCTATCCAAATCCATCCCTTTCAGAGGGAACATGCCAGAGCAGCTCCCTGAGTGACTCTAGGGAAAGGTGTTCACCTGCCTCCCCTCCTCTCCAAAGAAAATGTGAAGATTTTTCAGAGAGTGGAATAGCTTCAATAAGAGGAACTGCCAGGAATCTTTCCCCAAATACCACGCTGCCTTCTGCACGTGCAGGTTCAGGCTCCTGCCACCTGGGGACCAGGGTCTTTCTGCTCTTGGTGAGTGCTCTAACAACTATATCCCTCAGTGAAAGAGAGTAGAAACAGTACCACTCTTCCTTCAATAGTTTATGAATCTAGTTCATTCACATTTTAAAAAAACAAAACTATGAAGAATTCATTGCAAAGTTGTGAGCAAATTCCAATGATCTCAATTCTAAAATGATCTTAACTACATTTTTTCGACCATAGCTAGTGAGCAAAAGATCACAGTAAGCAAAAAATCACCAAGTCCTAATTAATGATTTAGCCCCCTGGGAAAGTTGATGAGAGGGGTTTTTTGAGTCTTAAAGATAGGCTTTCAAGGCTTGCAGGCATCTGTGTTTTTCACGCTTTCCACACAGAAGAGTGATTCTACCCAAGATCAGTTTGCATCAGGAGGTTGTAATTTTTGTTTTCTGCTATGTCCAAGTTTCAGACTCTACACATTGCTTTATCTGATGGCACAAAGAGTCCTGTTTACAGTGAGGGTGTCTTGTCATGCGGCCTTTATATTGGTGCTGGTAACATCACACTAATGTTAGCTGGGTGACTGTTTCAGCTGGGACACACCAGGAGTTTCCGGCAAGTAATTTATAGCCTGCCTGCTTGGGGCAAGGAAAGCCTAAAGCCCCATAGAAACCTGGAACTGACAAAATGATTGTGATCATCGCAAATATCCCCAGTTATGGCCTTGACAAACAGTTGGACTGTGTGTGCTGCCCCTCAGCTTCCTGCTTACAGTACTCACTGGAAAATTTTAGTGGGGAAAGTTTGTGCTGCCTACACTGCTTTTCTTTCTTTACCTTACTATTTATTTACATGATCACCAGGAATCAGCTGTAGCTGCTGTCAGCAGCGGTGCCAGTTCAGCCTGACCGATCACATATTCAATACTTTTGCCTTAGATAGCCTTGTATCGTTTTGTAATGAAGTCCAGCTCTGAGTTTTTTGCTGCTGTAGGGAGAGCTGAAAATATAACTGACTAAAAATAAAATGACCCCAATTTGATTTGTAGAGTGTATAGAACATTTAATTGGATGCTCCTTTCATTGAAATCAACATCCAAGAACTAAATATGTCCTTCACACAGGTGGCATCACAGTCCTTTCGCTGTGATTCCAGCAAGCCTGTACTAAATTTCTGCAAGTTCTGGGCACATCAACAGTCCCACAGTAAAGGTTATTCATTAAAGAGCTAATCAAGTGAGGTAGGAGTTGGAGGCATTGATTTTTCAGAAAATTATAAAAAAACCTACTTTGGGTAGATGGTAACTAGCCTGGACACAGAAATACCATTAATTGTTGGTAACTGCAGTATCGATGTATTTGAGCAATACGAAAACATACAATGTATAGGAATTTAAAGACCTAAAGGAGTTACTACTTGAAACTAGATCATAAAATTAGGGAAAGGAAAATACAGGCTAGATATCTTTCTTCTGGAAAGATTAATTTGAACTATTATGTAGTCTTCTGAAGATAAGAAATTAAAAAACTTTTTTAAGATTTGTAAACAGGTCCAGCAGAATCCCATAAGATAACATGAACTGCATTGTGTATTAAGCAATTGAACATTTATATTAAAGAATTACATTGTAGTGGGTTGACCCTGGCTGGGTGCCAAGTGCCCACCAAAGCCGCTCTATCACTCCCCCTTCTCAGCTGGACAGGGGGGAGAAAATATAACAAAAGGCTCGTGGGTCAAGATAAGGACAGTTTAATAAAGTGAAAGCCAAGGTCGCGCGCGAAAGCAAAGAAAAACAAATGATGTTATTCTCTACTTCCCATCAGCAGGCGATGTCTAGCCACTTCCCGGGAAGCAGGGCTTCAGAACGCGTAGTGGTTGCTCCGGAAGACAAAAATGCCCCCCTTCCGTCTCCCTTTACTTAGCTTTTATATCTGAGCTGACGTCATATGGTATGGAATATCTGTTTGGTTAGTTTAGGTCAGCTGTCCTGGTTATGTCCCCTCCCGAGATCTTGCCCTGCCCCAGCCTGCCATTGAGGGGGGGGCAAAAATGTTGGAGAGCCAGCCTTGATGCTGTGCCAGCACTGCTCAGCAGTAGCCAAAACATTGGTGTGTTATCAACACCTTTCTAGCTACTGATGCAGAGCACAGTGCTATGAGGGCTGCTATGGGGAGAATTAACTCCATCTCAGCCAGACCCAATACATACATAATGAGATAGACTTTGCTTAGTCATTGCTAATAGAGTTGAGTGAGACAAAACAGAAATAATTGCTGATATGTGGCCAGCCAAGCTTTGTGATAAACACACAGAAGACTTTGCAGGGATGGGTTAGCAAACTACCTTTATGCTGAGCAATGCAAATGTTTCTTGATCACCATCAGATTTTAGGAAGCATGAACACCTGCATAGAAGAATAATAGGTTCATGGTAGTTCATTCCAGTTTATCATTCATGCATTATTTCTGTTCCATCAAAAATATGAGAACTGTTGTCAGTAGTGTAATGTATAGTAGGAGTTCAAAATCTCAGCTGAACAGCAAGCAGATCAAACCAGATATGTAAGAAATGGAGATAGCATACAGAAAAATACAGAAGGTTCAAACAACTGAATCTAGGAGGCTTCTTCAAGATGTGAAGTGGAAATCTTCTGCATTTTGCTAACTGTGCAGTTAGCGCTGTTGAGCTTGATATTGATCTGTGTTGTAGAGCACAATAAAGGACATAAAAGAAGCACTTGAGTCCAGCAGCAAAGGATTGCACACCAACACAGAAAAGGTTTGAGGGAAAGGGGAATGGGATGTCCCAACTTGCTCATCTTGTGAACTTCTGGCACAAGCAGGTGAGGGGAATACAGTTTTCCCAGAAAAGCTGGAAAAGGCAACAAGCTATAAAACTCGAAGAGAAGAGAAGGTGAGGGGACAAGTGAACATCTCCTACCCACCAGCAGGAATTTACTGAGAATATCCTAGATCAACATTACTATGCACATACTCTTTCCTCGTGTAGATATTGGCTTCTTAAAGCACCTACCATTTTCACCAACATCAGATGACAATAAACATAATTTTCCAACCATGAGATCAAAGGTCAGATTCACCCTGGTCATAATCAGATACAACTCCATTGTAAGTTACTGATGGCAGACTTACACCAACTAATATTAGATTTAAATTTGCCTCAATTACTGGAAAAAAATGATTCACAAGATTAAATTTTAGCCACAATGATGTAGTAGGACAAATAGTATATCTTTTTAACTGTGTCTTTTGAAGCGCTCTGAAAAAGTCAGCCATGGGCAGAGTTGTTTCCTCTATGCCACATCACTCAAAAAAATGTTAGGTAGAAAAAAATCCAGCAGTATCTCATACCGGTGACTGTAGCAAATTCAAGAGAAGTGACCCATTGCAAACATCATTTGAATAAAGCTGTTTCCCCTATGGTATTCATGGAAGTGGCTTTGAATTATGAAAAATATTACTATACACAATAACCTCTGAGCACGTAATATGTCATTACAGTAATCAGCTAATAATTTGTTACCTCCTTTCAGGACTAAAATAATGTTTCTCATATACAGGAACAGTCTATCTTCCCAAACTCATGATGTGTAGAAATGAAAGAGTTAGTTAGTTAGTTCAGTGAAATAAGTAGCCAGATCACTTGCTATACAAATCAGTAATGACAGGCTTCTGTTAATATTGCATAAACATACATGTAACATGCTGAACACCATGCAAAAGCTCATGGAAAGGAAATAAAATAGGAAAAACACCTGTTTTAAAGACAGTAAAAGATATCTCTAAAGTATTAAGGCCAGGAGATGATGACTCTGATTCATAAAATGTAACTGTGTAAGAGTCAGGATTGGTGCAAAAGTTGATCAAGATTTAATTTTTTTTTAATTTTTATTTTAAATTTTTTTAGTTGGAAGTGCTGTTTCATAAAACTGGAATTGTTTATCTGACATAAATTTCATCAAAATGATTACAGGATCATCAATACTGAAAAGTTTTAAAAATTGTAAACAGGTCTTCTAATTTTTTAATTGATTTTTTTTGCTGTTGTTCAGAGGACTATTCGTTTTGAAACTTAGGCTAATGCTAGAGATTTTACCTTCATATGTAATAACTTTTTGAGACTTCAATTTATGCGTCAATTTTTAATGTGAAAAAAGTTCAGAATATTGCTAGTAATCCAAGAATGGAGAAAAATCCAGTTCTAGATGAGATTCTGAATGCCCATTATTTTCTACCAAATGGTAGATTACACTTCATGACAAGTATATGCATTTAATATTATTAGTAGTTACCTGTGTTCCAGGTTAATAATTTACAGAAATCTGTTTATTATAAATAAATGTTTTAGAGGAGTCTGAACTAATCATTATAAATAAAATTCCAATTTATGTATATTTGTATGGCTCCATAGTCTTCCAGAATACATATCAGAAGGCATGCAATCACCTGTGTTTTTCACAGAAAACCACCAGAAAAGAAGGGTTATTTTAATACAAAATACTATAGTATCATCTTTAAAATGTTTTATGGTGGAGATGGTACTGCCAGGAACCAGGTATGTTTTCAGCTGTATGGACTTTATAAACCAAATAATACCTCATAGTAAAGGTCAACTCTTCTCTCCGTGACTCTTTGTTATGTACTACAATGTGCCGCTGAGAGCAGCCAGCAGCTGGTGACTCTTTATGGTAAGGTTAACTTGCTTCATGCAGATTTAGCACATTTCATATCAGCATGTTGTGAAACCATGACTTGAATTAATAGGGAGAACCTAAGACTATGAAGCTGATTATTTTCATGCAGTTTATTGGTGTCTACCCCCCAAAAAATGGGATGTAAGCTTTTCTTTGTTGATAAGTGCCCACAGTGGGAGTATTTACCTCTATTTCTGATGCTGATAGCGTGGTATTTTGAGAATCAGCACAGCCTACCCAAAAATGGTTCTTTTAAGAAAAGTAATATGAACTTTTCCAGGGTGTTAATGGCAGCTTATTTCCTGTTACACATTCTGAGTTTTATCCCCCAAACCAGATACTTTGAGTTATTTGAAATGAGGAAATTTACTTAGTTTTTCATACCTGTAGAAAAAACATAAAGATGCCTCTATTATTGAAGCCTTTTTTTCCATTTTTTTTCAGTTTATTTCTTAGATCTTAATTATTTGTCTTCCGGAAATGTATTAATGTTGCTACATTTAGGAAATGTTTAATTAAATTCTAAATATTTATGAATGTTTGTTGCCTACCTTTAGCATGCTTTGCATTGGACAGCCTGTGTTTGAAAAGTGACTACAGAAATCAGATTCTGAAACCTGCAGAAAGGATCAGCTGTGAAACTTGAATAATGAGATTGCAAGTAAGTTTAAAGTTGGCAAAGGCTTTATGACTACAGGCTTGCAAACTGATTGCCTAGCAATAGGAACCTAACTTCTGAGTTTCATTCCATCTGTAAGAACTTTATAGTGCTTTTTCCCTTTTCCAAAGAATTATTTTTGACTCTTGTGATTCAATCATTTTTTCTAAACTAAATGAATTCCAAAGATTTCAGCCCAAATTCAGTGACTGAGTGTATCTAAGTTCACCCAAAATACTTGGTAAGTGCAGTCTAAGGAGCCATGCAGACCCACTTACCAAAAAATAAATCACTAGAACTTGATTGACTTCTTCAGGTTCAACCATCCCACCTGCATTGCATTAAGCCACTGCCTGAGAACCAGGGCATGTTGGGAGGTGGACAAGTGGACACTTAAATGAAGAGCAAAATGTTCTCCTGTTGCATGTTGTTGTTGCAAATCCAAAAGAGAATTCACTCTTGTTTTTTTGCTTTCTTATTGACTGGGTCAGTGTTGTTGAGTGAAAAACTTTACCACGCTGCTTCACTGATCGCTGTAAAGCCCACAGCATAGGATTGCTCTTCTTGCGATAGTTTGTCTTAGAAAAACCTCTTTTCATAGACAAGGAAAATATTTAATTTAGATGATGTATTTTGGTTCATTTTCTAATAGCTCAGTGGTATATCAGGCAAGATTTTATCAGCACATCCAGTGAACTCACAAATAAAACTGGCTGCCTGTTTTCATTAAACCACAGGCAAATTGCCTAGTTTATTTACCTGCTTGCATCTTGAAAGCATCTCTACTCATTCCATAATGAAATTCTTTGCCTCTGGGTCTCTGAGGTCTTGTTCGGGTCTTCAAAGTTTTTGCAGAAATAATGGTCTGGCAAGTTGCTTTGCTGTTGTGTGCTCCAACTAAATGTGCCAGGATTTGAATTGCTTTGAGTGCTTAAATCTCACGTCTGCAAATGCCCTTTACAAAATTCAGCGCTCAGAGATTTGTTGTTGCTGTTACAATACTCTGGGGATAGCGTTTACTTAGAACAAAACACCCTGTAGAAAAGAAATGCGCTTTTATGCAGTCTGGAGCAAAGAACTGGATTGTGCTTTGGATGCACTCTGTGCAGGGGAGCTGGCAGTCAGTGCTGGCCAGTGCAAGCAGGGACACCATGGTGGCATCGGGAGGCATGGCCCTATCTAAAGCATGCCAGGGCCTCTGCAGAGCACTATCTTGCTCACTTCTAGGGTAAATGTGTGCAAGATCTTTTGCAAGGCAGGAAAAGGGATGAGTTTTCTGCCTACATGGCCTGTTGCATTGATTTTGGTAAAATAATGTGGAGCCCAAGTATCAAAGTGTCAATGAGGTCCTACCAATGGCCAATCAACCATTCATTTTAGTAATAAGACTTCAAATTGCTTTGGTCTGCTGCCACAGTCACTGCTGAACATATTTTATGTTTCTTTTTTAAATTAAATAGACAGAAAAACTAGGGAAATAGTGCTGAAAATGGAAAGCTTTAATAATATTGCATTAGCCTGTTAGCCGTAAGGAGTTGTTCTAAAGAAAATTCCAAGTTTGACAATCCTTTGTGTGAGACAGCAGCACTTCAGGGCAGGGGGAGCAGAGATTTATTTATTGAAATGAACTGTTGTTGTTGCAGTAGCTGTGGGTGAGATCCGGTCCCACTGCTCATTCTGCAAGCTAATTCAATGGAGGGGTCAGGAAAGGATGTCAAACATCAAAATCCATCTTCTGCTTCTGCTGCTGATTTTTACTTGCATTCATTCTCTTTGTTGAAGGGAGGCCCAGCACAGAGTCACATCGTTTTCAGTCCTGCACCAGTACAGCTAAAGCACTAACCTTCAGGCAGCTGCAGGGGAGGGCCAAATGGCTCAGTCCCTTCTCTGTGGATGCTCCTGATGTGAAGACACCAGGACAGGTGATGACCACAAATATGTTGCAAGCAAATTTTACACAATTTATAGCGGATCTTTTCAGGTTTTTTACTTTTTTATCCCCATTTTTCTCTCTTTTCATCATCTGTATCTCTCTCCCTTGGTTTGAACGTGTTTGCTTGAAACAAATTTGGCCCACAATTTTCAGTTTGTTCTAGGGTTTGTTCTTTCATTATAATGTTGTATTTCATTGCCTTTCTTTCTTTCCATATTTATTGTGTCTTTCTGGCTTAATTTTTGTTTTCTTGACTCCAGCTTGCCTCTTTCTTCTTTTGCAGATTTTGTTCCCCTCTGTCTCCTCTCACTGCACATTTTCAATTTCCCACGAGGAAGGACTGCCATGTAGGGGAAAAGCTTTACTTTCTCAAGGATCCTTTTCTTCTAGCACCATTCACAGAATAAAACATTGTCCTTCATAGGGAGATGAAGAGCTGAAGGTCCTTTCCACCGATAAAAGAGCCCACAGGCTGGGCTACCTGTGGAGGACTGGATTTTTCTTCTTTTCCCCATTCCCCTTATGGATATGTCTATGCAAGTTCTTGTATTTTATTTCAGGAACCAGGAAAGCTCTCATCCACGTCACCTTTGTAGCAGCAGCACTGGGGAATTGTAACACTTTTTTTATTATAACAGCATGGGAACCCCTCACTGATTTCAGCTGACTGAAAGTCAGGTCCCCGTTGGGGAAGGGACAAATCTTAAACAATGTGTTGGCACAATTTCTCTTGCTGAAAACTTCCTCACTCATTCAAGACTTGAGTGTCAACCTGTGATTCTCCATTCCTCAAACTAGCACAGCTCCAGGCAGCTATATAAATGTGTTCAAAGCTCAGCCACTGCCCAAAACTTAATTCTCAATTAGTGCTTCTTTTCGTCAAATCTTCCTTTGCTGAATGAACAGTCACTGTGTTACATAAATCAGAAGGAATAGACTACCCCCAGATTTGGCTCCATTTCTCATGGAAGTCAACAGCAAACTAACAAAAAGCAGACAACAAGGAAATCTGTTGGTTTGAGTCAGTGCTGAATGGTTGCTAACTGTAAGTGAACGTCTAGGCTTCTGTCTACATATGGATGTCTTGGTTCCCACCTCTACAATATTTCACAATAAATACTGTCATGTGTAATCTACTTTGGAGTTAAAAAAAAATAAAAATTGGATATATCATCTTCAATATTTGAATGCATTTTTATTCCTATACCTACACTGTCATACAGTTTGCATCAGGACAGTTTGTTACAGGAGTTGAAAAGTGAGCTAAAACCATAAATTAGTAAAGAAACTGTCTGGAAAGGTTTGTAGGTTTGTTCCCAAGAACAATACAAATGGCAAATGCTCCACTTCAGTGTGCCAAACTCCCACTCTGCAGAGCTGATATGGGATTTCATACCATTAACTGGCTGGACATCACATGCCCACCAAAGCTGCTCTATCACTGCCCTCCACAGCTGGACAGGGGAGAGAAAATATATCGAAAGGCTCATGGGTCGAGATGAGGGCAGGAAGAGATCATTCACCAATTATCGTCATGGGCAAAACAGGCTTGACTTGGGGAAAATTAATTTAACTTATTACCAATCAAATCAGAGTAGGGTAATGAGAAATAAAAACAAATCTTAAAACACCTTCCTCCCACCCCTCCCTTCTTCCCAGGCTTAACTTTACTCCTGATTTTCTCTACCTCATACCCGCCAGCAGAGCAGGGGGATGGGAGATGGGGGTTGGGATCAGTTCATCACACGTTGTCTCTGCCGCTCTTTCCTCCTGAGGGGCAGGACTCCTCACACTCTTCCCCTGCTCCAGCGTGGGGTCCCTCCCACGGGGTGCAGTCCTTCAGGAGCACACTGCTCCAGCGTGGGTCCCCCACGGGGTCACAAGTCCTGCCAGGAGCCTTCTCCAGCGTGGGCTTCCCATGGGGTCACAGCCTCCTTCAGGCACCCACCTGCTCCAGAGTGGGGTCCTCCCCAGGCTGCAGGTGGATATCTGCTCCACCGTGGACCTCCATGGGCTGCAGGGGGACAGCCTGCCTCACCATGGTCTTCCCCACGGGCTGCAGGGGAATCTCTGCTCTGGCGCCTGAAGCACCTCCTCCTCCTCCTTCTTCACTGACCTTGGGGTCTGCAGGGTTGTTTCTCTCACGTGTTCTCACTCCTCTCTCCAGCTGCAGTTTCTGTGTCGCAGCAACTATTTTCCCCCGTCTTAAATCTGTTCTCCCAGAGGTGCTACCACCGTTGCTGATGGGCTCAGCCTTGGTCAGTGACGGGTCCGTCTTGGAGCCGACTGCCATTGGCTCTGTTAGATATAGGGGAAGCTTCCAGCAGCTTCTCACAGAAGCCATCCCTTTAGCCCCCCCACTACCAAAACCTTGCCACGCAAACCCAATACAGTCATAGAGTCTTGTAGGACCCTTAAGTAACAGAAATGAGCATGAGATGGTGTAGCTGTACAGGTTACATTATAAAGGCCTTAGAGGTTTTCCTATGAGATTTGTTTCAAAACATTATAACATAATACCAAGTTTAGAAGAAATGTGTTTTTAATGCAGAAGTCTCCTAAAAGCAAGGGAGAACCAATCTGGAGAAGATACTACAGAATTACTTGGGGTCTTACTGAGGATGGGACTATTAGCTGTAGCCAGGCTTCTTCTGCACCTGTATGGCGTAGGTGACAGTCTTGACTCAGTGGAAATTTAATGGGAATAGAAATGCATCACACAGCAAGGTGTTAGAGGTGTTTCAGACAGATGAAATGGCCTGACTAGTTTTCTGAGAGCTGAAGCACTATATTCTGTTAAAAAGGAAAAATGTTTCAGAGGTGAAAAAAACAACGGTGAAGTGACTTGCTTTGAATGACAGTTTTTTTTCCTTAAAAAGCAACATATAGGAGGTTTGCAAGAGAGGAAGGTTTGAAAAAAAAGTCACATTTGGTAAGGTGGAGGGATTTTGTCAATATGGAAAGATTACATGTGACTCCCAGACTGCATTCTTTTAGAAAAACATTGCTTCATGTATATCAAGTGAGTACGGGCAGGACAAAGTGCTATTTGGACTAAAGAAGCTTTAAGGTCTACTGTTTAAGGCTTTTTCACATCTAAATTCACTTCAGCCATTTCAAAATCCTCAGGACATTCAACAGAGCACCTGTAATGTTGTAAGGTATAGTTGTGTAAACCACCTCTATGAGGTATTTACAAGCCTTCTGAAGTCAAAATTCTTCATCAAATGTCATCTCCTTCTCAGTATTTCATGCTATAACCAGATAAAGGCATTGAAACTGTTTAAGGGTTAGGACTTGTCCCTCTGTGACAACATCACGTAAAATGAAGTGTGAAAGGAATAACAAGTGAGCCTAAGGGACCAAAGAGAAATCCGTGGCTTAGGGCAGGGGAAACCAGTCGAAAGTAATGCATGCAGCTATTGGTGGATTGCCATTCATTTATGGCCACCCTGTAGACAAGAAAATAATCCCTCAGTCTTACAAACACTGATATCTGGATCTCTGTTCTTCTTCCCTCATTTACAGACCCTCCTCAAGACCTTGCTTTGAAAAAGATGAAACTCCTTCGACAAGAGTTTCAGAAATGAGACAACTTTCACAGATCCTTGGTTGATAAACCTTAGCAGGGCTGTATTTCAGAGGTAAGCACTCAACACTTTCTACAATTATAGTTCACTTATATATCTTAGTCTGGGAATTCTAGATTAATGTACCTCCGGTTACTAGTCCATTCTGAAAAATATTGTAAAACCAGTGACAGATGTCATGAAAAAATCCCCCACCCAAACCCCACAAAAACCCCTGCTCAGAGATAAAGGCACCAGCTGGGCTGAAATTTCAGAATTCTGTTTACATGGAGTGATTTGATGATGCATAAATGTGTGTATACATGTTAGAAATCCTTTTAGAAAGCTTTTGAATTAGTTTATATAATGGCATTTTCTGATTTTAACAGATTAGCAGTTTCTCAATGTGCATGGTAATTGCAGGGTATTTAATATGCACTTACACTATTTCATATAGAACTTATGTCTCAGTCCATTAATGTGATACATTTACATCTCATAGTTTCAGTACAACTTGTTCCAAACCTCAGGTCATTGCTCTTGACCCATTTTTCCTTCCTCTGTCCCCAGTGTTTTAATGACTTCATCTACCCACGTGAGGTCTTTCATCAGCTGTCTACACATTCCATGTGTCTGGCCTCTTCACTTCATCCCTCCCTTTCCCCACCTGCATACCCAATCTGTTAGTGTTAAAGGTCTCAACTTAAAATTATAAAATTGAAGTGATTCCTAAGCCCACAAAGAAGCAACAGTCCAGGAAACAAGCGAGGCTCATCAGCAAGGCTCAAGAGCTTAGTGCCCTTTCCCCACTGTGCTCCTTTTTTTTCCTTCCTTCTGAACAACTGGATATCTCTAATGTCTCCGCCCCTGCACATGCCCCCAGGTATTACCTTCTGTTTCATCATTGAACTGTTATATTCAGGCTTGTGCCTATCTTCCAGGAGTCACCAAAGTGTACTGCCAAAGACAGTGTGTTCCAGCTTTTTACAATGTGCTGGGTACTCTCTAAGGACACCTTTGGCCTGTTTCACCCACAGGTGACTTTTTGTCTCTGTCTGGGCTCCTGGAATGATCTCTCCATGTGCAAGATACAAGTTCATTTTGCTCCTTTATATCCTACTTTAAAATTAATTTTTTTGGTGCTGTCACCCAGCTATACTGCAAATGTTCTTGCAACTTCATATATTTAAAAGCCAGTCAGCTGAAAAGAGGCATATGTAAGAGCAAACACAGCACAGGCACGTGCACTGAGAAGACTAATTCCTTGTCATTCCCTATAATGTTAAATCTAATTTGAATTGCAGCCCTTGGGACCTGCAATTACATTTGTCCATCTGTCAATAAACTGCCATTTTGGGTTGTACTGTAGTTAATTGTAGTTAATATACAAAGCTTTTCCCTCGCTTTTCTTCCATCCCCCCACATCACCTCTCCTTTCATTTTCAAGGTATAATTAAAGCCAAACAAAGAGGTGCAGCATTGACTTAGCAAGTTATTTATTTGGGAAAAAGATAAAGGATAACAACAGGTGTTACCTGCTTGGGTCTAGGAAAAAACCCCCAAACTTAACTACAGAATATAAAGGAATAGGTATAAATGAAAACCAAGTATAGGAGACTAATAAAATAGAATGTCTGAGAGACAATAGGTTCCTAACTGTCCTGGTTTTGGCTGGGTTAAACCACAACACTAACACATACTCTTTATTTCTAATGCTTTCCTCCTAGTGCATGAAAATGTTCACTCTGTTTGAATCCCTTGTTCCTTATTAGCATCTAGAATCATCTCGGACCCAGATAATGAGTTATAGGTAGTCCCAGTGTCCATTTCAATTCTACCCACAAGGATGGTGTGAGCCTCACTTAAATCTGTTTTTCTTGGCTTAGTCATATCTATAGTGATACTAGTCTTGTACTCTAAAGAGCCTTGTGAAATTTCTTAAATCTCTACGGAGGATAGAGAGAGATTTGAGCTTTTATTTTTGAGTACACTTGCTGCCTTTAAATTCTCTAAGCTTTTCTAGAAAATGTCTGATAAATGTTAACACATGGAAACAAGTTGGAAAATTTGAGATTTCTTGCAGCAACGCATGAAAATATATTAGGGATTAAAAATGAAATGAAAAGGATGTTTCAGTTCTTATAAAAATTTTTTTTTCTTAATTTCTGTTAGGAGGGATCTAATTTGACACCAGAATTTCATCCTTCCCTGTTAGCAAAAAATGCTTGCAGAGTCTGTTTTCTATGATCTGTTGCGTATCTACATTCTAACTGACCTTCTGCTATGAATCATTATTTTTAGATTAATATTATAGGATTTGTAGATAGTAAACAAAATATGTATCACTTTCTGACTCATATATATGCCTTCCCCCCCCCTCCCCCAAATGAAGGTGATAGTGATCCTATTAATTGCATGAAGGATAGAGTCAGTAATCTTCCTCTGCATACTTTGCAGTACGGACACTGGATAGAGGGAGGGCTTTGGTCAAGACAGAATCAATACATCATTTTTTGCATAAAGACTTGGCTTCTGAAGATGCAAAAAGGTGTTTTGTAGTCCTTCTATATCAAAAGATTATACTTAAAGCTATGCATATTGACTATGTTACTGATTATTAAATAAAAAAGCAATAAAATTTCCTTGTGTGTAAACTAACTTATAAAAAGCTAGCCGTGTTAAAATAGGTGCAACATTATACTATTATACCCATCAATTTAAACTGATGACTGCTGTCGTCATGGGAGGAGTGGCTGATATACCAGAGGGTCATGCTACCACCCAGAGGGACCTCTACAGGCTGGAGGAATGGGCCAACAGAAGGCACATGTGGGGTGTTGCATTCCAAGTACAGGAGAGACATGAGAGAGTCCACTGAAGGACAACAAAGATAATCATATAAGGAAAGGCTGAGAGAGCTTGGACTGTTCAGCCTGGAGAGGAGAAGGCTCAGAATGGATCTCACCAATGTATATAAATACTGATGGAGGATAGTAAAGAAGCCCAAGCTAGGCTTTCCTCAGTGGTATCCAGTGATGGGACAAGAGGCAATGGGCACCATTTGAAATATAGCTAATTTCATTTAAAGATGAGAAAAGATTTTACTTTATGCATGATCAAACACTAGAACAGGCTGCCAGAGAGGCCATGATCATCCTCGGAGATACTCAAAACCTGACTGCACATGGTCCTGGGCAACCTGCTCCAGAGCAGAGTGGTGGGCTAGATGATCTCCAGAGGCACCTTCCAGCCTCAGCCATTCTGTGACTCTGCAATCACCTTGTCAAGCACAATGTCCCCTTGGTAAAGAGGTTCCTGTTCACTGTTTGAAATTACCTTTTTGTCCTTTGTGTGCCTGGAAGTTGATTCCAAGGGGATGTGCTCCAATATCCTAGTGACTGAGGTGTGGCTGAGCAGCTGACAGTTCCCCAGGTTCTTTTTAAAGATGCATGTTTTTTAAAGATGCATGTTTAGTTAGCCTTCTTCCAGCTGTGACTGACCTCTTTGAATGTCACTAAAAAAACCCAAACCAACTACAGATAGCAGCACTTCAATCACAGTGGTCATTTTTTTCGGCACCCATGGCTAAATCCTATGCAGTCCCATGGATCTGAACACATCATTTATCTAAGATGCCTGTAACTTGTTGCTTCCCATAGTCTTTCCTAACTGAACAGGTATGCGCAGAGGTCCAGAAGCAGGCTTTGCTTGTGAAGCCTGAGGTAAAAATATATTCCTATATAGTCCTTTTTTGTATTTTACTTATAGAGAAGCTCCTTAGCAAAGCAGGGCTTTTGCCAAAACTCCCACTTGTCTTGCACAGCTAGTTTCCCCTTACCCTCTCTTCTTCACAGTAATAGTCCTAATTGGAAGACCTGAGGTTTCTGGCCCTGATGGTAGCTGTTCCTTCTCTGTGACTGAAGCTCTGACCCTATTCCCTAGCTGAAGAGCCACAGAGAGAAGGAAGCCAGCTGCCCAAAACCACATGCTCTCAGCTTCTCCCCTCCCAGGGGGTCTGCGTCCTCGTGATGTTCCTCCTTTGCCTCCATAACCACTCCTATACTACTCTCCTCTGTTTCAGAGCTTAGGCTTTTGCTTTTGCAGAGGCTCTGTGAGGGTCCTCCCAATTGCTTGTTCATCATCATTCCTGATGGAGGGAAGCTCTTTGCCCCTTCCTGCAGCTCCCACGCCTGATGCTGCAGGCCACCTAACAGAGCACCCCTCCAGCAGCTGAGGCCATCCTTGCCTTTGCTGGCCCAGTGGGGAGCACCAGGAGCCTGCTGTGGCCTGAGACCTCCATGGTAGTGTCCAGCCTCAGGAGCTGCATGTGGAGAAGGGTGGCTGCACTGTGGGGGCTGGCTGCACCACCTGGGTGAGGCATGACCCCTGGGGCTCCTTCTCTCCTCCAGGCAGACCCTGCGCACCAGCTTACGCTGTGAAAACCAGCTCTGCCACGAGCTGCTGCTTTGCACACTGTCAGCCAGTTAAGGTCGTTATTTTAAGTCACCTATGAATGTTGAAAACCTTTACTACTCCAGGTTAACTAGTTAATTTTGAATGGGGGTAAGGTGGGCATGCAACTTGAACATGATCAAACTAAAATAGGATTTCAATATGCTAGAGACCTCTTGAAAATTTGTTGTTGAAAATCTCATTAGAGAGCTTTTCTTATATTCTTAAATAGATATTGATAACAGGTTTTTTTTAGACATGACGGCTTAATGTAGACATCCATGTTTGAAAATCTCAGCTAGAGTTTTTCTGCAGTTTAGTCTTTTGTTATGTTGCTCATGTCTTAAATTTTACTTGTAAAAACAAATACATGGTATTGTATCAGCGGTTCCTTTCTTATATAAATTTCAATTCAAGCAAATTCAAGTAAATGGAAATTCTCTTATTAACTACTGTGGTGAGTAAATAGCTTGGGTATCTCTCTGGGCTTGTCTACAGACAGACACTTAGAGAAATGTGTTCAAATTAACATTTCAGTCAGTATCCTAAATGACATAATTGTACATATCTCTTTACGTACAACAATAAAGTGGCCTTAATTTAGGATTATTTTTAATTGCCTTAATTTGTTTTATTTCAGTTTATTTTGGAAGTGAGATAAGTTAGCTGGAACAAAGCAACTTGAATTCAGAATAAGAGTGTTCCTAGAGGCATTTAATGCAGTTTAATGGCTGTATTTTACTGTCCCTGTGTATTTTCATGTAGTTAAGCCCCAAGCACTAAACAAAATGTGCACAGCTTGTTCATTCTGAAGAAAAGAAGTCAGAAGTGTTTTCAGGTTAAAGAGGTTCTTTTAAGATCGGTTGGATAAGAATGCTGAGACACTTTGCATAAATGGGTTAAGCCATTCATTTGAAAAAGTTGACTACCCATTTTAATAGTTCTATGCACATGAACATCTTGATGAATCTTATTATGTAGCTCAATTTATTGTGAAATACAGTACTGAAGATCCTTTAATAGCTGTGAAATATAGCAAATATTCTAGCTTGTTAAAAAACATGAAGGTCCTTTTGAAACCTTTAAAGGAGTATTTGCAACTTATGGATTGTGTAAACTTATTGTGTAAAATGTTAGATGATTTTACACACAAGCTTAATTCTCCAAACCAACATCTACATACAAATTCTCCTGCACTGATTTTCTTTCCTTCCTTGCTTTAGTCGTGGCAGCTGTATAGCAATGGCACTGGCAACTGGAAGCACCTCAGCCAAGGGTGAGCTGACAGGAATGCATAGTGGGTACAAGGTGAATAAGGGTGCAGCCTAAGCAAACATGGCTTGGAAAATGGTTGAAGATATGGTATGATGTGCTATGACTGCATAGTAATGACATCTACCTCAACTCCTCCCAAGTTTGAAATATAATGAAACTAAGAATTTATATGGGCTTTTTAGTCAAAGCACTTGAGGAAGAACTTGTATCTGTATTTCAGTGATGAGAAAAGGACATTTGGTTCCCAGATGGTTATCACAGAGTGATGCTTTTTTTTCATCCCTCATTGTCAAACCAGGTCTACAGGGTGGAGAGGGCCCAATGCAGAAGAGGAACTCGTCTAAACTCAGGACAAGTAAAAGTGTCTCAGGATGATGCTTTACTTCAGCTACTTGATCCTGCTGAGGCACGCAGCTAATAGACTTGGCTACTGTCACAGCAATATAGTTATACTGACACCAAGTCCTGAGCCTGCTCCTGGCCTTGGACCTCAATGTGGCTAGCTGCCTACCCAGAGCTGGGTTGATCTCCTCATTGCTCAGGTGTGGATTTACTGGAGAAAAGCATGGGTAGGGGAAGTTGACTAAGGGAGCAAGAGCTCTCCATTTAGCACTGCCTAATACTTCACACAAAGTCCCAGGAATAAAGGATCTATGAAACTGTTTAGGCTCTCCTGATTAGACAGAGTGTATCAATCTCTGCTGAGGAATAGAAAAGCAAAAAGAAAGCTGGTGATAAAACCAAGAATACAAGTCTGGCCACTTCAATTCCAGTCTCATCCCATGAATACAGAATTTCTGTAAATCAAAAACTGTATGTTCAAGACTGTAGAGAAATTGTTTGACCTAGAACATGCTAGGAAGTGATAACTGAATAGACATCACTGCATTAAAGGTGGTATGTTATGAATTTTCCTTTGCTTTTTATACATAGCATGTTTCGTGCTGCCACTGTAAGGCCTTCAAACTCCTGTGTTTCATACAGCAGCAAACATGTTGTCAAGTGTGCTTATATAAGAAGATAACGGAGAGAAACATGGTAGCTTGCCAGGATGTCTGAAAGAGTGACTACTAAATTTTGATTCAAAATAACTTTACAGCACAAATGAAAAATTTGATGAGCAGAAAAGAGCACAGGGAGAAGATCGGTAACTATTGTTATGACAAACATGGAATCAGAAAAAAAAAAACCAAAAGAAAATAAACTGCCTATTCAACCCTTACCTTTACCATTTTTTGGTAATGTAGGAACTCTAGAATACTAGTATTTGGATGTTTTCTTCCACACCTCACTGTGTATGAGATCTAAGTGAAACTTAAGGAATTACACCCTGTTTTAAATGGCTGACATGCAAATTTAGCTTGATCTGAATATTGTTTAGCCTACTATACATTAGCCTTTTCTTAAAGAACTCAGCTCTAGCTGCTTTGCTCTGTTGGTGCTTTTAATATTTGATGAAGTGTACTCAGTTGGAAAAGGGAAATCACAGCATTTTTGAAACAGGAATATACACAAACCTTACGAGAATTCTGTTAAACCTTAATCAATAATTTAAGGGGAAATATATTTGGTTAATTCAGCCTATTTTTCCAGTGTCTGTACACAGAGATGTACTCATGTTAAGTCAGTAATTTGCGTGCATATTGTCCCTTTCCCCATATACTGAATTGAAGCAGTTTTTGGTGAGTACAAATACTTGATACTTAAGCTCTTTAGATAGATAGGTCAAATTTTTATATTTGAGACTAATGTGTAGTATTAGCAGTATGATCACATGAAAAAAGAGTGATTTCCCTGAGACCAAGTGCATTTCGAACATATATTTGTGGGACAACTAAGCCTCAGAAGCTATAAAACTGAACAGAAGGGTGGGAAAAAAATGCAAACAGATGGAAAGGTGAGCAAGATAATACAAATTATAAGATTTTAGCATAGAATAGCTGAGCTCTTTCACATAGGTTCCTTAGTACTGTCTCCGTTATGACTAACAACCCTGGCAGCTGCAAATATCACTGAAACTGAATTTTGCATGAGAGCAGTTACAGGAGACTTTCATTAACTTTGGAGTCAGTGACACTCAGCTGCCTAAATTGTCACTGTGAGCAAGTTCAAGAGGAAATGATCACTCAGCTCATGTAGCTGTCTGGGGATTTTTCCCATTGCCCAGCTCCTTGTTAATATTTCTGTTGGCGAAGTTAGATCAGCCCCTCAGTCCCCACCCCAGATGCCAATTTGGCAAACCACAGTGTTTAATTCCTTTGATAATGAAAATTATTTTACCTCAAATCAGGAAAATATCTAAGCAGTGTTTTTTTTTTTTTTATTAGGATGAATACATTCTTAAAGCACAATCATGCCAAAATTAAATAAACACTTAGTACATCATGTAAAGAGAAGTTTATGCAAACATAGAATGAAGTGCACAGTGACACAGAATCCTTTTCTTAGTATTTGGCACTAATGCATGCATATGTGACTGGGAGTCAGAGATATCTTGCAAGCTCATGTATATGCCATTAAATGGACGAGAGCAGAGAGGAAGTGACAACTAGAAAGAAGAGAGGTAAAGATGTGCCTGCAGTTAGCAGTATAAGAAGGCTAGCTGTATTTTTCTAAGGATCCCTGGTATTTGAGGGTGGTGCTGGAAAATGCAAGTTTAAAAAAGCTAAATTCCATCTTTTTATGTCTTTACATTTTTGTATATTGTGTGTTCCAACCCCACTGACTTAACTGGTGTTTTCACCACTTGAATCAAGCAGGTGTCCTTCTGAAAGGCTTAGCTATGGGTGTATGTGAAAGTTCAGTGCATATGTGATGAAATGAACCACAAGGCTGAAAAGAAAATCATGTTTTAGTGCTCTTAGTGGAGGAGCCTTTTCGTGTTGCCATGTTTCTGCTCTTCTGTTACAACGGTTCAGCTTCCATTATAAATAAGAGCTCTATTCCTGCTCTTACCTTTTTCCTCCAGTGAGTAACTAAATACAGCATGTTTTTAGTTCAACTAATTCTTCATTTCTCTGTTCCTGGATTTGGTGTGTGTTCAGGCAGGCTCCCCCCTGGCTGAGTGTGGAAGTGGTGGGACTGGAGTGTCCCTGCCATGCCTGGGGAAGCTCTGAGAGCCCAATGGCTGAAGCTATCTCTGTGGTCCCTTCTCAAATGAGGAACATTTTCTGTAATGACTGCAGCTCTGATTCAGAAAGGCCCTGGATTCAAGATTAGTTTCTGCTTGGATAGAAGTCTTTAGGGCTTTCCTGAAGTGGAGCCTCTTTCCCTCCAAATGGCCAAAGTGAAGAACACTGTGCTATAAAATTAGGTGACTAAGAACTAATTTTTGCTTATGACTTGAAAATATCACAAAGGTTGTGACTCAGTGGCTGAACACATAGAATATGTACTTCATGCTTTTGCTTTACTGGGCCTAGATATTTGCCTTCTAAATAATGTAATACTAATATTGTGCTTTGCTATTCAAAACTCATTAACAGAGCATGGCTACTAAGAAGAGGAAGTATGAATGAATTTTTGAGCAGCCACTGTCACAAGGCTGTGCTTTACCGAGCCACTTGGAAGCTGCCTTGACTCATTTGAAAGATGTAACTTTCACTCTTTACCTTATATTTCACACAGTGATTGTGTAAGCATAAACTATTTTGTAAAGCCCTTGTTGTCCTGTGCATAAGTGTTCTGGGGCTGTTCTTACAATAACTACAGAGTTTACTTCATCAGTTTTTAAAATCAGGTTTTAATACAGTGAAGAACTAAGTATGGCATTGTGAAAGATTTTAATCTCTGAAGCTGATTGAGTCTATGATTCTATGAAGACTTCTGGTTCCATAAACTTGCTCATACAGGAAAAGCGTTCAAGCAGGAGTGGAATAGGTTCACAAACTCACAAATTTCTGAAAGTAGAAAGGAGTCCTACTTATTAGCTAAATAGTTTATTTTATCATAAATTCCAATTTTACTTATTAATATTTAAACTGAACTGAGCTTAGTTTGTTTCAAGAAGCATCTGTCCTAGCAATGCCTTTGTGCTCACAGATCAGTTATGGAGGTATAACCTTTCTACTTTCAGATTGATTCGAAGACTGGCACCTCTTTTTTTTGGTTAAGTTTCATGGAATGAAATACCATTTTGAATTAAAACACAAAGATGTCATTAAAATATTCAGATCAATATGCAAAAGAACTTTTAAATCTGCTCTTCAGAAATGTACTCTCAGGATGAAGTATGTCACAGGCAAAATTCAGACTGAGTTATTTAACAGTTGTTTGAATACAGTTTTTCAGATGAGAGTCTTAAAAAATCCAGTAGAAATGATGATTGTATTACTTGTTCCTCAGTGGAACTAGCTGCTCAGCAACTAGTGTATAACTCTGATTTAGTGACTGTGACTTAGAAAACCCAGTTCATTATGGTGATCAATATCAGTAAGCTCATCACCAGCATGGATTCTTTTGTAAGCTTTGGTCACTAAAACTGAATTATGTGCTAGCTCCAGGGCAGTTGATTATCCCAGAGGACAAGTACCCTTGACCTGCCACTGCCCTTGCCTCTTGTGATATACAGAGGAGCCAACAGTGCTGCAGGGCTGTGCTCTCACCCAGGCACCCCCCAGGTGTTGTGACACTGCAACCTTGACAGTTGGTGGAAAGTATGATAGCAAAACCTAGTAAAATATTTCAACCCCTCCTCCCCCCTTTTGGGGTAAAATTTCATTATATAGATTGATTAAGATTAATAATGTGTGAACAGCCATCAATTTCAGAATCAAGATCTAAACAAATAGTTTCAGAACATATATGGATGTTTGTGTAAATGCCAGTTTTATACAATAATTTCAGAAATTAAATTCCATCTTATCTGGGCCTCCTTCAGTCTGTGATGTTTTAGTATTTTCCACAGGTATATGCTTGAAGTGTGTTATATTGACTTTGGTTCGGGAGGTCAAGACTATGGAGATGTAATTCTACTTGCTATTTATTTCTACTGCTTGATTGCCATGGTTTTAGCGATGTTAGCTGAATTAATAGATGGAGGACCCGTTATGCAAAGCTGTTTACTCAACATAGCTTTGTAAAGAACATCACTGTGATATACATTAACTCATGTTAGAACTGCCTTAATAGACCTTCATAATGAAATCCAATCATAATCCATGACAAATGAGTAAACATTAATTAGATTAAGCTTCTTTAGATTCTAAGACAAGCATCTGTAAGGACAAATGTATCAAAGAGAAGAATAAATAGAAGGAAAGTGAATGACAGGGTGGGAAAAAACAGAGAGAAAAGGCTGTCTGTGGCTGAAGATAAGGTTCTTGCAAGGTCTCTCATGGCTGTTGCAGAATAAAGAGCCATTTAACTCAGAGCATTTTGGAAATATCTGGTTGGGAAAAAAAGATGTCTTAGAAGTCATCATGTGTACAGGACAACGTAAGAGACGCTGGCAGGCTTTGGACAATACACAAATAATTTAATTTTGTCCAAATAGGTTGAAAACTGAGTGTTGCCTCTAAGGGGTGAAACATGCTACCTAATGTTAAAACACAACTGGGATTCCTACTTTACATTAGAGAACATGACTTACTGGTCTGTTTTCAGTGGTTTTGAATTCCTTAAGATTTTATTCTATTCTAACTTAATTGTTGTGATGGTTGGATGCGATTGATAGGTAACACATTGTGGAAGTTTTCACCATTTTTTCCATTGTATTTTGGAGTTTCAGTAATGTGCTGTCAGATCTTTAACAAGGGTCTGCCACAACAACTATCTGAACCACAGGTAACAGTAGGTGGTTGGAGATGAAGAGTGAAAGATTGTGGAAATGGACTGTTTGAATAAAAATAACTTTCCCTCAGTTGTAATCAAGGAGGAAAGGAGTGCTATTTGTCTAACATGCATAGTTGTTTGGGTTTATATTTTGTTCTTTTCCTCAACAATAAGGTGGGCGACAGTACAGACAGCATATGGCTTGATAATAGAGGCTGAAAGGTGAAAAACCTCTCCTGAGGTTTTCTTCCCAGTACTCTTGAAAATACCTGCCATTTGGTGCAATCTTATCCATTTTTAAAGGACAAAAAATGCAGCTCAGAAAAAAACAAGCTATGTCTGGCAAGGACGATTTAGCAGGGAAATTATCTCATTTCTTCCTCTAATTTGAGCCGGAATTTGAACAAAGAGCTCTCGAAGCACCGTGATGCCTTCCGGCCCCTTACCAAATGAGCACGCTTGCTAATTTAGCCAGCCCTTCCTGCATCCACAGCAAGTCGGAAAGATATTTCTCTTTTCCCTTCAGCCTTTTGGCTGGTCTAATTGAGGGCAGTGAACTATTTTGTTCTTCTTCTGAAAGGCAATTTATAAAATGGGTTCCACTTTGTACTTCCTTTAAGGATATTCAGCTTTAAATGCTCTTTTCACAAGTTGGTGTCATTTTAATTACTCCAACACAGTCTTCACTTGGTCTGAGATCTTTAAATAAGGGAGAACTCTTAGATATATTTCATCTGAGTAATAGGTAGCTCTGCAACAGAAAAGCATATGTGAATCAGATATTTTACTAGGCTTGATAGGCATATATAAAAGACATTTTGAGGAAAACCTCAGACTTTATTATTTAGTGTTTACAACTCAAAAGAGACCTCCAACCCTCAAATCTCTTGAAGGATTACATCAAGAAAAGGAAACATGTCAAAAGCATTAACTTGTAGGAGACATTTCTTACCAAAACCAGAGATCACTTAGAATGAAAGTTATTTATAGACTTTTCTTGTAGGGTTGGGAAAGAACTTGTGTCAGCTTGCTCCTTTGACAAACACTGACAATCCTTTTCTAATTTGAGGGAAGACTTGAAAATAAAGTGTCATGCTGGTATCCACAATGCGCTTTGGAGAAGATGGAGAGATGATTCAATGGACTGGATTCAGAAGTCAGAGATGTATCTGACTTTGAGCTGTTTTCAAACTAGCTCCAGCAGAAGACTTCTGGGTCTACAGATTAGGTGTTGCAAATCATATTTGTGACCACTGATACTGAATTCAAATCCCACTTTGGCAGTCTATCTGCTAAATGAGGAGAGCTAGGTGTCTGAGGAAAATGATTTAAAAAAAAAAATTTAGAAGGCACTCAAGGGAAAGACACTGAAGACAGGGGTGGGCCTGAAATCCCACTTTCTAGACTTAAAGCATCTGTCTTAGCTGTCCAGAGAGCAAGGCGGTCTCTGACTTTTTTTGACATTCTTAGCTGTTAAATTTGAAACAGTTAGTAGTTTACGCAATATAAAACAGAAAGAATTTAATGATGTCTTCCATGATTAATTTGAGCAAACTATGTAGCAGGATAAAGAACTGCCTAAGGTTTTTGCTCTAGGATATACAACAAAGCCAACATATACATTCAAGAGTTTCTAATTTCTGGAAAGTTCTGGCTATTTCAGGCATTTTTTGACAAGTTTGCCCACTCCTTGTAAGCAGAAGCTACTTCTGTTTTCTGGACTAGAGGGTTACAATAGTCACCGAATGTCTAAAGGTACACAGCTGATTATGCAGCTGTTACTTAGTATATTTTATCAGCTCAGATAAAGTAATGATGAAAAAACAGTCCATGCTTGTACCACCAAGGGCTGCTGCCCCAGGAAACATTGCCTGGTGACAGAACAAGTGCTAACAAGTCATTCAACCCCAAACAGGTCAGTATGACTTTGCCTTGAGAGTACTAGTCATTCCTCTTGGCATGTGTGGTGGGTTGACCCTGGCTGGATGCCAGGTGCTGACCAAAGCTGCTCTATCACTCTCCCCCTCAACTGGACAGGGGAGAGAAAATATAACAAAGGGCTTGTGGGTCGAGATAATGACGTGGGGTCCCTCCCATGGGAGACAGTCCTCCATGAACTTCTCCAGCGTCTGTCCTTCCCACAGGCTGCAGTTCTCCATGAACTGCTCCAGCATGGGTCCCTTCCACGGCGTGCAGTCCTTCAGGCACAGACTGCTCCAGCGTGGGTCCCCCACGGGGTCACAAGTCCTGCCAGAAAACCTGCTCCAGCGTGGGCTCCTCTCCCCACAGGTCCGCAGGTCCTGCCAGGAGCCTGCTCCAGCGTGGGCTTCCCACGGGGTCACAGCCTCCTTCAGGCACCCACCTGCTCCGGCGTGAGGTCCTCCCCAGGCTGCAGGTGGATATCTGCTCCACCGTGGACCTCCATGGGCTGCAGGGGGACAGCCTGCCTCACCATGGTCTTCCCTATGGGCTGCAGGGGAATCTCTGCTCCGGTGCCTGGAGCACCTCCTCCTCCTCCTTCTTCACTGACCTTGGGGTCTGCAGGGTTGTTTCTCTTACATGTTCTCACTCCTCTCTCCAGCTGCAGTTTCTGTGCCCCCTGCAACTTTTTTTCCCTTCTTAAATCTGTTCTCCCAGAGGCACTACCACTATTGCTGATGGGCTTGGCCTTGGCCAGTGGCGGGTCCGTCTTGGAGCTGGCTGGTATTGGCTCTGTTGGACGTAGGGGAAGCTTTTAGCAGCTTCTCACAGAAGCCACCCTTGTAACCCGTCCACTACCAAAACCTTGCCACACAAACCCAATACAGCATGACACTTTGTATAGGTCCACGATGGGCTTGAGAGCTGACCCCATGGCTCAAGACATCATTCCGTGTGCATGCGTTTTGGTCAACAAGGCAAAACCTGAAGGCATGCGAGGGCTGTATCACAACATGCTGGAGTAGTGGGTGCTCTTATAGCATCATGTCAAGGCAGTGTTTCATGGTCTGGGCCATGGTGTTAGAGGATGCAAGAAAGCAATGGCTGCTGAAAGGGTGCTGGAGGACTGTGGGGGCTTGAGGGAACCCAGCCTGGACTGGACTTGTGTATTGGGAGCCTTGTGGAAGATGTTGTATTCAAGGAATTAATGACCTTGAGCAGACCATGTCTGCCCCACTGGGCCTTGTACTTAGGGCTTGAGAAGCCCATGTTATTAATGTCATCTGTAACTTATCTTTGCATGTTAGCTGGAGTGAGCAAAAGGGAGAGCTTCTCTCCATGGGCAGGATCTGCTCCTTGCAGCATGCTGTGGGAAAATCCATCTGGGCTCCATCCAACGCTACACGAATTCAGGGTGCCCAGCATCTGAAGGCATGTAAGATTTACTCGCTGTCTATATTCCTCTTCTTACCCTGTCTCATTAAAGCAGTTATCTAATTAAGCTGTTTGCTGCTGGACCTTTCTTACTGAGATAGAGTAAGAGCCCTGCACTGTGTCTCTCTCTCACTCCCCTGCTCCCGGTGCAGAACAAGTTTTTAAAATAGAGCAGTCCTGGGGTGAATTATCCACGTAGCTGTCTGGGCTTCATCTCAAAGGCAGCTAGTTTCGCCCATTATGACTAAAACTGTATGAGGCGCAGATAATCAGGGAGTGGGATGTTGGAATTAATCATGGGACTAAGTTATTTAACAGTGGAAGTATACTCATTGTTTAATACATGGCCATAACTTATTTCAAAACATTTTGTTATTTTACAGGAGGAAATGTGAGACCAAAGTGCAGTAGGTGATTTTAGTAGTACCTTTTGTCTGCTAGAGTGGTGCATTTCCCAGCATAAAACCCCCTTGTCTTTCCATTCACTACCTCTAGAAACTTTCACTTCATATGGGAAGATATTTTATAGACAGAAGTGTACGGGAATAAAAACAGAAAGCAATTTACCTTATATTAAGACCTGAGAAAGTCATATAACCTTTTTATATAATTCAGGTTAGCACCAGCTAGGGTTTAGTTTGATGCCTTTTAAAATGCATTGCTTCTGACATATAAATACTAAATCCTGCGCAAGAGAAAAGTCTCAAAATGTTTACAGCATGGATTTCATGAAAAACAAAAATGATTTCCACTTCTGCAAATGCTTTTTTAGTTCTGATTTTATGTGTCTTAAAAGGACTCTTCTAAAAAACCAAACTATTTGTCTACATGATAAAATTGCTCAATTGCACAGCTGAGACTGGTGTTCATAGCATGAATTACAGACAGAAGGTAAGTCTTGACAGCACTGCTTATTGGAGTCTGGATGCTTAGAATCCCAGTCCGAGTGTTTGAAGTGCAGTCGTTTCCCTTGCTTGTTATTACAGATTCCAAAAGGGGTGGTTTCAGGTATCTTAACATTCAAAGTGTAAAATGAGAGGCTATTGATCATCACTAAATGTGAGCTAAGGAGAACCTAGAATTAGTTTTCCCTGAGGGCTCCTCTGTAACATGAGTGTTGTAACTCTGCAACTAATATGACAGCTTTCTCCATTCACCAAGAAGAGACAGAGAAGGTTATTTTCCTATCTGGTATTCAGATTTCCACAGGTAGAGAATGAACTAATAGTTAGATGTACAGTTACGAAAAATCCTGAACACTGCACTACATCCGTCATCTTCTTTCCTCACAGATGCTGTTAATATTGTCTTTTTGGAGTAGTGTATATATGAATGTGATAAAGAAATGCTAATCACCTTTAAGATCTGTGACCTAGGAGACATTTCTGACATTTTTCACTAAACTTCTCAGTGCTTACTTGCTTCATCTGCTTATGACACGCTAATACCATTGGCCAACAGTAGCCATCATAAAAGCTAACTGGTGTTTTGTTGGTACAACAAATGATGCTTTGCTTTTTATTCAGTGCATCACTGCATCTCAGAAAAAGAAACAGGAATTTCAAAAACCACAACAATGTTTAATCTTCATCAGAGATTAAACTTTCCCCTTCCTTATCATCCTACCAAAGAACATGTACTGCATTAAGCATTCATAAGCTTTTTGGCTTGTGTAACAATATTTGGCTGGTACATCTTCTTGTCTCAGAGAAAGATTGCATCTAATATAAGTACTCACCAAACCAGCTAACAGAAAGTCTTGTTATGATTACACCAAGAGATCTCACCATGCCAGCCAACATTAAGTGCTACTGTGTCCTGGTAAGATGAAGAGAGGAGTAATGTATTTGGAGGGTGAAGGGAAGCAATTTCAGGAATTTAGAAGTGGACAATTACTTTTGCAATTTCATTTCCAAATACTAGCATATTCGTGATAATTAGCATCAAAAGAAACCAACCTGAACTTCTCTTCTGCAGTCTGAGATTAATGAAGCTATGAAACAAATTGGAAGTGGTAATACAAGAGAAAAATTGCCAAAGCTTGCATGAAACAAGAAGGCATAATTCACTTTTTCACGGCTCATCGATGCATTAGGAATTTTCATTAATAGTGTCCAGAAAGAATAGAAATGGATTTTAAAAAACTTCTTGTAGAAGCAAGGCAGGACTGATAACAGATCTATTTACTTTTCTTGCATTGCATCATTATTTTAGTATGAGTAGTCCTTCAAAGGCTGCAGTCTGGATTGTATTTTACTAAATGTGTTCACTGGCAAATGCTGTCCCTGGCCTGAAGGGCTTCAAGTCTACAGCTTCAGTCAAGAGAATTCAACAAAATGGAGAAGAGGATGCCTGAGAGTATTACAGCCATGGTTTAGATCCCAATGCATCTTGAGAGCCTCCTATGGAGATATGTTTTTTCTATTACAAATAAACAATATCTGCTCCCCCAGCTACTGTTGGCTTTAGCCTGCATTAGGTGGGTTTTACCACCTGTTGGCTCTTCCCGACTGCTATGATTTTATAACTCCCACAGCCCCTCTCTCTGCTAGATGTGAGTACAGACAGGAGAATTTGGGCCTGACCGACTCCTCGGGACATTCTTTTCCAAGTTTCCTTCCAGTGCTCCACAAATGTAACTGCCCTTGTCCTTCCTTGGCTATTTCCCCCTTTATGCTACTGTGGCTTTTTCCTCAGTTTCACATACATCTTCCAGCAAAAGAACCAGCTTTTAATTTTATGTCAAAAAGTCAGTTTCATTCAACAGAATTTGTTCATCATTAACATGTTTATTGTGAAAGCTCAAAATGCAAACAGCTAGCACTGTGTATCTTTGAAACTTGCTGTATCCTTATATTCTGAACACCTTCACTGCACTTTTGCTTCCTTAACTGGGCCAAACCAACCACTTTACCATGATTTTCAGTAGGTAAAATTTACCCTTTCACATTCTGTTTTGTGTTTGTATGGGTGAATTTTGCTTGACCCTATCAAAGGCGTTATTTACATGTCAAATGTGTGCTCAGTAGCCTCTCAGACCAGAAAAGGGAATCGTTAAAGCTATTCCAATCCCATTATTTAGGGTTTTGCATTCTTGGCTCCTCTATAACTTAGAAAATTACCCCTTCACGCATGCAAACTTTGTCCAAATGCTCATGCATGAGCTTCTCTCCCCACTTGCTCATTCTTTGTCTGAAGAAAATTTATGCAACACCCGTATGACTAATTTGTTGTGAATAAAGCCCAGAGTTATAATTTGTGCCTGTTCTCTAGAAGTGGACTTTTGAGGATACTCCTTGAATACTTTATGCCAAACATGACTGTTTGGATATTCATGCAAATAAAATGGGGGCCTCCAGTGCTTCTGGCATCTCTGTTTATAAGTCCAGCTGCATTTGGCTTGCTATTAATGCTGCAACCTCATTTTGCCTCCAACTTCTCTTCCTCTTCTTTTAAAAGCCAATAAAATGACTGAATGAGACAATTTAAATGATCTACGTATTTGCCAGTAATTACATCTATTTCTCCAATTAATTTGCTTTTAAATCACATATTGATTACTGTCAATTTTATCACTGACCTTAAAATCTGATCCACTTTCCCTTTGAAGGTCAACATTTCAAATTCACCAGCACAGGTAAATAGTGGAAGGTAGCTGTGCTTGATGGCCTGAGATTATCATGTATTGACAAAAGAAAATGATTTTAAAACACTCTGGTACATTCCAGCAATAAGTCAGTAAACCAAAGGGAAACAAAGGAACTGTTGTTTGTGTGAAAGTCGTGAAGATCTCATATAAGGAATCTGGTGGCTGTTTCAGTGAGATGTTTTGCTATAAGATTTCTTGTGTGTCTTGCATACGTGATTATACATGTATTCCGTTCCACAGCGTTAGCATTAACATGGCGAATTTGTAAGAGCTTTAAGGCAGACTTCACCGAAATGCACAGCCCACCTCTGCACAGGGGGAGCAGCTCACGCTGCCTTTGCACATGTACTGTGGGGTCCCGTTTCCTGGGAACATGCAGTCTGGCCTTTCCACGCATGTGGTGTTCAGTGGTGCTTCCCTGGACCAGTCCCATGGCACGCTTGCAGGGAATCTGGAGCTTCTGGGAACTGCTGGACTTCCCAGGCTTGTGCAGGAGGTTTGGTTATGGGCAGAGGCCAGGCTTTGCTGGCTGGTTTTAGTGGAAACTTATGACAAACAAAATCCTTATGTAATACAATGGTAGGAAGGGAATGGGACATGGATCCATCCTAGACTAGTGCTGACAGCCTTAAAGTATTGGGTTTGGCTGCCTGCTGCTCTAGGATAAGCTCTTGAGGTCAATTTCACACAGTTCTGCCCCAGTCCCCAACCTAGATTAAGAGCTTTCCTAATTTGTGATCCCTCTTCTTTTGACCTCCCTGGTATTGGGTGTGCTTGGAGATCTGATTCCCAGCAGCATCCTGATTGCCAGCATGCTACTTACTGTTGTGTTTAACCATGCACACTACTGTGAGACCCAGTCAGAAAACTATATTATTAATAGTGATACCCTCCTTTCTACCTTCTCCAGCTTCATCTTAGGTATAAGAAATTGATTTTCTTTCAGGTATTTTGGCTTCAAACCATCCGTGGACAAAAATGTTATTACCTACTCTAAGTTCCTGAACTCTTTTAAAATGGCTGTGTATCCATCTAGGATTACTGAAGGCCTTTGGTTTATCATCAGTCAAATGGAAATATTTTGTCTTCATTCTAGTTCTTGTCTCCTGTCTCTGCATGACCGTTTTTCCCTTTTTTTTCCTGAAGCATGTATCCTATCATTTGAATAACTCCTCTAGTACAGCTGTGCAGGGACAGCCATACATACAAACTGGCCTCCACTGTTCTTTACACTGCTAATACATCTATTTACTTATCACTATATTCTTTAATGATCTGGAAAAGGGATGAATGTGTCAAAAGGGATGAAAGTGTCAAAGTTTGTGATGATAAGTCATTCAGGATAGACTGGGCCAGAATGCAGTATTACAGATGTATTTTATAACAATGAGCAACTGGGCAGGTAAAATGAAATTCACTGTGGCTAAATAATAAGGTGACAAGCATGGCAAACAAAATCTCAACTTCACTAATACAGTGATGTGTTCTGAGCTGACTGTCATCACTGAGAATGCAACCTGAAAGATGTTTCTATGGAAGTGTTGGCACTGGTCACTAGCAGTCAAAAAGTATATAAAGCATTAGGAATGATTTGAAAGGTAATAGAAAAGCAGCAAAAAAATAATGATGCCAATGAATAAGTCTGCCACGTGTTCATACTTGGAGTAGTGCATGCAGTTCTCATCCCCTCATCTGAAAAAAGGATACAGTGAAACTATCCAGTGCAGAAGAGTATTCTGTAGGACAGTTCCCATTGAACAGTTCCTGGTCAAGCTACAGCTATGACGTGCAAAATTACAGTCCCTTTCTCTATCTTCATCCATTTTGAAACCTACAGTGTTCTGCCATAATATTTAGCTTGTGTAGATTACATTCTTGCATTGTAAGTCTTCTACTTGAAAGCAGAAACTTTTAAAACTTCTTTAAAAAGAGAGTTTTAGTGGAATTTACTGCTTTATTTAGAAAGATTAAAGAGCAAATGAAACATCCACTGAGACATAAAGGAATGAGAAAGCAAATTTCTAGTACAGTATATAGAGAATACTTAGTTAAAGGGAGCGGGAGATAACATAGCAAACTAAAGAACAAAATGGAAAAAAAGAAGGAAGAAGGTGGTGTGGACACAGTCAGAGTAGCTGCACACTGGTAGGTAAGGACTCTCCATTAAGCAATGTGTTTTGTTCCCGGCCAAGCTGAGTGCTGAGAGCTGATCTACCCTGGCTGAGCAGAGGAACCAGGGAGGCAGACAGCAGTCAGAGAGATCACTCAAAGTGGCCAGTGTTTTGTGTTATCCCTTATCACCCCGAGTGGTGTCCCTGGGCATCCTCACATTTTAAGATGCTGTCTCTACTTTATTCTTTTCCATTATTATTTTGATACGTAGCAGACTGGATTTCACATTTGGTAAGGAGCTACCTGGGGTAGAGAGGAGAAGCATACTCTGATCAGGCAGTGATCAGCACCTTTGGTGAACACAAGTCTCCCACATGCTTTCCAGGAGGAAAAGTTTTTAACTGATTTTTTTTCTAGACTGTTGCATGTCTGACATTGTTGTGAGGTGCTATGATGTGACATAGGAAATCACTTTCTCACCATGTCTGTTTACCTGTGTTATTTTCCTCCATTATGCCTTCACTTTGAACAGCTTTGCAGATATAACAAGTCTCCTCTCTTAACCCCTCAATCACAGCCTTGTTGCTACATGTTGAGCTACATTAAAGAGGTGGTGTTTGGGACCTAGATCTGTACGGGATAGTATTTATGAATAGCGCTCACATTCTCACATTCTGGTCACTCCTTCTCACACAAATATCAATAAAAGCACAGATGTCTGCATAAGGAATGAACCTGTGGTCACACAAGGACCCAGCCATCACACTCTGAGCTACGCTGTTCATGTACACTGCTTATGTACAGACTTTGCTTGGCTATACAATCTGTTGGCTACATCAAAACAGTGCAAAAGGAGCATTAACATTCTGGTTTGAAACTCAGAATACAGCCTCATTATACAAACCTTAATTACAACCTTATCAAAACATGGATTTAGGTTGTTTTAATTGGATAGGAAATACACTTTCACTGTCCCCAAGGTGATTAAGCAAAATTAACACCTGGTTGTAAATGCCCCTGCAGACAATAGGAATGCCGAGTTGGGAGTCTATGCAAAATGCTGCCTGAGGAATACACTGGCTGCATGGGGTAAGCTCTCACTTTGCAGCATTGTGCTGTGGCTTCGATGGCTTCCTACTGTGACTTAAAATTTGGTAAATCTATGGTAAAATTTTTAGAGAGGCTTTACCCACTCAGTGCTTTTAATCTGCTCAAACACAGTAGGATTTGGGGTCTTAAATCATAGAGGACTTTAATCTCAGCTTTGCCTTGAGGGAAAGAATGAGCAGGACAATTGCAAGCAGCACAGAAAGAGTATGACAGAATTTAGCATAGGACAGGATGTTGTTTTAAGTGCAGAACATGGGACTTATTCCCCTTCCACCAGAAGTGGTTGATACATGATGTTCACATATTATACAGCTGATCAGGTGTGGTGGTGCAGCCCCCCCAGGGCCACATTGCAATGTCAGAACCAGCCAACATTGTGTTCTTGCACAGTGAGTTGGGACAGCCTGGTACTTTCTCTACCCTGGCTATGGCACAGTGAGTCAGGACAATTAGGCACCCCCTAACTGCACCTGAAAATCCTGTTGCCTCGAGCCATACCTCAGAATCCTGCTGCTCAGATCATGACTCACTTTTATGGTTGCCTGACAAGAATTATGGCCGGAATGAAATTACACTGACCAAAGTCAATCATCTTGCTAACCTATAAACAGCAGTCCCAAGTGAGGTCCTTTGAGCTCTCCTGGACTCCAGCAGGCTGCGACCAGCATCTCCCTCTGAGGGGGACGCCTCTCAGAGCTCGCAAACTAGAGAGTTTGTGAAAATCAGAGGACTGTCGCCGAAAGCTGATGATGGGACCTGGGCTGATAACCTTTACTCCTTGAGGCTCAACCCTTCGCCTGTTGAGAAATGCTGAGACATTTGATGTGAATATTTCACTGAACTCAAGGGGAGTTTTTAACAAGTATACCTCTGTTTATATATGTATCTCTCCTTTGTATCTGTGTGCGTGCATGTGTGAATTGACCTGGGTGTATTCTATTGAATCACTTTGTAAATGTTGAATTAATCAGTGATTAAGTGTTACTAAATGTTGTCATTTACCTCAAACTATAAATGAACCTCAGACTGCTGCTACATGCATAATCCCTTAGATATAAACCGTTGACCAAGTCTGGGACTGGTAGTAGATCCAGCCACACCTAAGCTCCAACTGGAGTTTAGAAAGCAAAGGCGGAGGCAAACCGGAGGCTCTCCCCCACCTTTCTGTACCTCTGATCTTTGTACAAATCATGAAAAATCAATTCTAACTCAATTTTTTTGGTTTCTCCCTTACTCTTTTGCGTTTTCAGTCTCTGTATAAATCATTTTCGTTTGATCCTAACTTGATTCTCCTTTGTACACTTCATCCATATATTGAGTAATAGAATGAACCTTGCCATTGAACTTTGTGAAGTCACGCTTTTATAAATTCCTACTAAATCACTTTTGTTAATACTTCTGACGGTGATTCTTTAAGCAGTCCAAATCACTCATTTGTGACATCAGGTTATAGAATTTTTTTCTTAAAAAACAATGGAAAAAAAGTTATTGTTCGAGTGATGCAACTATCAATACTTTTCTAAGTCATATTTTCAACATATGATGGAATTTAAATAAATGTCAGGGCATGTTAATATCTTTCAAAGTGAAGCATAGAGGGAATTTGTCCCTCTGTTTTAGCAAGACATTTTACATAAATAACTTCTTTTCAGATAAATAATCTGGAAAGATTTATATTTTTCAGCTCAGTCAGAACTACCGGAGGAATAGTTTTGTATATACCAATTATAAAGAGGAATCTGTGTCTCTCCTTTTACGCACACATACACACACACATATACACATGGCAATGGTTCAAAGCTGTGCCAGGGGAGGTTCAGAATGGACATTAGGAAGCCTTTCTTTACCGAGAGGGTGGTCAAACACTGGAACAGGCTTCCTAGAGAGGTGGTTGATGCCCCAAGCCTGTCAGTGTTTAAGAGGTGTTTGGACACTGCCCTTAACAAGATGCTTTAACTTCTGGTCAGCTCTGGAGTGGTCAGGCAGTTGGACTAGATGATCATTGTAGGTCTCTTCCAACTGAACTATTCTATTCTATACACACACACAAAACCTAGAGCAGGGACAGCAGTGCGAAAGTTTTGCTGTTACACTGAAAGCAATCGGTGGTAATTAATGAGAACTTTAAAATATTGGGACAGATGTATTCCTCTTACTATCTTGCTTAAATTTATTGCAGTTGCTTATTTCACTTTCAGGCCATTATAATAACAGTAGTATAACGTGCCCTTAAAAATGCAAGAAGACCCTCAAGCACAGTTGCCTGTATTGCTTCTCTGCTGAGACCTCTGCACAATCTGCTGGATTCCTATCTTCTCAGCCCAGCTCCTTGTCCCTTAGTTACTCCTGCTCACCCCCTAATCACTTACTAGGAAGTTTCAGAAAGGCCTGGAAAACAAAGTAGTCAATTTTTGTAGACTATTCCTAATGCTTGTAAATCTATTCCTAACAGACTAGTTTGAAGATAGAGATCTCCAAAATCACCTAACTGGAAGTGAGGTGACATGTTGCTGACCTTTTGCTGTTTGTACAAATCCAGGGGACAATCAGCCTTGCATGAAGGGTTCATTCTTACTTTTGTTCTGCAGCATTTCACGAAAGACATGAAATGGTGCAGTCTGGTGGATAGGAAACAGGAGAAACAGTACAGATAGCTGCATTTCTAACATTTGTCTTGATATCTTGGGCAAAGTATGAGATGAAAATGGTACATGAAATTTAAGATAATCCATTCCCTCTTTATAGCCAAAAGTTTCCACCCTCATCTCAGCCAGCAGGAGAAGGTAGATGAGCACTCCTTATCACCTTCAGTGTGGAGTCAGCTGCTTTCCTTCTGTTACCCCCGGGTGCTCTTCAAAGCTCTTGCAGCCTTAAACAAATCCCTTGAGGAGCAGCAGGAAGTTTGTTCATCTGGGTGAACTGAAGGAGCAGTAGCCAGCAGCTGGGTGAGTGGGAATGGGGGTGGAAGAGTCACAGACACTTTTGCAGTGTTTGTCTAGTGGTGACCTGTACCTCTGCAAAGCAAATACTGTTTGTGTAATACTTGCAAGAAATAAAGTACTGTAAAAGCCATAAAAACAGAGCACTTAAACCTCAAGTGATTTGAATTTGTAATGTTCTCCGTTATGATGGCTAATGTGAATTTTCTTTAGCTGCATAAAAGGATTCACACTTTTAAAGGCTTTCATTAAAATATTTATCTGCTGTGCAATAAAACATGGATGGACCCAATTTGTTAATCTCAGCTTCTAGATTCAGCTTTTAACTAATTTGACAGTTGCTCCTAAAAAATACTTCTGGGAATCTGGGTATGTCTTATTTGGTTATCATCATCAAGTAAAAAATTCCTTACAGATAGAGGACCTGGTTCCAGTCATTTGTGTTGCCTTGCTGTCATTCTGCTGACATCAAACAAATGATTCCCAGTTTATACCAACGTGAAACAAATTAGTCTCTTCCTAAAAGCTGTGAATCCTCACTGTGACCACAAAGTACATGACAAATTGACAGCTTGGGAAATGAAGATTTGGTGTGTCAGATGAGACAAATATATTTTTAAGCATTGTATAAAGGTCATGATTTTAAAATACTTAATATCAAGATATGAAAAGTCAGAAATTCAAATAATATCACTAATTGGTCTGTCTTGAATTTTCCCTTCCAATGTGCCTGTACTTCGCTCACATGTCCCATTTTTCACCCAACGGTGTCATAAAAGACTGGAAGTCAACAGCCTGGGTCAGATCACTCATTTCTGCCTCTGGCAGTTGTCAGAATTGAATATGTCACAAGGCCCCACTAGAAACAAAGTTTTCCCATCTGTCAAATCAGCAGCTGTGATTGTGCCAAAAGAAGTCTTTCCACTCATTTGGTTGCTGTGGTCTGGCATTTGACAAGCATTCAGCCACAATTCATGGCCTGTGCTTATGGCATCTGGGAAATCTCCCGGCCAAAAACTGCATCCAGAACTGTTTAGTTCTCAAGATCAGATGAATTCTGTTTGGTGTTAAATGAACATTTGGACAATTCATTTATTGTTACAAATGAAGAAGAAGAATATTTCTGACTCCTGTCAAGATGTGTCAATGCACTAAATAGGATGTACTTTTCCAGTGAGTTTTAATGGCTTGTGTTAGGAATATGACAAAAATCTGTGGTCATGAAGTACCCTTCTTTCCTTAATGTGACTCTGGAGGATCTTTTTGCTCTGTTGCCCTCCTTCCCCTGGATTAAATAGTCCCCACATTTTTTATCCATTTATACATAAATTTGTTATTATTTCACACCTCAACTTTTAAACTTTATTTCATTCCTTGAATTTATCTTATATTTCATATTAGCTTCAGTGAAAAAGAAACAAAGGCTCAACAAGGGCACTTGGACAGCAGTTCTTGTGTTCTGTTACGGTGATATCACCTGTGCTAGAAGTATTAGGAAGCAAACAGGACATGCTTCTTACCCTACTCATAACATGTGCCCCAGACTGGGAATGCCAGCTCAAGGGACCTTAGGAACTCCATCACCATTAAAATTCATGGAGAGATAGCCAAAACCATCAAATGGCTTTGGGATTAGGTCCTGCATGTAGCACATTGAGGATAGGAAATTATTGTGGGAGTATTCTGCTTTTCAAAATATTCAAGAAATGTATTTTTGATTACTTTATTTTGAAACATTAACAAAGGATTTCATAGAAAAGGAAAAAAATTAAATTAAATTAAATCTTTTCATCCTTATCCATTGATTTGTTGCTTAATTTTGTTATCAATCTAAATTTTTCTTTCCAAATCCTGCTTTCCAACTAATTTATTTTGACACATACTGAGCACGTATAGCCATACGATCGTTGTCACTAACAATTTTACTATTTAGTATTATACACCAGCTCCCTACATAAACCTCCTTTAGGAAGAACTTTCCTGAATTAAAAACTAATTACTTTCAGTATTTTCTTCTGCCTATCAATCTTGCTCCATTTCATTATATTTATTTATTTTATTTCACGTTGCCTCCATAGGATGTGACCTCTTCCTCCCTCTAATTTTGTCATGACTTCACAACCAAAAGATTGTTATCTTGGCTGTTTGTCTTTCTGCTTGATATTCTTTCTTGTAAGTACCCACATTTGTTTTTGTTTCATCTGTAATCAGGCACATCAAAGTTGTTTCCCTCTAATTGGCAGTGCTGCTATTTGAGTTTTGTGATCAAATATTTGGATGCACTTAAGGATAAATGAAATAAATTGCTAGGGAGAAGCAACAGAGAAAACAAAAGCTTTTATGGAATACAAACAGAGGAAACAAGTGGCAGAAATGCCATGTAAGAATACAAGGATGAATTATTTGTACTCATGAGTTAAAAGAATTCAAATTATATACTTTTACTAAAGTGGATTTTGAATGAAAATTGATGCAGCTTTACAGGCAATGTGTCTTTTTAAATGGAAATCAGTAGAGTAGCAAATAAGTTGCATATCCACCTTTATCCTTAAATGTTTTGTACAAAATTCCAGCAAGCCTCATCATTTAAGATTACTGATGCACTGACACGAGACAGCACTTATATCAAAAGCAAACAATAGTTGTTCAGTGGCAGGCAAGAAAACAAAAAGAAGACCCAAAGTATAAGCCATGTTTCCTCTTAAGTTAATAATTTTACCCTTGAACTGAATTAAATTTATACTTAAATTTGCAAACTTGGAACAACAAGTTTTGCACTTTGCAAGAGAATGAGCATGAAATACAGCCTGTGGTTGATTAAGGCCAAGTTCACACCACAATTGTACGGAAAACCATTACAAAATGAACTGTGCATAGAAAGAAAGAAATCCCTTGGTCGGGCAGTAATTCCAGTTCATGTTGGCTATTACAATAATCACCTCTCAGTATTTGTAAGCCCACATGGCCCTGCATTCAAGGTGCAACCCTAAGGAAGATGGATAAAACTTTTAGGCACATTAGATGAACTTCCATTTGATTGAACTGATGTTGTCTTCTGCACAAAGCATAAAGGATTAGCATGCAACAAGGAGTTATATCTAAGTGCAGTAGCTGATCTCCCATGCAGATGGAGTCACCACATGTCAAGAACTATCACTGTTTTGTTCATGTCCAACAGAAGTAAACTACTAACTTTAGGCTTTTGAATTTTATTCCACTTTAAACAAACACAGGCTATTGACAAATAAGAAAGTAATGGAAATAATCAGGTCTGGAAAGTATGAGGAGTTGGAAACCACAGAAAACCCCAGGAGAGAATAGGCTGAGAGGAGATACAGAAGACTGTCTAAACACTTCCTGGGAAGGAGGAGAGACTTGAATCAAGCAGATATTTTTCCCCAGCTGTGCTGTATCTCTCACATTTTCCTTCTGAACTAGATGAAGTATCAGGCCTCTAGGTGTTACAGGCTCTCCAAAGGTGACCCAAAATGTCTGTGAGAGTAGATACTGAGAAAAAGTGTCATGTACTATGCAGATTCTGTTTATGAGGATTCAGCATTATTTGCTGTCTGACTGTGTGGGATGCGATCAGGGGCTGGATCAGCTGGGTAAGGGAACCACATGTTCTATGAAGCAGAGTTTACAGTGAAAATTTCAGCTTTGGAGGATGCCTGAGGTGCCATGGAGGTTTACCAAGATGTTTGGGGGGCAGCTGGAGCACATGACATACAAGAAGAGGCTGAGAGGAACGGGTTTGTTCAGCCTAAAGGAGAGAAGGCTCAGGGGAGATATTATTGCTGTCTGCAACTACGTAGTGGGTCGTTGTAGGGAAGATGGAACCAGACTCTTCTCAGAGTTGCACAGTGATAGGATGAGAGGGAACAGACAGAGGATGTAAAAATGGAAATTCCCATTAGACACTAGGAAATATTTTCACTATGAGGGTGGCCAAACACTAGAGCAGGTGAAGGTGACCCAGAGAGTCTGTGGGATCTCCATCTCTGGAGATATTCAAGACTTGACTGTATGTGGCCCTGAGCAACCTGTTCAAACAGGCCCTGCTTTGAGCAGGAGGTTGGAGAAGGTGGCCTTGGGTGTCTCTTCCAACCTACACAATTCGATGAGTCTTCCTCTGATTGTCTGATTCTGTGCATGCAGAAATGGCCACTACACTGCAACAAAAACACCAACACAGCTGCCACAATATTCCCTCTCCCCTCCCTTCCATGCTGTGAGATTGTGTTAAGGTTAGTGTACATACCATTTTGAGAATACTGATAGTGCACAGGACACTACAGAATTACTCATGCCATCTGTTTTTCTATTGTTAAAGATTAAAAATAAAACTCTGTGAACATTTATTATGTTGGCAGACTAAAAAACACAAATCAGTACTTTGTATTCCCTCACTTAGGTAATTATCAAACGTTCAAAAAATAAGTAAGTAAGTAAGTGGAAAAGGAGGAGAGAAAAGGGGAGACAAAGCCTACCTTGCATCACACTAAATGGTAATTTAAAAGTAATTTCCACACAGTTTATCACATTCCCTGTCACCCTAACCAAATCCTGCTGTTCTCAGCCTGACTTTGTGCCTTAAAAAACTAGGAACTGGTCTTCTCAGGAATGCTCGGGAAAGATATGGGGAATAAAAAGTCAGTCGTGGGAACTGAAGAATACTGTTTTCCCCTATAGATGATGTCATTCAGCAGTGAGGAGTGGTTAGGTCACTGCAATGCCAGCCATCTTCCCCACCCTTCCAGCAGGATGGAGCAGGATGGAGGTCTACCTATATGCTTCCAGTGCATAGCATACTTGTGCTAACATAGCACATTGTGCAGGACAGGCAGCCAGTGCAGGGGCCAGCAGTAGTTTTATTCTCACATGCCAAAGGTTTCAGCTCTCGCCTGTTAGCACTCTAAGGATTCTTGCCTCGTAAGTACGGGCAAAAAGGGAGCTTGCTTGTAAACCTGTATATTTTCAACAGCAAAGACATCTCCCTGAGTTTCTGACAGAGAGCTAGTTCATTCAAGGCTCATGCCTCCAGTGTTCAGTGTTTGCAGTTTGTTCTGCCTGATTTCTTTTTAGTTAAAAAACCTTTGATTCAGCACTGCTTTTTCTTCTTCCCTTTGCCCTCCCATCTCTGGAGTCTCGGTACATTCATCATATAGGATGTGAGCCCAGTTAATGTTGAAGTTTCCTAAGTTCACAGTACCGTATGCCAAGAGCAGACATTTACAAACAAACATCTTGGAAGAGTGGGCCACCCATATTAATGGCATCCTTTCAAGGCTTGCCTCTAGCTACTCCAGTGCACACACTTCAGAGACAATTAGATTTCCTGTCTTTACTCCTGTCTCAGAGTAAAGAGTCTTCATCCTGCATAATGTGCAGCTTTTCATTGAAATCCCCATCTTGGTAAATCACCCCTCACGGGGTTACCAGGTCTTTGTTCTTTATACAGATACTGTATACACCCCAAATACCTTCAAGCTGAAGGTGTGTAACAGAGCTTCCCACTCTTGAGAGCACCTCCTGCCCTCCCTTCCCCCTTCTGCTTTTTACCTGTGAGCAGCCACTGTTTCCCACACGGCTCCAGCCCTGCCTGATTGCACTTCTTCAGCATCCCAGTGCACATTCATGGTGAGCTGATAACCTTGAACCCTTTCCTGACCATCAGCAATTGCTCCTTGCATTGTTCTGCCATATCAAGCAGCTGGTTGGCCATCCAGCAGCTGATGTTAACTGCACCACAAATAAAAGGAACAAAAATAATACCCGGATTAATAATTAATACCTCTGTCTCTAGTTGAAATGCTGGTGTCGTGGTTTAACCCTAGCCAGCAACAAAGGACCACACAGCTGCTTGCTTACTCCCCTCACAGTGGGATGGGGGAGAGATCAGAACAGTAAAAGTGAGAAAACTCATGGGTTGAGGTAAAGACAGTTTAATAAGTAAAGCAAAAGCCATGCACACAAGCAAAGCAAAAACAACGAATTCATTCACCACTTCCCATGGGCAGGCAGGTGTTCAGCCATCTCCAGGAAAGCAGGGCTCCATCACGCCTAACGGTGACTTGGGAAGACAAACGCCATCACTCCAAATGTCCCCCCTGCCTTCTCCTTCCCCCAGCTTTATACACTGAGCATGACGTCATATGGTCTGGAATATCCCTTGGGTCAGTTGGGGTCAGCTGTCCCAGCGGTGTCCCCTCCCAACTCCTTGTGCCCCCCCAGCCTCCTCGCTGGTGGGGTGGGGTGAGAAGCAGAAAAGGCCTTGATGCTGTGTAAGCACTGATCAGCAGGAACAAAAACATCCCTGTGTTATCAACACTGTTTCCAGCACAAATCCAAAACAGAGCCCCATACTAGCTACTGTGAAGAAAATTAACTCTATCCCTGCCAAAATCAGCACAGCAGGTTATACAAAATGGATGTTAGGAATCCAGGATTCCTCTCTGCAACGAGTTAAGAACATGAAGGTCTCCTGTGGTCAGGGAAGCTCTGACTTCTTGCTATGAAACTGTTTAGCAGTATTTCTTAATGGAATCAATCTCCTTACCCCTCCTTAGCTTTACCAGTTATGCTATGATGTAGAATGGTTCAGAATGGGATCTCATTTTCCCTGATTTATGTTTGCTGCACAAGTGCTTATTGCAGCAGGAATGTATGCGTAGTGAGAAGTATGGTCCTGTTTCAGGCATTTTAATTTGAGGCCACAGAGAGTCTAAAATCAGGGTAATTGATTTCTTTATGCTAGATTTTCTCTATTCAGTCTGGCATTAACAAGGTTGGCTTGGCATTAGTGAATATACTCTGGATTTTTTTATAATTTATTCTTTACCTATCTCCTAAGAACCACTTTTCAGAACAGAAGACAAAAACCAAGTTTATGTAGACAAGCTATTATACAAAAAGGGTAGGGTGAAGGGAAAAAAATTGTCTTTGACAAATTAATTGATATGTACTAACTAATTATTAATAAAATGTACTTTAATGAGAGCTTAGACATTCTCTGTCTGGAAGTGTCACTTAAAGAAATGTAAATTTCAGTTAAATAAACCTTTTATGAACAATTAGCAATGAAATTTTCTGTTTCCCTGAGCAGAATAATGTGTGCCTGCAATATTCATGTGATTAGTCCAAGCATGGGCCATGGTTTAGATACTTACTGATATTCGTCTTAGTACTATCAATTAAGATGTTACCGTAACTGTTTAGCATATTGGCACTTTGAATCTAAAAACTGGTATGACTGTAAAGCCTTTGAAAGGAGAGAGAACTAATAAGAAAGTGCGGCACATGAATTCAAAGATATGGTGTCGTGGTTTAACCCCAGCCAGCAACTAAGCACCACGCAGCCGCTCACTCACACCCCCCCCCAGTGGGATGGGGGAGAAAATCGGGAAAAGAAGTAAAACTCGCGGGTTGAGATAAGAACAGTTTAATAGAACAGAAAAGAAGAAACTAATAATGATAATGATAACACTAATAAAATGACAACAGTAATGATAAAAGGATTGGAATATACAAGTGATACACAATGCAATTGCTCACCACCCACCAACTGATGCCCAGTTAGTCCCCGAGTGGCTATCCCCCCGCCCCCACTCCCCCCAGTTTATATACTAGATGTGACATCACATGGTATGGAATAACCGGTTAGCCAGTTTGGGTCAGCTGCCCTGGCTGTGTCCCCTCCCAACTTCTTGTGCCCCTCCAGCCTTCTTGCCGGTTGGGCATGAGAAGCTGAAAAATCCTTGACTTCAGACTAAACATTACTTAGCAACAACTGAAAACATCAGTGGGTTATCAACATTCTTCTCATACTAAATCCAAAAGATAACACTATACCAGCTACTAGGAAGACAATTAACTCTATCCCAGCTGAAACCAGGACATATGGTTAGGTTATATACATAACTAAACACAGGGTACTTGAAGTAACATCACTGCTTATCTTTTACTAAGATTAAGTTTTCCCAGCCCTCTCTTCAAAGCAGAATAAGAATTTAAGTTTGTAAAAAATTAATTTTTATCCTTCCCTCCTCTTTAACTTTCTTACATACATAACATGGTATACATATTCCTGTTAACAAATTGTGGTGCTGTTTTATCTCACTAAGAGCTTTGAGGTCATGCTTTCAAATGTGTTTTCGTAGCACACAGGTAGAAATTTACACCCATTTGTTTCACCTGTCTGCATCAAGAACAATGGAATTTAAGACTCGCAAAGAAAACTGAAATTGCTGAAGTATGTTCATCTGAATTTGTTAAAAAAACCCTTCTGTACCCTTGAAAAGTATCAGTTTAAATATGCTAGGAGTGTAAAACAGCTAGGAATTTATTCCATTAATATACTTTTATGTATTTTTCTTGTGATTATGGCCATCTTATTTCACGGAGGTCTGAAATGAAGACTCATTGCCTGCAGTAAGTTTTAGACTAAGCAATTCTATGCAGATTTGCTGTAATGATCATCTAGGAAAATCCAGGAATGCATCTAGGAGTACTAGGAGCTATCTCTGCCAGCGTGGTTCCATGAGGCCTTACTTCTTTTTACATGGAGCCCATGTGAAAGAAATAGAGACACAGGAGTTGTGGTGGAGACAGAGTCTTTGCAGAAAACCTGTGACCTCTGTTTCCATGAACTGAACCAGGTTGTATTTGCTGTTTGTAAGAGTATTCTTACCTCTCAGAGGTCACCCTAAATACTTTTTCTTCATGGTTTAATATGGGTGGGGACCACAGCTTTTATAGGCAGCAAACCATCAAACTGTACACTATTGCTGAGAACTTCGAGCCTTGAAAAGAAATTCTCTGGTGATAGAAAATTCACCGAGACTTCCAACTAGTTTACCCCTATTGTTCATTATTGTCTTTTCTCTTAGGCTGAAGTTTTATATGAGCCATTAGATTTTGATACGCAAACTAAATTGAAGAAGTACTTGTCAACTGAATCAAGAACTTATATATTTCCATAAAACATGCTTTCCGTATCCTTATTTATTCCCGTATTCTTCTCCAGTGCTTTCCTACATTATCAACATTTTTCTTGAACTGGGTGTTTCCGTAGAAGTTACCACAGTAGTAAATACAGAAGCTCCAACAATATACTTCACTGTTTAAACACTGGAAGACTGCATTAACCCTTTCTGCCAGCTGAATATCAGTCATCACCTCTGGTTCATTTCAGGATGCTTCTGCAGATCACGTTCTCTATTGAGCAAGTGTGGTCATGTTATTTCCTTCTGACTTTACACCTTCAATCTTTCCTGTTCTACTGATCAAGACATCATTTTGTACCTATTAAAATGCCTTACACTGTTCTAGGGATATTCCATCAGTTTCATTTGTATCTACTGAGCTTATAAAAGTGATGTCAACATAGGCTGATGAGACCTATTTTCTGGATGTTTGTGTTATTTGTTTTACTCTTTCAGTTTTTTATTATCAGACTGACATGTTCTTTATATGATTCAGATCAGTGTCAGATTGACAAGCCTGGAATTGACTGTGTCATTCTATTTACTTGTTTTAAATTTCATAACAATTTAATCTTTCAAATTTCTAAAGCATATTTGAAGTCAACATAAATTACTTAGAAAGTTCTTAAGCATTTTTAAAGCTCCTAAATGCAAATTGTTTGTATCTACTATTTAAAAATGCCTAACATTTATTGTTTTGGCTTAACATAGTCTTTGATTAGTATCATTGCCATCAGAGGAGAGGAATTAATGATCTATATTGCATCAACCACCAACTAGAAAAGTTTAGCAAATACTTCTGCTTATTCTGCATCACTATTGACAGTTCTACCATATTCCTAATAATAGGCTAAAAGCATAGTAAGAAATCTTCCCATCATCAGTTCTTGTTCTACTAGATAATAGAAGCCTCTATTATCAGGCTTCTCCTCATAAAGTTATTCTGACAGAGTAATTAAGCCATTACTCAAGAGTTTCAAGATAAGCAACGGAGCTCTTTAAAAGTTTGAGCACACAATCCCACTATAGCAGCTTTTAATGCTTTTATTCTGCAATCAAGCTCCAGAAGCCATATTTGCCTATGTTCCTCACACTCAGCAAAAACACTGAGGTATTGTTTAGCTTAACCCTCCTTCAGTTCCCTTCTGCACTAAGTGGAATTAGTTACTGTAGCTGAGCTGATTTGCAATAACTGTTCTGTTTTTGAGCCCCCACAATCTCACTTAGGTCTCTTCCTCCACATTGATACTTGGCAGATATTTCAGCCAGAGGAAGACAGCCCTGTTGGAAGCCTGGGCTGAATGAAATACAGCTATAGAAAAGCAAATGGCAAAACAGAGGAAGGAATGTGTACATGGAGAAAAGTAGGAAGACTTCTGGGAGTAGCTGGAGGAAAGAGCCAGGCAAATTGCATGGCTCCCCTTTGAGAAACAGGCTGAAAGAAAAAACAAAGGAGAGCATGTTACCCTGGAGTAAGAGAAATAATAACAAAAACAATAATGCTAAAAGAAATAACAGGTGATGAGAAAAGGAAGAACACCTGGTACTTCATAAAACAACTTCCAGCCTCTCCAGTTCTGCCTAAATCATTTTATATGAACAATGATTATTTAGAATTCCTTATAAGGCTGCTCAGGAAAACAGGACTTTGAGGGTAATTAATGTATTCATCCCAAGTGACAACACAGGTCAGTTGACAGTACCAAAGAACATATGATCAAACTTGGCTTCCTATTTCCTAGCTTCAAATTTCCCTAAAGTAGTGAAACTTTGAAATCCAAATTACAGAGGATACCAGGCTCTTTTAATTTTTACTCAATACAAATGTTACTTTCTAAAAAAAATTGTAAAAGGCTTTTCCCCATGAAGACTTGGGCATAATACCTCTGCACTTCTGCTGCATCTTACTGTAAATCACATAAACATCACTGGGACCAGCAGAGGCAATAGGCGAGCATCAGTCAGCTAAAGCCAAACTGCTTGGGGTAAGCTCACTTTGACTCATAAAGATTGTCAAATTAAGTACGCAGGGATCGCCTCTCTTGAACACCTTCGTTCCACAAAGGGAATGCATGAGAATATAAAGGAGAAGAGTAGCCCTGGATTTTCCATAGGTGTTATTTAAAGAGCTTTGTTTAAAAACCTCTTTAAGGTCTTCTAAATCAGTTAGGCATCATGCAAGATGAGGTTTCCAGGGAAGGGATGTGCTACGGACCTGTTACTTGGGTTGTGAGGTTAGATGCAGGAGCAGCTCAGGGGATAGACATCAGACTCATTACTAAAACCCATCTATGAATGTGCAGAAGGTACTCTAGCAAAATCCCTCCTCATCCACCAAGTCTTGTGTTTGGGCTGCCCTTGGGCAGCATGGAAACATAGAACCATAGAATGGTTTGGGTTGGAAGGCACCTTAAAGATCATCTAGTTCTAACCCCCCTGCCATGGGCAGGGACACCTTCTGCTAGACCAGGCTGCTCAAAGACCCACCCAACCTGGCCTTGGCATGAGGAAGGTCTAGCTGATATGCCTGGAAGGAAATTTCCAGAATACCCAGCCCTTATGAGGAATTTCAAGAGGCTCTCTCAACCAGGAGTAAGCAACCCCAAGATTGATTTGATAGATGCAAATCTTGTGTTTGACAATACAATATAGCACCACCTATGTGCCTAGACTTCTCTCGTCACGCTAAGGCTCCTGCTTGCCTCCCCTTCACCTCCCAGGCTCCGCACAAATAAGAAAACCAGCTCTCTCCATTACCATGCATTTCTAGGCCATAGAAACCTAACTGAAAAACACCTGTGATGGAGGCAGTATTGCAAAGGGCTTGCTCTAGTGTAGCTTGCATTACGTTTGAGCCTCAGCTCCAAAAATTATCCCTGCGTGCCTTGGAAGAACAATGAGCAAGACTGATGGTCTCAGCTGTCTGGACCAGATTTTCATCCTCCCCTGTATTAAGAGGTGCTAGTGGATAGTAGTGTATGTAAATCAGGTGGTGCCTATTTTAGTGGTGGGATACCACAGCATGGATAGAGCAGACAAATGATGGTGAACTGTGTGCTAGATGTGCAGGAGCTGTGGGTTAGGTGCCATGAAGAATGGTGTCCCAGTCTTGGTTGTGATTGGACACTCTGGGGACTTGAGGTCAACCTACAAAGCAGGCAAGGATGCACTCTTTCAACTTTAGTGTTATTCCAGGAATAGCATTCAGGAGCCTACTGAGAGGGAGCAATTAGTGCCAGACTGCAGAGAAACCCATAGGGCACCTTCTAGTGTTGTCATAGCCATACTGCACAGCAATTTCATTGCAAAAATCTGCCCAAGTCACATTCTTCTTTCTCTACCCAACCTTTATGCATCTGTATTGCTAGAACTTTATCAGAAAGCTATGACTGTGTGAAAAATATACAAAATTTCCAATATTCAGTCTTCCTCTTCTGTCAGGCTGAGGAAGAAATTAAATGTTCCCTGCTTCATCATTTATTCTGTACAGCTTAATCATGAATACAGAAGGCTTCTTCATCTCTATACAATTGTAATAGGAAATGATACAGCTTCTATCTTTCTGTGCACAGTCTAATGGCACTTAAAATGCCTCATTATAATGATGCAGAAAAGCACCAAGCTTTCCTAGATTGTTATATTTGTCTACTTATATTTCCTTATTCTTAGAGACAAAGGATAAATGGAAAATTCTGTTTCAAGCCTATATAGATCATCTGTAATGACTTATGAAAGCAAATTCAAGTTATTAACCTCCAATACACCACAAATGTTTCTGCAAACAGTAAGAGTAAACCTTAAATAATGTTCTTGTTTTCCTTTTCTTGGTATACAACTGCTGGTGTTAGTATTATTTGAAATACCTTATGAGAACAGTTGAATCTCTCCTATTGTTAAGATTAGGCTTGTAGACATTTGAAATCAATATTCATAAGAACTGACATTAAATAGAGGAAAAAAAATGCGACTCCAGGAACGCATGTCAACATGGCAGTTTTTAAGATTCTGGTAGACATTTTTTTCTTTATTATAGCATCCCCTGCCCCATGCATATAAAAAATCCCAAAATATTTTACCAACTGGCTTGTGCTGTATGACATGAACAGATGAAAAGATAAATAGAACGTTAAGTACACATGATGCACTTTTTTCCTGGCTTCTCCAAGTTAAATTCTTCATTAATTTATAGTCTGGAGGAGATTCTTGCCATGAGTATGTAGGATAATGAAGAATTTGCATTAGCGTGTGCTCATATTAAATCTGACTTTCTATATTTGTTTTTAAATAAGCAAGTGAAGTCACTGCTCAGATTTATGAAGAACCAAGAAGGTGAGTTTGCCCTACTGTTGGTGATAAAACTGTAGTTACTAGCTTCAAACAAGATGGTTGTGTGTTAGTAGAGTTTGACTGTCAGATGCTGTAAAAGCTAGAATTTATTTTATTTCCAACATCCTACTATACCATTCCTGCTACTACTTTAGTCTAATGCTGGGATAGTTTCCTTGCTCAGTTTGGCTTCTGCAGTGCAAAAGAAATAAAATCAACCTTCAGGTCCAAGACAGGGTTTCTGGCTCTCCTTTTTTGTGCATTGGTCCTCAGAGAAGAGGTACAACATGAGCCAGAGCAGTCTCTGCCCCAACCTCGCGTGGGGGGGTGGTGGGAACTGGTGGGCCCTTCCCACACAGGCTGAACACAGCCAAGGTCCTGGAGCCTGTGATGGACCAAACACAGAGCTGGGGAGGTGAGCAATAAATTATTCCCCAGTGTGTTTTGGGGACAGAAAACAAATGTGTCTGGAGAGACAAGGTGTGCTTTGGTGCCTGGAAGCAGCCCCGACAGCAAGGTTGATTATAAATGCACTGCTAGGAACCTGGAGGGTTAGTGCAGAAGCCGGTGTGCACAGCTGCAGGCTTCAGTCCCAGGGCTGTCTCTTAGTTTAAGAGCTGGAAAAATCTACGTTGTCTGTTTAAAATACTGCAAGTTAGATGTTATAGAAAATCCACCAGTATTTCAGTCAACTGCTGTTATTGTATGTTTACCCATTTGAAGCATAGCTTTTCCCTGCCAGTGGCAATCAATTAGTGCTTTTGAGAAAGCTATTGCCTAGACTAAATGTTACACATCCCATCTTCAAATATTATTCCCAAGGAAAGACATATGCAGATGCTTTCCTTTAGGTGCAGAGTGCTGCTAGTAAATTGAAAATTTGTGATTTGTCAGTCTGATGAGGATGAAAGGATGTCCTAACTGAAATCCTACATAAACAGGATGAAATAGGTACTTTTAAGATAAGGACTAAGCATAAATCATCACTGTATGAGTCTATACAGAGGCTGAAATGCCATTCTGAACAGAGATACTTTCCCAAATTGGAGTCTACAGCGAATGTTTTAACTTCAAATATATATTTAAGTGAAAAATGGTAGATGTGAGTTTTTTCTAACCTAAGGCCTTGTGCTACAGTTGCCATAGTTTCCCAACTTTCCTTAAATATCAGTGGTAGGTTGCTCACTAAGAGCCTAGTTTGAAGCTGATTTTGCAGTTCTTGGGGTAGGTTTGGAAACTGCTGGACAAAAATTCATGACCTGTCTCAGGGAATCAGAATAAACAATCACAATTGATCCTTTGGTGGCTTTAAAATCTGACTATTTAATTACTTTAAGAATAGCCTAATACATATTAATTAATAATATTTGCTTAGCTGCAGTGCAGTACCTTGTTTAGCCACTTATTTTTATTCCATCCAAGTATTTCTTCTTGTTCAACTTAAATAAAAACCTACTGCAGCTAAGCTATACAAGTGACTGTCTATACAACTAGCAGAGGAATAATTATAGGGGAACAATGAGATTTAAAATTGCTGAGAATTTCAAAGAATAAAATGTTAACACAAATGCATAAAGACTTTATAAAAGCAGTGTATACACACCACATCCAGATGTGAATGCATAATGAGTGCTAGAGGGTGATACTGAAATACAGCCAAAGGTCAGGGAAGAAAATAAGCAAAGAAAACCTATGCCTAAAGTTTAGGAAATTTCTGTAATTTACATTTCAAAGTCTCTCATGCCAATGATGAAGCTGTATTTTAAATTTATAGATTAACAACTTGTGTGTGGGCTTTGGCACGACGGAGTTCATCTCCTGTTTATCACCAGGATATTGTGTGGAACCAGTATTTGTCAGGAAGCTGGTGTGCCACATCTCAACAGGGTAAGAAACTTTGCTTCAGTCTCAACTACTGTGGCACTGAAATGATATATTCTTCTGGGCTGTTGTTCAGACTGAAACAAAACCTAGTGTGTAAGTCTAACACTGAGTGCACAAAAGGGAAAAGTGAATTTCTCAGCAAGCCACCAAATCTCTGTGAAGCAAATTAAAAGTCAAGAAAGACCGACAATCAAAACTTAACAAAAGAAAATGCAAAACTTGAATTGGAGAAACACTTCCTAAAGTTTCTGTGGAATATTAATCATAATTCTTTTGTCTTCCTCCCTCTTCTATCAGTTACAAAATCAGATTAGGAAACCAAATTAAACAGTGATAAGATATGCAACAACCCTACTGCAGTACTCCTTTCCAGATACCAGAATAAATTTTAATCAGCATCAGTTTCCATGCCTATTTCTCTGACCTGTTTAATACATTGATGTCAGTGATGGCTAGAATGTGTAGGCCACTCCAGAAAGAGAAGGAAGAAATATTTTATGTATTCACATCACTTGGCAAATTGTTTACCTGCACTGAGAACCTGAATAAAAACATCTTGATTCAATATTAATCTGATGATTGTCATTTTCTCCCTCACAGGGAACATGTTACATTTTTCATGAGTTTATCTCAGGTTGCCAAGGTGACGTTTAATTTTTCACCTCACCATCCCCGGACTGATTACATTTCTGCCTGATAATGCAGTCTTGATTCCTCCACAGTTCTGTTCCTTTTGGAACAGTCCTCTTCTCCCCTTTGGTACTACTGGCTGCTGTGTTTCCATGCAGTCAGGAAGGCAAAAAGCATTTTGTGGGAAGGGTATGAAAGGCCACTGAACTCTGCCCCACCTCCTTACTTTTGTTTTCCCATCCATGAATGGGTTTTTACTGGGGCAGCCTCTGGGAAAGGGAGGTCAACACCAGCTCCTCTCCTTGCTAGAGTTTCTTTTTTATGCTTGCAGGCCTCGACTGTCACCTGCAGAGCACTAGTGCCTGGCATTCCTCCTACAAGCATAACGTGGGATTTTTTTGAATTAATATGCCTATTCATCTCAACAATTTCTCACACTTTGATAGCCAATATAGAAACGTGTCTTTTACTCATATTTTGGGGAAAACTGACTCAGCAGCAGCAAAACTGGAGTAACTTAAATTGCTCTCCTGTTTTGGAAGATCTGCTCGTAATTCTGCGTCTCATTCACCATCGTGCAACTCCCAGGCACTGTCCAGTCTCTGCTCATCATGAAGAGTCAGGTTTCCCTGATGACAGGAATGTTTTTTTTATTTCTGTATAGAACTCTCAAAAAGATTCTAGAAATCTTTGTATAGCTCCTAAAGAGGCTATTAATACCACTGTAAATTCACTGCTTCCAAACAGATTCAAGAAGGGAATAACTTGCTTTTGAGCACTTGACAAAATTTTAACGTTAATGTATACTTATGACACAGCTGGGAAACTTTTCAGCCACCTCCTCATAGACAGAAATTTTCAGGGTCATGTTTGTTTTCTTGTTTGATTATAGGATCAATCATGGGGTACTACAGACATTTTCAACTTCTTGTAACAGGATAAACAGCATTCAAGGAACAAAATGTTGTACCTTGTTAAGAAGAGAAGTATCATGGAGTGTTTATTCTTTCTTCAAAATAGCTGCATTAAGTGCAAATAGCACAAGTAACACTTGAGCCCTTTAATGTAAAAGCCTAGTTTATATTTTAATTTTAGTATCCAATTGTCTACAAAGGCAGCTATTAACTTAGGTATATGTTGGATTGTGCACCATTTTGTGCTTAGCTTAGCTTTGTTGCTTATTCACATTAACAAGCACTTTATTTAGACTAGCAGTAGAAGAGTGACCACTGAATCACTGAAAATTATGTTTTTTTCATATAGTTATGCTCTTAAGTGACCTCTTCCTCATTAAAATTAACCTGGGTTCAAGATTCTATGTAGTGGAATCAAGCACTAATAATGGTGATGCTGAATACTGTAATTGATAACAAAGTCTTTTACAAGTGGGAGGTTACTATAGTATTTCCTAACTAAGGTGTTGCTTGCTGGCTGGTTTTGGAGATTATATTTTAACTTTTGTTCATGTCTCTGCAAATGTATGAATTTGGGAAGGTGGGAGGCAATGAAAGAGGGAATTATGTGTTCTGCTGTAAAATCTATTATCCTGTGTCCATCATACTGTATACAGAAGGATTTCTCCCTAAGACCATATTATTCAAGCTTTATTAAATGATGAGAAAGAATATCTAATAGTCTCAGAGTGTGCATCTAATAACCTTTTTGAGGCTATTAGATTAATATTGACTACTAATTCTCTTATATCTGGGATTCTGTTCCTTGGTAAATAGCATAATCATGTGATTCATCATAGTATGATTTCACCAACAATTGCAACTTGTACATACTTTACTTCAGATGATCTCTATCTGTGGACTATCAAAGTATTTAAAAATTTGAGGCGATACAACTTTACTCCTTTGGCTTATTAACAGACATACTTCCTGTCCAAATGTTCACCTCTCTCATTTGATACAGCTGCTCTGCTAGGAACAAACTGATTCAGGAACATCTTCATGAACCAAAGCAGCAAAAGAGTAGAAGTCGAACTATTCATATTTAGCCCACTGTATTCAGAAAAATCTTTGTGAATTTTGAAAACTTTACAGATTTCAGTTCTCATGTTTATTCATTTGAAAATTTTTGGTGAAAATCCATTATCCACTAGTCCCTGGTTTTAAAATTGCAACTGTACTTTTTTGAGAGGAAAAACAATAGTGTGGGACCTAGCAGATGTTTCTGAATGAAAAATGAATAGTTGAAGCAAATGGTACACAAACAGCCCAAACCACAAACTGTTCAAACACATTGGCAAGTAGCTGCTAATAACAAAGACATTTGCAAAATACTATTTGAAATTGCCATTTAATTTGATGTCCTGATAGTAGCACAAACTAAGAAGAATAAGGGAAGCAAATAGATTTAAACTCATTATGGCTTGGTGAAGAGCGTTCCTTGTGAAAATGCATTGGCTAAATGCTAAGACACACAATAGCATTGTACTCATTACGCATTTGTTCATTAAAGTTGTCAGTTTACAGGCATGGGAAATGCAAAAGTTCTAATGGCAGAGGTGGCACAAAATGGGAATCTGCACATGGCCGTATCCATGGCTTTTCATCCTGGCTTCACAGAGACAGTTTCTCAGGCTAGGAAGATTGCCAATCCCCTTCTTATTTGGTTTTTCTGTGGCAATAAGTAGCTGCAGACTATAGTGTACTCTCACCTTTTTTGTTAAAAACTGGGATCACAAGTTCGACTTTACATAACCCACCAAAGAGAAACCCTAAGTCATGGGGAAACCTCATGTGGACTTGCAGAACTAAGCTAGAGCCGAAACATTTCTGAGACACCAGATCCATTGGGTTCACTCTATATACACTGGCATGAAATTAACCTTTACCCTATGGAGTTCAAAATCACCTATTTCAACAAAGATCTGAGGCAAAAATATACATTAGGTAAAGTGAGATTAATTTTTTTTTTTTTTTTTTACGTTACATGCAGCTAAAACTTTAGTGTGATATCATCCATTAGATACGGAAAACAAGGCACACTGTAAATCTGTTTTTGTGAAAGTTGTCCTCTCTCTTTACCACACAGCTTATGTTTTGTTGCATGGGATGCATAATCACATGTTCAAATAGTGGTTTTCAGGATCCTGTCTGTTATCTCAGATACAGAACAATCTTCTCCTCGGTGGGACGTTGGTGCTTTTAGGAAAGGATAGTGGAAAAGGGATTCTGCAGTCACAACTCGAGTTTTGAGTTTTAGCTGTTCATTTTTTTTATTCAGGTCAGACAGGAGCTTTTAACAACAGAAAATATTCTTGGGCGCTTTCTCATCCATAATTCGGAGATGCTGTAGAAGTTTGAAATTTTTGAACAAAGATTTTAAGAAGAAAACAGAGAGCCTTTCATAAGGAAGTTACCCACAATGTGCTTGCTAGAAGATGAACAAAGCAAAGTTGTTTATTTTTGAGGAGAAACAGTACTCCTTGGCCAACATTACATTTCTACTCTTTCATTCTTGCGAAGAGCAGAAAGAAAAATATTGTTCTAAGAGTGTCTTCTTTTCTATTGTCTAAATGAGACAAATCTGTTTTCCTAGAGAAGTTCAGAAGAACAAATTAAAGTTAGTAAACTCAATAGCTAGAGGTGGCATATTTAAGTTCTGTGGGAGTGTAATTTTTCAATAGTCCACACTTTAAGGGAAACTGTGGCAATGAGTAAGTTTTCAGGATATGTCTAGGACTGTTAAGCCATACTTCCATCAAATTTATGAACAAATACAAGGTTTGTACTTCCTTGTGGTCCATCTAATATATTTTTAGCAAAATATTGGCTAGAACAAAAACATTAACTTGAACCACAGGGCAATATGGAAGTAAAAGCTGAAAAAAATGATAGAAAATAAGGTCTGTGTGTTTCAACTTTGATGTGGGCTGAATTTGCTTTTTTGTTTTTCTTCATATATGGCTTAGGGATGCTATTGTATATTATCTAACATTTTATTAGGCTAAAGTCCATATTCAGGCGGAGCATATTTGTCTTTTCTCTGCATTGCAATTCACTGGAGCAATGCCTGCTCTTGGGGGAGGTAGGGAAAAACCATGTGCTAATAATTTAAACCCAGAATTAGGGCTGCGGTGTTACTATGCCTGAAAGAAAAATCATGTTCAAGTGGCAGATGCTTATGACTCTACTATGACAACAGTTCTTGCTTCTTCGTAGCTCTATATTTTATACAAGATTAAATATCCAGAAGAGTCTAAAGCTATATGGGTCGGCTCACCAGCTGCTTGTTCCATTAATTTTACAGCAGGATCTGGATGTGTTCTGCTTCCCTACCACACAAACTCACGTCGTGTTATCCCACGTTTGCTCTGGAGCCTGGACATGGCCTATTGCCTATGAGACCTGGGGCCTCTTCCAAACGCATTTAAATCATTGGGGAGACTTCTACTCACTTGCATAATTTCTGGATCAGTCCTGCAGGCTTCTAACCATACTACAATATGCTGAAACCCATGTCTGAAATGCAAAGGATGGGGTTTAAACTCCTGAGTAACTTTGATTCCTTCAGCAATGCCTTTTAGTCATGTAACACAAGTTTTAAACATTTTACACTTAGCTTGTTTCTTCCTAGCAGAATCTCTGTGCATATACATTCATATACATTCAAATCAGAACATTAATCTTTTCCTCCTAAAAAGATGCCTAACTGGGTCTTCATATTGTATATGCAGCACTTGCAACTTGCCTTGTCTCACAAGTCGCCCTCTGCTCATCTTGCTGCTCTCTCATTTCAACAGTGCCTTGTGAGGACTTCTGCAGGGCTGGACTGTACAGCTCCGTTCCTACTTAAACTTCCTTCTAAAGGAAAACAATACACTGCTGTCTGCAATGCATAATGCTCCAGGTGTTCAATATATTTTGCAGTTTAATCTGAATTTGATCTGCTACCCATGCACCTTAGCCAGCAAGCAGCCTGTATGTACACTGGAGAATATTAATTTCACACATTCTGCTTCTACTCTGGATCTGAAGCCCTGATATCATGACAACACTGATTTAGATGTTCCCAACCAAATCCTAGCCTACTACAGTTACTTTTAACTATTCCTAGGCAAAATGAAGGGCAAGGTTCAGCTAAATTTATGTTGAATAATCCCCACTGAAAAGTATGGGACTATTAGTCCTAAATTATGCATACACAAATGGTGGGATGAAGGAGTTCTTCCAAATCCATTTGTATTCCCTTCAGATTTTGGACTCCCTGGCCAGTCGTGTCCTTACATTTCTGTGGGCTGCCATGCCGCCTGGGAACATCCCTGTGTTACAGCCCTGCAATGCATCACCTTGCCCTGGCTCTCCTTGGATTTACCGACCCTCTTCACACTGTCCATGCAATCATTCCCTGGCTAAATTTGGGGCTATTAGGACTCTTTGTTGCTGTGGCCCATTACCTGCTAATGAAGGAATCCAAGCAGTTGAAATATCTTAATTATTATGAATCAAGACACTGGAATTTGGTCCCCAAAAAGCAGCCATTAAAACATTTCTAACAGTTAACTTTTCAATCTACATTTAATGTTTTTAGGCAGCAAAAATTATTTTCTGGCTACAGTATGTATGAATTATGGTGCTTTTTCAACCAAAGGGGATTAATCTTACCTTGTTTTAACCTGCAGTGCTTGAAACAACAATAATTAAAAATTTGTTGATATGTGAATACATTTTTCAAAGTAGGTCATTGTTTAGAAACAGCAAATCATTTTCTTGAGTTTAAAAGAAAATCCTCTGGGTGTAAAGTAAATTAAAAAGAGCAGGGAAGTACCTACTGGGTCTGTTGCAGATTCCTACAAATTTTTTGGAGGAATGCGACTGCCCTACCCTCCTCTTGCAGCCCTTATCCTCTGCCCCCCTTACATTAGGCTTTAGCTGCTCACAGTGATGTGGGTGCTGCTCGACAGCTGCTTTTCAGTTTTCTTCCCCATGCATGCTCTCTTGACTGACAGTACAGACCACCTACTTACAATGCATGATAATTTAGAGATGGAAAGATTGTTTGGGAGCCTTTGACCTGTATCAGACTGGTAGTCCAGAAAAGGAAAGTTGGAAACCCCTGGTGTACCAATACCAGCCCTAGTCTGCCTTTACGCAAAACCTAGAAAAGAAAAGGTCTGAAGGGACATTACTGGAGGTCATGAGGTCCGAGGTGCTCAGGAGCATAGGGCTTGAATTCCAGCCCTCTACAGCTCCCAGGATGCTCACTTCCATCAGCTTTCAACTTGAATCTGAACTGATATGTGAGTTAGCAGCTTTCTGGTGTGCCAGTGAAGCTTCTTCACCCAGACTACCAGGACTAATTCAAGCTTAGTATTTCAGACGCAAATTTGCCTGTCTTACAAGCACATTGTGGTGCCTTCGCCTTATCAATTGTTGTCAGCTATGGAGATGAGAAAGACTGAATCTTCTTAACAAATCTTCTTTAAAAATTCATCCACTATACATGTTCCTGTGCCTAAATATCTCAAATAGCTCTGTGTCCCAGTTCTAATCATCATCATCACCACCTTCAACACACTGCGATAGTGAAGAACTCATTGAATTGAATACTCTGTGTTTTTTAACTGTCTGGAACATGGACACCATTTCTTTGTGTGCTATTTTCCTTCCCAGAAAGCAGATTCCTGCATTATTTAGAGAGACTTCATCCTACAGTCCTACTTCAGCATGTCATCCTGGGACACCAAAACATGCTTCTTGATTCCTAAAGATCGTCTAACCCGCATAAAAACTATAATAATAAATACGGTGACAAAGCTTATTTCTCTAAGATATTTGCAGTTGTATGATTTATTTCTTAAACTTCAGCATCTGTCATTTTTTATGTGAAATAAACTATTTTCTATCAAAATTTTGTTGGAAAAATGTAAACAGCTCAACCTTGTATTCTGTCTGGCATTTTTCTTCTTACTTTCTTCTTTTGTCTTCCCCTCCTTATCAGATGCTGTCTGCCCCTCCTTGTTATAAATTTGTCTGAACTGATCTGATTTTTAACAGCACAGATTGCAATGCCATATAAAAATTATTCAAGAGTAACAAGCCCATTTAGCATCTCTATTTTTGCTATTCTGCTTAGGAGCTTCACGCAGTATTCTTGCACAACCAAACCTGAAAAAACTGATCCCCTTTTAATAGTGCATATTGGGATTCCAACAGCAATACTGGAGCCATAAAATGCAACAAATACCATCTAAGGACTTGTGGTGTATACATAAGATCACTTCTCATTTCCCCCCCTCAACATGTTTAGACATGTTTATATCAACTCACAGAATTTGCATTACATTTCCAATATAGTGTTAAGTTTCAACTTAAGGGCAGTTCTTATGCTTCTGAAATGAATGTTTCACTTACTTAAAACTGTATTTATGAAAAATTGTCTTTGTTTCTTCCTCTTTGGCTTATGGGTAGTAAGAGATATAATGGAAGAGTTATAAAATATGGTACTAGATCTTAAAAGGAGAAAAAGATGGGGAAGACTTCCTACTGACTGGATTTTTCTAGAAGGGTAAAAAGCCAAATTTGATATTGCAGAACATTTTTAGAGGTAGGGGAAGTGTTTTCTCTTAAAAAATTATTTCTCAAAAATTCCAAGAAAGTAGTACTTTTGTGACTTCATCACAAAAATTGATAAATTTTTATCTCTCAGTCTCAAAATAATTTTCATTATGCTGTTTTGAGCAGCCTGCCATTTTCTGAAAAGATTTAGAAAGCCTATAAGGTCATTCATGATCATTGACAACTGAGAACCAATTGCAAGCAATCAAGTTACTCATCATATAAAAAGGGTCATTATTACAAATAACAAAATTATTTGTGATTTCTGATAGACTTTTAAAAATTGTCCTTCTCAGAAAGGTTGCTATTTTAATCTAAAGTAACTTGAATATTTCAGTAATAACACAGTAATTCTGATAAGCTAAGGCTAGCCAAAATCAAGTCAAAATGTTTTGGTATGATTTCATGAGTCAATATTGTCAGTAATGAGAAATAGGAAATGACCTGATAATCTTTCAAACCTGGGTCAAAGACCAATGGTAGATTTAGGAAAAATTAAAGATCTGTTTTGTCAGTAGTGACTAAAGAAATATAGTCTCAAAAATGATGCTGTCCTTCTCAAAAGACAATATCATAGGAAATAACTTAATCAGTAACTCATATTGTTGCCAAAAGGAATATATGCAAGCAATTGTGACAGCACTAATTTGCATTAATATTTCAGGTCCATTATATAGTTCTACCATATGAGAAGACTGCAAGTAATTGTCTTCACTAGTGGTATTAAAAAAATAAAATCCCTTCAACACAAAAAATGAATCATTCATATCCAGGTTTTATTTTTTAGAACAAAAATTGAATTAACTAGCTGTCAAGGGGTTATGAAGTATTAACTATGAGAAAGTTAAGCATTGCCTAAGTCATTTCAGGACCAGAGTCAACCTCTTATTATACTGTGTTTCTGTGTTAAGAGTCCTCACCAGTAAAACAAAGTCTTTTTTATAAAAAAAAAAAAAAATCCTTGTCAGGATATGTCAATATTTAAACAATCTCTTAGAAAACCAAAAGCCACTAAAGATAAACTTTCCGATTTCAGTGAGTAACTTATCATGGCTATTTTGAAACAGCTTAATTTGAAAAGAACTTGCAGTGTCCATATATTGTGGGAGGATGTAAGCACATGGGCACTGGGGAACAGCAGACGTTCAAACTTTGACAGCTGTGCTTGAAACCCCCATTGCTTAACCCTACCTGCAGCACAGGTCTGTTTAATCCCCTCTGAGGAAATGTGTTTTATTTGCTTCAGTCCTGTTTTTCTTATCAGATGCTTTAGAGAATTGTTTTTACCGTCAGGTGGAAGCTATCATCCTTTTCCTGTTGTTTACATGATTGTTTTGCTGGTTCCTTTCTTTTTTTCTTCTGAGAATATCACTGGTGACATTTGTGAGAACAACATCTATCAGAAAACTGAAAAAAACCCAACAAACACAGCAAAATTCTGTATTCCAGCACAGAACTAGTGGGTTCACATCCTCTGTTGATGCTGTCTCTATCACAGACTCTGTCTTGACTAAGCTGTTAGTACTATTATCTCAGAGAGAACACAGGCTTCTTCAACCACTGCTGCGCTGTCCCATGCAAAGGGCAAGCAAGCTGTATCTCCTTTCTTTTGAAACAGCTGCAGCATTATAGGCAGAGCAAGACCCTTCTTGTACAATGCTTGAGTAAGCAGACTGTGTGTGGACATTGCTGCAAGAGAATAAATAACAGTATTACAAGCCTCCCTCTGCTGTTATATCAGTCTGTAGAATTGAAAGAGAGACAAGGTTAATTTTGAGGGGGGTTCTGCAGTGGAACAGATGCGATGCAGACCAGTAGGAACTGACCTTCCCCTGCCTCTCTTCAAGCACTTCCATAGCCTGGCCCAGGAATTGGTTATGGCTTTCATCAACAGGATGGGCAGAGGCAGTGACTCTCCAGGCAGTGACTTTCCTTGGGGTCCTGCTGACTGTAAACTAGAATAAACCAGGGTAAAAGTAGCAAATAACGACACTGATAAAGCAGCCATGTGAACGCACCACATCCCTGTCCTGATTCACTGTACTCTCTGCTTGATGCGTCAGTTTTTAATGCCTAGTAAAGAGGTATGGGTTGGGAAGCCGTAACCACTAGAGAGCCGCTGGCCATTAGGCCATTCTCTTCCTCCCTCACATGGCACAGCTATCGGATCTAGAGGGACTGGGAATCTTTGGCTGCACCTGTTTATCTTGTAGTGCGCACCAGCAGCAGAGCGAGGCAGCTGGTGTTGCAAAGGGAAGACCTGCACCAGGCACAGCAGTGGGTTTTGCTGCAGGCAACTCCTCTGCAGCCCCTGTGCCCCCATGCCCACGCGTGGCTGTGGTGTTGGCTGCACTGCTGAGATGCCTCTGTGGTTAGGGTCATTTGAGAACAACTGGCTCATGTGCTCCGAGGCACTCCGGGGGCCAGCCAGAGTGGGTCATTGAGGAGACTCTCTCCTCCTCAGAAAAAAAAGTGCTAATGAAGACTGCCCATTTCTGTCCAGTTGAGCCACTCCTCCCACGACCTGTTGGTGCAATGTATAGCTCTAGGGGCTGCCGCAAGTCACCGCAGAGTTAGTGCTGAAGCCTGTGGACCAAGGACTATTCTTATCAAAACCTTTATGTTGCATTACCTTCATGTCTGAACACATATTAGTCAGTGGTGTCTCCTGAAGAATTTCCTGCTGGTGAGGATGGAGTAAGATGCAATAACTGATTGCAGGTCTTCAGCAGCTGCCAGAAATATTTCCTATCTCTCAGTATCAAAAACAAAGTCTCTCAATAGATTTTTTCTGGGGATGGTGAGCAGTATGAACTATTGTTGAAAAATCCCCCGCAGTTTGGATCTAAGCATTTACTGCATCAAAATCTTGTCATGTGTTCTACAATTTGGGTAGAAGTCAATGTCGCTATTTCCTCAAGTTATAGCCAGTGAGCAGGTGGTATACCAGGGTCCCTCTGGGGTGGTGAAACATAATGAGTTTATCAGCATGAACCCAGTTTTGGTTTTCATTTCAGAGCTGGTCAAATCATCAGAGAATGGTGGCTTGTAGGCTGCTGAGCAAAGGGTCTCCTCATTATACTGAGACTCCTGGAAATGCAGTCCTAAGGAGTTTTAACTAAATGTCTCCACATTCTTATGTACTATCATTTGAGAGGATCTCTGGTAGTACTCGTCATGCCCAGAAGTAAATTTTTAACTGGATCATCTGCATAGAGGTCCACTAAAGTTTTCTAAATATACTCAGCATTCTTTTCCCACTCACTGAGATGAAGAAATTCTGCTTACCTTTTCATTTGCTTAATAATAACAGTTTATGTTTTACGTAGTGTTTTATGTGTTGTATGTGTCATGTAGAATCAGTTAGCAGCAACAAGAAAGCTCAGTTAAAGGGTAGTAACTACTATACTGTTTGCAGATTGCATGCTCATTTATAGCATTCAATACTGAAATCAGACTGGAAATCAGATCTGTTTATTTATCCTTTCTGTTTTAACAGTGTGGGAAGAAACACAATTCTACCAACTAAAGAAAAAAAGGTAGCTTACTGTCATGATCAGCTTGACCACAGTGTATCCTGTGGAGCCAGCACTGAGACAGTCACAAGAAGCCACCTGAGTTTGCTAGAAAAAGAGCCTCAGAAAAAGTCTTCTCTGACACATCAGATACATTTGAATTCCTGAGCACAACAACTGGGTAACAAAGTTGTCAAACACACTCTGTCTTTAATCCAAACTGATTTTTTTGATTACTCAAGTGGAAAATTAGCAGAGAGAAAGGGAGCAGTATAATCACCGTAAGCAACTGCATAAGACCTTGCCAAGTTTACAATCGATAATGTGCCAATTTTCTTTCTAATTGCTTTGCCACAGGTTTGGAAAGCTCTAATGTGCTGGATATATGTTATTTTCAAGGACGAGTTGCATGCACGTCAGGAAGCCAACAGTTTGTTAACTGTGAGACGTGGAGTTGTTCAGCTGCTCCAAATGGGAAGGACAGATGACTTGTTCCTTTTGTGACTGAGTATCCTTTCCTCTCTGAGCACTAGGCTTTCTGCTCCTCCTTAATTACCTATAAATGGTGTGCTGTATTTTACAGTAGGTTTTAAATGAGTTTCAACTGATATTGAGAGACAGTCTTTCTGAGTGGGAGAAACATTAGTTTATAAATCTGTAGAAAGAAGTACGTTATCAAGAAAATGCCGATTTTCTCCACTCTTTGGACATCTTGAAAATGAAGGTGATTCCTTGAGGTATGAAGAGCATGCTCGAATGTATTGCACTCTCTTTCCTTCCAACTCTTCACCCTCCCCCCTCTTCCACCTTTTGCAGTGAATTTTTACCTCCTCAAGGTCTGTCATCCCTCCTGAGTGTCTTTTTCAGCCTCCGCCATCTCACTCCTGAATTGGTCATCACCACCAGCTCAGCTGTGCTATTTCTCCAACTCTTTTTTTTGGTTCTTTCCACCTTTTCCCCTTGCCTGCATGGGCTCTGACCTCTCCTGCACAGGGTGGCCACCAATGCACTGGGTGCTTCTCTGCAAGTTGCATGTGGCCAGCATGGGTGTCCTTCCTGTGTGCACCCAGTGCCTCGAAAGCCCCACTTGTCCCTCTAAGGGAACTTGCCTGGCTTCTTCATTTTTGGACAGTGCTGCCTTTTCCTTCACCTATGCACATGCTCGATGCAGATCAGCTCCCCCTTCTTCCTCCTTCTTCTCCTCCTCCCTTTCCACCTCCCCCTTCTCCTCCTCCTCCTCTTCCTCACCACCCTGTCATCTGGCAGTTGACTTCCCTTAGCCTTTGCAGGGCCCTGCCACAGTTTCAGCCCTGCCTTTTCCACACTGAGTTCTGTACTCTGTTTTACAGGTGCTCATCCTCCGAGCTGACAGCACATTTTCCTCCTTGCCTCCCTCTCATTTCTGATATTTTTTTAATAAATTTTGATGACACTATTTCCTTTAACTTCCAGATTAAGCCCTAATATCTCTCTAGTTATCTAAAAAAATGCAGAAATGCAATTTTTTGAATCTAACCTTGAAAAATTTGATGGAATTCAGCTATGAAGTGACCTGGGTAGGTTAGAACAAATGGGTCTGCAAACTATTGGAGAGCTTCTATGTGAAGGGAGAGGAGGAAATAACTAACTCATACATCCACAAAAACAATACAGGCAGTGGTCAAAATGAATGAACTCCTCATATATATTATCCCTGTATCAAATTCTCTTACTGAGGGCTCCAGGCTGGTAAGCTGTGAGGGAAAAGAGTTCTAATTACTTGGCAGTCACTTTCTTAAGGACATGAGGTTTATGTGATGTCTTTTCATCTGCTCATCCACTGTTCAACCTCACTTCTGGCCCTGCTGCTCAGCTTCAGTCAAATGCAGCAGGGCAGCTGCAACCTCAGGGATATGAAGCTACTCCAGGTTTCATGGAAGTGGATTGCTGGGTAGAAGAAAGAGATCCTCTCAACAGCAAGAGAGAGATATGCTTTTAATGCCTCTGCTGAGGGAAAGGCTGCTGTGCGAACACAGTGCTTATCAGAATTCTCTCCCAAAAGCACGAGAGAGCGTCTGGCTGCAGGAGGCATTTCCGTGAGGGTTCACGCTCTGCAAGAACCAGACAGTCCAGCCAGAGGACACAAGGAATCCAGCTTTCACTCGTCTACCTTCCACAGGTTTGCTTACTTACTAATTATAGGACTTCTCAAAGCACATGGTTGTGCAAGCATCAGCTGTGTCCTGTCTTCTATTTTAAAGGTGCGTGCTTGGCAGAGCCCTTGCGTGTGTTTTGCTGATACTTAGAAAGTCTTTTTGACTCTGAATATCAAATTCCTCTATTTGCTACTTCTGTGTTTCGGATTAAGGCTGTCATGTAGATGTCATGTTCTTGGGAAAATGGAAAAAGAAAGTGCATTCCTGCTTATTTAATAACTGGACTCTCCGTCAAAGCTAAAGCAGGCAAAGGTGGTTTAATATCCTTCCCCCTATACAATGGCTTTTTAAAGTAAGAAATGTACATGTCTTGTGTGCACTTAGCACTTTTTTCTGCTTTCTGAACAAGATTTTACACTTCAATGCTTCGGTCAATCCAGACACCAGTGCCAAAATACTCACAGATAATGACTTGCAGTAACAGTTATTTGTCCCAGAATTGGCATATTTTACAGGCAAATAGGAACTCTTAGGCACAAGAACAGACTAGCAGTACTAACCCCTTTCCTGCCACTCTGACAGAGAAAATTAAGTGAGATAAAGTGAGTTACTGTGCTGTTCAAAATCAGGACATTTGGGCCTTTTATTACCTCTAGCAATTATTCTGGGTTTTGCACTACAGTAATTATGTGTGTTTAAGGGTCACAAAGGGGTGGAATCCGGCTGTGTATTTCAGAGGTCCAGCCAAAAGTGAGCCAATTCTTCTGCCACTTTGCTTTTCAGATTGGGCAGTGTATAGGATTACTTAACTTGTAGTTGGTGTGAGAGCGCTAAATTTAAAGTTTCGTACCTCTTGAATATAGAGGTAACACTGAGAATAAGATCTTGGGCAATCTTTGTGTATGCCGGAAGAGTTTAAAAATGTTTACCTAACTTATCTCTTCTGCCAGCCTCCTTGGAGATTCTATTCATTATAAGGTTGATTTCTCCATGTGATTAAACATATAAATAATGAAACTGAGGTTTCGAGTATTAAGTATTGCTACTGAATGCCACTGAGCAGTTCAGCGTTTGAACAATAACAGCTCTTCCCTCCCCCTAATCCCTGCAAAAGAAACTCAAGAAAATTAATACCCTCATCTGCATATTCCATTACCAATGTAAGAGACACATGTGATAGCTAAATGTTCACTGTAAATTGTTTGTACAGTTAAAAATAATATCATGGAAATCAAAGTATGTGCAGGGAGAGGAGAAGGGAAAGTCTGAAAAAAACCTCTCTAACATAAATTTGACTCTGCCTGCTACTTGAAACTAACTGCTCTTTTTTTCCTTTTTGATCACTTCAGTTCTCAAAATAATATAGGTCTTCACGTTCATGCCAAATTACTTCAATTGCACTCAAAAAGATAGCTTATTCCATTGCTTTCACCTCTCCTGGCATGGCCAGTCACTGCCTTAGGCTTGAGAACCACTGACCTCTCTGTGGGTGACAGTGCAATCAGAGGTTAGATAATTAATGCATAGCAATGTATGTGATCAGCTGTGCAGGGACAGCCAGAGTGCAGATGATGCTGCCCACTCAGGTCTCTGTACAAGGCACTTTTGAAAAAGAGGAGACAGGGTATGAAGATACGTGACTCTTCAGGTTTTTTTACTTTGTACTGCCAGAGTCCAGTTAACGAGATTGTATGTTAACAAGATTGTATAATGGTTCTTGTATCTAATTTAGAGATTCATTTTTCTCCCTACAGAATGTGCTCAATATGGGGTTCAATCCAGGGTTAAACTCTTGCTGCTCTGTATTGTCTATGTTATTAAAGCCTGCAAATAAAAATGACTGGAGAAACTTGTCTCCATAGAAACTAGCATCTAACTAAATCTAAGAAGAAATTTCCTTGCTTCTTTCTTTCACCAGACCAGGCCAAGGGGAACATGATGTCCTCATAGAATGAAAGGACTTTGTCATTTAAATATGTAGCCTTCTATGCCTTCTCCCATGAACCATTTATTTCTCTTAACAATGTCACTGTTGCTCTCACCATATTCTCAATGTGTTAGCATCTCCTTATCTGTGAAAGAACAGGGAAATTTCGATCATGAAATGCACCAATATTGTGTGAGGATCCTGCAGCCTGTTCTTAAAGAGTAAACATAGAAATTCAGAGAAGTCACATGAAAAGTTATTTTCAAAATTATTGTGGCTCTTTCCTTTATCATGACATTGAATTTCCTCCAGAAATTAAACGTTGCACAAATCCTATTATTCAGACCATGTGGTGCTATTTTTTTCTTGTATATTGACACATAAAAGACTAAGCTCTTCCAGACTTATGAAAACTAAAAGTCAAATCACGGCAGAGAACTACGGCATAACATAAGCGGAGTATAGCATATCAAGCTTTGTGTCTACGGTTACATTACTTGCATTTCTTCAGATGTCCTCTCCTTTGCCTAGAAATTTTGTGCTATCAGAATTTGAGGACTCTGGCCACGTGTCTAGGATTTCCAGGTTCCTGGCATCCTGGCCAGTGTGGTAGTTCTGTATACACATATGGTAGTAATGCACATGTCAAATATAGATTTCCTTCAGGTCTGTAAGAATACTGATGCATTGGATTGCCGAGATTAGCTCTGTCATGCAAGTAGAGTAGATCTGAAAGGCACTGAGATGACTTGGCATATGGTGCATAAGTAGTCTGGGACACATCAAACTTTCTGTATATGTCTAGAATATAGCTCACAGGAGGTGTGTCCCTGCAGCCAAGACACAGAGCTTACACATGTATTTCTGTATGGGACTTCTAAACCAAGAACTATGCCACCTACAGGTATATGTCCTCTGGCTACTTTCTTTGTCCTTCATGGCTAAACTTAAGATGAAATTCACTCAAAAATCTATTATCCTCTAGGACATAAAATTCAATTTAAATAAGAGATGCCAAACTCCTTACCTTGGTTTTTTTTCACGTTATGTGTAATTCTGAGTTAAAGGCAGCCTTATGATACATGACTTCTAAGCAGGGGACCGGTATCATGAGAATGAGTTCTGAAAACAGAAAACCCCCACAACTTCTGTCTTTTCTGTCATTGTAGAGACCTTTGCGACTTAGATGAACTCTTCTTTTCGAGTTTAGAAAATTCAGTTTTTTACAAAAGGTCCAATACAAAGATTCTGACATCAGTGGGTATAAGAACCTGGTGCCATGAGTGTGGGTTTTAAAATGGCTTTATATCACTTTAAAAGGAAATGATGAGCAATGTACTTATACCCTGCAGCAAGTAAAAAATGAAAATTGCTGAAAATTGCTTAAGAATCTATACTTCCCATATCTGAACCATAATTAAAACATTATGTATGGACATTTGGTCTTGATGCTTTTGATATGTCAAAGATTGGTCTCTGCAAAGCAGAGGTTGGGACGAATGGGCCCTTCTCAAAGGAGGCAGAGTATTTGAACTGCAATGACCAGCTCACTGACAGAGATCAAAAGCATGTGAATTCAACAGCTGGCCACCTTCAGTCAGCTCTCCTAGTCTCCTGCATTTTTTAGTAAGCCTAGTGGTGCCAAAAAAGCCTGGAAGACTTCAATATTTTTCTTTCCAGTCTGTTATATGTTTCCTTTTCAGACTGAAATGTAATTGGTTTGGAGTGACACAGAAATTTGGGGAAAAAAACTGTGAGAGGAAGTACCCTCATCCTTACAGCACTTTGGATTTTATCTAGGGTGGAGATGCAGAAGTCAGGAGGACAGCAGACATGAGATTTCCCAGCTGTTCCTTTGCCTACTCCTCAGTGCTCCATCCTACCATCATGTCTGGTGAGATTCATTCAGGTATTAATTGAATGTAAAGAAAGTTTAGTTGTGAACCTGCTTATTTTGGATAGGTCTGTGCTAGATAAAGACAGAAAGTGAAATATAAGTATACAAATATAGATGTTTTTAACATTTCCTCCACGTTTTAGTCATCCAAACCCATGAATCTACCTGTACTTTCACTGCTGGGCTGATGCTGTTCTGCTCCAGCGCCCTGCGCACCCACTGGCCCTGTGGGCACCATGGGAGAGCCGGGCAGCACATGGCCCTGCCCATGATGTACCTGTGCTCTGCAGGGTCCATCTTCCAGAGCTCTTCTGCCTGAATTGTGCCCCTAGGCCATGCCTCAAGGCCTGCAGTGCTACAGGCAGTGCTGCATTTACTCTGTAAACTGACGGTCCTCCTATGCATGTTTCTGCCTCTGTACTAACTTGGTGTAACTCCTCATTTGTAGAAAGATGAACTTCTCCAGGCTGAATGATCCCACCGGAGGGACAGCCTGGAGCTGGAAGAAGGCCCCCACACTACTTCCCATACTGGAAGAAAGGCCATTTTTGCAAATGCTAAGCAGAGCACGCTGTCCAGGCCAGCAAGCAATGAGAGTCTTGTCCCCTGGCTTCTCCAAGGAATCTATGGAGACAGAGGGTGGGGGTCTGTTGTGCATTTGCTAAAAGCAGCACAGGGTCAGGGCATGCCAACTCTGCATGCCAGGAGGGACCAGAATCACTTCAGCTGGTAATGAAGGAGGATGGAAGAATGAAGTGCTATGGTGTCGTGGTTTAACCCCAGCAAACAACTAAGCACCATGCAGTCACTTTATCACTCCCCCTCCTCAGCTGGACAGGGGCGAGAAAATATAACAAAAGGCTCATGGGTCAAGACAAGGACAGGGAGAGATCACTCAATCAATTACTGTCACGAGCAAAACAGACTCGACTTGGGGAAATTAGTTTCATTTATTACCAATCAAACCAGTGTAGAGTAATGAGAAATAAAACCAATCTTAAAACACCTTCCCCCCACCGCTCCCTTCTTCCTGGGCACAGCTTCACTCCCGGATTCTCTACCTACCCCCCACAGCGGCGCAGGGGGACGGGGAATGGGGGTTGTGGTCAGTTCATCACACTTTGTCTCTGCCGCTCCTTCCTCCTGAGGGGCAGGACTCCTCACACTCTTCTCCTGCTCCAGCGTGGGGTCCCTCCTGCAGGAGACAGACCTCCACGAACTTCTCCAACATGGGTCCTTCCCACAGGCTGCAGTTCTTCACAAACTACTCCAGCATGGGTCCCTTCCACGGCGTGCGGTTCTTCAGGCACAGACTGTTCCAGGATGGGTCCCCCACGGGGTCACAAGTCCTGCCAGAAAACCTGCTCCAGCGTGGGCTTCTCTCTCCACAGGTCTGCAGGTCCTGCCAGGAGCCTGCTCCAGCACGGGCTTCCCATGGGGTCACAGCCTCCTTCGGGCACCCACCTGCTCCAGCATGGGGTCCTCCCCAGGCTGCAGGTGGATATCTGCTCCACTGTGGACCTCCATGGGCTGCAGGGGGACAGCCTGCCTCACCATGGTCTTCCCCACGGGCTGCAGGGGAATCTCTGCTCCGGCGCCTGGAGCACCTCCTCCTCCTCCTTCTTCACTGACCTTGGTGTCCTCAGGGTTGTTTCTCTTACATATTCTCACTCCTCTCTCCAGCTGCAGTTTCTGTGTCGCAGCAACTTTTTTTTCCCTTCTTAAATCTGTTCTCCCAGAGGCACTACTGTCCTGGTTTCAGCTGGGATAGAGTTAACTGTCTTCCTAGTAGCTGGTACAGTGCTATGTTTTGAGTTCAGAGCGAAGAATGTTGATAACACTGATGTTTTCAGTTGTTGCTCAGTAGTGTTTAGACTAATGTCAAGGACTTTTCAGCTTCTCATGCCCAGCCAGTGAGAAAGCTGGAGGGGCACAAGAAGTTGGCACAGGACACAGCCAGGGCACCTGACCCAAACTGGCCAACGGTGTATTCCATACCATGTGACGTCCCATCCAGTATAGGAACGGGGAAGTGGGGGGGCAGGGATTCGCCGCTGGGGGACTGGCTGGGTGTCGGTCGGCGGGTGGTGAGCAATTGCACTGCGCATCATTTGTACATTCCAATCCTTTCACTATTGCTGTTGTCATTTTATGAGTGTTATCATTATAATTATTAGTTTCTTCTTTTCTGTTCTATTAAACCGTTCTTATCTCAACCCACGGGTTTTGCTTCTTTTCCCGATTTTCTCCCCCATCCCACTGGGTGGGGGGGAGTGAGTGAGCGGCTGCGTGGTGTTTAGTTGCTGGCTGGGGTTAAACCACGACAACTACCATCGTCGCTGATGGGCTTGGCCTTGGCCAGTGGCGGGTCCGTCTTGGAGGTGGCTGGCATTGGCTCTGTTGGACACAGGGGAAGCTTCCAGCAGCTTCTCACAGAAGCCATCCCTGTAGCTCCCCCGCTACCAAAATCTTACCATGCAAGCCCAATACATATGGCTAGGAAATAAAATGAGAAACAGTTTTCGGTACTCAAGAATCTCCAAGACAATAAGTAGGAAGAGCAGAAACATCATGAGTTCCCAGCAATAGAGTCAAAACAGAAAATTTGTCATCTCAGGATCTGGTAGGAAAACCACAAGCCACTCCTTCCCTCCGCATGACTAGTTTACCACTGCTCTGGGTGCTTCTGTGCTGCCCATGAGCACCAGAAAGTAGCTTCCCTGGCTCCCCAGGGCCTGTAGGATGCAGCAGCTTTGGAAGGAAGAGTGTTGACAGGGGATGGATAGACTCAGGGGCATCTGCAGTGTCATTGTTGAGGCAGTTCATTCACCAGCAAGAGATGAAGGAGCTAGATGGAAAGAGAGTCAGCTGTGGGGTTACAAGAGCTTCCCTCAAGGCCCAAGGGCTCCTTCTCTTTTTCACATTCTGCTTTTGAATTTGGATTTTTGAGTGGGATGGAGACTTCCAGAAGGTACTTGAGCAGACTGTGTGAGCTGTGGCATGGACTGGTGGGACTAGGAAGTATTGGTGCTCTCATTTTTAATTTACTGGTTTCATCTGACATCATATTAATCTCTTTGAGACCCACTCTAAGACCTACCTGCATTTATTTTTCCTGTGTTCATTTGAATAATCTGTCCCAGACCAAGGCATAAGGAGGTCTATGGATGTATTTAATTCAAGAGAGCTCTGAAGGATTCCACTAAAGAAGCTGGATGTGGGCCAGCTGCCATCTTTGCTGGGAGAGGGCCACCAAGCACACAAGAGCACGCAGGTGGAGCAGCAGGACCAGGGTATCGCGTCTGCATGTGTCACACACTTCAGGCAGCCTGAGAAGCGGTGACCTGTTGGAAAACACCATAGTCCCTCTGAAGAGTGAGGACAGTCTGTATTTTGCAGTCTGGCGACTTCCTGTGGTTCAGCCAAAATCCCAATGCTTCCATGGGCAGCTGAAACGGAGCTGGTCATGGGGACACAGATGCGGAGGTAAAATTGGTCCTTGGTAGCACTGGGGCAGTGAGTTTGCCCACCTCTGGCCGGAGCGTTCTGGAGGCCCTGCCCTTTGGCAACCTGCAGGCTGCAGCGGGTGCTGGTGCAAACGTGATCTGCAGAGAGCTGGTGGGTGGTGCAGGGCAGGGGCATGTGCTGAATTGCTGGGAGATGCCTTACAGAGGGGAAATGGAAACAAAGCAGATCCTGAAATGTGCTAGGGCTTGTGGGATTGTTGCTGTTCCTCAAGGTACTCAACATGGAGGGTAGCTTGGGTGTGTCTGGGATAGTCCAGGGATGTCCCAGCTTATGATCTTGATTTAGATTTGGTTGGCAGTTGGTAGGGTAATCCTTCTGAAAGTGCTGGTCTAGAAATACAAAGCAAAGCTTTCTGATAGAGAAGAGCAGGAAATCAATGGGATTTTTTTTTTTTTAATTAACCCTCTCAGAAAAAACTTTTCCTGCAGGTAGCCAAAATGTTACTGCCTTCACCTTCTCCCTTAAAACTTCCCTTTGCATTTTCACCCACTTGTGTGGATTGGTTTTTTTACGTATAATACAGTACAACATTCAACATTTCAGTTCCTGGTTATTTCAAATGAGCACAAAGCCAGCCCATCAATACAGCCTGGGCCTCAGACATGAGACAATACTGAAGTATGGAGCTGTATCTAATTTACTGTACAGTTGATATTACAGATTGACAAAAAAACTGTTGCAGAAGTACTTAATCTCTGAATTTTGAAATTTAGTCACTTGAGGGAAAAAAACACATCAAGTAGATAATCACATTTAATCACCACCACAGCAACGCAATGACCAATGAAGGGGAGTGGAATTTTATTGAATTTTGAGCATGTGGAAAAAAAAAAAAATCTATGGCTGTCACAAATGAGTATCTCTTCTTACAAACAGGTAATTATTCATAATGAGTGGCATAACGATTTCTCTCATTTTCTTTGGTAAGTTGCATCAAGACATCAGTGATGACAGATTATAGACAAAACCATAAGCAAAGAGCACAATGGAACGCTCACCCTGTTCAGCAGGTGGGTGTTTAAGCTGTATTATAGCAATGTCTTCTGGGCTTTGCAATTTAGTAGACAGACACTTGGAGCTTTCCATCACCTTTGAAATACATTTATTTTCTCTGTGAGCTGTCATTTCTGGAAGGGATTACTTGTAAGTTTTAATTGTAAATCTTAACCGTTTGCACATGAATCTCAAAGGCTAACGGCAAAAATTGAACTACTATGGATAGAAAATTGAAAACACCCAACCAAATGGAAGGAGCTTATCTTCAAATGATATAAAGACAAGGGGAGTCTGGGACTCATAGCTGTAACAGTGGCTGTTAGTAGGCATCTGCTTTTTCTGTTGTATTTTTTTCTTAATAAGAAATTGCCCAGGCTCTTAGCTTTGATCTTTTGTTAGCTCACAAGCAATAAATATAGGATTATTTATCCTATTGCAATAGAAAGGGGTTAGCTTGGAGGGGACTGAGGAACATTTCAAATAAATTTACTGCATTATAACTCATTAAACAATTCACATGTCATAGATCGTATTTCAATCTTGAGGAGCTAATCACCTTTGCAGGATTGCAGGTGTTTATTGAAGCAGCAGAAACTGAAGGCTCCAAGACTTAACGGGACTGGGTCTTCTGTGAAAAATCATGGTGAATAGACAGTGAGCAAGAAGTGGTGGTGATAAAGTAAATGTAAAATCCTGGGATATAATCTTCCTCTGTATAAAAAAAATTTGTGGAAAGAATTTTAAATATTTAATCAATCCAATCAAGTAATTCTGTATTCAGCAGTTAGTGTTGTTAATGCATTAGATAAATAATTGTATCAATGTTTTGCAATGAACCTGGAGGAATTTTCTTGCATATGAAAAGTAATTTTTAAAAGTTTCACTAATTGAAAACAGAACAATGTTTATTTAATTGTATGCGCTATTTTTTTAACAGAACAACAGTTCCATGGTAGAGATGCTTCTGAACTACACAGTGACTACAACACTCTTTATTTGTAGAAGTAAATAGAAAATAGCTGAAGTTGAATTGTTGTCATGGAGTCTCTCAAAATAGATGAGGCAGGTACTCAAAATGAGATTTATCCTTATCAAAGTTGTTTAGAACTCCAACAAACATTACTAAACTACAGGTTTGGATGTCTGTCAAATGGAACTAACACTACACAGTCAAGTTAAGTTTAAGTTATAGGGATGATGACCCAAAATGTGCAATCACTCACCCAGTAAGGCGAGGGCTCTCAACCTCGAGGAGTTTCCTTAGGCGGCAGCCTGACCTAAGGGGAGGGTCCCTGTCTGCAGACCTGCTGCTCTGAGGAAGACCAACTCAATTTACCTGCCGGTGGGACTCCGCTTATACCCTAGTCGGATCTGATCTGTGGTCATCTTTGGTCAGCGGTCTAGAAATTTCTCTGGACTGAGGTGTTTCATCGGCTGTGGGCCTTGTCTGTTGACCGAAGGGCCTTGTCTGTCCCACTCCTCGACCCAGATGTGTAAGTGACCACAGTCACCACATGGCTCGACCCCCAAACTGCAGCTTCTAGTTTTAACTCTTTCCTTTCAGCAGTCGAGAAGTTTTGGTCTTTATCTTTAAACTTTATAAGTTTACCCTTTATCGGGGTGGGTGCACCTGCCACAAGTGTGTGATTTTGTACAGTAAAAGCAAAGGCTGAAGATAAACTTTGCAGTATTGTACAGAAAAGGCAAAGGCAAAGTTAAAAAGAAAAAATGAGGACAAGGAACAACACAGTTTAATTGTCCTGGTTTCTACATCCTTAGCTACCATCTTTTGCTATCATAAAGATAAATGAGACAAGTTTAAAAAACAGAGGCAGCTTTTCTTTTCCTTCATCCCATTCTTTGTGCTGGAGTAAAACAGCAGACTCCACTGAAAAACTAATGCAGGATACTAAAGTTTTGATAGCAAACCATCACTGAAGTTTTTGAGGTTTTGAGATTGCCTATATTACAGTGATTCAGGCAAATAGAAGGGAAGACTAGAGCTAAAAGCAGAAAGCTAGGGACCCATTTACTGTTTGCAACCAACTTCTTACTACCAAAACTTGCAAAGAATCCAGATGGTTCACTTAGTGTGCGCAGCTGGAAAAAAACTAAACTTTCTATGCCTGTGCCTGTTGTCCCTGCAACCACACAAAGATTATGCTACATGTGAGGCAGCTGTCTGCTCTCCTGCAGTAGGTTCAGAACTGTCCGCTAAAGAACGAGGTGTGGAAATTTATCCTTTGGGGCATTAGCATTGCTGTTTGATAGTACTACTCCAAACAGTTGCTTATGCAGTTTCTATTCTTGATCAAGCTATCAGGTAGCTGAAAAGTAGTGTTGTTTTGAAGCTGATGATGCAGAGCAGGTCTCATTGCTGTATTGCTGGCATTTTATACCAGGATGTCTCAAGATCTTTGCCATGGGAAGTTAATCAGTCAGTGTCACTAGATTGATCTGTGCTGCATATACCTGGGTCATGACAACCTGAGAGGATTCAAGGAATTGGCAGTACTACAAAGACGTGGCAAAGTAAGTCCTTTGTGAAGTGTCTCTAGAAGTTTGCTCAGCAGTGAGAAATAAAATACTGGCATGCAGCTGGTGAGGTCTGTGGCAAAGAGCAGGATCATTGCATGTGAGACAGGTACACTGACTTCCCATCTCCATGCCAGGAGATGTTGCTGTCAATCTTAACTGAAAAACAAAACCAGCTTGACTTTCATTAACTTCCCAAGAAGCAGAAGCATGCATACTAACTAGAAACATAACTGGATTCAGTTTTCTTGCAGATAATCTACTACTTCTGTTTTAGGGATTAACTGAATTCAGAGCCTGATATACTTACCTTGTTGGTAAGTGTTGATTTCTTGGTATCCCAAAGCTATGTCTAAGGAAAACTGTAACTAGACCCCGGAGCTGAGGGTCTCTAGGGTAAATGGACCACTTGCGTTATGGAACTGCTTCATGGTAGATGTTAAACTGCGGGGTTCCTGCAAACGCAGGCACATCTCCCCATGTCATGTTGACTGGCAATGGCCAGTAGCCAGGCAACCCGGTGAGTTATATGGTTTTCAGGTGGACCACTTATTTATTTATATGTAAAAGTACTTCAGTATCAGGATCAATAACTCTTACTTCCTAAAGGACTGTGTCTCAAGGCTGTGCATGAACATGGACTCTTTGATGTCTAAAAAGGGTTGAATTAATGCTGTGGCCTGTCATGGTTTAACCCCAGCCAGCAACTAAGCACCACGCAGCTGTTCGCTCACTTCCCCCCCACCCAGTGGGATGGGGGAGAGAATCAGAAAAATAAAGTAAAACTTGTTGGTTGAGATAAGAACAATTTAATAGGGCAGAAAGGAAGATAATAACAATGATAGTAATAATAGCAATAACAGTAATAGCAGCAGTAGCAGTAGTACTACTGGTAGTAATAATAATACCACAATAATGATAATACTATGACAATAATAATAATAAAAGAATTGGAATATACAAACCAAGTGATGCACAATGCAATTGCTCACCACTTGCTGACTGATGCCCAGTTAGTTCCCAAGCAGCAATCCACCACCCCAGGCCAGCTCCCCCCAGTTTATATACTGGGCATGACATCACATGGTATGGAATACCCCTTTGGCCAATTTGGGTCAGCTGCCCTGGCTGTGTCCCCTCCCAAATTCTTGTGCCCCTCCAGCCTTCTTGCTGGCTGGGCATGAGAAGGTGAAAAATCCTTGACTTCAGACTAATCACTACTTAGCAACAACTGAAAACATCAGTGTGTTATCAACATTCTTATACTAAATCCAAACCATAACGCTATCCCAGTTACTAGAAAGAAAATTAACTCTATCCCAGCCGAAACCAGGACATGGCTGAACGGTTTCTGTTCTCAACCCAAAACCCTTTTTCCATTAGGCACATGGAAACTGGCTCAGCTGGAAACATCTGCCTCTGCTGAATTTTTTTAAAATTGACCCATAAACTAGAAGTTATTAGGGAGAATAAAGAAAGTAAGCTAGATAGACATGCCTCATTTTCTTAGGAATCCAAGTAAAAAACTATTGGGACTTTCAAAGACTGCATTTGCAACTTAAACCTGAACACTAGATTTCCTGGCTAGAGGTGGAAGATGAGGAAAACAATAACCATCGAGTCTCCGGAACGATCTACTGAAACAGGCTTATACAGCATGTATTATATAGCTTGCAAGGCTGGAGCAGCTGGAGTTTTCATTTGGAAAAGCAATGCAATAAAATGAGCAGCTGTGAAAAGCACATGGAATGGGAATTAAAATGAATGTAAAATAAATGTATGCCCAAGTTTTATTTTCTCATTTGAATATGGCACTGAATTCAAAGAGGAATCATTGCGAACTGTTCAAGCTAGAAAAGAACATACAGAAAGGAAAAAGTCTGTGATGAACATTCACAGTTTTTCTGGGTTTGAGAGAATAGCCTAAGAAAAAGAAATGAAAAGCTATATTGTATTCAAATTCAGTGTGCAAAATTCACCCGGGAAGTTCTAGGAAAGCATTTTAGGTGAACTGCATTATGTAAGCCTCCTATCTAATGTTTTCTAAATAAAATTCCCTTAGTCAGTGGCTAGATCATAACACCCTAGATATTAAAAAGTCATTAAATGTTCCCAAAGTCTGTATTGGCTCATTTCTTCCTCGGGGTGGTTACTGCCCACAATTAGGGATTTGTGGTTTAATTCATGATTTTGCCATTATGGGATCAGTTTCTTACAGTCATTGAAGTTGGTCTTTGAGGGTAAGTTAATTCATAAGAAGTATTAATTACAAAAGCATTAATCAGATTAATTGTGAACTTCAATGCTTGTTTCAAAAATAGCTGAATTTCTCAAAGCAAGTCCCATGTTCTAAATAGCCAAACCCTTGGCTGTGGCACCAGTCCCGTAACCATTTGTTGATTTGCCAGATTCGACCGGCCCTTTCAAACCCCTTCCCTTTGACTGGGAGGACTGATGAAAAAACTACCTGTGCTCCAGAATCCCTAACTGCCACTCCCAGGGCTCTGTAATCCTTCTTGATACTCCTCAGGCTGCTCACGGCTGTATCGCTGGTGTCCACATGAAACAGCAGCAGTGGCTAACAGTGGGTGGAATGTATGAGGCTTGGTAGTGTCTCGGTGACATCCCTGACATGAGCCCCTGGCAAGCAGCACACCTCTCTAGAGAGTGCGTCAGGTTGGCAGATGGGTGCCTCCGTACCTCTCAGAAGAGAGTCATCTACTACTATCACCCATCGCCTTTTCTTAGTTGTGCTGGTTGTTATACGGGGAGCAGATCAGGCTGCCTTACTCAGCTCCAGCGTCTCTCCTGATGTAAGGGGTCTTTCCTCTTCAGTCTGCAGAGCGGTGAAGTGGTTGCAAGCTGCATTCTTCTGCATTATTGGCCGCGCTCCCTTCCGTGTGTGCCCGTGGGGGAGTTTTGGCTGTGGGCTGTGGGTCTACTGCAAACTGCGCTTGGAACCAGCTATGTGACTCCTTCTCAGCCTCCCTGATGTTAGGCAGCCTTCTCACCGTCTCCTGCAGCTCAGGAGTTTGAGATGTGATCTCAGGAAATGGAGCAAGTTTAGCTGGTGAATGCTCCACCTTCTCTGTCCATTGCCTGGTTCCTTCTTGTAGCAGGTTAAATAGCAGCCATTAAACAGATAATGAAGAGTGGATCACTGAGCATAGATCTCCTTTGCTTTTTTAATACTATAGGCTAAGACCCATTTTTCTGACATGTGGCATGGCCTTTTACTTGTGGAAATATTGCTAGTTTGGGAAGGCTGACACTCATGAGAAAAACATCTTCTTCTGAAGATACTGGGACAGATTTAAATGAGTCAGAACATGGGAAATAGAAGCAATTGAGATGACAAAATGCCACATCATTGACATCTCCTTTACTGTTTGTCTTGATTTATTTCATCTCAAATGGCTGGAAGCAACAGAAGGGCAGTGAAGAATAAAGTTTATTGCTCTTCACAGACCACATAACCAACTACCCAGAGTGAAGGCCCCCTGGTCAAAGATTCCCCTACCAAATTTCCCTATACATGGAGGAAAAAAGTCAGAGAGCACAATGCCTCTTTTTGCTTGCATTGAAGCTTTCAGAAAAAATTTGTGCTGTGAATGGGCCTTGAAATCTCCTACTGTCCCTTTAACCTGCTTTTCCCCAGTTTCGCTTACTCCAAGCTTCTCATTTGCTACTACCACATTCCTCTATTTTGTATAGCTTGACTAAGATCTGCTGGCTGAAATTAAATAAAGAGGTTTGTGTGTCTTGTTCTCTTTCAATGACAGTTGCCCTTTCTAACCTTCCAAGCAGCTGTGAAAATCTTCATTTGCATGGTCAATGGCAGGGCAATGTCCTCCTTCTCAGTGGTGCAGCCCGTGGTCCCTTCAAAAAAATTCCCCCAAACCCCTCACCATTGCTTGATGGAAGGTCCTACATTCGCAGCACAGTCTACTTGGTGTTTTAAACCTACAAAAAATACTTCTAGAAGGCTGACCAGTGCCCTCGTTACTTCTACAAAATGTTCCTGCTGACAGTGTCTTCCAAAGTTCTTTTGTTTTGTTTTGTTTTGTTTTGTTTTGTTTTGTTTTCAAAGTCATCAAGACTGAGTGCCCGGTAAGTCCCCTGACACTTTGTGCAATATGGATATCCCATGTGGGATACTCCACTGATCGCTCAGCTAAATCAGGAGCATTCTTAAATCCTCTCTGTGACTTCTCTAACAGTGAAAAAGACACATAGGAGTATGAAAGAGACAACTGTATGGACAAAGGCAATCTGCTTCTGGTCTATCAGTGCCCTTCCTGGTCCAAAAGCAGGAGTTCACACTCAGTGGTTTCTATATTCAGTGGGAAATTGAAGAGGTTCAGTTAATTAAGACACACTTAGTGTAAGAATGTATTAGATTTTACAGTATTTACAAAGTGGTCAAAACTGTAATTCCAGCACCTATTTCTAGGCTTCCTTTGAACAGTGTGATACTGTGCCCAGTGTAGGTTTGAGTCTTGCCTTGGTGCCCAACATGGGTTTGAGTCTTAACTAGAGTATAACATCAGAAGTTTTAGTGCTACCCTGGTTTCATCCTGGCCCAATAGGTTGGTCCGATAATCCCTGATTTTCAGAAAGAAAATATGATTAGAAAGTGCAAAATAGATGCTCTCTGCTCTTTGCTCAGAATTCATTATAATGGGTTTCACAGAAACTGTTGAAAATATCTTTTGCAGAATTTGATGGTCCTTGGTTGTGTTTTAATTATTGTATAATTATGTAAAAAATACCTAAAAGATCTTTTCCGTGTTAAGAGGAGTTGCACAATATAGTGCACTTCTCATGCAACGACAATAATAAGGAAGAACAGAATGTTGTACTGCAATAATGCTTCTCCCTTTCATCTAGTCTCTATTAAGCACAGTAAAATTCATGTTCTCTTTGATGCAGCTGAAGCCAATTTCTTCATTTTGCATTTTCCACCTGGTGCAGTGCTGTCTTTAGCAGAAAGCCTTTGAGCTGGGTCCTGCAGGAGTGAACTTTCATTGCAGTACACAAGGAGAAACATGGACAAATCCTATTAAAAAGAGTGATGTAGTTAATGTATTTAGCTCCCTATGCATTACTTGTAAAAGGCTGTTCTTTACATACAAAAGAACTCCTGTGTTAGAACATAATTATCTGTGTATTTGTTAATACCTTTGCTTTGATACAAAGAAAAAATTGCACTTTTCTTTTTACTTCTGGAACTCATCTTTGACAAAAACTCATCTTTTGCAGAAATCAATCCAACTTTTTTTCCTTTGATGATTCAGTGAAATAATAACAAAGATCCATGAATAATCATTGTAGGAACCTTAAAGTATAATTGTGGTAAGCAGTTTAACTTCAAAGGCAGAACACCTAAGATAAAATAAAACTATTTACTGCAACCTACTAATAAATTTTCTTGAGAAGTACTTGTTCACTTAACTCAGAAACGACCGTTCTAGTAGTTCCACTATGTGTGACTTCATGCAGTACTCTTAGAGGTACATTAAATTGTGACAGAACATAAATAAGCTTAAGTTGATTTACCCATTAAACTTCTCACATTGAGGGCTTGTAATTTGTTAGGCTTCCTGAAATCCAGGGAAGTGACCTTCTAGAACGGATTGAAAAATAATCCTTTTAAAGCAATCATTCCTATTAAAGCTTCATGTGGAAATTCTCATAACCTATATGAAGGCAAAAACTTGCTATTGCCTCTTAATCATTTAAGTAAAATGATATTTGCATAGTGTATATTGGATTCAGAAGTGTTGAGGAAAATCAAACCAGTGAATTAACTGAACAACAGATACCAGAATTTTCTGTTCTAATAGAGCAGCTTTTGGTATGTATTCTGACGATGTTGAATAAGTACTTCTTAATTTTCATTTATATAGTTAGACCAGTTCATTAGCTAGTCAATTCAAACTTTAAAAATATAATTGCAGCTTTGAAAGCAAATCTGCCTGTCTAGACAAAGAAATTAAGTGTCATTTTCCCCTTTGACCATTACCAAACAGAGGTGCGAGAGCAGAAATAGCCATAATAGCCATAGGGGGAGAAGAGCAATGCAACGTGACAGTAGCCTCCCATCCCACCCCACTGTATATACGGTTATGGAAGACTTCTGAAACCTGCTAAGGATTTATGGAGAGGAACAATCTACCATTTCAATGTGCCATAGCTCCTGTTTAAGGAGAAATGGGAACTGTAACCATAAAAGCAGCAACAGATTTAGGAGGAAATGAAGGGTGTGAAGGAGATTATATCTGTCTCCCTCTGAAACTGCTGGTCTGCTGTGTCACTAGGGGTGGGCAGGCATGCAACAACCTGAGCAATTAAACAACCTTCCAAATACATACAATGGACTTCATTATATTTTATGGTGAAGCTGGCCTGGATTAATAGATTTTGAAGGCCCTTCCAGACTTTTTTGGATCATCACAGTTAATCACCTGGTTCTCCCCTCCCCTGTAGCTTGTGCTGGCTCTCTGATCCCAGACCTGCAGGTTGGCAGAGCTCATCTGTACCTTTTGCTGCCTAATTTCCTCTCTTCCTTTACCAAACCAAAACTCATGAGCTTTTCTGGTTGCTTTCTGGAGGTCATTGTGAGTTATGAGTAGGTCTAACCACTCTGCCTGGTCTGGTTGCTGACTTTCCTGCAAAGAGCTTCAGGCAGACTCTTAGAGCATTTTACCCTGTCTGGGTATAGAAATGCTCCAGAAACTGAGGATTTTGAAGACAGTATCTTGTAAACACAGAGGTTTTCAGACATTATGGAAACCTGCAAGTAATTTTTTGTGGAACATTAGGAATTACAGGTATTTTTGGTGCTGGAAGATTGATTAGTTTTTGAGCAGGATTAATTTTGTAATCTTTGATGTCACAGTAAGACATGTGCCTAATGTGTGTTACGTTTTCTTTGTACATATATATTTGTCTGAATGTAGAACTTTAGTAGCAATAAACAAGAGAAGAGAAAAATTCTTCAGCATTTTGTATCCTTTGAGAATAGAAGAGTATTTTACCAATCAATGGTTTAGCATAAGATTACATAAATCCACCAAAACTCTCTTTTCTTACCACCTGTAATGTATAAAATTCTTTTCATTTAGGAGAGCAATTTAGCTGCAATGTTTTCATTCAACTGTTATGAAATATGCACAAGCTTTCACCCATGCAAGTTATAGCTTTCTCTCCAAGTCTGTCCTGTAACATTGATATAATTGCAGCATATTTAATGGAAACAGAAATTTGCTACAAAACTAATGAAGCTGCGCAGTCTTTAGTTAGTGCCTGCAATATGTGACAGTGCTCTCAGATACAATCAGCCTTGCAGGTTAGAATACAGCCATGTAAGACATTGCTGTATGTATTCAGACTCAAATAATCAGATTGGATGAAATCCACATATGTATGCTAGGCAGTAAAGTTTAAAAATTCATAAAGCTTCCTGTTTCAAAGCCAAATTATTTCAAAAGGCTGTTGACTTCCAGGTTTTCAACAATGCAGATAAGACTGCAAAAACAGTAGGAGAAAAAAATCCAGTTTCAGAAGTTCATTAAAGAGAAACAGTAACAAAGCTCCTTTGATTGAAGTCAAATACAACACAGAGACCATGTTCAGGTACAGGGCTCTAAGAAAATAAAGGTCTGTGTCCAGTTGCTCCTAAGTCTTAAAGAGGATAACAGACATTGCAGAAAAGGGCTCTGGAGAAGCATAGTTTCTGGGGTTTCATGAAAGCAGAGTTTTCACACATGGTCTTGTCAAACCAATTCCTTGAAGTGATGTTTCCAGGTGGTCTATAGCACAGATGATCGGGAACAAGAGAGCAATTAACAGTTATTTTTGCTTTGAAATCATCCCACATAGCTCTCCCCCTCTCCATTTCCCAAAGCTCCAGCATGTTTTCTCATACGTGTTACATTTTAAAAGAAATCAAATCTGATTATAACTGAAATATTAGGAATATAGAGTTGTGATGTGTAACCATAGTAGATAAAGAACTTAAAGAATGTGCAGTACTGTACTTTTAACTGATTATCGTTGGCTTATATTTTCTTTTAAGAAGCCAAGAAGATTTGCTTCTTGGAAACTCCCTACCTTTCCCATTTTGATAACAAACTGAAAGACCAATCATTGAAAAGGTTGGATTTCAAAAGAGAACATAGTATACATTTTTATGCAAACTAATATAGATAGTGATGAGAATCATACTGCGCAGAATCAGCTAAAAGAGGTCAAGAAGCGAACAAGTGAGGAAGACTATGAAAGACCACCAGAGGGCTTCTGAAGACCACCAGAGACCTTTGCTGCGCCTGCGTGAAGAGACATATACATATGCTAATGATTTACTGGAAAGTTGATGATTATGTATAACATTTCCCAGAAACTTAATGAATATGTATAACAGGTGTGTATTTAACTGTATCGTTAGACAAGACAGGTGCACACAATAGGTGGAGCGATCCCCCGTGTGCCCAGCGCTGCAATAAAGGAGTGCCTGCTTCTTAACTTCTCATTGCTGTTAAGGAGTTTTATTCCGGATTTCGGCAACAGTTTTGGCGACCCAGATGGGACCTTGCGAGTGAGACTGGACGAGATCGAGTGGTGATCGAACTCCAGCCGGCACCGAGGGATTCTCGGGGGGGAACCATCGCTCTCGACTCGCAAAGCTCCTCGCAACGTTCCCTGGAGAAAGGGTAAGGCACTTCTTCTCTGGAATCTGTTCGGATAGCCTGCCCGTAAGGCGCGGCGAAAGCTTCGCAGGGTTGGGGCTCAGAGGGTACCCGTCTGTGGAGAAGCCTAGGCGTCTGCCCGTAAGTCATAAGCGAAAGCTATTGCTGGGTTGGACATCTGTGTATCTGGGATAAGTCTACCCGTAAGTCATAAGCGAAAGCTATTGCTGGGTTGGACATCTGTGTATCTGAGACAATTGTCATTTGCATTTATTTGGTATTTGATACTTGGTATTTGATATTTGGTATTTGATATTTGATATTTGGTATTTGGTATTTGGTATTTGATATTTGATATTTGGTTATTAATATTTGGAACTTTGATAATTGATATTTGATGTATTTGGTAATTGATATATAAGCATAATGGCATTAGCCAAATTATTTAAGAGTAAGAAAGAGTATGGGAAATATAACCACTGATGAAAAGATACCAAAAACATCACCATTGGGATGTTTATTGGCACATTGGAGTGAATTACATGATGATTTATGTAAGAGTCAAATGATTGAATATTGTAATCATTGGTGGCCTTTGTATGTTTTGGAAGATCAGGAAAAATGGCCAACGAATGGAACTTTAAGTTATAATACTATATTACAGTTAATGTTATTTTGTAGGAGAGAGGGTAAATGGAGTAAAGTGCCATATGTGGATCTGTTTTTTTATTTGAGGCAGAAAACGGATTGGCAAAAAAAAAAAAAAATACAAGTTAATTAGTCGAGACAATTTAGTGATAACATTAACTTCAGAAAATAAGAAAACTAAGAGTTGTTGTTCAGCTTGTGATATTAGAAAAAGATACATTAAATGTATGGTACCAAAAGAAGATAAAATGGAACTAGAATTAGAAATAACCCCACCAAGGGAGGAGCAGGATCTCTCTCCCTCACATTCACGGGAAAGGAGTATTGAGTCAGGGAGAATAATTTATTGGATAGTACTGAAAAACAGATGGTAATAAAACTGGAAAAACACAAGCAGAGGCAACACTTATGAATGGAATGCTTTCTGGAACTTTGGAACAGAGTTTTCCTTCGAGAGATCCCCAGTGGGATCCAAATGACCCTGTACACAGGAGAAGGTTAACTCGATATCAAAAATAGGTATTGTATGAAATAAAACATGCAATGCCGAAAGCTTTGAATTGGTCTAAATTATATGAAATAAATCAAGATAAAAATAAATCTCTCTCTGTGTTTTTGGAAAAATTGAAGGAAACCACTAAAAATATACTGATTTGAAATTGGAGACAGAAGCAGAACAACAATTGGCTTCGATTTTTTTTATGAAGCAGTCAACACCTGATATAAGGCAAAAAGTCCAAAAATTGGAAGGAGAGGATTCAAGAAATTTAAATAAAATGTTAGAAACAGCATGGAAAGTCTATAATAATTAAGAGAAGAAAGAAAAAACAAAAAAAAAAAAAAAGAAAAAAAAAAGATCAGAGACAGTAGATTAATAGCTGTCTTAACAGGGAATGCAGCAAGAGGAAGAAGACGAGCTCGGGGAAGAGGAAGTTTTAGAAACTTTGGTAACTGGGAACCTAATACACCCCTCGGAATGAATCAGTGTGCATATTATAAGGAAGATGGAGATTGGAAAAGGGATTGCCCCAAAAGGCAAATAAGTCAACAAGAGGCTGCAAAAATGATGACTTTAAATGAATGAAAGAGACCGGAGGGGAACCCAGCTGAACCTCTGGTTACAATTAAGCTGGGAAATGATAAAGTTGAATTTTTAGTTGATACGGGAGCAGTATATTCTGTTTTGAATACTTACAAAGGGAAATTGGAAAATAAAACAGCGAACATAATTGGAGCGACTGGGAAACAGGAAAATAGACCATTCTTTCAACCCCTTGATTTAAAATTTGGAAATAAAACAATTACACGTGAATTTTTGTATGTACCAGAATGTCCGATACCCCTGTTGGGTCGAGATTTGTTATCCAAATTGAATACACAGATAGCTTTTGAGGGAGAAGAAATTCTTTTAAAGATACCAGAATCAAAGACAGGAGAAATATTGATGATACAGGAGAAGGTTAAGATTCAGGAGATGCCACAAGAAGTTGATGATGCTGTGATCCCTACAGTTTGAAACACAGAGATACCTGGAAAATCTAAAATGACACAACCTGTAAAAGTAGAACTGAAGGAAAATGTGAAACCAGTGAAATTAAAACAGTATCCAGTTAAACCTGAGGCTAGATTGAGAATCAAGAAATTAATTGATAAATTTTTGGAATATGGAATCTTAGAGGAGTGTGAATCTGAATATAATACTCCAATTTTACCAGTGAAAAAGCCATCAGGAGAATATAGATTAGTACAGGATCTGAGGGCAATAAATCAGATAGTGAAAGACATACATCCTGTAGTGGCCAATCCATATACACTTTTAACAACTCTAGGGGAGAATCACCAGTGGTTTACAGTGCTTGATTTAAAAGATGCTTTCTTTTGTATACCCCTGGAAGAAGGAAGTTGAAAAATTATTTGCTTTCGAGTGGGAAAATCCAAAAACAGGACGAAAAACACAATTGACATGGACAAGATTGCCACAAGGATTCAAGAACAGTCCAACAATTTTTGAGAACCAATTAGCAAAAGAACTTGAGATGTGGAAACGAGATGGTCCCAAACCTGGACATTTACTCCTACAGTATGTAGACGACATATTGATAACAACAGAGGAGAGACCAGCGTGTATAAAGGTAACAATTGATCTTTTAAACTTTTTGGGGTTAAGCGGATACAAAGTCTCTAGAACTAAGGCCCATATAGCAAAACAGACTGTGATATATCTGGGTTTTGAAATCTCACAAGGGCAAAGACAGTTGGGAACAGACCGCAAAAAAACAATTTGCAGTATCCCGGAGCCGAGAAATACCCACGAATTGAGAACCTTTTTGGAAATGACTGGGTGGTGTCGGCTATGGATAATGAACTATAGTCTGTTGACTAAACCTTTATATGAAGCTCTTAAAGGTCCACCATTTGAATGGGGTCCAGATCAGCAGAGAGCTTTCAAGAATCTAAAACAGGCCCTGATGACAGCACCAGCCCTGAGACTTCCGGATCTGACTAAAGACTTCCAGTTATTTGTACATGAGAAACAAACACATTGCACTGGGAGTGCTGACTCAGAAGATGAGAAGTTGGAAACGACCAGTTGGATACTTTTCCAAACAATTAGACTTTGTAAGTAAAGGCTGGCCTGCTTGTTTGAGAGCAGTAACAGCCACTGTGATGATAATACAGGAGGCCCGAAAATTGACTTTGGGAAGGATGATGGTGGTATATGTACCACATATGGTGATATCAGTGTTAGAACAAAAGGGGAACCATTGACTCTCCCCAAACAGAATGATGAAATATCAGGTAATTTTGATGGAGCAAGATGATGTACTTTTGAAAACCACTAATTTGACTAATCCTGCAGTCTTTTTAAGTTCTATACAGGAAGAAGGACAACTGGAACATGATTGCCTGACTACCATTGAGTATGTATATTCCAGTCAAGAGGATCTGAAGGATGTACCTATGGACAATCCAGACTGGGAATTGTACACAGATGGTAGCAGCTTTGTTGAAAATGGAATCCGCTATGCAGGATATACGGTAACAACTGAAAAATCAGTTATAGAAGCCAATGCTTTGCCAAACACAGCTTCAGCTCAGAAGGCTGAACTAGTGGCTTTGACAAGGGCTCTAGAATTGAGTGAAGAAAAGAAAGTGAATATTTGGACTGATTCGAAATATGCATTTGGCGTGGTCCATGTCCATGGGATTTTATGGAAGGAAAGAGGACTATTATCCTCTCAGGGGTCCAACATTAAATATAAAGAGGAGATTTTACATTTACTACAAGCAGTTCGGAAACCAACTGCAGTAACAATCATGCACTGTAAAACACATCAATCAGGGAATATAAAAGAGATTGTAGGGAACAGATTAACAGATAAATCAGCTAAGGAAACAGCCAAAAGGAATACCTTACAAATGGCATTAATTCTTACAAAAACTATTGTAATACCAAAGGAAAAAACCTAAATATTCAGAAGAGGATGAGAAATTGGGAAGATTATTAAATGCAAGGAAAAATTTGAAAGAATGGTCAGTGACATACAATTTTACTAAGATTGTAAGATGTGACTTTTCCTATTCGGCCCCGGTCACGTCTCACCAACTTTTGCAATCTAACTACATGTTGATTCATGAATTACTACCTATACCCATCGGAATGAATCTCGCTTTGGTAAAACAGTTACTACAACACAAGGATCTAGTTGAGATTTTAGAAAAAATTAGGGAAAATGGACAAAAAACCCCTTAATAACTGTTCATAACAATGTGAAAGAAATACACCGAATTTTTGAAAGAATACAAAAAGATACAGAACATAAATGGTAGGACACACTTTTCGGATGGTCACCTACTGCTACAGACATCCTGAACAAGTTGTGTCACCCTATCGTGGTTCTTTTGATATTAGTTTTGATCAGTTTGACTCTGACAGCGATATTATATATCCTAACTTGGAGAATGATGAATCGGCTAACACGTTTGACTCGTGAAACTTCTTTTAATCACATGATCATCCAAGCTGTTACAAAACAACAAAATGAACAAAGAATCACAGAACCTCCTCCAATATATAGTAACTGATCAATAGAATTATAGTGAAAGTATTGAAGTGATTTTCAAAACTTTCAAAGGGGGGAAATGTTACATTTTAAAAGAAATCAAATCTGATTATAACTGAAATATTAGGAATATAGAGTTGTGATGTGTAACCATAGTAGATAAAGAACTTAAAGAATGTGCAGTACTGTACTTTTAACTGATTATCGTTGGCTTATATTTTCTTTTAAGAAGCCAAGAAGATTTGCTTCTTGGAAACTCCCTACCTTTCCCATTTTGATAACAAACTGAAAGACCAATCATTGAAAAGGTTGGATTTCAAAAGAGAACATAGTATACATTTTTATGCAAACTAATATAGATAGTGATGAGAATCATACTGCGCAGAATCAGCTAAAAGAGGTCAAGAAGCGAACAAGTGAGGAAGACTATGAAAGACCACCAGAGGGCTTCTGAAGACCACCAGAGACCTTTGCTGCGCCTGCGTGAAGAGACATATACATATGCTAATGATTTACTGGAAAGTTGATGATTATGTATAACATTTCCCAGAAACTTAATGAATATGTATAACAGGTGTGTATTTAACTGTATCGTTAGACAAGACAGGTGCACACAATAGGTGGAGTGATTCCCCCGTGTGCCCAGCGCTGCAATAAATGAGTGCCTGCTTCTTAACTTCTCATTGCTGTTAAGGAGTTTTATTCCGGATTTCGGCAACATACGTAGTCAGGGTTTTATTGAAGACACATACAGGAGAGGGCCTGGCTACTAAAACTGTGGATATTTGAATTCTGGTGAATGCAGGTTTTGTACACTTTTTGTTTTGTTTTGTTTTGGGTTTTTTTGTTTATATCAGGCTAGCAATTTGTGGATGTTCCAGTGTGCAAATACTTAGGACAACTAAGAAAGCAAATTTAGGGCCTGAGCCTATAAACATAAAGACAAATAATTCTTTAGGTATTTGCAGGAAGGGCTATGGTCACAAATGTTTCCCTTCCTAAGCAGATTCGGAATACTTAGTCCATTTGGATGGACTCACTCCCCAAACTCAATGGTACTAATTACCCATTCTGATGTGTTTTTATGACCTAGAGCTTTAATTGTTGCTGGGAAAATATGACTCCTATTGACAGGTGCAGGAATCACATCTAATAAGATGTAATGAAAGTGCAATTATGTATACACCTGCAAACTTTGTGTAATGCTGCAGTCTGGCTGTTTCTGCAATTTTGTTTCATCACATTAATGTTTAAGCAGGGCTTTGTAGCTGTGCTTTAACTAGATGAAGTACCAATATTTCTCAACCCCCCAAACCAAAGTGAAACTTTTAAGTGCCTTAATTGTCTGGCACCAGCTGTCAGAACTTTTAGAACCTTTAATACTGTGGTGATATCGTTGTCCTGGTCCTGCATCTCTCCTCATTCCTGAACTTTTTCTCTGGGAGCTGCTTCCCTTCTCACTGGTGCTGTCATTGGGAAGATGAGTCAAGCATCCCACCTTGTGCAGTGCCTTTATGCAGCCAGGCAATCTGGGTGCTACACTAGCAGAGCTGATGGCACATTTACCCACTCTGAGTGTAACAGCAGTACCCAGCATAACCCTCTGCTTGTCATATTAAAAGTACTAAAGAAGGCCACACTTCATTAGCACCTACAATATTAATCACAATGCTGTAACATCAAAAACATTAATTGTTGTGTAAAGATAATCCAATTCACTATAAAGGTTGTAATCTTGCTTTCATATTTTGCCTTTTTGTAATTGCTTGAGCTGTGGCAATAGTTTCATATGAACAAGCACTTGCAGCTTGTACTTTGTGAAATTACTTGCACACTGAGTACTTTTTTCTTTTGTGGAGCAAATAAGCATGTCTTCTGTATACTTTTCTGAACAGAACAGAAGAAACAACTATGCAGAAGAAGGCTCTTTAGTTGATGCTACAGCAGAAGTGGAAGCTATGTTGTGAAGGAAGGAAAAGCTCTCTGGAAGGTGGTGAGATACTGAGCTTATCTTTAGCAGCGCAGAATAAACACTGACATTTTTCGTAAGTTTGGGGGTTTCTTGGTTTTTTTTGTTTGGTTTGGATTTTTGTTTTGTTTTGTTTTGTTTTTTTCAGGGGGAGAGGGGGAATGAAACCTCTTATATGGCTTTTTTTTTTGCTTCAATCCAAAAGGAATTTTTGGCTGTCAAAATAAAAACCCTGAAGCCTCCCTCTATTTGCCCATCTCCTTTTTCTGCTAGTGAATTCAACTGAACCAAGTTAAAAACATTATGCTTTAGCTTTTTTAGTTTCTTCCTCATGAGGCAGTGCGAAGCTTATAGCTCATGAATGTATTTGCATTTTTACCATGACTCATAATTTCAGAATCCGAAAATTAAGGCAAATACTGTCTGCAGAATGCCCTAGTGGTGGGAATGAGAGGTGGGTGTCATCCCAAAGTATTTAGGTGACATTCATGGCAACTTTCAAATAATACTGTTTTCCTGAGAAAAAAGTAACAGAAGATGTCTTGTCAATGCAGAGGTGGTCAAAATCACCATGAGCATAATGTCAGCCAAAATCTGTAATATTTTTAAGGGATACTACTTTCGGGCAGGCCATCAGATGAGTGTTCTTCTCCATTCCTTCCTGACGTACTTTGTTCCAGCAAGGCTGGGGCCAGAGCTGCTGTATTTCCAGCTATGCACTATGAAACAGAAAGTGCTAGACGCATTAGGGTTAACTGGCATTCAAATTGTTGTGCAGCTATCACTGCATTTTTAAGTGGTGGCTTATACCAACAGTATATCACCTTGGAAGGATCCATTTCTTCTGGAAGAAAGTTTGACATTTCTAGAAATGCTGTATTACTGACATCTCTGAGAATGCTTCCTCACTGTAAGCTTGACACTGCTGCGTCTTCTTTATGAACTTCACTCATTTCAGTGTTCTGCAATGACTATATAATATATGAGTATACAAACTTTTGCTAAGAAAGATTTTACAGATTCTTAAGTCATTTATTTATAGTCCAATTACAAGTGATGATTTGAGAGTATTATAGGAGCTATTTGAAAAGTGTATTTCAGTGGAAAAAAAAAAAACAAACCCTCCCTTGGAATAAAAGTGCTTTCTAATGAAAGTAATGAGAACAGTGAGCACAGACTGTTGTTTGATCAAAACTCCAATTGTCACCTTATCTGTCATCCCCAGATATACTTCCTTGTCCTTGACAGACAAACGTGTGCAGTTGTCCTGATATGGCCTGTTTAGGCTGCAGAAACAAAGGACTGAAGAAAAGCTGAAGATGAAGACAAGAACAACTAACGGGCAAATAAAAATTGTTGAAAAATAATCTAATGCATGTTTTTCTTTAGAAAATTCCACTTCTATATAATCAAAACATTCCTGGGAAACACTGATTTTGTCAAGTGCTTTGTTGAAGAACATCCTGGGAACTTGCTCCTGTTTTCTCTAGCACATCCACTGCCACTGCAGCCCACCACCAGGATGGTCAGCTTGGTGGTACTGGGATCCGTTGAGTGACATAAGCTCTCAGGTTTGGATGTGTTTTCATAGTATTAATTAGGTGCAGGGTGAGAGAAGGGCAAATCTGGAAAACGTAAGGTGGAGTCAGAGGAAAGAGGGTGGTAGGGACTGGAGAGATGGAGCTATGTTCCTCATTAACATTGCATTGCACAACCTTGTGAGAGACCGAAAGAGTTAATGTCTCAAACATTGTGGTGGGGCAAGTTCTGCTTAACAACGAATTCTGCAGAACAAGGAACTCTGCCTAGCAAGGAACCCCAGGTGAAAAGAAGCCCATCAGCACCCATCAGCAACGGGGGGGGGGGGGTGCCGGAGGGTGCACAGCTCCCTGTTCTGATATGCTGAGCAGGGCAACTCACTATGCAGGGAAGGGGAAGTTACTCCCCAAACAAGCCCCAAGCCCAAAGGCTCACAAACCGCTCCTGACACTTAATTAGCCTAATGCCCGCCCGAAGGAGGGGCAAGGATGATAAAAGGACACAAACTGAAGTTCCGGGTGTGCAAGCCCACCAGAACTGGACCCCTCAGCTGACTGAACCAATGCTGGACCCAGGACTGGTGAAATCTTTCTCTTCTCTCTCTCTTTTCCTTTTCCATAATCCCCACACCTCATCCCTTTAGACATAAACCATTGACCAAGTCTGGGACTAAGAGCAGATCCAGCTGCCCCCGGGCTCCTCTCTGACAGGGAGTCTAGAAAGCAAGGGGGTCTGCTCTGAAACTCGTGACTCAGTGGGAGGAATCTCCTTATTGTCTTCCCTGAACTGATTCCCAGATAAGCAAGGCCTGTAGTATACGTTTGGTGATGCATGGTTAGCACATGTTACACAGCTTACTGACAATAGCTTCATGCAATTTCTGTTGTGAGCATACCAGTTTTTGTGGTGAGCATGCCAATTCTTGTTGCGAGCAAATAAAAATTGAGTTTTGTGAGTTAAAGGATCCCTGGTGTTGTTTCACCTTAATCCTGACCTGGGAATCAGCAAACCTGAGTCATCATCCTGAGAAATTGGGACGTGACAAACCTTTAGGAGGAAAGACATCAGTGATCAGAAATGGAGTTTGCTGGAGGCCTTTTCTGACAGCTGTTGCAAATTGCTGCCTAGGATTGAATAAGCAGGAAGGGCTGTATAGTGCCTTTAAACACTGTGTACCTGCAATTGCTAATTAACCTGATTCTCAGAGTAAATCCTCACACCAAAGCAAAATTGCTTGGGCTAAATTATTTAGTAATAAAGATCCTCTGTTTAAAAAGCTTAAGCCTAAGCAGCTTATTTTGACTAAAACAAGTCAAGGATCAACAACTCAAGCAATTCAGCTGGCAGACCTGAGCAGCACTGACCTCTCACAAGAACAAGCAAAGGTTTGGCAGCACAACCATAGCCAGGAGCAGGTAGTTACCTACCTTCTTTCACAAAGTGATACTCAGAAAATGCACAGAGGTTTCAGATGGGCACTTCCCTTAGAGCTGTGAGTGCACTGAGATTAATACAGTTAATTCTGCTACATGCTCATGAGAATTGATCCTTGTATGAGCATCAGTGGAGTTCTTTCTCTGTGTGCTGTTGAGGGATGGTTGTGGAGTGAAAGGTCCCCACAAAATTGTTGCATGTCACCAATAAAAACTACAGGGAAGGCTAAAAAAATATCAAAAATAGTGAAAAAATTTTTAGTGAAAAACTTTGCATGGAGGAAATTTAGCATGGTGTTAGAGGGAAGAAAGGAACCTTGGTTATAATAACATACATTAAAATCCAAAACACAGCTTTAAGTATTTGCAGAGGGGTTGCTGGTCCTTTAGAAACCCTAGCACATAATAATCTCAAGGACAGCTACAGAAGGGAGTCATGCAATCACTGCTGTTCATTATAATTACAGGTACTGGGAAAATTAATTTCCTTGCTTATCCTGATGAGTTAGTAATAGGTTAAATGAAAAAAGTGATACAATAGGTGGAGACAGGCTATGTTGTGGAAGCTATTAGAGGATACATTTATAATACTATTTTATTTTTATCCCTGTTTAATAAGAATCAGCAATGGAGACAATTATTTTTTCTTCTTGTTTATTAGATTATGTTTGTGCAAGGTTGTACTTTTGGCACATTATCACCAGTACAAAAGCTATCATTATGCTTATATTTTATTCTTTTCTTACACCATTTAAAAAGTAGTTATTGCTCTTAAGGTTAAAAATCAGCTACAATTATATGTTGTAAGACTATGTAGTATTTACTATGCAACATAGATGTAACCTGCATTACTGACAAGGACTTTATTAGGACTACAGGAGGAAGCTAAATAAATATGATTAATTCCAGACTATTGTGGATTTGCCACCTACTAACCAAATGAATATTCAGAAGAAAAGATGACAGAAACTAATATCTAAAAGCCTGGCAAACCCCTTCTGTACCTAGGATACTGACCTGACATCTTTAACACTGTCACTGATTTCACCTGCAAGATCAGCAATCACCATAATCCAAACTGCATCTGAAATACTCCAATACGCAACCATCTAGATGCCAGAATCAACATAAAAATGGCAATAGTATATAGCATAAATATAAATACCAATTAATCTTTTTCTTCAAATCTTGCCACATTCATAGCACACCCAAAAGCTGTGAAACAACCAAGTCCTAAATAAAACCATATAAGGACAAAAGAGCCTCCTTTACAGTGTTTACCTTATTAATTAAAAAATAACTTTAACCAAATGAGGACAGTCCTCTGCCAAAATAGATTAAATCTCTAAAGATGCCACGCAGTATTATGTGCAAACTTATCCAATGCAAAAACTAACTTCTCAGTAATGGTAAGCCACATTTTAGAATATGCCACCTCATACACCACATATACTAAAATCTTATAAGAAGTCATTTAACAATTACTAGCTATTTTGAAATAAAATTAGACTATGTGAAATTTTTCTCTTTCTGAATTTTAAAGCAGAAATGCAAACTCTTCAAACAAGCCACAGGAAGCAAGTGGCCCATGGACCAACATAGGCCAAATAGACCAGGACTGGAACTTATAAAAACCTCTCCACAACAGCAAACCGATCAAAATCAGTGCATCTTTGTGATAAAAATCTACTGGAAAAAGTCCTGGGCATGTATAAGGACTAAGAACACAAGTAAGCTGTGGGGGAACCTTCAGGCAGTAGGAATTGCCTACAGGGTTTACGAACAAGGCAGAAGGCGGCCTGGGGAATGAGGTCTGGGGTAATAATGTTAATGCGGGAGAACGGCTCAGACTTTGTATGGGTGCTTAAACACAGAGGCTCAGTGCAGAACATGGTTTGATAACATACAAACACTTTCACTGATTCTTACCTCAAGTAACCTTTCCCCCAAATGATAATTTAGTGTTAGAAGCAATAATTCTTTGTCAACTTTTCTCCAGAAGGACTGAATAACTTACTGCTTCTCCCTTGCTAACTGGACTAACCATGCATTTTATCTTGTCTAATTGATAAACATAATTAAGCTAAATATAATTAACTTAGAGTCAGAACAAGTGTTCCCAAACACTAATTATTTTAAAGTTTGCTGATTCTGGTTCAGACCTGAAAAAAGGTACTGAGATACTCTGTTTTTTTCCAGCTTTTTAGGTTTTTCTACAAAGAGATAGTATTCTCTGCAGACATGGCGTCCCACATACCCTTAGGTTATCAAATCCTCCTCAACTAAAAAAAAAAAAAACCCACAACATGCATGGTTGAATCAGCATAGCCAGGAGGAAGGATGCATTCCACTATGTTATCCAGGGAACGAAAATGGAAAAAAATGCAATTAATTAATCGATGGAGAGTGCTTAAAGTATTAACAAAACAGGGAAACAGAAAAAAACATTGCCATAGCTGAAGGGGATATAGAAAACCTTTAAAAAAACAGTGTCTATTTCTAATGTCATTTGCTCTGGTTTTATATTGCTATAGTTCATTGATCTGAACCACCTTATAGGCTATACTACTGGGGATGAGATTAGAATGGCATATGCAGGATTAAACATCATTAAGTTTGCAATATCTGCAGAGACTATAGTAAGGACAAGAATTGATTCCACTGGAGGCATCAACTGCACTTCTCAAAGCCAGGCTATTTTCATTGATTAGTCTCTCTATAGTTTCAGTATTTTAATTTGAGTAAGAAGATTAGTAAATTTAGCCTACAGGTGATCCCTGAATGCAGCAACTAAACATAAAAAAATATTCTGCTGAATATTGATTATGACATTACATTATACACAATGAGCTCAAAGGAGAGCAAAAGTATAGCAAAACCCCCCAGTTTTTGAAAAATTAAACAAAGCTCAGTAAAGGAAGTAAAAGATAAAAATCTAGGAGCTGAATTTGTCAAAGCCATCCGGTCAGAGGGAGATTCCCAGCAGCCTGCAGCCTTCAGCTCACAGCAGCTGCTGCAGCATCCACTTCTGTCCCTTCTACTTGTTTTGTAAGTCAGTAGTATAAAACCAATGAGGTCAAAATGAGGCCTCTCAGTTTTAGTTAAGAATCAAACCAAGCATACTGGAAGGATTTTATTTGAAAGTTTCTATCCAGTCCATAAAGCAAAATCTGACAGGAGGATGCCACATCATGTCCTGCCTGCCTTTCACAATGCAACAAACTCCAAGTATTCTTCTGTACAAAACAAAATACATGTTATCTGACATGCATACTTGAAAGTATGTATTCATCCCTAGCATTCATACATGCACAAATATACACATGCTTATACATCTTTATCCTTACATACAGGGTTTGCAAAAACAGAAAATTCCTGTGAGTGTGTGTGAGGGACAGGCACTTTCATAGACCTGAGGTATCATCTTTTACAGGGTTTGGTTAATCACACATGACAGAAGGAGTACCACAGTTTTCACAGTGTAATCTGGGCATGGCACCTCTCAGGAAGACTCCATTGCGGAGGAATATATATATAATGCAGCTTTAAAGGTTTTAATGTGATATTTGTGAGGGTGCAGGGGTCCCACTGAAAATCAGTCAGCCGTGCCCTCCTAGGTCATTTACATGACTTTGAAAAATTGCAGCTTTCTGCTGAGTCTATTACCAATCTATTTCTCACTGAGCATTTGCTGGTTTTAGTAATGACGTAGCGGTGGGCCAGATTATGAAGAGCTGCAGCAGAGGTCAAGGGAAAATAATTGAAGACAAGAAATGACCAAAACCAACCTTTATTTCAGAGGGCTTGCCAGTGCCTGTTTTCTGACTTTCCCTGTGTCCTGGCACAGTAGCTGGTATTCAGAGCCGAGGATATGTGTCTCTGTCCCATGCAAAGGGAGGGTGGACCTATACAGAGCTGGTTATATGTGCTGGGAGGTATGCTGCGTCCTGGTAGTGACTGGTAGCCAGAATAAGCAGAGAAAGTAATACAGTCCCTCTGGATTTACTAAGCCTCCTCTTCATGTTGTATTTTTTTTTGTAAACGGAGAAATACCTGTGGGGAGGGAGGCAGAAATGTGATATGCTGAGGAAGGATTCGGTGGAGGAAGGCTAGGGTTTCGTGGCAAAGTTCTCTCTACAGTTTTGTCTTTTTCCATTCTGCCTTTCAGAGGGTAAAACTGAGACATAACATGGTACCAAGCACTTGGAGGAGAATTATTTGCTCTTCACCACTCTGTTTCCCACCCTTTCCTACTCCCAGCATTCAAACCTAGCTCTGGACTTATACCACTTTCCTCTCCCACTTATCACCACATTCTTTTTCATGACTCTTTCTTCACTGTGCCATTCCCTGTTCCTCTCCTTCAGAGCCACTTATGTCCCTCAGCTCCAACCTCCCGTCCTTCAGGTCAGCATCCTCTCCGTCTTCCATTGCTTTCTCCAACAGCTTCAAACCTTTCATGCTCAGAACAACCCCAAGCTATCCATTCAGTTCACAATATCCTTAATGCAGAAACATCTGCTTTCTGCACCTCTAAACCAAGACTCTACATTCCTACCTGGCTCCCCTACTTGTCTGCTAAGGAGTTATTTTTTTAATTATTATTATTTTAACCAGCAGCCTGCTTTGTCTTCTACCAAAATGTCTACTAGAGGATGAGTGAAAGAAAGCATGTTTATAAGCTTCAGAGAGAGTCAAGGGGGACTCACTATTATCCAGTGTAAGGTGGACTAATATATAATTTTTGATAGAAAAAGATAAACAAGTAACAGGGCACTGAGCAAATATCAATTCTTTGGCCAGAATGGGTGTGGTTTTGAGTAACTCCACCTTCCATCCAAAGACACTAGTCAACAGAACTGGCTTAATCCAACAAATGAGAAAAATTTGCAGATAAGACCATGCATTTGAAATTATTCTATAAAAAAAACCCCTGAACCTAAAAACCTGAAACTTACAGAAAGTTTCAATTAATGAGCAGGTTGTGGCTGAAGAAGTTAAAAACTGGGGAATTATATTTAAACTCTTTTAACCACTTGGTAATGGTTGTAAATTTACTACCATTGACTTTACTAGGTGAAATACTCTGATGCTGTAAGGTGGCAAGGAGCTCAGTGGAACCAGTTTTGATGGGTTTTGAAGCCTGCACTGATGTCCATATTTAAAATAATGGAATTTAAGGGAAAAGGCAAGCAAAAAAAAGAACAGTCAACCAGCAATTTGAAAAAGTGCCACTGAACTAGACCTTGGTACAACCAACTGGTGATGGTGTCATTAAGGGCACCAATTTGAAGGGAACAAAATAAACATACTAATCCTTCAAGCACAATGGGTGACTGTTCTTCACCTTTAAGATAGGTGCCTATAATCTTTGTATCCAGCAAGAATCATGCAGAAGCTTAGTATGGAGTAGGAAACAGCATCAGAAACACTATATTCACTTTTGGACATTCATTGCTGATAATATATTTGCAAGCTAGAGGAATTTTAAGAAGAGTTCAACAAAAATGAGGAAGCTAGAGAAATTAATAGTAGAGAAAGAGTGATGTATGAACAAGTCTCCTATTTCAGTGGATGGAAAGTTACATGCACAGTGTTCAAGGGCGACTCTTCAGCTTCTCTCCTTGCTGTGTTTCAGACCTCACCTAGTGATTGCCTGCCATTGGATTCAAAGAGATTGGTTACCCTTAGTTTTTTATCTCCTTATGGGGACTGCCCTCAAGTATGCTGCTTACTACTGAATGTGTTTTTTCTTGACTCATGTGGACTTCCTCTTGTGTAGAAAAACAAACCATTTCTGAGACTTTAGTAGGTATTGCTCAAAACACTTCAATACACTGATGACTCCTGCTGGGCTAAATTCAACCCTGCATGTAAACATTCTTGGATTTGGGCATAATTTTTTTCAGGTTGCATAATTCTTTAACAACTCTTTAATACATGCTTGTGTTTATAAGATGAGTTGTCAACAATTCACACAGAATTATTTGGATAAATCAATGATTGTCTGTCTCTAAATTATGTCATTGTGATCTGGTAACAAACTGTATGTAATAATAATTACATAATATATATTTTTCTTAAATTATGTCTGGACTCACAACTCAAGAGAGGTTAAGCAGCATGGCCAGAGCGAGGCCACCCTTGGTTCAAGTGGAACGAAGCTGAAGAGTGCAGCTATTCCCTAGCTCAGCAATGCTCAGTTTAGATGTAGTCTTGCTCCAGCCATGCTGCTTAACCTGTCTTGAGCTGCTGGACTATAGTATTGCATAAGAAATGTAATGGTAATTACAAAAAAAAGTGTCACACTGTCTCTGGCCCAAAAAACCTCTCATCTTGAAAGACCCTAGTAGCATTTCAACATGCAGACAAACATAAGTCTAGAGCAAGGCTGCAGTGATGAGCAAGCACACAGGAATTGCATGGGTTTCCCTACTACAGGTTTCTTTTCCAGCCAATGGAGAAAGGACAGTTCTCTTTAAAGAGTGATTTAGTGATGGTGGAGACTGTTGGCTATGGTGGTATGTGATCCTCACTAAGCTACATTTTGCCCTAATCAGAGATCTTGTTGGTCTAAAAGCTGATCTACCTTTTAGCTCCACAGCCTTGTGTCTTGAGGAGCACAATGATGTTGTAATCCCAGTAATCATGGTTGTAATCCAACTGTGGTGTAGCCAGAGTCTTTCAAGAGAAAATGCGGGGGTTCTTTTTCTGTTCCTAACCATGAAAGGTCTGGGAGCAATTAGGAAAGAACAGTCAGTACACGTCACAGTGGCGGCCTAGGACAGTCTCAGCTGCAAAAGCCTCTTATCAAAACTGATGTAATGGCTGTTCTTTAGAAGGAGTATGTTGCCATTTTGCTTTAGATCCCTCCGTAGCCCTAATGGAATTATAAACAGAACAGAAAGTTTCCAGATTACCTCCTATACTGGATCCCAAGCCTATTGCAGGGATGTACTCTGCAGCTTTCTAACGCTGCCACCCTGAGACACCTCCATCACATGGCTTTAACACATGCCTGCTGTTCTGGTGCCAGTGACTGTAGCAGAGGTTGTGGCACCAGTTGTGCAATTAGGACATGCACATACATTTAATAACAACTCAAATTGTTCTGTAGTCCCTATCATTACTGAAGAGACAGAATAGGTGCAGTTCCTCATTGTTGCTGGCAGTTTTCAAGCCTGTTCAATGTAAAATATAGCTAAATTAAAAAGTAAGTAGCAAGAGAGTAGTATAGTGCATTATCAGTGAAAATTCACTGTTGAGGCAAATGAAAAGAGTGAGAAAAATTGTTTTTCCTGTTTAAGTGAGTTTGACTACACTTCTATTACATGTGAGGTCAGCAGGATTTGATTTCTGAATTATTCATCAGAATCTTTCTAGTAGCAGGAGGTACGCAGCTGTAGGCTAAGCAATTTCTGCATCCACTATACCACAGAAATGGTTTGGCAGGAGAGGCCACTGGTTGCTGAATAGCTATTCACAGCAACAAAACCAGGACTTAAATATATCCAGTACTGGTTGGGTTTCTGTTTTTTTGTTAGTTTGTTTTTTGTTTTTGTTTTTTTTTTAACAATTGGTAATAATAGACAAAAAGACATGACTGAAGAAAGCAATGGACGATAATCCTACTATGAAAATTAATAGATGTAGAACATTTCTCTGCCTACTGCTATGGTAACTTACAAGAGTTCATTGTTTTTAAACATTGGGAATGAGAGTTTCACAGAAATAATCTTTCTCATTTTTTTTCCCAGCTGCTCTAGTGGTGCCATTAGAGTACCATTGCCATTATTTTCTTTGTATTGGCAAATATTAAAAATTCAAAGGTGGCTTATGACTATAATAATAAATTTCTATAGGACTCATAAAAATCAATGTTCTGTTTAGCAAAGTAAAAATGCTCGAGATCTACATTTGCTCATTGCGTCTTTGCTATCTGTCATTAAGAAAACATGATTATTGGAGTCAAGTACTGCAATCCTGTTAGTAGTTTTCTTTGTTTTCTGCTATTATGTTTTCTGCAAACAATTTCAAAAATAAAAAAAATCACTTCAATAAAAAAAGGCAGATGGTCAGTTCATTTGTATTACTTAACTCACAGGGCAGCAGATTTTAAACATCCCCCTTGAGAAAGAAAACAAACTGAAAACTGAATCAGCTATTTTCTTCTCTGCTTTGCACCTTTGGAGTTAAGGGAGTGTCGTAAACCAAATTTTAACATACTTTACATCATTGGTACAAATCAAGCAGATGTACCGGTGTAGGGACCCCAAAATTTCCATTTGAAAAGAAGAAAATAAATAAAAAAAGAGAAAAAGACCCATTCTTCTAAATAAACAATCTCCTTGACCCTTCACAAATTGAGAGTCAGATGTTCCAGGTGGGCCTTTAGTAATTCTCACTTGTAATGAAGAAATGCAAGTAATAGCAATCAATTATAGTAATTTGAACAAATCAGAAATTTTCATTGGGAAACAAGATACTTTTTCAGATTTGGCATGTTCCCCAGGTAAGTCTATTTCAGTGACATTTTCTGTGGACACTTCTCTGTGCAGATGTTCCCTGCCAGCTTGCCCCAGTGATTCACTCAGCTTCCTATTTGCTAATTAACCTGTCAGAGTCAAATTTTCAGAATATTCTGAAAGTTTAGTCTCATAAGCACCAAACCCTCTCTTCTCCAGAAATTTGTACTGTGAAAGTTGCAGATGATTATCAAAAACCTTCTCTTTTTTTGCAACAACAACAACAACAACAACAAAAAAGTGGAAGTACCACCCTTGCCCAGCTGTAATGGTAACAGAAAGCAAGATCTGGGCAAGTGGTGGTGGTGCAGGAGTGTCCTACAGGCACAGGTTATTAGAAGATGCCATTAATGTAGCAACACCTTTCTGAGCTATCCATGAAGCATTTTAAGTGTGATTCATGCATGCCATGCAAAAGTGTTAGTTGTAAGTTTTGATTTTCTTGTGTTTGAAGATGTTTGTGAATCTGTAAAAACTACTCAAGAACTTCAAAAAAGCCTGAAAGTTAAAAGCCCAGATTTGTAAATACAATGACCTCCATTAGGGCATGGTCTGTTGAACTTTGTTGCATTAATTGTGTTATGGAATTCCCATCCTTGGAGATATTCAAAATTTGACAAGACAAGGCTCTGTGCAACCCAGAGCATCAAAGTAAGCCCTGCTTTGAGCAGGAGGTGGGACTTGATGGCTTCCTGAGATCCCTTCAAACCTATGTCCTTCCATTATTCTGTGATTCTATTTTCACTTGGTGCCGTTCTAGTGTCTTGGTTTAGGGTTTGGGGGGCATGTGTGTATCATCTCCATTGTTAAACAAAGGTAACCAGAAGACTAAGAATCTCTGACTCTTTCTTTTGTTCTCTTATTTGTCACTATTTATTTAAGTTTTTAACTTACCCACCCACAACTGAACATCTTGTCTCCTGTTTTTTTCTATTTTGCAGGTTCCAAAGTCATATGTCTGGGACACAGCAGTGTTAATGTTGTTTTAAAGCTGCTGCCAGATACCTTGGGATTTAAGTACTTTCTGGTGAGGTAACCAGGTGATTTAAATGCTGATTTGAGACCTGTTGCTTGTGTATGTGGCAGTAATTTAGACTGGGAATTGGAAAACAGGAAGATCTGTCCACAGCAGTCTGCCATGTTTTGCAGTTCTACTCTAGTGTCAAACAAGATGCCATTGCTTGCATCGTAGATGTAATCGTGATGTTTTCTTTTGGTCTGACAGGCAGGAAGAGGTGTCAGCATTTGCAAGTTGAATGATTCACTAAGCATTATCATTTAATTTGTCTTTTCTTTGCCAGTGCTGTAGTATTTGGTGATATAATGCTGGGCTGTCAATCTGCTGCCAGCTCTTGCGTTGAAAATGTTCAGAGTAATCAGTCTGTTGGATATTAGACAAATTAATTTTTCTAAGTTTCTGAAATTATTTCTTGTCATTCTTGGTGTTGCTCATGGCTGGAGCAAAAGTAACGATAGACAAAGTGTGAGGTTTGTGTCTCAGTGGTAGCCATAGGAATATCAGATGATCTTGTGGATACCTCCACCTATTGTTTCTAATTTCGAAATTAGCATTCATTTAACCTCTGTCAGAGGCTGAGTGACCGCATGAGAAGAACACAATCTGTAGTGGGTCAGTAGGCTGATTTCTACAAGCAAATTTGTTTCCCTTACAATTTAGAATTACTGCCCCACATATCTCTCATTCTTGCAAATGCAGCAACAGTTTACAGTGTTTGTAGTCACAGTGAACCAACTGGAATCCAGCCTATATTGGACCTAAAGTGCCATATCAGGGCTGAAAACCTACAGGGCTGCTGAAGCATCCTAGGGCAAAGAATTTTTACTACTGAAAGCCTCTACTATGCTGAAAAATATTTTGGGACCTGTGCACACTGCCTTCTATTTTGATCACTAAACAATCAGGAATTTTTCGAGCAATAACAGCATTATTTCAGTGCTTTTCAGGCAATTAGAATTATAAAAAAAGGAAAAGCTTCTTTATCTGATTGTAAGCTGACAAAATATTTAAATATGAAGCCACAGAGACAGATACACAAATATTTTTCTTAATATAGTCAAAAAGGAAGAATCACATACAACTTGAAAGATCATATCTTCATAGCCATGGACTAGAGTCAAGGATAAGAAAACCTATAACATGGCAATTAATGTGGCATACTGATGTTCACCATTGACAGCAAAGTTTTGGCTAGAATATGATCCGTTCATAAAAGTGTTACTAAATTTACCTGATCTCTTGTAAAATTACTACAATACCAACTGTACGCTACGTAAGCTTCCCTGCAGTTCAGTCCTAAATCAAGTCTAAGTGGCATGATATTCAGTGAAGTAACTGCTGCAGTTACTCAGGCCAAAAAGGAGACCTTGTTCACTGTCTTCATTGATCCGATGGAAGTTGACAGGATGTGTCAACACTGCCACTTTGATCTCTCCTTGCTTATCTCCAGGGTCCTGGTTCCACATCACACATGTGCTGGTTTACTCTTGGGCATCTTGCTGAAGCAAGCCAAGTAATTGGTTTAAGAAGAAGCCAGGGCAGAGTTCATCCCAGGGTGGGCTCCAGATGGGACGGACACTATGTACAGCCTGTACCAACTTCATCTCTGGCAGAGCTCACGCTCTTGGACTGTTTCATATGTCGATGGGTGCACGGTATCTTCCCTCAGTGCCACATTATAAGACTGCCACACCAGTAGGCTTTGAGATAACCCTCCCATGATCTGTGGCATTTTGGAAAAAAGACAACCCACATAAAAAAAAAAATACTTCTGCAATTTTTTTCTTGTCACCTGTTGTACAATATGGTGTGCAGATAATGCAGGTGAAATCTGTTTAGAAGCTAACCTATCATTGCTAGCAAGTCCATGTTTTATACTCATTCGTCAAATAGGGTCCTGAAGAAACCTTGCTAAAGTACTAAGCAGTAGGATCATGGCCATTCCCCTCCATGAGCTCTGGCCATAAGCAGGCTGCATGAATCAGACTGCATGAAATGGTTGAAGTGCCATGATGTTTCCCTGGTACAATTCAGAAAGATAATATAAATAGAGTCCCCATAGATCTGGCCTCTGGGAAATACTGTGTAAAACTAGAACCCAAAGAAATTTATGAATATTAGGATCTATTCCGTGATGTGATTTATAGTACTATTCATACAGATACAATTCTGTCCCCCTTTTTTTTTCCCTGCCAATACTGTAGTGTTTTCTGCTAATCTAAACACTATTCTGTTTTTGCCATGCTTGCTTATGCAACAAGGTAATTTGGTACTAGTATAGGCATAAGTTTTTTATTACTTGGTAAACTATTTAAACCTTGCAGACTGCAGGTCCCCAAAGATCTTTTTGACCATTAGTTTTGATCAAACTAATGTTTTGAGGCTATTCATACTTTCTGCTTACTCATAAGATGTCTCACATTTGACTATTAGCAAATATGCAGAATCAACAAATAGACATTGACTCCAAACAAACTTGAGAAAACCTTTGAGGTTATTGCATGGGCTTGTACTGGGAAAAATGGCTAGCAATGTTTAGTTGAAAGTTAGCAGAGAATGTTGCTGTCTTGGCAGAATGCTTCTAAACTCTGCCCTTTGAGTGAGGAACTGACAAATCATGTTAATGGAGGCAGTGATCTTGTGGCTAGTCATCAGAGTGTGAAAGATCTATGTCATGAAGCTTCAGACCAGACTGAAGCCCTATCAGATCAGAGGATTGTGTGTGAGCTGTATAAATGCTAGTCCCAAACCTTCCATTACTGATATAACCTCTAGACCCATTTGCTTTTCCTATCTGCCTATCCCTTCCATGTCAGGTGGCAATCTAAAATTTGTAGTGAAGAAGCCTGAAATTCCAGCAAGTTTCCAGGCACTGAAGCCATAATCTTCACAGTTTAACTATGCAAGGTCACTTGTGTCTCCAGATGTTGCCTGGTGAACTGTGGAAATGGAAGTGCAGTTGGAAAGGGAAGAAGAAACACTTCATCTATATGCTGGTCTACAGCAGTGCACTGGTAAAGTCACCAGCTCAGAATTACTGCCATAGGACAGGTCATGCTGGTGCACAGAAGTTTCTGTTACGATGCTGCAATCTGAGAAACATTGCTTAGGTAATATTACTGAAGGGGACAGCATGATAAGATGCTGGGCTTGACCTCCCTGAGTACTTTCATAGCAAGTTTTGAATTCCTGTTGGGTTTTGGTTTGTTCAAAACCGAATTCAAAACTTCAACCAAATATGGATTGCCCAAGAGGCTGTTACCTTCTACAGGAGAAAACCTTTAAAACACAGATATCTTGACTATACCAGCTAGCAATTTTTGTTAAATGCAAGTGTGTTTTCAGTACTTTTACCCCCAATTTTCCTTCTCCTTACCGTGGCAGGACTGGCAGTAGTTTCTACCCTCTCCAGGTGCTGAGTCTTGAGGCTAATATCTAGCAGACTTTGTAAATCACTTGTAAATTGCCTATTTCATGGAAATGTGCTGTCATCAAAATTGAGATGGTAATTCAAAGTTAGTGAATTAAATATTATTCAGCAAAGGGAGGCCCACAAGCTGAAAGTCAGAGGTGTAGATAGCTCTTCAATGAGGCACAGGCTGCATGATTCACCAGTCTTTCATTTGCCAACGTAGCCTGGCTTACTTGCAGAGCAGCTCATCAGCAGTTGCAGTCTGACTGATGTCCTTGCAAAGCATCAAGCTCAGAGTTAACACTGAGGTGGCATGAACCCCCTATAGCAATCTTTAACCAAAATATCCTGTGATTTATCAGAGGGATGATTCCTTTCAATCTGCTGGCATTTTGTTCTGCTGTCACGGAGACATCCAGTTCCTTCCCTTCCAGCACCTACTTATACTAGAAAGAAGCTTAGACAAAGGTGGAATCAGACTGTATGCTGTGCATTTGTTAGTCGATCTATTTTAACTTCTTCTCTATCTAAACCAATGGGTTAATATGGCATTAATCTGAAATTAAATACACAGTCACCCAATTAATCACGTTAGTCACTGTTACCTCATTTTGCCATGGAAGTTGCTTGCATAGGAAGTAAACAATGAGTCTACTGATCACTTTTTTATTTATTAAACATGAGCAACTTTTGCTGTTTACATGCCACTTACCGATCTTTGTATTCAGCCTTTTGAGCCCCCTGTGCCTTCACTAAGCAGTCTGAAACAAAATTATTCTGAACTGCAGGAAAACAGAAGACAGAAAAAATGACCAACAACTGACTTATGATTTTGCTTATAGTTTGTAATTGTCTTCATTATGGTCATTTCTTGAACTTACAAGAAAAAGTGTAGCCAATGACATCTTACATTAGCTATTTGAACATTTTTTGAGTCAGTAAGCAGAACTCTGTGGCTCCAGCATCTACAAATTTCTCAAGAAAATGATGCATTGACTACTATTTTTAAATTTAATGTAATGTATAACTAGTAATGCAGTAGTGATTAGTCTACTTTATTCTCAGGTAAGATGTAAATTGTACTATGACCGAACATTTTGATGGCATATAATACCTTAATATCAGCATGTTGCATGTAGAAGGTATGAAAATCTCTTTTGTTGTATTGTTGACTAATCTTTCCACTTTGCTGTACCAGATTATTTTGGAGGCTAGGAATCTGGTAATTGAGATCTCTGGTTCCTAGTAGGGTAGGTAAAATTGTCTTGACAGTTCAGGTTTCCTTTCAAGTATTGACATATTCTTATTCCCCACTGATCAGTAGGCATTTAGGAAGTAAATTATGCAGAGTTTTAGTGAGGAAACACATGGACACTTATTGTATTCAATGTTAGTGGACTCCATCTCAATGCTGCCTTTTCATCATTCCTGCTTACGATAACTCTGTAGCTCTGTGAAGGAAGGTAAAGGATGAGTGGAACTTAAAGTGGTGCTTAGTGTAGCAAGCAAAAAATGAAAACTGTCACAAATTGAACAATTTTTTTTTTAATTTCTCACTGAAAAGGAAAATTTGTGATTACTATTCATGATCTATAAATTTATGAGTTTATATCACATTCTAAATTCAACCTAAATAGTAAATGACAGGTGGTTTAAAACCAAACAAATAGCACAAAAGCAGAAGTAAATCATAATCTACATTTAATAGGAAAATCTAGTTCATCTGTTCTTGCGACACGGAACTCCATCTCCAAGGTACTTCATTATTTCTGACAGCTGAGCTGAAGCTGGAGCAGCACAGCTAAGTTACAGCTCTGCTTGTTGAGGTCATGCAGAAATCATCAGTATTACAATACTCTGCATATTGGAGTAATAGCCAGTAAATTTCTTGTTAAAGGTGTTGAAATTTAATTTACTAGATCTTAATTTAAAAGTGAATATACTGATTTATTTATGCCCCAGATCATTTGAGTTTGGTAAACAATCTGCAGTTCACATTGTGCAGCAGAAAGGTTTTTGTGTGTTTGTTTATCAATTGCTTGGGAACAAAAATCACAACATTCACAAAAGGATTAATTAATTCAAAATTTACCAAATTATTTCTGGAAATTAATAGTGAGCAGGTCTTCTCCCTTTCCACTCATCCCTTAACAAGGTAAATCCAGGGAATAGCTCAAGACTATGTTCTTGACCTTGATAAGACATATTCAGTAGAGTGGTATAAGAGGAGAAAAGCTTAAAAATGCAATCATATCAGCATGAACTTTCCCCCATAGTGTGGTAATAGTTATATGACATTGCCTTTTTCAAATCTGAACCTTGTTTTTGCACTGTGCTGGTTCCTAGACTGTTAAAGAATATTCTCTGATTTGTCCTTCACTAGACCCTAGGATCATAATGTATATTTTCTCCTGAGAAAAAAACAAAAGATATATTTTAATGAAAAAAGCTCTTTGAGGGATTTTTACCTTCTAGAAATTATTTATTTTTCTTAATATGTCATTCTGCATTGTAAACATAAACAATGCACAGATAAACTGTTTTCTTCCCTACATTTAATCTCTTGTGATATATAGTATAATTAGAGTCGCATTGTTAATATGCCACAGAATTAATCACATATGTAGCATGGATAAGTTATGAAAACATTCGTACTAGAAGCTGAAAACCTTTTTCTCCTGCAAAACCCACAATTTTCATCCCAGGCACATTAGTGGAACATTACTGTCACCAGGACATAGAAATAGAACACTTAAATAAAAATTGTTCTACAAATTTGAAGATGTTTAAAAAAGCATATTTAGTTACAACTGTGCCCAAAATTTGGTACCAGATACACTGGTTTAAATCAGGAGAAATCTGGTGGAAACTAATGACATTACTTCTGCTTCACTTCATTGTAACCGACAGAATAATCTTTCCCCTTCAGAAAAAGAATCTGGATTTCTCAGAAGCCTTGCTGACATCTTCTGTGAAAACCAATAACCTTCTCTAAAGAAAAAACAGAGAGTTGGATAGATCATACAAGTCAAAGTAGTATTCATTATTCATATTTACTGATGTGGCCTATCTGGAACAGAGTTATAAATGAAGGGATGAGGATCCTATTACTGTGTGTAAGCTGTCATGTAGGTGTGTGTCATGACATGTCATAGGGTCCTTCTTCCCCAGGCATTCAGATGGGTGAACTGCTGGTGACCCAGTTTAAATGTAGCACTTTTGCCATGACACATCCAGCTAGACAAAGTCTGGGACAAGGTGTCAGTCTAACAGGCTGGTGTTGAAGAAGTAGGCTGATGTCTGATTTGATTCAAATCCTAGAACCTTTACTTTTCCTAGCTGGGAAGATCTCCCAGCTTCTTCCATATCCATCCTCACTTATCATGCATGGTCATCCACCTGAACAACTCATCTCCGTGACCTATCAGCTGGGTGGTGGCTGATCACTTCTCACATGTGCTGGTGCTGATGGTATACTATTTAAAGCCATCCCAGCTCAAGCACCAGGTGAAAGGGGTTTTGACTGGGTGTGACAGGAAAATCTGTGATGAAGGGCATGGCTCTATTGCCTACACTTGGTTGTCTGTATAGTGGCACTTGAGAAGCTCTGGGGTGGTATCCCACCTGCTGCCAGCCCAGAAGGCCACAGGTATCCCAGGGGTCTGGTGTCACTGTGGCCAGCCCCCCAGTGGATAGCCCAGTGGCATGCGAGTGCCATTCAAGTAGCGCATGATTCTTGTGTGTAGGCAGTGGATTTGAAGTGTTCCTCTCAATGAAGGGGTCAGATGTGGTCCCTCCCAAACCCTGTTTCATTCGTTTCCTGTTAAGACAGCAGATATGATCAAGAAAGCTTCACAAGAAATGTTTCCAAATATTCCTACTTGCCCTCCAGCCTTTGAATCTGTATGCCTTCTTATGCATATTTCTGCATCAGAACTGGTCCTTGATTGAAAACGACATAGACTAGTTTGGCTTGAGGCAGAAACTGATCAAGACATATGAATCTGAAGAGATACCTAAAATAAATATAATTTAGAATTCCATGTGTTTGCTTATAGCAGCTATGCAGAAGGCTTTTAATACCTTCAAAAGTTCACAGCGGTTTCTCCTTTCTAGCTTTGAAGTTAGAGTATGCAGATTACTGTATCACAGTATAACCCCCCCACCCCCCCACTCCTCAGGTGAAAAAGTTGCTATCAGTTTAGTATCTTGACAAGAAATAGAGAAGTCCTGTGTGACATAAAATAAAGGATTTGTCATGAATCAGACTACATACAATTGAGAATAAAGTCTTTTTAAACTTTTAGTAAATCATTTAAAATTAAATGTCTCTAATTTAGGGCAATTATGCAAATATTTCTTCAATGAGTGAAGACCATGGTATGTTTAGCGTATTCCGTTCATGCAAACTTCACTCCATTTTTGTCTGGTATGATTGAAGCTGTCACTTAGAAAGATAAAGGTATTCAATAAAAAAAGAGTATTGGTACTGAATGCTAAGTATATTCCAGTACCTGGTGAAATTAGAAGTAAAAAAGTGTGATAAAGGGTAGGTATTCAAATCCTGTTCTACCTAACAAAGAACAGCATTAATACAGTTTTTAAAAGTACCCTTTTTTTGTGGAAAAGTTTAATTTAAAAAAAAAATTAGGGGCTAAGCAAATTGTTGTGCATGTATGCTTTTCATGTTTTTCCTTTAAGTGTCATCAATACATCTTAATCTTTTTTGCTATATTTTTTCTGTTTCACTTACTTGTCATTCATTAGTTATTAGTTATATAATTTCTGACATCTCCATTGCTGTTATAATGGGACTTTTCTGGAGCCTTCTGTCACTTTTGCCTGATTGGAGAAAGATTCTTCAACACTTCAAATTAGGTATGTGTAAGCTTGAGGAAACATCCCTCTTCACATCCATGGCTTAATATATTGCATCAAAATGTGCTGGTTATTTTATAATCAACATAAAAATGCAAGATCCCTGTTTCAGATGGCTTTGAATTTGAACAAGCAATAAGTAGCTAAAAGATCTGCTAGAATGGAATAACACCAGAAAGGTCTTCTAAGTTTGTTGCAATGTCTGTTATTTACTAACAGAGTTCTTTGGCATATGGACATTTCTAGAAGAGTTTGAGAGAGCTGCATCATTTGTAAAGGTGCAGCAGAAATAATTGGTGAGAATAGGTGACAAAGTTTACAGCAAACATTTACATGGCAAAGGAAAAAAAAGAAACAACATAGAATTTTCCTGCAATTAATGTAGATTCTGTTTGCTGGGGGAAATTTTTTTTTTTTTCTGAAAGGAAGCAAGCTTCTGATCAGTTTTGTACATTTCTTCTGTAAGTGTGTGCAGAAGGCATGAATTCCATAGAATTGCCCATTCCACAGTGAAATACTGCACTGTGTCTATAAATGGGACCTGATGAAAAATCAAGTATTTCATTCTTAGATACAAAAATTGTGTAGGAAGATGTACATGAGAAATACAGAAAGGTGGCTAGAAAGTTTAGAAAGGACACTACAGAGAACAGTCCAAGAAGGTCTATGATACAGCTTTTCTCCTGTCTTAAAAGTACTCTCTCCTTTTTTTCTATGTAGTACCTCTGTCCTTTAGAAGTTAATAACACGTGTCGTGGTTTAATCCCAGCCAGCAACTAAGCACCACGCAGCCGCTCACTCACTTCCCTCTCAGTGGGATGGGGGAGAGAATTGGAAGGGTAAAAATGAGAAAACTTGTGGGTTGAGATAAAGACAGTTTAATAGGTAAAGCAAAAGCTGCGCACACAAGCAAAGCAAAACAAGGCATTCATTCACTACTTCCCATGGGCAGGCAGGTGTTCAGCCATCTCCAGGAAAGCAGGGCTCCATCACGCCTAACATTGACTTGGGAAGACGAACGCCATCACTCCGAATGTCCCCCCCATTCCTTCTTCCCCCAGCTTTATACACTGAGCATGACGTCATATGGTCTGGAATATGCCTTGGGTCAGTTGGGGTCAGCTGTCCCAGCTGTGTCCCCTCCCAACTTCTTGTGCCCCCCAGCCTCCTCGCTGGTGGGGTGGGGTGAGAAGCAGAAAAGGCCTTGATGCTGCTCAGCACTGCTCAGCAGTAACATCCCTGAACTATCAACACTGTTTTCAGCACAAATCTAAAACATAGCCCCATAGTAGCTACCATGAAGAAAATTAACTCTAATCCCAGCCAAAACCAGCACAACATGGAATAATGAAAAGGTGCTTGTGTTCCCATCATACAGTATGTCTAAGCTCTTTCCTAGTTGTACTTATTTGTTCTTTTTAAGGGAATTCACAGGAAAAACTGTAAATGAGTTTGAACTATAGCTGGTTCACAGTTGATCTTCAGCTGGCTCACTCCTCCTTACTGCCCCCTCCCAGAGCCCTAGATGAAAAAAGCATGGTCCAAGCATCTGCTGGAAACACAAGTACCCCCTGGGCACCATGTCAGCTAAAAATCCCAAGGGATGAAATCTAGCATGATGTAAACCACATCATAAAACTATTGCAAATTTAATCAGAAAATGGCATTCTGGAAACACACTGAAGGAGAAAGGCCTGTTTACTGTAATCAAGAAAATGAGTGTATCAGGGGAAAAAAACCAACCCCTTCAGCTTTGAAGAGCACCTTCAATTCCCAGAAGGAACAATAAGATAGACTGGGAGAGCGTTCAGCAGTACAAATACCGCAGAATAAGCCTTCTACATAAGAACATGTTCACGTTGACCTAAAAAGTGTATTATTGACATATGAAATACAGCAGGATAGAACAGCAGGGAGTGGAAGGAAGGAGGAAATGAATATATTTATTGATTTTTCTCCTTCATATTATCTCACACCCAAAGATGGGGAGGTGGCAGTGGAACTGGCCGGGTGACTGCTGTGGAGGTTGGAGGGAGTCAGTTGGCACAATGTACGCTCTGCTGGGACTATGGCTCCTGTCGCCTGGCCCAAAGCATCCCCCATCCCTCATTCAGGAGAGAAGTAACACAGCATTAGAGCCAGAGGGAACCTTTTTACTTGGTCACTTGTCCATCTACATTGTCTTATGGGACACAACTTTAAATGACCAAATCCTATTCTGGGTGCCATTGCTCCTAAATCTGCTGTTTTGCTGGGCTCTGGTAGCTGACAGCACATGTAGAGACCAGCCTTGCCCTAACTACAGAAAGAGCATTTTCAGGAGAGAAACAAAGCACTTCTAGAAAACTCTAAAGAGTTGGAATGCAAATTCAGACTATAAACAGAAACCACATGAGATCTGCAGAATTGTGAAGAAGGTTGTTTCTACTGAGAAAAATTGAGTCCAGAGTTCTTTATCTTAGATTATTTTTAAAGGGAGTCAGGTCTCTTCAAAGCATCATGGAAGCTTTCAAGCAGGTGAAACTCTGGCTTAGATGTTGACATGTGTTCTAAAAAGCAAGTTAATTCTCTTGGATCTCCTCTCGAAAAAAAAAAAAAGATGACTTTTGGTAGCATCTTGTGTTTGGCAAGAGTCAGGGGTAGTAAACAGCAGGTTATAACACCATAGCAGGTGGACTTACTTAGGGGAGACTGAGCTAGGAGGAGCACACAAAAATATCGTAATAAGTGAACCCAAACAATGACCAATTGACTAAATTTATTTTTTAAAAATGTCCTTTTGATTTGTCCTTTGTACTCATGCTTTGTCATGAAAGTTTATATTTAATTAATTGTCAGTATGGGACAAGAAGTATTGTATTAGTATAATTTTTAATGCCATCTTTAGATATTACCATATCTGGTATATTAAGGGATCATGTTAGTAACCTGTTCATAACAATGAATATGAAACATACACCAAATGAGTTTCACTGGAGCAATGATTTTGGTATTGCATAGCCAAGTCTATTAAATATAGCAATAGACGCTGAATTGCACCTTAGTGACAAATTAATTGCAATCACAATTACTGCAGTTAAATAACCAGTGAATCCTACACTTCAGGGTAAATTCTTGGGTTTGGTTTGTTATAGTAATTTTTCATGTTAATCGGATGCGTTCATGTTCATCAAGAGCACTATGTACCCTTTCAATCCTTGCAGTTAAATACACACAGGTTTTTATAGAAATGCTGAAATGCAATATTGGTTTACTGGCATTTCCTCAGAAAAATTACATGTGGCACCTCATATTGTTCATATGCCTCATTTCCTCTGTGACCAGAGATAAAAGTAGGATAGTTGCTCCTACATTCACAAGAACAGTTGCAAGTCCATGGTTTTGTTCAGGCCAGATCACCTCTACTCTGGAGAAATAAAACTGCATGAAAACAGTTGTAGCATCAGCTCAGCTCCTGCATTTGTCTCCGAGTCTGTTTATGTCACCAGCCATTGTTTTCCCAAAGAACCCTTCTCCTTCCCATCTGCCACTTAAATGTTTCTGAAAACCTCACAACCTGATTTTCCTGGTAGGTAATAATCCTTTTGGGCAGATATATATAAAGATACCGTGAAGCATAACATGCATTTAGAAAACATTAGATATATGATCCAAAATATCCTAGGAATGGCAGCTGCTCATCCAGACATCTCCCCCACTCCCATCAAAGATATCTGGGCTGTGTTTTTCAATATTTGAGTAACTTTATTAGGAGACAAAAGCTGGTTGATAAAGCAACTCAGATGTTTTAAATTAGCAACGTGGGGAATCACACAGCTCATGAGCTGAAACTCTTTCCAGCTATTGTAGTCATATGTGCTTAGACTTTTATTGATTGAGGTTGCTTTGTAATTTGTGAAAAATGTCTGCGAAATGGAAAAACAGCTGTGGTTCTAAGCAGAGTATTCTAGGTAATAATTAATAGAGCTGTTATTTAGGGTTGAGAGCACTCAACAGCTGAATAGATCCGAATCTGTAAAACATGAATTCAATTAATATCTTTGTCTTATGTTTTGGCCACATTCAAGTGGGTTGAGCAGAGCAAAAGGCATAGCAGATCTCTTTATTTTTCTAGTCAAAGCACTTATTTTCTGGCAGCTGCTCTAATTAAGGATGTCTGAGTAAACGCAGTTTTCATGCTTTGTTAAAAGAAAATGTTTTCTTAATGCTACATTTGGAGTTGTCATGCCTACATACAATGGTACAGATGGGCAAGTCCTTCGGCACCAACATCCGAGGCTTTCTGCAGTGATTCAGCTGTCCTGAGCTGTCAGCACCCAGCTGTGGAGATGCAGAACTTGGCTGCTGTCAGATAGTGTAAAGGGGTAGGGGGCCCCCAGCAGTTTTAGGGTTCTCACTTAGGCAGGTGTTGCCCTCAGGAGGAGAGGGATGTGCTCCAGCAGCTACAGCTCCTCAAGCTGCCCTCCATTAAGAGTCAAGGATAGAGAATGATAAGAAAGGAAAGTTTCTTTTATAACTTCTGCAGAATTGGGGTTTTAGCTGGGTTTCCCAGGGAAACTGGAACTTTCTAAGGAATGTTTTCCCCACTTTTTGAGTGAGTTCTCAAACTCTAGAGATGGAGGACGGTAAAGGTGTATTTTACATCAGTTTTAAATGATGACTGTATGGGGCTTATTTGTGTTATGCAGCAGTAGCTGCCATATAACACAGAAACTCTGGCTAAAATTTTTAATCAATTCTGAGTGTAGAAAAACATCCCTCTTTAGCCAAATCCCTGTCAGATGGAAAAACAGAAATGAACTTGGAATTCCGCTTCTTTCAGTCTAATGTCTTAAAGGCATGTCTTCACATCTAAGATTCAGATCTATTGCTCTGATAGTATATAAACACAGGTTGACTAGGAATTTTCTTCTCTTTTTCCTCATCTTCTTTGTTTTCAGACTTGATCTTAACCACTTTCACAGGATAAGCCTTGTCTGTAATTGTCTCAGCTCCAACACAGCTGAAATGTAATCCTTCTTTGCTTCCACAGGTGCAGTCTTCTTTCAGAACTGATTTTGTGTTTATGGAGCACCAAGGACTGCAATTTTCTTGTGTGTTTTGTGTTGTTGATTTTTTCCCTGCCTTTTTTTATCAGTTTTTTGCTTCTGATCATCATGTTATTAACTCTACACTCAGGAACAAACCCGGATAAAGCTAGCGATAATTCTTGGTGATAAACCTGCAGAAGAAAGCCCAGATGGCAAAGGGTGCCTTAAAACTGGTAAGAAGATGGCTATAAGCACTAAGAGCCAATGAAACATTTAGGTTCTCAGTTTCCCACTGAAATACTCTGGGGATCTAATAGCCCAGTCAAATTGTCATGGGACCTTGGGATTTGTATTTGTTGCACATAGATAAAAGTAAAGACTGATTTTTCTGTTTTTCATCTATAATGTCTTTTGGACTTATGAGGAATACAACTTGCATACCTGATTCCTGTAATAAACAGAGCACTAAATGTCGCAGGCCTCTTGAAAGCTAGCTGCCTTTAAGCATTTCTGCTTAGCTCGCTCAATGTGGGATTTATGTGCTGTTTTCTGAAGAATCAATTGCCAATATTAAGAGGAGGATATCGAAGCACAATGATGCTAGGGATTGAGAAGAGGTGAAATATAGGTATGATTAACTGTTAGCAGTTCTGGTTTTGATGTTGGTTGTTTGTAGGTTTTTTTTCTCAATTAATACTCAGTCCACTAGCCTCCAGGTCAGACTCTTTCTGACAGATAATTCTGAACTTGTAGGCAGGGATATAGTCAAGCATATCTAATGGCACTTACCTCTTCTGTCAGGCATCAAAAGTGATGAGGTAAAGAATCTTTTTAATATAAGTTCAGAAAATACAGAAGTTTACAAAGGTGTCGGGGCTTGGTGCATAAAAAAGGTCATTATTTTCTTTGAATAAAATATGCTTGCATGAATGAAGAAGAATATCTCCAGTATTTCATATCTCAGTGGTTCAACTGTGCTTGCAATTTCTAGGAGATACACAAAACAGGGCTGCTGGTCTGCTCAGTTAGACAAAACTGGGAAGGATAATGACTGTTTAAAGAAGTGTAAAGAAGATATAAAGGACTGAAATGTACATAGGAATACACATAATTCTTCCTGGTTTTGATAAATGCTAGAAATCTCATCTCTCATATAATTGTGAAAGGGACTTTGCATACATAATCATACACATAATAGATAGTTTGCAGCTAAAAGTCCTCACTGGAGTCAAATCTTAGAGATATGCTTTTGATTATTATCATGAATAGACTAATCCAGGTGGGTGAAATCATTCTTTCTGAAACTTTTGTTTAACCAAGGTGTAACACAGATCCATCGACAAAACCTTTACCCTTTAAAAACAATATGTTATTTCTTTTTCCTGAGGTAAAATTTTACCAGGATCACTCTAAAATATACTATGAAATTTCAGGCATGTCTCTAATCTTAAAAATATGTTTAAACATAGAATTATTATGATGGATTTGTGGACATAGAGTGGAAGCATAAGATATGATCATGGAGCAGTATTTCCTTAGGGTAAAGACCACTGTCTTCAATGCCATTGGTTTGATAGGTCATAAACTGAATATATTCTAAAGAATTATAAAATCAACTCACATTACTGATGTAGAATATGCAGAGCATGGCATGTATAGAGATGTGCCTTCCAGGCATGTCACTCATAACTCTTAAACCAAGTGTGTTAAAAAATTCACAGTCTTAGACCTTCATGTCCCCTTGGTAGACAAAAAAGCAGTGCTCCGAGTCAGCCAGAGTTTCAGAAGTGCTCAACTTTGTTCTTTGCCTAGAAAAGCTTCACTTCACCTCATAGACCTGAAAACAAGAAAAAAGAACACAGAAAGATTGAAATGCCAGATTAAATTAAAACACAGTTAAGGGAGAATCTACTCATCTTTCTGCAGTGCTCATTCCTCCATATTTCTCTGTTGTACCCTGAGCTGCCTCTTCATCAATTTTGACTTGCAGTGCATCTCTAGATCAGGGTTTTCTCAGTGATGTTTATCACTTATAAATATTACATCTGTTAATTTCAATTTAACATTGCGGTGGTGAAAAAACCTTTTTGGACCTAACTTGAAGTTATCAACAACGAAATAGTTGTTACATATGTCTAGAGTCAAAGCACTCATCTGGAGCAGGACACCTTAACTAGCCTAAGCTAAGTTTTACAATGGTACCTGTCCCAGTCTCTTGTGTATAATTTTTTTCTATCGGTTGGTCAGTGGCAGAAATCATTCAGATATCCTCAAGATTTACAACTTTATTTCACTTTTTTCTATGTGATTTCACCTGCAGTTACAGAGCAGTTTGTTGAAGTATTCTTGTGGACTTTTCCTAAACAGTTGTCATTCTGAATAGCTCATGGCACAGCACCCCAGATTAATACCCCTCAATCCAGAAGTGACGCTTAGGGAGAAGAGGAGAATCCCAGAAGTGCTGTATACCCTCTACTGAGATTGAAAGACCATAGTAGAATTGCTCTGAAATTAACTTTTGTTCAATGCTTTAGTTTAAGACCTTTCATGATAAAAGCTGTGCTTTTTTTTATTGTACTGTACAGATTTCAACTATCCATGACCATTGTTCTCAACTAATACTTTATTTTGCAGTTACTGCTTCACTCGCTTCCTCCTCCACATTTCTATAGCACCAAACAAATGGATCATAATTATACTCAAGCAATCTATTTGTGTATGAAAAGACAGATATAATTCAAAGCACGGAGGTAAAAGAAAATCCCAAACAAAGACACCGTTATGACCTTTGAAATTCTTCTTGGGAGCATAACTGAAAATTCCTGTGTCAGTTTACCATACAGATGTGTTAAGTGAGATGCGTTTATTCTAAAGGGTCAAAAGGTCAAAGGGTCTAAAGTCAAATTTTTTACTTGCTCTGTTGAAAAGGACAATTTATCAAGGAGAAAACTGAATTTCTCTTAAAGTCAGAACTGAATGTGTAATACTAAAACTGTACAAACTCATAGTAGTCAGTAATCTAGCAGAAATGCAAGAAACTAATACTGCACTGTGCTATAAGTGTACTTATCTCTGTCTGGATTAGGATTGTGTGTGTAATTAAGCAAACATTATAGCCAGATCGGAATAATTGATTTTAATCTGTCACTCAGGCCCTGTGCCAGCAGTCAGAGGATAGTTGTATATATATTACCTCTGTAGTTATTGGTTTTATTATATTGGTTTCTAGATTCAGGGAGGGTTTTTTCTAAATTGGAGCTGTGTGTATAAATTATGAATTCAAGCACAAGAGCTGGCTACAATCCAGGGGTTTACACCTGCTGAGGTGTTTGATTTGTTGACTAGGAGCTGAAAACTGAAATATGTTGGTGCTGTCAAACTGTGATGGAGCTAATCCCTCCTCCATAGGACAGGGTCTCAGCAATATTCTCTGGGAAATGTAATCGGGGTTTGGGAGCTTACACCATGCAAAAGAAATTTCTAACATGTCCTAGAGGATGGTTACATACTACAAAAATCCTTTCTTCATCCTGTTCTTAATGGTGGGTTGTGGCAACATTCCTTTCTACTCATTCCTGACTGTCCTACTGTGATGTGCCTTGTCATATGGAATATTGGTGCCTTGCTCTTTGTGGTGCTTCATGGTGAAGACATAGCCATTAATAAAATACCTAGTTCACTATTAAGACTTTACATAAAGCTGTATAGTCCCTGAGAGCAGGTGCTGCTAAGAAAAAGAAGGGGGGTGTTTATTCAGTTGTAAAAAATGCTCTCTGCATTATGATCTGTATTTTGCAGACAGCTTCCTACCCAAATAATAACTTATCCAGATTTCTTTCACTTTTGATTTTCTGACAGTTGATGGACTATTTTTTGTGGCAGACCGAACTGCAAAGAGAGAAAGCTATGAATCCCTCATGTTTGTTTTTCTCTCTCCAAAAGGAACATTTCAGAGAACATAGCATCTGCAGACCAGATTCTTGCTTCTCTGATCAATAAAAGGTTCTGGCACATCAACAAAACCATCAAAAGAAGGAGTAACATTGTGCTTTAAAGTGTCAGTTCTGTGATGTGTCACTGATACCCAGGAGTAATTAAAAAGGAGAAGAAAGTGAGTGAGGATATGCTGTGCTTAGATTTGGTCTTACCTAGTTACATAACTTTAATGAATTTCACCTTGATTTACCTCCAGGTGCACAAGAAGTAAAGCAGAGCTAGTCCTTGGCAGCAAAGAAGGAGGCTTGTGAGCAAAGCTGGCTCAAAGCTTCCCAGCAGGTTAATGAAAATTGAATCCAGTCACCCCAGCAGTGAAAAGAAAATAAGAGATCTTCACCATACAGGCTTCCTCTTTCCTGGCTGAAGGCTGGAGCTCCCCATACCTCCTGCCAGGGCTGCCAGGCTGCTATATAGCACACCCAATGCCAAGGTGGTACAGCTGGGTTGCCTCCATCCTCCACCTCGTATCCTGCTGCTGAGTCTTGTCAGCACCTGTGCTGTGTGCATACGGTGTATGCAGGTATGGAAGGTCAACGCCTCCGTTAGTCCGGCTCTTCCTTCCCCCTTGGGAGATACCCCATCGCATTCAACCTGTGCAATTTAGAACATTAAATAAAGCTGATCTTTTCATACTATAAAATATTGAGAGCAGCTTCACACATTATATTGGGTTTGTGTGGTGGGGTTTTGGTAGCAGGGGAGGGGCTGCAGGGGTGGCTCCTGTGAGAAGCTGCTAGAAGCTTCCTTGGCTCCAAGTCGGACCTGCCTCTGGCCAAGGCCGAGCCCATCAGTGACGGAGGTAGCACCACTGGGAGAACAGATTTAAGAAGGGGAACCTGCAGCGAGTAGTGGGATTGGAATGTGAGGGGAACCCCTCTGCAGATACTGAGGTCAGTGAAGAAGGAGGGGAGGAGGTGCGCCGGAGGAGGGGATGCCCCTGCAGCCCCTGGTGAGACGGCAGGCTGTCTCCCCCAGCCCATGGAGGGGAGCGGGGGAGCAGATGCCCACCTGCAGCCCGGGGAGGAGCCCACACTGGAGCAGGTGGATGCCCCCGAAGATGGCCATGACCCCGCAGGGGACCCACGCTGGAGCAGTCTGTGCCTGAAGAACTGCAGCCCATGGGAAGGACCCACGCTGGAGAAGTTCATGGAGAACTGTCTCCCATGGGAGGGACCCCACGCTGGAGCAGGGGAAGAGTGTGAGGAGTCCTGCCCCTGAAGAGGATGAAGCGGCAGAGACAATGTGTGATGAACTGACAGCAACACCCATTCCCTATCCCCCTGCACTGCTGGTGGGGGGGACGTAGAGAAAATCGGGAGTGGAGTTGAGCCTGGGAAGAAGGGAGTGATGGAAGGAAGGTGTTTTAAGATTTAGTTTTACTTCCCGTTATCCTGTTTTGATTTGATTGGTAGTAAACCAAATGAATTTGTTTTTTCCCCAAGTTGAGTCTGTCTTTTGCCTGTGACCTTAAGTGGTGAGTGATCCCTCCCTGTCCTTGTCTCGACCCATGAGCTCTTCTTTATATTTTCTACTCCTCATCCCACCGGGCCGAGAGGAATGCGCTAGCGGCTTTGTGGTGCTTTGTTACCAGCTGGGCTGAAACCATGACACACAACCTGAAAATGAATCGATTCTTTTTACTTTAATTTAGTATTTCCTGACTAAAGAAATGCCTCTGTCTGTAATCATTTACTTGAGGTAGGCTTTAGGAGATATATAAAGCACAGCTACTGAACACCTTTGTGATTAACTGTGGGCTAGCTATATATTAGTTTCCCAACACTGTTCCCTTGCTGCACAATAATTAAAAAGTTCAGGCTTAATAACATGGCCTCCAAAATAAGCTCATGCGTGTGTCAGGGATGCCTTAGCAATAACTGTAGTGCTCTTGGTGGGCTGCAGAGTTATAATGACAGCAAATTTTTAGACATTCCTCACAGTTAAAATTACTCTGATCTCTAAAGTCTTCTACTAGAGAGTTGCTAGTTCCTGGAAAGACAAAATGATGTCACACTCTTTCTCTTCTGTGCTGGCCTTTGTGTCTACGCTGCAGATGCAAAGTAGGGAAAAAGCTGATATCCCTATCCAGATATTTCGTTGATGTGACAGTGTCTTCCAGCTGTGCTGGAACTGTTTTGATGCATCCTAAATCATCTCCAGGCCAGACAGGAACCTGAAAGAGCAGTAGTGGAAGTGTTGCTATCATGCAGAAATCAGTTGCAGACAGAGGTCTCTTCAGGTGCTATCTCCAGCCTCCACATGCCACTGAAGCTCACAGGCTGCCTCCATCCATAGCACCAAATCATCGGTACCAAATAGGCTCTCTTAACCTTAAAGCATATGGGGTGAAATTATCTGCCAGAACAATTTCTGTGCAAACATTAAACAGTGCCAAGTGCTGGTAAAAGAGCCATACAATCCTCTGTTTACTGAGACTGAATGTCCTTGTTACTGACCCTGTGCTATGCGGTGGATCCACCTGGAGGCCTGGCAGTTATGGAGTAGGTGGCATTGCAATGAGAGGAAATGACACCAGGAGCATCATGTGTTTATTGTCTGCAAGGCAGCGCACTGAGAAGGAAGGCTTCACATAAACAAATAGCTGAGCGATAGGTCTTGAACTAGTGTAACCTTGCACTGCTTCTATTACCCTAGTCGATCTCTGCTCGGTTTCTAAATTTGCTAATCAGCTGAAGATTTCAGTATTTATTTGGAATAAAAAGCTTTCATACCAACTGCAAGAAGCTGTGGTAGACTGGACTACTCAAAAAGGCAGCCTGGGAGCTGAATGATGACAATAAAAACCACCTGGTACACCATTCGTAGAAGGAATCCCCAGAATGCCTAAGGGCAGAACAAATTCATATACAAATATGAAAAAGCTGGCTGGTGACATCAGGTAAATATTTGTAGTATAACACAAAATGTTTCAAGAATCATGGTAATGGCACAAGAGACTTACTAGTTTTTCAACCTTTATGTGTGGCACTTAGCTTTATTGGTGCTAACAGACCTAAAGAATTGTTTCAGAAGCCTGAGGAATAAGGTCCCTTCCCCAAATGACCTACAAATAAGTGAAAAGCTTTGTTAACAGAGTGCCAGTCCTGGATGTGCCTCCTCTTTTCTTTTAAAATCTAGAATGGTTTGTACCAAAGTTCCCCTTTTGATTTCCCCCCTGAAACATTAGGAAGCACACTAGTACCCAGGGGGCAAGATAAAGACATCTGTGCTGACATTTAAGCTGGCAAAACACTGCAGTGGGAATGCACTGCCCTGGAGAAATTTATGAAATATGCATATCCGGATTAAGTATATCCTTTTTATTGTTATGGACTGTCTCTGAAGCTGTTTGAAATGTTTAACTGCTTACTATCAAATGAATGTTCTTGCCTTTGGGGAAGGCTTCACATGAAACCACAGAGCCAGCAAATAAGGAATTCAAAATAAAACTCAAGAAAACTATTAGCATTTAGTCAATATGTATATTAATTTATTTCAATTTTCCCAATCAGTCACAGTAATAGCAGATGCATGTGCTAATATCTTATATCCCTAGTGCTCTTTGTACTCACAGGAAACATTTTATGGGTTTTGTCTATTTTTTTTTACTAGTTATTACATACATATGAAATTGAAATGTGCTTTCCACTGAGTGTCCACCCATTCTAAGAGCAGACATTCAGGTAAATGTGTTGAAAGTTCTTTTACAAATGCCAGTGATGGGACATGTTTGAGATGATAAAAGCCCAACTTGATTTTATTGCACGAAATTGTTGATAAATGACAACTGGTAGGCTGGCATTCACTGGACGGTAAGAATTAAAGGAGGTGATAAAGAGCTATTGTGGCGCCACTGAGTTGCAGGCTGGCAGGACAAGTTGGAAGAAACTAGAAATGTAAGAAAATATATTAAATTTGTTGAATTTTGATTGGCTGATAGTTAGAGAAGCATGCTGTGACCTTTCCTAGGCAATGTGCACTTTTGGGTCACAAAATGGGAGTGTGTCGGATGATTGTGCTGGAAGGAATCACATTTACTGTGATTGCAATTACTTTAGAAACTAGCAGACTCCTGTAAATAAATACTGTGACATCACTGCGCATTCATTAACATCATATGGAAGGCATTCAAAGTTGGTCAAATCAATCAGAAAAGACCACTTATTCCAGCATCTCCACGAAGTTTGGGTGCATCCTGATCAGCTCCTGGAACATCAGCCTTCGACTGCTGCTGTTTCCTTTTTCCTCCAGCTGTGTTGTTTGGTTTTTTACCTCTGTTTTGGTTGTCTTTCTCTTCTTCTTGCATCTCCAAGGCATCTGACTTAACTGCTCTTCACTGAACCACCCAGCAGAACTTTATCATTGTATCCGGGCAAGTAGAGGCAGTTAAAATACATATTTTCCACTGGGAGAGTGCCTGGTAGTTTAGCCCCACCACCCAATCTGTGTGCCTCCAGCAGGAAGAATACAAAAGAGAATGAGCACTAGAGAGAGAAAGAGGCTTTTTCTAGCTTTCTTTTTTTCTCTTTTTCTTTGTGAGCACTGAGCTTCTGCAGTCTTCTGAGAAGCAGGAGGGCACTGAGTAACAGGAGTGAGAGCTCCAGGTTGGGTATTTTCAACCTGTGCACTGCAGGATGCTGGGGACTGATGGAATACTTTCAAGAGGTCTGGGAAAGTGCCTTAAATGAGATAATCATGTCCAAACATCAATTTCACTGTCAGTGCATCCATACCTCCTCTGGAAAATGCTGAGTAGGCACTGCTAGCGTAAAAATGGGCTTCAGTCTCTGACTCCATCTTGTACCATTAAATGGTGAGATAAGCTCTTATGTTAAGGTCTTACCATTTAATTTTTAAAGATGCAGTGGCCAGTCTAGCTGATCTTTCTGAGCAGATTCTCCAAAGCTGAATGGCTGTCTATTCAAATCACAAAATTTTGAGGGCTCACCTTGCCGCATACGCAGAAGATGGCCTTGCCCTAGGGTGAACATAGCATAGACAAGACCCTGCAACGCTTGGGCAATAAAGTGCATTATTTGCAAAGAAGGTAGTTTGTTGTGGAATCATTTTTAAGCATCCCTGTATGAGTTGTAAGTGGGATTGTGTTTCCTCAGGTCAATCTCCTTTGCATGATTCAACATACATTTTTTCTTCTGAAAATGAGAACTAGTCCCACCATAAAGAAGCTGGGGAAAATGAATTGTACCTTCGCTGTGCTTTCTCTCCCTCTCTGAAGTACTTCAAATGCTCCTACATCCAGGTGAGATGCCATTGTCTCCTCCTGATCAAATACCCAGATGGGCTATGTTCTGGTCTTGCTGAGACTCAGCAGTGAATCCACCTAGCTGAGAAGAAATCTCATTAGTTTACAGCAAAATACTGCCACCTACAATAGCAGTGGGGAACAAATAAGGCAAACACTGCCTGTCACTGAATCTTGATTTTCTGAATGGAGGGTATTGTGTGTTATTTCATCTTATTTTCTGTATGTATTCACCTGTTCAGAAAAAGGTGTTCATTGACAAGACCACTCACATACATTTATTTAAGACAAAGGTCTTTGCCTTTTTTTCTGTAGCATCAGGAGTAGAAATGTATGCAATCTAGGAGCACTGTTTTAATTTCTGTGGTGACATTGTTTGGGTTTTTTTTAAGAATAGGCAAAAATAAACAGAAAGAGCATTTAAATTACATGCACTTTCACATGACCATTTCTCTAAAACACATTAAAAGTAAATGTTACTGTCCAATCTTCTTTTAGATGGCTAATTCTTTAGATCTTGTGCAACAGTATCAATAATGTATTTAGCTCCTTGGGTAAGATAATGTTCTGTAAAATTAAAAATTCAGAATTGTGTATTTGAGAATTGAGATTTTATAGCTGGCTTTTTGGCAGAAAGGGACTAGGGTTTTTTTTGTAAGTAACAGCTCAACAATATAATCTTTATAAAATTAAAGAACTTCATAACTGTTCACTTGCTTGAGCTATTTCTAATACACTAGAACTTTATCTACATGGTCAAAGCAGATGAGATAATGAATAGGTTGTAGTATATCCAAAAATGGTAAACCCTCCAAAAGTCTCCAAAAGTTGTTGAATATATACATAACATAAGAAATACAAAGCAATGCCCTTTTTTCACCTGCCAGAGGGAGAGCTAGAAGTTGCCTAGTGGGGAGAAGGTCGAAGGCCTTTGGCATGAAGACAGGTTAGACAAGATCTTATCAGGAGCCTGATAATGCCAGAAGAGAGGGAAAGGGAGATGAAAGGTGACGAAGTATGCTTGGGCCTGACCTAGTGCAAAACCTTCAAGAGTTATGTTTCTGTGATACAGACATTGATCTGTGAAATAGCTCAGAAAATGTCTTTGAAAACTGTGGAGCAATTGCTCCTTAGCTTACCTACCACATCATCTGGCAGGTATTGGGTGAAGAGAATGCTTAACTGGGAAAATGTGATTTTAAAATCAGTCCCCCACACTCCTCTTCCTCCCTTTGGGAACTCTCCACTTACTTTGAAATCTTGTGCAATGCACGCATTTGGTGTTGATGTTTACCCCTGATTAGATGTGGTTATCAAGGCACACCTGGGCCCATAACAGAGGAGGTTGTCCCAGTGTTATGCTTGTACGAAGTCCAAAGGGACTCACAGCTAAGTTCAACAGCAGCTGGATCTGCTTCCATGGTCTTTTTATTTATCTGTTTGTTGGATGTAAGCACTATGTTCTCCTTTCCTTTTTATTCCTAGCACTTAGGCTCACTTGCCGAGTCTTACCTCATTTCACTTCCAACCCTGTGATTTAATCTGTGTGAACTGACTCCTGGCTTCATGCAGAGCTGAGCTGGCCTCAGTGGCACTTGACCATGCCTGACCACGTGTGCCCGGCAGATGATCAATGTCTTTGATCAGATGATGCTTGGGGCAGGAATGGTCACCTTGGGTATTGCTGTGCTCTCTCTTGCGGCAGAAATTCCCTCGAAAGCAAGCTCACATGCTGTGCACACCACTGGAGCCCACCTCCCAGGGCACCCAGCCCACGACAAACACGCTTGGTGCATGCCTTACAGCCGGCCATACCCTGCCAGCAAGGCAGCCTAGGAGCAGACCCTTGGGCAGGTGGTGGGAATCAAGCCTAGAGCACCTCCTTGACAGGTTTCATCCGCAGGTACAGATGCCTCTCAAGTTCTGCAGAACCTTGTAACATGGCTCCAGGCTGCAGCCCAGATGTGGCAGCCACCAAAAGCTTGATGGGTTTTGGCTGCTCCTGAACCCATGGGTCGGCTGAAGTGATCAGAAAATGTTTGGGTGACTACAAAGTCTTCTAGAAATGGGTGTGTATTTAGGAAAGAATGCTAAACTTTTCAGATAGGAGTTTTATCTAGCTCTAGTGAAAAGTCAATTTGGGAATAGTCTTGCTTGCTTTTCTTGTTTCAGTTTTTATTCCCAAGTACTAACAGAGACAGTTAAATCAGGAATTATTTTCAAATGTGAATCACTACTCAGCACATGGCTTGCAGTTAGAAATAAGCTTTTAATCATACTCCCATGCAAAACCACTATTCAGAAAATTTAGATTTTTTTTTTCTTGTATAAAATTCAACTCTTAACCCAAACTAGAGATTATGGAACAACACACACATGCAAAACACTGACTTTTTCCTGTCCTAGATTTAATCTCCAGTTCCTGAAAAATTTAATTTTTTGGGAAATAGTCTTCAAGAACTTAAGTATATACTATTCAGTCACACATTTCATTCAGTCAAAATAAGGTTTTTTTGTTAATTAGTCTTGCAAAATATCTTAGTTAAGACTTAAGAAATTTATCATCTTGTAAAGGAGGGAAAATGTTTCCAGATTGCATTTTCTACATTACTCAAATGTGTATAATATATATTTGGAAAGCGTTGCCCATTTTATCAGTTTTTTACCATCAGGACACTTTAGACATGGTCCAGATGAATATGGACCAGGCGGTGAGTGTAGGCATGTTGGGTTACCTGTATCAGCTGTGATCTGTACTCCCTGTGGACACTGCTGTGAAGGGCATGTTGCAGCTCAGGCTGCCTACAGGTACTATACAGCCTTCCCGTGCCCTGCTAGCAAGGAATGGGCTCAGTGTTTGTCAGTAAACTGTCAGTAGACACCATGTAAGACAACGTGGGATATGTAGCAGAAAACTTTATGTAGCCCACCCGGAGAAAGGCTAACAAGAACTCGGGCGTTGCCATGTCCCATGCTCTGGGGCTCACCTGGCCTGTGGCCACCTGAGGACCTCAAGAAGTAAATGATGGAGTAAATGATCAAACTTTTGTGACTGAATGTATATTATGTCAGTGATCCAGTAACGCTATCTAATACTAACAAAAGATAATATCAATAAAGATTAAAATGATGTTGTTAAAAGGAAATATCAAGAGATTGAAAAGACACTCAAGGAAACTTGCTTAAACATTTCAACAAATATCTGAGGAAATTCAAAGCAATGTTCATTTATTTTTAGTTCCCAGAATGAGAGGCAAATCCACCTGCAGGTCCATTGAGTTTATAATCATGAAGTAAACTGTGTTTAGCCTATATAGAAAGACAGACAGTTTTAAAAAAGTCATATATACCAGATATTCTAATGATGCAACATATACTGATACAATTCTCTGAATCGGTTTTAAACTCTCTTTTTTGCTAGAACATACTTCAGTCCTTAGATTAAACAGCCAGGATAAATTGATAGCAGAGCAGAATTATAGTGCTCTGAAGCAAAATCCATGTGGAGTTTTCTATTAAAAGGAAAACAAATTCTCAACAATTGAGGTCTGAAATATCCCAGTCTTAAAGTGTTAAACTGGTGGTATTAGAAAGTGCATTAACAGAAAAGGGATACACCACTATTGTGTGGAGGACTATATGTTCTGTTTACACACATGCTTTACTGTACCTCCTCTTACATCAGCACCAGTTTTACAACTTTTCCAGTTGGCTCCTTTCACTTTTCATATTAGCCTTTATTCATCAGGCAAGCTTATGTTAACTAATAGCTCATGGCTTAACAATTATTTGTGCTTTGGTGTACTTACTTATGTGATTATTTAAAAGAAACAGTGTGAACTGGAAACTTCATAAGCTTTTATTCAAAATTCTCATGTTGAGACAGTCATGCGAGATAGAAGAAGGAGAGGAAAGTTAAGAAATAGAAGAAATATTTCTCTGAGAGTTCGTTTTTTGACCGTCCTGTTGATAGTGCTTGCTTAAACTCTGCAACACTAAGATATTGAGCTTTGCTAGTCTACATGTACAGTTTTAGCCTGAAGAGGCATTTACTCTTCTGTTTAAAACCTAGAGGACTTACACGGTATTTTTCATGATGAAGGAGGATATGAGGCAGTAAATGGCTCATGTAGGCAAATATGTGCTGCTTCACGTGAGGCTCACTTAAATATGCATTCAAAGTGCCAGATGTATGGCAATGAGGGAAAGAAGACACAGCACAATGTTATTTTTTTCCTTTTGGTATTGAAATGCTGAACCTACTTACTTTTTTGGTCTTGATACATCCCCACAGGTTTACAGAGTTATGCCTTTCACTTAAAGGAACCACCTTCCACTTAGAAGTATCTGGAGGTGGCAGAGTTCCCCACAACTGTCCCAAGGCTGGAGTCAGTAATGAGGAACTACTGGGTAAAGATGACTTGACTCAAAATATACATCTACACTTGCATCTGTTCTAAGGTTCACTATGCTTTTTCAATTTCTCCCACGTGAAAGTTGCCTATGTCTGTATCCTTTTTCTAAGGCGAAGAAATTACATGGTTAGGGGTCTGTGTTCATCCAGGAGGAAATAGACAACATGCATTTCCCAGCTATGTGCGACATCTTTTACAGTGTGTAACTGCAGTGATAAACACAAGGTTCCTGTTGTCTGTCAGATCTGTTCAGCATGCAGAGAGAGAGGATGGCAATGAAAGAGTGCTATAACTTTTGACAAAAGCAGATGCCTTTGCAATCTGTGTTTTCTGACAACAGAGACTCCTGTGAAGATGGAGGGAAAACATTGAATTGATGTGCTGAAAATCCCTCTGTTGGTACAACTACTTGGTAAAGTGTTTTTCCTAAAACTGAGCATCTACACTCGTTCCTATTTTGAGAAGTTTTATGATGCTGCCTTTCATGCATGAGAATTTTTTCAGATATGAAATGGGGCTAAAAATTTTTCACTGGCTCCAGCAACGTCATCTAATTCATTCTCCATCTGCAGACCTGAATTTCCCAGGTCTGTTCTCAGGATGGCCAAAAGTTGCACTGCTGAGTTTTCTTAGGATTCATCAGGAAAGCCTGCACACAGTAATGATGATTACTAGAGCTGCATGTGCCTAATAATTCATCAGCAAAGAGATTGCTCCTTCAAGAAACTACAAAGAAAACTTGCACTGAGCTTTACGTTGCCAGCTTCTCTCTGGCTCAATATCAATATGGGACCTTTAATGTCAGACTGCAAATCTCCACAACTAACTAGGTGGCCTGAGTTAGATAATGATTGTCTGCTGAAAACTCTATTAACATTGTCTTTCTATACTTTCCTACTTTTCTTCAAATGCTCAGAAAATTTCATTCTAAGTTCAAGTACAAGCCAGTCACAGTTTGAGCCAACGTCAGCAAGTTTCAATACTAAAATGTCTCTCAGTAAGAAAGTCCAAGGAGGAAAGTCTTCACTGACTTCACTGATCATTCTCTTTCACTGAAGTCAGGATGAATTTATCTTTTTCTGAAAATTACCTGCCTGCTCCAGCTTCTGTTAGAGTCAGAACTACCAACCTCGGCAAACCCAGCAGAGGAAGAACTGGCGTGTTCCTGAAGTCAGACTGCACATGGTCTCCATAGGTAATCGGGTGTATTCAAGATGCATTGACCTCCACTCTGCATCCGTGGCTGATGTTTACTTGTGCGCTGGCTGCTTCTCCAGGACGTGGGCATTCTGACAGCTGGGACTAGCAGGTACCCAGAAAACAGGGGGGCATTTCATGAAGTTTTAGGGGGGCAAATTGCTGCTACAAGAGAGCTATTGCTGAATGTGTCTGTAGTTCAGATTTTAAAATTTTTTTTTTTCACTTTTCTTCTGGAAGAAGCAAACTTTGATTTTAAAAAGTTTCTGCAGTAATATTAAATATTGCCCATCTATCTATTTGGTTTTCAACACAGTGCTATCTCCTATTGTAATATTCATATCTCATCATGGCATCCAACTTTTTCTTCCTCCCTTATAATTACATCACCTTTCTCAATAGTATTGCATGTATTTCTATAAACCCTGAAGGCAGTGTTAGAAGCAGTCTAAACTTGACTGGGGTGAGATAGAAATGCTAGGCAATATTTTACACTGTCAGGAAAGAAGCCCTCGAGAGGAAAAAAATAGAGCTGAGGTACAAATGTAGCCTATGGAGACAGGCTTTTATCAGCATGTGGGGGAAGTATCAGAAATAAAATAACCCTCCCTAAAAATCTTTAATACTTCTTGAGCATTACTGCATTCAGAAGTTTAACTCTTCTAGAATACCACAAAGCTTTTTATAAGACAGATAAATCAAATTATGTTAACCTTCTGCTGATACCCGGGTTCAACACATGCAAATAGGTGTCAGGCTAATCTCATGCATCTTTGCCCTGTGTTGCATTTCATTAAAGTGGAAGACCTCACTGTGGAGAGCCCCAGCATACCAGGAGGTCAGTGTCAGAGTGGAATTTCAGCAATGCAGAAACCATACTGTTTCTCCGCACTTGAAGGGGCTAAACACCCACAAAAACATTCTCAGGGTAGAAGAGTTTTAGATTAAGTCATGCTGTATGGTGTTTCTCTGTCTGAGCATGAAAGCACAAGAATGTTACGATGCCCTCTTAGATAAGAAGTACTTTTTCTTTTTAAGTGACCTTATGTATTACCTAGTCCTTTCAAGGAAAGGATTTTTAGTAGGACTTGAATTCTAGGTAGCTGTCTAACACAAACAACTTGTCTGGCTTGAAATCTGGATTACACGATTATACTGCATAGTACTTCCTTGCAGCATTTCAAAGGAGAATTTGTGAACCACAGTGGTAGCAAATGCTGTAAGAAAAGCTTAAAAGGAATTAACTGCTCTCAGGCCCAGGATGAAGGGCTGAAAAAACAGGTAGTGCTGGAAAAAAGAGCAGATGGTTAAAAATCAGCTTTTACAGAGCTCTTCTTACCACTGGCCATGTGTAAAAAGAATGAGAAGCTGAAGTAAAATGTGCCATGAGAAATAGTGTCAGCCATTCTAAACACCACTTTCTACTCTCTGGGCATTTGAAAGCAAATGATATTTAAATCCATTTTATGCAGATAAATGCCTTTAAGCTATTAATACCACTTGAAGTAGCCTTAGTGAAAATTCAGCTCTTTCTCTTTTTCCCGAGTGGCATGTTTTGGGAGGAGGAGGAAGAAGAAAGGGGAAAACATACTTAAGAAAGAGAAAAAAGCCATTCAAAAGCCATGGTCTTTTCTCTCAGACTTACTTGTTGTGTTATAGTGTACCCAAAGATTAGATTAAATAATCTTTTTTACCTAACAGGAAAATTATTATAATCCCCAAAAAGCTAAGCTTAGAGAGCTGCAGCAGTTGCATCTTTGCCATACCTAGAAAAATGAAAGCATTCATTTCTGTGGCAATGTGCTGCTGGAACTAAATTCATGTCTGCGAAGTTAAAGAAATGACAGAACAATGCATTTATCATTAGAGCTGTTGGTAATAGGCATTTCTCAAGCTTTTAAATTATTGAAATATCTTACCATGTGCCATCACTTTCTCAGAATTCAGGATTCAAAATTAGAGATAGTACGTAAAGCATCCTTTAAAACCATCCTTCTACCCAGGTTCCTGTTTTACACAGCAATCTTACCAATTCAAACCGTAGTCTACAACTGTGATGGCTATGACACTTTCAAAATATTTATACACAGAAAATTTGAAGATCCTTACTTGTCCAATACTCTCTGATGACTCAGTGTAAAGCCCTTATTAAAAAAAAAAAAAAAATACAGAACCCCCAAAAGTTTGACCCATCACTATGTATGTGAGCACATGCTTTTATCAGCCCACTGTTTGCCTGAGTCATTCTTGTCTGTATGAACTCTCAAGCTGTTAAGTTCTCAGGAACAGATCCTGGTAACACAGGGAGTAAACTTTGTCTAGGAAAAGGTTAGAAAAGTGTGCTCCAAAATCATATTTATTTGTACCCTTAATTTGAGAGAACACTTGGTTATTATGAATCATTAGAGTATCTTGAACAATGAGTCATCAGAACACGATGACAGAAGAGTTATGTTTCAAGAAAAGCATGAAAGTTAAGTTCTGACAAATTTTAAAGAAATAATAGTATGGTTAGAATGATATGGGTTATGCTGCAGGCAGCTACATTCCTGGAGTCTCATTTAGGATCAGATTCTGCTGTTATTTGCATTGAATAGTGCCAAAGTTAACTCTGCTTGCAGAGTTGCTCTCTATTAGTGTCTCCAAATCAGTTTGGGTTTTTTTTAATATATTGTTCTGTAGGCCATGATCAGTGTTATCTTTAATTATTGTATGGTGTTTGGAGATACCATTGTGATAAAATCCTAAGTATTGCATTAGTTAATACTAATTCAAGTGGGAGTTCACTGCTTCCTATTGCCTTAATTTCTGTTCCATGGCCATGACTTTCTCAGATGGAAAGCATGTGGCAGTATAGAAGTATTAAGGTCCTAAGCACGTGAGCTAGAGAGAGGAGCCAAGAGAAAGGGAACAAAACACTCTTGTGGGTTGAATGAGGTTTGTACCCAATGTTCATTCTGAACCCTTGAATTCCATGAAAGTGGAAGATCAAATTCTCCATTTTGCAAGACAGAGTCCCTACCCCGGCTTTTAAATTCAGACCCATCCCTGGTATGGTCAGAGGTACAGATTTCTCCCACCCATTTGGGTTCTGATCAGAAACTGGATCGGAGCTTCATAAGCCCTGGAGATGCATCTTCAGAAAAAAGAAAACATGAAATCAAAATATGCTGTTTCCCCAAATACATTGGTCAAGTTGCAGTAGCATGGGAGGCTTTGGTGACTGGAGCTTTGGTAGAAGGGAAACTAAGTGTACCAAACCGAAAGGAGGTCTTTTGCTGCTAATCTGCTTCCTAATGGAAAGGGAGAAATGTGAGAGTATGGATGGGAGATTGAGGTTGCTAAGGTTGGGACTGAAAGACTAGGTGAAAGTGAAGCCTAAATTACACTCACTGCTTTTTTTTCTGAAGAAGCAGACTCATTATTAAGGGATGCACTAAGATCCTAGACCCAGCAAAGCCTAGACTGGTTCAGGTAATATTGCAGTGGCTGCAATGTGCACAGCAGTAGCCCAGTGTCCTGGCTTCAGCAGAGGACAGCAGTAGATGTTAAGCTTTTAGTGATATTCCCCTACAATATTGCCTCCCAGCCTTTGATGATTTCTGTCTCTGTGTAAAACAGCATGGCACAGAGCTCAGAGCAAACCATTTAACTGCACACTCCTGCAGCTGGTTTTGTAGCTTGCTTGGAGTTCAGAGCAGCTGCAGCTGCACAACAAACAGCCTGAAAATTAGCTGGGTTGAAGCTGCCAGAAATATTCCCTGTACCAAACTGAAGCATAGACATGCTGCTGACAGGTACAGATAAGCCAAACAGTGCAGCAAGAGCCAGGACATGTGGAGCAGGTGGAGTGGTATGAGGCACAGATGCTTCTCCCTGCAGAAAATGGGCTGAGAGAAAAACTGCTAAGAAAGAGAAAGTGATGGGCCTGGTTCTTGAGCCCATTTCCACCATCCCAAGTGACGACCATTCATATGTTAGTACAGCTGGTTTTACAGCCCTGCACATACAGTACAGATTAAGCTGCTATAGTTCCAAGACTTACACTGAGCACAGGAATAGTTGTGTTTTTCTGCTGGTCTTTTCCATAAGCATTCAAACATTCCTTTTTTTTTTTTTTTTCTTTTTCCCCTCAGAAAACCAGCACTTATAAAAGGGAAATAACCAAAATTAATCATGTTGCTGTTGTTCATACTTCAGAAACAAATATCCATTTTTAAAAAGTTTGGATTGAAAACAAAAGATGGAAAGGGCCTGGTTGTGTTTACATCAGTATAAATCTTTTCCAGCTTTAACAGTGTCTGCGGAGTTTATGAAAGACTTATGTTCTGCTCACCCCACATTTCAGTGTGCATCCTTCTGTTCTGGCCTCTCTCTCCTGACATACTCTGCCTTTCCATCTCTCACCTTCTGCTCTCTTCCCTCTCCCTCTGTGCCTTTCCCTATGCTTTCCTAATTGCAACTTCTAAGAAAGTTAAGGAATTTTAGCTGAAAGCATGTTGCACTGTTGCCCTAGTACAGAAGGTTACTCTTAAATATGCCAAAGGAAGAAGAGTCTATAATATCCCAAGGTGGTTCATCCCAGGATTTTACCACCATAGCTCCAAAAGTTTTTCTTTATTTGGTGTCACACTCAGTCTTCTTTTTTTCTGAGATTCAGAAAATTCATTTCCTTGGATTTTCAAGGATTTTGGGGGCCAGTACTGTTAAACAGTCATGGACAGACAATAGTGTATGTACAACTTTACACAGTGTACACAAAGAAGGTGGATCAGGTAAGTATATTACAGTATGTCTTCACAAGGTCCAGTGAACTTCTGTGTCATATAAGCACTTTCACACAAGTGTCTTCTGCCAAGCAAATCACTCTCTATTCATCTTCTAGTCATAATGAAAGTAATTGGCCCATGTCTTCAGAAAAAAAACTTTTTTCAGAAAAAAAATCCCAATAGGTTTCACAGACCTGTGTGTTTGCTTATAATCCACTGTGTTGATTCCCTCTTGATGTCAAAATGTTTAAAAACCATTACCACCAGATCCTATTCTTTAGGAGTCCATTACTGTTCATGAAGACATCCTCAAAGACAGAACTGTTTTTTCAGGGTTTTTTTCACCTCTTTGTTATATAGGAGCCACATATGTCATGTGCTCAGCTGCATGCTGTGGCATGAAATTTTCATGGAAGTTTTCAAAAGAATAAAGAAATATAAATCCATTGGCACAACATAGCCTGTAGTTAATTTTATGTTCTGTGTAATAATAAAGAAGGAACTGTTGGTTTCATTTAGCCACGGTGATTAGTCAGCAGGTATCTGTAATGTGAGATGCAAACACCTAAGTGGAATGGAAATGTTAATTCTGACTGAAATATGAATACTCAAGTGCAGTAATTTCACCATTAAATACAACAGGTGTTTAACAATTTCCCAGTAAAGCAAAGCCAACGGAGTAAACTATTTTTGTGCTGAGAAATGCTTTTTCTGGAGCTTGGTAAGCTTAGCAGTACTCTAGCAAAGGTCCACCTTAGCAGAGACACAATATGCAAGAGCGATGTTCACTCCCCTGCAATAAGAAAGTAAAGTAAAGCAAAACCAGGCCTGCAAGATGAATTGTTTTCTTATAAGAGTATTAATGTTAAAAGGTCTTTCGTGGTGTGTGTATTAATACGCAAGCAAGGAAACCTTACTGCTTCATAATGAGGAGGGAATTTGTACAAGACAGTACATTGCATATTTACCAGTGAAGAAACCTTTCTAATCACATCAGATGAAGAGTAAAGTGGCAAACATCATAGCTGGGTGCTTTTGACTTGCATCTTGTTCTTAATGTATGATTTCTGAGAATACAGCCAGATCTGTTATAAAATACACTCAAGAACATGGAAATGGTTTGGGAGTCAAAAACTCGACTCAGGCAGTCATGGGGCTTGCAAGTAAATGCTTTTCCTGACATTTCAGAGTTTTTCACCCTGTAATGAGCTTCCCCATCTAGTGAATAAAATATATTTATCCACTTATCCAATGGTTAAAATCTCCTGCATGTAGTGGATTTATGTGTGTAGTTATGGACATACAAATAATTTCACAGGGCTCCACTGTGTTTTCTTACTTTGCACAATGGCTTTATCCTGAATCTCCAAAAATTCCTGTGAGAGAAAGTGGTATATAAAGCACTCTCAGACTGGTGGTCATCTTTCAGTTGCAGTCAGAATTACACTAATTTCTGCTGTGACTATAAATGTCCCTGAACAGCTTATTTTCACTAGAGTATTAATTGCCCGTAAAAGGACAAGAGTTATGCAGTTGAATTGCTTGCTCCAGTGGGAATACAATAGTTTAATGGCAGTCTAACAGGCAAATTTAATTTTTCTGTTGCATTCAAATAATTTTTTTTCCTTTCACATATTTAATCTGATTTCTTTATCAGCTCAAACTGTTTGCTACACTGTTGTCCAATTAAATTTCCAACTTTTGAAACAAAAATTGGCTCTTTACATTGGTTCTTGAAGTTGGCTCTTTACCTGAGCTACACATTTGCCAGAAATGAAAAAAAATGTGCATTCATATATAAATTCCTCCCACCAGCTCTCTACATCAAAATCCTATCTGCTGATGAACAGAGGTCCCTGAAACCAGGCTCAGCCCATGCCAAGGTTGGTGGGTTCAGCTCCCACCAGAGGTTGAGGAGCGCCATCCCAGTGTGCTCCCATGCTTCTTCCCAACAACAGGACAGTGGCTTTCCAAAGTCACTAAGTCAGGCTCTCAGCCAGGGGAGGCTCATACACACCCTGATGTACTGCACATCATCTGTCAGTTTTCATCCCTCCAGTCAAAGCATTTCCTTGTGAAATGATTTTTTGTAACTGAATGATGGCTTACACTCTATTTTATTTCTGCGTCTCTACAGAAATAGTGCTGCAATTGTAGTTTCATGCCTTAATATACTTGCCTAAATTGACCTAACCTGGTGAAAGTACATTGAATTCAAAAACTGTAAAGATATTGAGTAGTCAAATGCAGTAATTAAGGGAATTTTTAATCACTTCAGATGTAGAAGCTGCAACATTCAGTAGATGACCTTGCATGTTAGGTCAGTGTACAGCTCTTTGTGGCAGGGGACCATGAGCTCGAGAGCAGAAACTGTGGCACAGACACTGACTTTTTTCCAAACTGCAGGAGAAAACCTCTGCAAGACACTCATAACCTTTTTATTTACTAATGGCTTTTATTTAAATTTGTTGAAGAACAAAGGTGAACATTTACTGAACCCAGATAAAACCAGATATAAATCATCATCCAGGGAAGCTTGTCCACTGCTGCTCTCAAATTTAGCAAATAGAAAATGTTTCTTCATAAGGCTCTTGTTCTAAAAATAGCTCTTCCCAAATCACAACCAACTCATTTGTATGTTAATTTTAAAAGTGTAGGTATTTGAAATACTACATTTTTCACACTTTTAAACTCCAGTTATTGTTTAAAACATTAAAAATATCTTTCATTACTGAACATATCACATATGATTCAGTTCAATTTTCAAGTTTCAGAGTCGATGTCTGCAACCTCACCTCTTCGAGGGCTCTCTGAGGTCCATTTAGTTCATTTATTCAAATAAATGGGACCTCTGAAATCCTGGGAAATGGATGGAGGTTTGGAGTGGAAAAGCATGAACAGCAGAGTAAGGAAAATATTGGATGTATCAATGTGTTTTAAGCCTAGATACTAGCCAATTAGTTCGTGCTGCTCAAGTATCAATTTATGTAACTTAGAAACCCCCCCATATTTTCATCTTCTTTCTTTCTTTCTCTAAAAAATAAATTCAAATTAATTTTAATAGCAGCAACTGTTTTATCTCAAGGGATAGCTTCCTTTCAAAATACAAACTACTTAGCAGACAAACAGTCACAAATTGCCATCACCAGGACTTAATAAGAACTTCAAGAGACCGATCAAATTGCTATGTAGGAAAGTCAGTGCTGGGATTGTGTTCTTTCAGTCTGGCAGGTTTTGGAATGCAATTTTCAGCAAAGTGAAACTTGGTCTGCTTTGTTCCCTTATTTTTCAGATCACCACATTTAGGAAAAGCAAAAGTCTTAATTAATCCTTTCATAGTCATGACTTGTGTCTTGATAGCATTTAAAAGTAAAATTTCAGTTGCCATTTTTATTTTAAAATACTTTTCCCATTAACTCTTTAGAATATATTTACTTTCTGCCAAACGAAAACACACTTGAAGGTCAGAAGCACAAATAAATCCAGTCAGGGCTGAAATCCCTCCATCACTCCCTCATTGCTCCTGACAGCATTAAGCAAGGGACAAAAAGGCAAATGTTAATAATGGAGTGTCAGCCTGGATATTTCTCACTAATGTTGAATGTCCTTGCTTTTGTGTGTAGCTTTATCAGTGCTCTTAAATTCTTTTAAAACGTTCTCTAAGAGAAAAAACTGTAAGAGAAAAACAGCACAATGTCAGCTAAAATGGGAGATGTCTTCCATGAGAAAATATCCAAACAGTGTAATTATTCTGAGATGGCTACAAGGACTCTGAGGATTTCTTCAGATCTTGAATCAAGCTCTGAGGTTGCATTCATCTGTCCTTGGTGGATTGCCCCTAATATTGGACTGTTCCTCGAGAGGAGTGACACAAGAAGGACATCACCAAGGGAAAAAACCTGGGGAATTTATGGCCTATATGTTTTCTTAGATACCCTTAAAATTCAGAAGATCACAGTTTGTTTCTTAACCTGCAATAGACTTTTGAACTGTGAAATGGTCAGTGCAGTCTGTGGTACATTATAGACTAATACGACAGAAAACTATATGCGGTTAAACAACCTATGGGAGAAGAGTAAATGCACAGTCGTGGAACAAGCCTGTGCAGTCTGGATGCAAAATGGTCCAAAGATAAACACAGACACAGGCTCTGCTCTGAACGAGGGTTGAAAGCTCCTTACCAAAACATCCCAGCCTGTGCTCTGGTGCCAGCCTGTCATGTCAGTTATCTCAGGAAGTTGTCTGTCACTGGGAATCCCTGGGACGTGGCGGTGGGGCTCTCCCACCACAACCACCAGCCGTGTGTGTTGGGGGACACGGGAGGAGCTGTGGGGGCTCCCACACACGTGGAAGGGCACAGCATGGGTCCCACCAAGCTTTGTCTCACGGAAGCAGCATCAATCAGTGCGGCTGAAGTTCTGATGTGGGTACTGAACTCTGCAGGAGCTTTTCTACTTCTATATACTAAAATTAAAGATAACTGGAAGATAGTTAAGAAGAATGAAACTAGAAAAAAAAATCTGTTATGGCCCCTTATTAATGTTAGGGACAAATTCTGACAATGATTTTGGAGTCAGAGACAGAAAGAGATGGGTGGGGCCATTAGCATTTTCAAGAGAACTTACAGTTCCTGCAGCTAAATGGCTGAGTAGGATGAATTTACTCAGAGATTTTGGTAATTTGTTTACACAGTTATTTATTCTTCTGAACCAGTCATTTAAGTACTCCTGTTCAGCAACTTCTACGAATATAAGAGGGGAGAGGAATAAAATTGAACCAGTAAAACTTTTTATTTGGTTAATCATTTTAAAACCCCAAAGCTTCAGCCTCAAAATCTGTTCTTGTTCTACTAGTGTTTTATAATCTCAAACCCTTGCTCAAGATGATAAATTTTTCTGGTTTCATCTTACTTTAGCACTCACAGTACAGCAAATCAATTTTCACATCAAAGGCATATTAACAACCTCAGGGTCCATTCTCCTCCATGTTGCAATCACATGTTTTTTAAGTTGTCTTGACCTGTAGATAAATTAATTTAACATTTGATTGTCATGCATTGTTCTCTCTTTTAATGCTGTGTATTTGTTTTTGCTTCAGCAGCATATTTACAATAGGCAATCCTTCTGACTGTTTTCCTTCGTAACCAGCAAAGCAATTACAGGCAGCACCACTGACTGTCCATACCACATGTTAACTGAATAGCTTGTGGAGGACAGTCTAGTTCATTACTTCTGATTTTACTGTGATTTCTGTGCTTTAGATCTCTTTCTCATTTTATATGCTGGTATTTTAGTTTTAAAAGCCATGGCTGTTAAAAATACCTTAAAACATATAAGCACTTATTTTCTTTCAAACAAAGTCTTAATGTAATTTAAAAAAAAAAATCAGATGCTTTTCATTATGTGACTTCTCTGAAGTCCACTGAAATTGTTATAGATGACTAATGACCCAAGCAACCTCCTGATCATGTCATATCTCTAGTATAAAATAGATGGTAATAGTAAAACTAAGTGCCGGTATGCTGAGAGGTCTTAATGAAAGTTGTACTGATTACCACATAAGTGTCTATCAACCTGTCAAAATTCATGAACTGAGAAGGCTTGTAAAACCATATTCTGAGAAACATCAGATGGGAAAAAATGGTGAAAACTCTGGCAGAACTAGTCAGAGATAGCAATGAGATATGTCTGAGTAGGAATGATTTATTTTTCCAGGCACGGAGATTTTAAACAACACAGTTTAGAGATTCACCATCACTTTGCTGCCATGGAAATATTAAGTGATTAGTGTTCAAATAAAAAGTCTTCATCAAAACAATATTGTGTATTGGCTTTGTGTGGCAAGGTTTTGGTAGCGGGGGGGGTTACAGGGGTGGCTTCTGTAAGAAGCTGCTGGAAGCTTGCCCTGTGTTCGAGAGAGCCAATACCAGCCGGCTCTAAGACGGACCTGCCGCTGGCCAAGGCCGAGCCAATCAGCGGTAGTGGTAACGCCTCTGCGATAACATTTTTAAGAAGGAAAAAGTTGGGACAGAACTAAAACGGCAGCCGGAGAGAGGAGTGAGAACATGTAAGAGAAACAACCCTGCGGACACCCAGGTCAGTGAAGAAGGAGGGGGAGGAGGTGCTCCAGGCGCCGGAGCAGAGATTCCCCTGCAGCCCGTGGGGAAGACCATGGTGAGGCAGGCTGTCCCCCTGCAGCCCAGGGAGGTCCACGGTGGAGCAGATATCCACCTGCAGCCCGGGGAGGACCCCATGCCGGAGCAGGTGGGTTCCCGAAGGAGGCTGTGACCCCGTGGGAAGCCCGTGCTGGAGCAGGCTCCTGGCAGGACCTGCGGATCTGTGAGGAGAGGAGCCCACGGAACAGGTTTTCTGGCAGGACTTGTGACCCCGTGGGGGACCCACGCTGGAGCAGTGTGCTCCTGAAGGACAGCACACTGTGGAAGGGACCCATGCTGGAGTAGTTTGTGAAGAACTGCAGCCTGTGGGAAGGACCCACGTTGGAGAAGTTTGTGGAGGACTGTCTCCTGTGGGAGGGACCCCACGCTGGAGCAGGGGAAGAGTGTGAGGAGTCCTGCCCCTCAGGAGGATGAAGTGGCAGAGACAACGTGTGATGAACTGACCATAAACCCCATTCCCCGTCCCCCTGCGCCACTAGGGGGGAGTTAGGTAGAGAATCCAGGAGTGAAGCTGGGCCCAGGAAGAAGGGAGGGGTGGAGGGAAGGTGTTCTGAGATTTGGTTTTATTTCTCATTACCCTACTCTGGTTGACTGGTAATAAATTGAGTTAATTTTCCCCAAGCTGAGTCTGTTTTGCCCATGACAGTAATTGGCGAGTGATGTCTCCTGTCCTTATCTCGACCCACAAGCCCTTTGTTATATTTTCTCTCCCCTGTCCAACTGAGGAGGAGGGGGAGTGATAGAATGGCTTTGGTGGGCACCTGGCATCCAGCCAGGGTTAACCCATCACATACTGTTAAAAAGATTTCACTTCAGACAAATTCTGATCATGTACACACTGTAAATATAAACAGTCTGGGAGAGGGGCATTTATTACACCTTTCCTAGACACAGAATTGGCTTCTGTCTCAAAGTTATAACTCCTGAGGAATGAAGAGCCCAGAAGTGCAAAATTTGGATCAGTATGGGAAGAGGTTTTCTATTATAGATGATTTATTTTATTTACTAATTTTATTCACCAGAAAGTAGGGTTTTGGATGATCAGAAGTGTTAATGAATATTTATCAAATTCAGAAACAATTTTAACAAAAATGTGCAACAGAGAGGGAGCAAAGTAATGTCAGAAAAGTTAGTACATCTCTTTTCTTTGAAACACACAAACATTTTGAGATTTCATTTTAAAGTTTTCATTACATAAATCAGTTTTTAAAAGTAATGTTTTACATCTACGAAAGCTAAAAAGTTACCAATAAATATTTGGTTTGGTCTTTAAAAATTGGGGTATTTATTTCAAAATTTTGCAGAGAAATCTGTACTATTTTTATTTTAGATTGGTTAGCAACTGGGTCTGTTTTCTGTGCATTCTAATAACTAAGTTAAAATCTGATAATGTCACAGCCACATAAGCCTGGAAATGTAAAAGCTGGAAAGATATTTGGCTTCCTGTTTGCTCTCACTGCATTGTATGGAAGTGATTTGTTTGTAATCTCAACAAAATTAATAGGTTATTTTTCAATAATTGCTAGACAGGATTATTCTCTTTGAGAGTTATACTCTCAAGCACTTTACTAAGGCTTAGAAAATACACATGGAACTTTAAAAAGTTCTGAAATGTTTTTAAAATGGTTTCTTCGTAACTGTGTAGCACACCGTATTTAGAGGCATACATTTTTTTCATCAGAATTACTTTCTTGGTTTCAGCTGTCATTAATGAATCACCCAAATGAGTATTGGATTGGTACAATCATAACATCGTATCAGTTAATATATCCATTTGGGCTCTTCTACATATGATATTCAGCAAAATATCAAATATTTTCCAGAACAAATTCCAGAATGACATATCCTGTCAGTAGCCTGAATATTATTAGTCATTGCTGCAGAGTAAATACAGACTGTCTCAAATGGACTTTATTACTATTTATACCATTTGTGAGAAGGAACCATATTATGTGTAACATTACAAAAAATTAAATTTAACATGGAGTATATGCTGTTTTAAGCAATTGTTCAACTTAAAATATCACAAAATTAATTTGCAAATATAACTTATATTCATTTAAAATATTAGAAATAGCTTCTTCGAATTAGGTAATAATGTTTCTAGGGAACATTCTGTAAGTTTGTGTAGAAAAGATTATATACCTCACAGACTAACATTATACAAAATATTATATTAAAATAATAGAATTATAGTGCAACTAGATAAAAGGTAAACATTTTTGATGGTTTGAAACATTTCTGTTAAACTCTACTAATTTCCTTTACCTCCAGATCTGCTGGTTTAGTAAAATTACTCCACAATATTTCTGGACTGATTTCCAGCCTGAACTGATTAAAGTATCCAAATTTCTGGATACTGAACAGAGATTAACCTAGTAAGTCTTCTCCCATTTGTTTGCTACTAATAATCTCGGAGAAATACTTCTGACATTCCCATCTGGAGAGCAGATACAAATGAAGGCTACTGCATTGTAAATCATGTCTATGACATTATAATAAGGACAAAATTTGTTCAGAAGAATATATCTTCACAGATCTCTTCATGACTTTCTTCTTCTATCTACAGTGAAAACAGCTGATCTTCACCTTTCCAAGAGCTGACAACACAGTAAATTACTGGATTACTCCTGAGTCCATACTGAAATAAATAGCACATTGTGAAGATTTTCATCTGCACTTACAACTAAATGAAAAAGCCTTTTCTTGTTTCTTTTTTTAAACCACACCATGTCCAAACATGCTAATTGCTCCCACTCTTCCAGTAGGACTGTTATCCTGAGCTGCATGATATAATTTCTCTGTGGCTGTTTAGATTATATTGGCTCTTACAGCCATGAAATCAGGTGGATTTTGTGTAACATAATTTAGTAGTGTGCCAAATTTCAGATAGGCCACATCGGCTACCAGCAAAAGCTGTAATATATTTTGCCTGATACTGTGGAGAGGTTGAGAGCGGGGAGGGGAAAAAGGGCTATTGACCTTCCTCCTAAGAGAAGAAATCGGAGAACACTGGTGAAGACTGAATATTTCCTTAAAGATCACTGATGGCAACCTTACATGAGAAAGTGCCTGCCTGACTGGTAGCTAATCCCTTTTTTAGAAAGTTGCTGAGGGTGAGTGAAGTTGTATTATGATATACTACAGTAGGAAAAAGCTATATTATAGTATGGATTAATTCCTCTGTCTCTTCAGATATTTATGCACATACAGGAACTGGTAATGCCTTGAAATTCATAGCCAGTCTTATGCCACTGTCTTAATAGAACAGCAACATATGCAAAGTATAATGTTCGAGTTTCCTAGCTCTGGCAGTCCCCTATCTGTGCATGTGAAATGCAATAAGTACGTTGTTTGAAATGAAAGCAGTGGTGTATGTATGATGTGCCAAGTGAAGAAATCCACTGCTCCACTGAATACTGTCAACTACATCTTGTTACATGCTGTGACCGGGGTGTTTAAATGGTGCCATGCAGAAGACAGTTTTGGTACTCAGATGTGCCCTTATCCTCTAGAATGAACAAAGGCCAGAGAAAAAAAGGGAGGGTGTAAATTGTGTGTAGGACTAAGCAGCCATCAGAGAGAGGACAGAGGAGAGGAGATGACTGAAGGCTGTGTATGACGAAAATAATTTACTGATGCTCCTAAATTGACAACTTTGACTAGCAGCAGTGACCATTGGAAAGTCATATGCTAGGAAAGAAAATGAGCTCTAGATTTTGTGAAGTGGTCAGTGCAAGCTTTGAAAGAAAAACAAAACAAAACAAAAATTTGAAAGTAAAATTGATACTATTAACTGTGAGACTCCACTCTCTTCTTCATTAAGTCACTGAATCTCATAAGAGATCAAACCAGAGAACTGTTTTTCTCCTTATTTTTACTTTTTTATTTAATCATGAAGCAGACAAATCAGTGTTATTCCATTAATACTTTGTTTCCAGAGACACTCAACAAAGCTAAACTGAATTACCTAAAGATTTAAATTTGAAGCACACAGAGCAACTTGCACTAGACCTCTGTGTGGTAATGCTCAGAAACAGCTTTCATTTATGAAAACTTTATTTGCTTCTGAACAGTCCAAACCATTTCATCCTGAGTGAAATTTTCTCAGCAGAAGTCTAACATGGTTTAACATGTGCCTCACATTCATATATTTGGATAAATCAACTGCTCCTTCTTAGACAAGTCCTGAGAAATTAGACCTTCACAGAAAAGTGTAGATTATTTCTGTGTCATAACAGAACTCTGTGCCACATTCTTGTTTTTAATATATCCTTTGAGTGATACATTTTAATATATAGTTCAACAAGAAAAACATAACTAAAAATGCTACACTTGCCCAAAATCAAAGAGTTAACAATTTACAGAAAAGAGATTTATTAATACTACATGAGCAACATTTTTTACAAAACACTTAGAGGATAAAGCATAAAGCCTTATAGGTGAGGATTTACTTTACAATTCTTGTATCAGGCAAAGCAGCACTAAAGCTCCATTAGGAGATTTCTCTTGAAGTTTTAGCATTTCATGAGCTATGTAAAATGTAGACTAAATAACTTTATAAGGACTGGTAATAATGATGGTAGATTTTTATGCACATCTTGAAGCACGATGCTGTGCACATTTCTACAGCCACATGAAAAATCTAACTACTTGCGAGACAGTAAATATGGAAAGGGAAATGGAGTAGGATGGATAAGCAGAAATGATAGTCAAAACGATGACTTCACTCATGTGCTTACTGTGCAAGAAAGTTCTAGGAACTGGGGGACACTCAGAAGGCTTTGTATAATACAGGTCCTGTAACCCAGCAATATTTTCATTTCTCTCCTCCCAGTGAAGAATGCTTAGCTCAGGAACTACAGAGAGACTTTAAAACAGGAGGATGATATTTTCTTTGTGAAGAAATTTCCTTTCTTAATAACTATTGGTTGAACTACTAGGGGGAATGTCATTATGTTGAACTCTTTATGTTAAAACATTTGAAAATTATGAAGACAGTCTTAATGAAAAAAGATTTTCTGTACAACTTACTGCATAGCACCAAACCAATTTCTTTGGAATGTATTATGAAAACTATATGCAAAGTAAGTATTCCCCAATGTATTGAGCTAACGGGAAAGTCTTAGGGCCCATTTTGAAGGCAGCAGGATGTAATTTTCCAAAAATCTCATAGTCTTTTTTTACATGAAAGGAGGAAGAGATGAAGAGATGCTCCCTTCTTTGAACAGCAATTAAAGGTTAGGGCAGTATTCCTGGATTCTTTTTTTAAACAAAGAGCTGTTCAAGTCTGCGAACAGAATACCTGTCATGTGAAACTATTTATCCCTTAAACAGTACTAAGTAATAAAAGAAATAACTGTGTGGGCTGAAGGTAAAAAAAAATGCCTTAGGAAAAGGTTTCTGACTGAGTCTTAAACCTGACCGTGTATCAGTAACCTACCGATGAGAGGGATCTCTCTGCAACCCCTGGACTCCCTCCCTGCCAGTCACTGGGCACCTCCTGACACATTGTCCTTCCTGATACCATAGAGGCAGAACTTCAAGGTGTGGATATTAAGATGCCTGCTGGTATCATGGTTATGTTCATATTGTAAAGTGTACAAACATAGCCTGTTGTACAATGGCACAAGTTGGTCTCAGATGAATGTCTGGTCCACAGAATCACCAGTGTTTTACACAAGAATGGAAAACATAGGAAATGGATGTGGTTTCACTTATGATTTAGGCAGATATATGTCTTTATGTACAATATTACCCAACATCTGTATCAACAGGGAACACTTCACATATTACAGTGTAAAATGAATGGGTAATAGTCTACATCTGCCACTGGAGAATTTCCCCTCTGTTGGGAAAAGCCTTCATACCATAAAGCTGGAGCATAGATTTTCCAGCTGATTTAAGGAAGAAGGCAGGAGTTGCTACTTCTCTGTTAACTGCTGACATAAAAAGCCAAAATGAAGCTGTTGAACATGGTAAAACTTCAGGCTTATTTGAGAAAGGCTCTCCACAGCTGTCCTTCCCTGCAATACAATGGTCAGTAAGGTGCTTATGACCTGGGACTAAATCAGCCTGATCCTGATGAGATCAAAGCAAAATAACTTGGCTCACAATGTTTGTGAGCATTGTATGTTGCAATGTTTTACCTCGAGTTTTCCAAGGTTCTTGATACTACTACAAACTAAATAAAGACAAATTCCATAAAACAAGATTCTGAGCTGAATAGAATGCCATGTCCCATTCAAGTTAAAAAGACAAAGAAAAATAAGCAAATCGGATATAAACTTATCCTGTAGTGAGACATTAAGTTTTCTTGTACACACGCTTGAAGTCCTTGTTGCAAACTTACTGCCTAACAGCGTCTGTGGATGTAGGCTCACATGTGGAAGCTGGAAGGCTGAAATGGTTCACCTCCATGATTTCTACTTCTCCTCTGCGGTGACTGATTGCACCATACGGCTGTTCCTGTAAGAGCCTGTCTAAAGTAAACTGGCAATGATTTTGGTTTGTTTTGCTTCACTGACTGTGCCACTGGAAATCTCTGGAGCTGCCAGACCTCCCCTTGAGCCATGACAGAGTTAGGGTGGTACTTCTCAGAGAGGGGCTGCATGGGCAGGTTGAACAAGTTACCCCATCACCTGGCCCAGTTTAATCCACACTACATTCAAGAAGCTACAATAGCATCACTCAGTACTGCTTCCTTAGTTGCACAAAGTCCTGTTGACTTCAACAAAAATTTTGCAGGCAAGGCCCATAGTGCAGTTCATCTTAGATGATAGGCTGAATCTGCACACTGAAGCTTAGGATGTTTGAAAAAATACAAATATTAGCACTGACAGAAACCAAATGACAATTGAGAGCTGAAACAGTGTGCTGTCTGACAGACAGCAATTAGCTGGAAATGAAACTTCTTTGCTTCGCTTCTCTTCATTTATTCTCACAATACAGATCATACATTTTTCATGAGAAGCAAATGTCTATGCAGATAAACGTCTGCAGAGAGTGCAACTGGGATGCAGGAACACATTTTGAACTCAGATATGAGTACCCTTTTGAAGCTACTGGCTATAATACAATATTGTAATGGTTTAGAAGTCATATAATGGAATTTGCATTGTGTCCTGCTTCTCTAAAGATACACCAACCTCTTGACTCAAATGAAAAAAACAGATGAAGAACAAAGAAAGATATCGCTCATTTATTCTCATCCCTTGACTGATACTTTCAAAATTACAGCAAAATTCACTTCTTACCATATTTTACTTGTATTATATTTGTGTTCCATATTTCTGCACCAGAACAGTGAAGAGTAAAGCAAGTGGCTTTGAATGTCAAGGTTGAGCTCAAAAGCTTTATTCACTTCTATTCCTCATGTCAGTCTCCTGCCCCTTTCTTTGAAAATGTATCCCCATGTTCACACAGAAATGCCTGCAATTTGCAGTGTAGTACGGAATACTCATATCACTTGGATATGCATATGAGCAACGAATACAGAAGACAGAAATTGTCAACCTCTATACACAGAACGCAGGAAAATCTACTCTGAATGAAATAATTTAATAAATCTACTTAAAGTTTAAAACAATGTTCATAAACATTCCATTGTATCTTGACAGCTGTTTCTCAAAAGGAAGGGATAAAGCTTGTTTTCAAAGTACTCCCGCAATTTTGAGAAAAATTGCCAGCTCCTGCTGTGTCCCCCACTGTAGAGACAGGCACTTGACTGCCACTGTGGAATTACAAGTGGTCACTTTTCCAGGTTTGAATGCACAAAGCCTATTCCTGAGATGAGCCAATTTATTGTCAAATTCAGTTAGGGAAAGAGGAAGGAAACGGGATTAAAAATTTATTTTCTGGGTCCTGGTATTGGTCAGAGTGATTGTCAGCATAATTTAGGGAAGCTTAACACAACGTTTGAATCTCCCCCTATGCTTGATCACCATCAGTCTTGCAAGTATTTCCTTCCAACAGTGCTTATATTGGAGATCAAAACGGGCCTAAAAAAGTAGCCCATGCAGAAGGTCACTAATTTCAGTGGCAGGATTTCAGTGCAATAATAGGCCTGACACCAAACAGATACCCTTGTCCTCCCCTAGCCTCCCAGATTTTTCCTCTTACTATGCTTTTTCCCATTATAAAGATGGTATAAATGCAACACAGCGTGAGAACCACTTTCCCAGGCTGTTTTAGTCAGAGGGCTCACTACTGCTAATGCTTCTCCACAAAGATTTAATTAAATCAGTGTCAAGGAATAGAAACACATCATGTCATTAATAGAGACTAATAAGCTTGTTGGTCTTAACTAATCTTATTTTAGGATTGTTTGTGCAAGGATACATACTCAGAGGGCCAAGTAAGACAACCCATTAAAACATGCCAGGATTGTTAGTTATTACAGCAGGCTGAAATCTCTTTAATTTTGAAAATTACTTCTAGAGCATGGAAGAAGCAAAACAAAACAGAAGAAAAGCAGTTTACAGGAGCTGTGTGAATATGTGAATGAGTGTGGTAACTGCCTAAGAGTTTTAGAAGTTAGTCCTAGCAAACTTGCTATTCAGTGGGTATCATAATGATTATTGCTCTTGGACAAAATTTTGCCTTCACTTTATTCTGTGATCTTAAATGGAGCTATTGTGGACTGCATTGGTATTTATTTGCTCCTGCTCATGATTTTCTCTACTGGAGACTTTTGTAAGAAATATATTCATCAGCACTCCAAGAAAATTCATGCATTCTGTCTCCAAATGATATGCATTCACTTAGTACAAAATAAGATCAAGAAAAGGAATGTAATTTTCAGATTTTAGTTTTGCTTCTTTCTAATTGCAGAGTTTCAAAATCTGCTGCATGAAATAATAGGAGAGTACAGTGGTTTATTTTCCAGTTCCCAAATAATGAGAATTATGCTACTTCTAATAAATGTTATGAAAGTTGTGTGTCCGTAGAAATACCCCCAGCCTCCAGGATCCCTATAGAATACGATGGAGCAGTTACTTTGGCAAGATTCAGGGAGGGCTGTAGCTGTCAGGAAGCTCAGTGCTGCAATAGCTCTGATAGCTAAGGTGGTGGGATGCAAAATAGCTCCAGCCATGCCCAGAATGAGGATGTTGTGAAGCCACGGGAGGGCATCCTGACATGCCAGAAATGTGCCAGGTGACCAGGGGGTCAGGAGAGACCTTTCTGCGCCATACAGTAACATGATGGCAGCTAAAAAGTGCCTTTGTAGTAGGGTCACCAGCTGGGTGAGCTTTCCTTGGATACAGTGACCTTTTTTTCATCTGGAAATTTTGTCTGGGAGGAATGGGAACTTTAATGATTTATTTGGGATTCCTGGACATCCTGTAGTATCACTGGAGCAGAGTCCCTGACTAAGCTGATGGATATCAAGAAATCCCAGAGCAATATCCCCAGTGTGTGCCTGCTAGGTCCTGTGCATTCTGTTTGTGTTTAAATAACTTGTACAGCACATGCGTGGTTAGTCAAACACATGTAGATGCCCTGGACTCATTGCATATCTGCCAGAAGGCATATACCCGCATATTTCTGTCAGAGAGATCCATACATAGGGCAGTCCTACATTTAAGTTCCTAATTCGTATATCCTCACATTCAGGATTATTTATGTGTATACATATATGCACATATGTATATATATGTGCACATATATATACACACGTGCAGGCCTTGTCGATACTAGTTCTTGAGCTCTGACAGAACCTGGGATGCTTTGCACAAAATCCTTGCTCCCTAGCAGGTGCCCATGCCCCCAGGCACATTGATCCTCTAACAAGCTGAATGATTTCACCCAGGAAAGCAGGGCAGACTGCTGAAGCAGGATTGTAATACAGCTAAAGGTAATGCGGGAGAAATACTATTGGCCTAATCTTAACCTTTACGTCCAAGCAATTCTTTGGACCATCTATGAGTCAAGAATTCATTCAGATCTGATTATTTCTAAAGTCCCTACTAGACCTGATTGAGCCTGAGTAATAAATTATTCTGCATTTCTTCAGCTAAAATTGACCTGCTTTGGTCTACTTTATTCATGTCACCTTTTGTGCTCATACCACTTTTTCTGCGGTCTCCATGCTCTGTGACACCTTTTGTCTCTGGGCCCCAGTAATTCTTTTCCCAGCATGTCTTAATACATATTTCCTACCAGTGCACTTTCCTGCAAGCTGGCTGGGAATAATTTGGTACAAACTAATACCAGTTCCATAGAAGAGTCTGTGCAAAAGAGTAAAACAACAGAAAGACCGGACGTTTGATGTAGTATTTAAATTACAAAAAATATTGACCTAATAGTTGACTAGAGACATAGAAAGAACAAAAAAACCTGTGGTCCACTTGAAAATTCTCTTTTTTTTTTCACTTTTTTGAGATATGCATCTTTCCACACTTCTGAGCTGTTCTTTCATCCAGGACTGACTAAACATAGCATGATTAGCTTCTTCCAGCTCAGAGGATACATATTTGGCATCCTTTCAGAGTAAAGAAAATAATAAGCAACTTGGCCTTTCCAAAATTAACCAGAGACCATGGAACATAGTTTGCAAGTGCTACCAAGATTGAAACAGAGTGTGATTTCCAAATGGTCATTTTGGCTTTGCAATTGACACAAGATTTTTTTAATGATGTTATTTAGTGACATGGCTTTTGACCAGTTTTTACAAGACCTGCAATGGCTTTCTTCCTTCTACTGAAGTTTTTACCTTGCCAGACTAGTTTAAAATAAACTGCAGGTGTATTATAGTCAAGACATGTACAAATTAAGGATGAAATTCTGTCTTTACCCATTTGTTATCATGTTTTCTTTCAACATTTCTATAGAAAATACGAGAGATTATTGCAGTGACTGAGGTTTAATGATGCATTAAATCTCCTTATAGCTATTAAATCCCAAAATACTATGCCTCTTCTATCAGACATGGGGTCTGATACGGAGGCTTTTAGCTTGAAACTGAGTTTTTCCTGCTTTCAGATTTCACACATGCTTGCCAAATAGCAGAATTAGGCCAGGAGCATTTATTGCATTGGATATAGTTCCTGTAATAAATATCCAAAGTACTGTGGACTTAAACAGAAACTTTCGTTAAAGCTCCAGATCTAAATAAAACAGGAGAAATGAGGGGACGCAAATGTTCTTTCTTAATGTTAATTGAGAGTAATTAATCAGTAATTAATCAAGAAGAAGAGTAATACCAGTGGCTCAGACTGGGAACACAAGCCAGGTTTATTCTAGAGGATTAATATTTTTTTTTCAAATGGCTTCTTGATCTGAGTAATGTGGCTACTTGGCTATTTTTGGTAGAAGAGGGTGGTGCTCTTAATGACACTTCAAGGTAGAGCTTACATTACTAACATATCTGGATCACCTTTTTCCCCCATATTGAATATGTTCCCCTCTGGACTGAAAACCATTAGTGAAAGTATAATTGCCAGAGTTCAGGACTCTGGTTCAATCTTCCACCCCTGGGATTACAGAGGTTAAAGTCATGACAGAATCACATACTGTTCCCATGGAAACTTTTTTGGCATTGATGCTTTCAGGCAAATGACAATACTGGTGAATGTTTAAAGAACAGGATTTCAAATGTCTGTTTGAAATACTTCTCAAATCCTGTTGTTACCTCAGGGAGAAAAATAATAATAATAAAATACCTATATTAATAATACTAATGTTCTGACTCATGCACATTGTCTTTAATTCAATTTTTAAGTGACTCGACATGGGTTTAACTGCATGTCGGGATTCATTTTGGACTGGGCACTATAATTGCTTCTGATCCGGTAAAGGCTAGAGGGGTGGTTTTTTAGGGGTAGTTTTGTTTTGTTTTGTTTTGCTTTTGCTATTTATTTTAAAATCACTGAACTGATGTTTTATATCTGGGAACTGAAGCTTGCCATAGGCTATTCTGCTAGCCTTCATCAGCCTGAGACAGAGGAAGAGGGGTGTTATTTCATCCTTAGGTGTGTGTTCCAACACGTGGCACTACATATCCCCCTTGTGCCTGTCCTCCTAAGTGTCCAGGTCCTGCCTGCTGTAATTTATACAGCAGTGGTCTCCTCAAGAAAGCTGGGATCTGCTTCTGGGCACTGAGGCCGGAGCACAGACTGAGCAGAACTTTCTTGAGCCCTGAAGCAGCAGCTATTCACCTGCAGGTCATTAGGGAAAAGTCCCTTTAAAGAGTAGCCTCAGCTAAACCATAGCGGTAGGTCTTTGTAGGAGGAGTAAGGAGAAGGATTTCTCCCTTGTTTTCTTAGAAAATCCTACACAATTGGACAGGGGCCCTACACCCTTAGAGGTGAGCAGGAAAAACCTCATGCTATGGGGCAGTCCTGCTGAGCAGCCTGGGGTGAGCGCCCAGCGCAGAGCCCTTCCTGCAGCTCTTCATGCTGATCACAGGTACAAGGAGCATTACATTGGCAGCATTTTTTCTTGGTCTGTTCTTTACTGCATTAATCCATTTGATCTTTTGCACTGCTTACTGGCTAGCCTTATTAGAGAAACTTCACTGGTGTGCTACTTGTCCTCCTTGACTACCACGAATTACTTTTCAGTTCATAAGTTACTTTCCTCCAAGAGTATAGAAGACCACTTTTCTTCAATAATGCTGAATGCCACACATAAAACCCCATAGTTTTTCTCTTTTAAAAATACCCCAAAATAGAGAAAGATAAGCAAATAAAAAATAGTAATACTTCAGAAATGAAAATGTTCATTAAAATGAGGACAGAATGGAGGAAAGAGAAGCTAAATTGCAGGGAACAGGGAGTTGCACAACTCTGGGGCTGCTCCGGTAAAACCTTTGTTGCCCATGGACTTTGAGCTGATGCCAAAATCCTCACAACCAAGCAAAAGGTGACAGCCAAGGTCTGAAAAATAAACAGCACCAGTTCTCACTGAAAATTTATAGCAGCAGTGAAAATGACAGAGATCATTTTGAACTAACAGCATACTAAGGGAAGCAGCTCTCAGGAGTGCTCTCAGTTACGTATCCTAAACTGGACAATTCACTGCACTGTTTTCCCTTTCTGAGTCCGAGGGTTTTCCTCTGTAAATGTTGAAAAGAGAAAAGGGTTATTCTTACAGATAGCCAGCATGTTGACCCTTCCAGCAAATAGTGCAATTAGTATACAGGTTTTGCTTAACATTGAACCAAAACCTGTGCTGCCAAAGGAGCAGAAACTACTAATTATTGCTCCGCCTTCTGAAATTGTTTCATAAATGAAAAGTAAGTGCTGAAGTGCTCGAGGGTTGAAGAGCTACAGGGTGCAACATGAGCAGGAACAGCGTTGTATCACCGTTGGAATATACCAGCAAGTTTCCAAGTATTTTGACATCTTGACCAAACATACACACGAATTTGTCTGAAATCACTGCATTTACCCAGCCTCTGAGCAAAGGTGACAAGTAATACTGAAACAATCAGCCATACTAATTAGTAATACTTTTATGCAGTAATCACATAGGTATAAAACATCATTATTTTTTCCAGCTCCAGAGCCGTTCTTTTGCCTTGTAACAACGGTAAAGTCACCTTTCTGATGTGTCTAACTTGAAGAGGGGTAAAACATTATTTATGGCAGGTAGATTAGATGTCAAGGATTTTGTTTTCCACCTGGGATCCCACAGTCTCACATGGTATGGCATTTCTGCACTGCTCTGTTGTTATGCACACTTGTCACCCCCGACTAGGGACAGATCCACCTGAGATCTGGATGCTTTGTCGCCTGTTCTGCCAGAAATGGGTGATGAGGAAGAGAAACTCAGTAACTGTGACACATAGGAATACAAAGTTTTCCCTACTTTGAATTAGAATCATAAGGAAGCTAAGGAGAGTCAAAACAAACATTATCATCTGTATTTTAACATTTTCATGAAATACTTAATAAACAATGATATATGCTATTTGTTGGAATCACAGTTATTTAAAACTCCTGTCTCTGTAGCAATTTTACTTTAGGAAACACACAGCATTTCCAGTATTGTACAAAGAGTTGATTTTACATTCTGACACAAATGTTCTACTAATAGCTTGCCTAGGCAGAGGCATTAAGAAAAATTAAAACAATCTGACTAAAGTAGTGAAGTTAAAGTGTTTAGGACCCTTGAATAAAAGCTCTCCTTTTAAAGCAACCACCACCACTACCCCCCAAAAAACCCACAAAACAAACAAAAACTTTACCACACTATGACTTAATTCTTCTATGCAAATAATCTTCACTGTAACTGTTTTCTGGGTAAAAATCAAAACCAAGTTTCTCTTTCTGAAGGTTTATGGGATTTTGTAATCACTTTTCAACTTCTTGTACAAACTTCTGCATTAGAGTTTGGGCAGGAAGCAATCAAGGAGAGCTGAAGTGATGAGACATTGGCCTCACTCCAGCTGAGTGGACAATTGCATCAGCAGAGCAATCTTTCCTAATTGAAGAAAAAGATTACAGGTTGGTCAAGCAGCAGGAAAGAGGAAGACATCACAAATCCAAAATGTTAATTCCAAACCCACTGATAAATCTCTGACTCCATAGAAAGTGAGGAGAGGGGAAACTCATCCAATGGGAGCATTCATGGTATCTTGAAAATTATGACAGAAAGGGAATGACAGTAAGCAGAGGGCTACTATTCCTGCCTGTGCCATGCAGCCGCCCACCCTCATGCACACAAAATGGGCACCTGTTGAATGAAACCACAATGAAAGAGGTTAGAGCAAGGTCAGGTTGCAGGATGTCAATGAGACAGAACTTTCTTTTTGCAGAAGGCTGACCTCTGGCCTCGTGATTATAAAGTAAGTTCCAGGTTTCCTGCAGGATATATGTCAGACAATAAAAAGAAGTTATGGAGAATGAGAGGAACCTTATAATATCTCCCCTATCATTTGAGCCTGGTGCCAAAGCAGGGAACTAATAGTCACAGGTGGGCTTCTAGGCGGACCATGCATCTGGTATACTACCACAATTAGGCTTCTAAATAAAGAAGAAAGTGGGTGTTGATCAATACAAAAGCCTATGGTTGCCTCTCAGTTACAAACAGTGATTATTAAAGTATTTAGCATTTCTGGTATTAAAACTCTAGGTGTGCCTCTGGGAGCCTTTCCAATAGTGAATACCTGTATTTTCAGGAGTTTTCTTCTGTACCCTAGCAAAGGAAAAGAAGCTTTGGAATGGAGATTCCTTATCTTTACCCACCTCCTCCATCAAAGTAAATAAGCTGAACATAAGTTTCTCTGGCTGAATAGGGCATATCTCCTGGCACAAGTTTTCCTGTGATTCTTCAATGAAGAATATGGATGACGAAGGTTTTTCATTTTCTCTTCTAGCAGGCAGTCCTTATTCTACAGAATTTTTCTGAAATATGGGGAAAAGGGCAACATGCAGCTGTCAGCAGGAGGCAAGCTGTAAGGACAGTTCAGTCTGGTTCACTTACGAGGTTACGTGGGGAATTAAATGGACTGCCAGAAATTCCTGGAAGTAACTGGAGACCTGGCAGAGGCAGGCTGGGCTTGCCAGGGTGCAGGTGTGGATACGTGCACTGGTGATGCAAGTGGCACGGGCCCCAGTGCTCTTCCTGTACAAGGAGATGGTGCTGAGCACCCTATCCTGGCAGGGAAACTCATTTTTGCTGAGCTTTGCTTTGCCACAGAAGACCAATTTCCACACCCAAAGGGAGCCACAATATCAGTGCTATAGTGCAGCCTGACGAAGAAATACACATCATCCTGGGAAATACCCTTGACAGAGGTGTGAACATGGGCTAAATGTACTCATTACAGCAGTGGAAAGAGAGCCAGCTAATGGGAACAAAAAAGATTAAGTTAACATCCCTGAAGCTTACAGGTCAGCAACTAAGATGCCCATAGGTTTTCACTGAATGCTACAGTGACAAATCACTCTTAAGCTACTATGGGGATTACAGGAACAGATCCTGCTTCTTGCATCTGAGTTGGAAGACCTCAATCCTGATCAGGTGCTCAGATCTACCACCAGACTCTGTTCTGTATCCTGGCTGGGAGGAGAATCCAGCTCAAACGAGGAACACGGGTGGTACAGCCCCGGGAGGCTCGAGGGCTGGAGTACCACAGTACATCTGCTGGCTTGCTATTGCAGATGCTGTGTTCTAACTCCTTTCCTTCTTCTAAGATTAATTTCTTGCTCCTTGGGCTCTCAAAGTTCTCCACAATTTGTTGTGAGCTAGGAAGAAGAGACAAAGTAATTAATGCCTTACCCAGATCAACATTCGGGCTTTTTGCATTAACCTTCACCAGACAGCTAATTATAAAACAGAAGTTTCAAAGAAAGCTTTTGCTGCCTATTAGCAAACCCCTAAGCAGCATGCCTGAATCAGAGGACAGTGTCCTGCCATGTTAACATCTGTGCAAAAAACAACCCCTCCCACTCACTTCAGTGGGGACAGTTTTCCACATGAGATTTTCTTTGGGCTGCAGCACTGATTTTGTTATGTTTATCTGAGCGCACACTACGGTCCCTACAGAGGCAGCAGGGCTATTATTAGCTTTCCGTGTTGATAACACTTGTAATTCTAAAAGAATAAGAATATTAATCTGATGGCGTCAGTAAATCTGATGGCGTTAGTAGGACCTAGGTTCCAAATTAAGCTTCTTCGTAGCAGAGACTGCTTGAAATAACTTGGGCAATTTTTATATTTACTATTCACCCCTCCTGCTGTATATGTATTTGTAGTCTCTTCTTCTTCGCAAAAGGCAAAACAGCTCCATGCAAGCGCTTTGCAGCCTTCCAGACTGTTAACATCCCAGATGCTTTTCAGTCTCTCTGAAGCGTGCACACACAAACATTAGAAAGCAAAAGCAACAAGCTGGCACATACCTAGTACCCAATAGTGTTACATCCCCTTTGCACGTGGCCCAAGTCACAGGAACTTTCAGGTTCCCTGATACTTCAGAGATTTCTTTGAAAGAAGTTCTGCATGGAGAGAGCTTGGTCTGGGTCACGCTCACCTCTGTAGATGACTGTTCTAGAAAATACTTACCCAAAGGTCTGACTATAAAAAACATCCTGCAATAATGCAGTCACGTTTGCAAGTCTATTCATGTAAATGACTTATACAAATAAATGCTCCTTAGATATTAACGATGCTTCTGTTCCACTGACATTAAACTTCTGTGTTCCTCATCAGCCATTTCAGTGAAAAGGCACCTGCTTAACAGTTAATCAGTAGCTTCTAAAATACTGTTCTTCATTTTGAGTCATAATCCTGACATCCCAGCAGAAGGCTAGGGAAGTTCTTCTGAAGCTAAGCAGTACATGACAGTCCAAAAGGAGAACTGATGTGTGAGCATCCTGTTTCCAGGTAGTTTGCCCTCATTCATAACAAATACTAAGGAAAGAGAACTACTGCAAGATTTAAAGTTTACAATACAGAAAAGCAAAGTTTCTATTTTCTTTCTCTAAATAAAAAAAAAGGTTGGTGCACGAAAAGGTTCAGAATCTCAGCTTTTACTGACAAGGCTTTAACTCCATCAGAAAGAAGGAGCTGTTGCTTGCACCACCATGGATTTACAACAATACTCTACTTCCCCTCTGTGGCAGAGTTTGATAGCTCACCAGTCCTGCAGCAATACAGCAAGGAATGGAGGAGGTTTGTACTTCTATTTATTAAAGAATTTTAATGAGAAAAAAAAAGAAATTAGGAATGATTATCAAGAACAGTTTCAATGGTATTCATCACTTCATTACAGTCATTCACTTTTATTCCCATCTTCCACCTGTTTCAAAACTATTTCTGTCACCATATATTGCACTTCAAGGTAGGTTTTTAAAAATCTTCCTGTAGTTCCAGACTTCAGGCTCGCAGCTGTGTGGAAGAGGAAGAGCGGTGGGGAGCGGGGTTTGTGCTGCAGGTGGGGGTCTTCAGGACCCCCCGCCTTGCACCCAGGCACCTGGGCGTCTGAAAGGAGCATCATTGCCATTGCGGGGCTTGTTGATTTGGGCACTGTCGCACCCGGGTGCCGCTGCTGCAGAGCCCGGTCGGGTACATCTGTGCGACACCCCGCTGCGGCATGCTGCTGTGCCGGCATGGTGGGACAGCTGGACCAGCATGGTGGGACAGCCGCTCGGGGCTCTCGGCCGCCGGGTGCAGCAGATATGCTCCTCGGCTCAGCTCTGTGTCGAAGCTGTAAGTAGAAAAAAAAGGGAGGCAGCCCCAGAGAGCCCTTTCCAGGGTCTATGCTGAAGTGTTTAATAGGAGGTCCATCCAGGTGCGCCATTTCCTTTTCGTACGAGGAAACCAGATCCCAGGATTACAAGTCAATGTTTTCCAGGGGCAGAGAGTCACAGTTAAATCATTCAAACAGCTAACTCTTCTCTATAGGGAGAACCTCAACAACCCACAGACAGAAGGCACAATAAAACCTGATGACTAAAAATACTTTAATTAAACATGACTCCAAACATACACATTGGCAACCACTGTCTGCTTATTTTATGTAGTTGCTAGAGGACCGTGTTAAATTTTAGGTAATTCAATGATGCATTTGTATAACCTCTATTTATTTCTTTTAAATGTAAAAAAATGGTATTTTAATTTCATTGCTCTGTTCTTTTTTGCGGGGCAGATTCTCTATAATTTATTAAATCAAAATTCTCTTCCTAATCTGAAAGTATTTTATGTCTCTAGACAATGCATATGACCATAGCCTAAAAGTTAATTATTATTATATCCCAGGAAACATAATATATTGGTATTTTTAATAATGCAAGCAAGTACATAATTAAAAATGGAGCTGCATCAGTTTTAAAACCATTGACCAGTGAATCCCTGAAATTTTATTGCCTTTATTACAGTGATTTATAGAATGGTTTTGTTGCTCTATAGACCATTTCTTAATGTCTCACTCTTCTACGTCTTCCATTTTATTTTTTGTCTTATCTGCACTAGACACAGTATTTATAAAATAAGATGTGCTCTTTCAGCTGTTGTTGCTCACAATTTTCCTTTCTTGCTTAAGCCCCTATGTAGGCACAGATCTGAGACAGATGGGGAAGAATGTGGCACAGTTACCCATCCTGAACAGGTGGAACAATAACCTGAGAACCCAGAAAGGGCCAGTCAGAGATTTGCATTGCCATTGCAACAGGTGAGGCAGCTGCCATTCCTGGCTAAAGAAATCATTAACCTGTGTGAAAGGGAAGGAGAAGAGGCTTGATTTTTAACACTGTGTGGTGGGAAATGAGATTGAGAAAATACAGTGGGCATCTTTATACACCCTAATCAGAAATGACCAAAGCTGGGACATCAGAAATCCTCTGTTTTAATGGTCTCTTAACTGAAGGGTGGTCATTTTGGGAGGTTCCTGGCTAGCTGTCCCATGGTAAAGTTCCTTTTTGGACTGATCTGTATGTAAGGAGTTGGTTGAGATGGTACTCTGCACACTGACAGCATATGGATGGATTTAAAACTAGCACTTAAAATTGACTGTGACAGGACAGATAGATAAGGATTTGAACACATCAGCAATCGTAAAATGTAGAAAATACTCTGACAAAATGTGGGCATCCTGATTGTGGCAGAGTTGGGAGAGGTGCACAGGAAACTACTACTGATTGTACTGGGTACCAAACTTGCCCAAAGTCACAGAGGCAGGAATTTGGATCTCTAGAATTGCAACCCATTGCATTCATGTTTTGATTTCTCTGTGAAAGTTAGAACTTAACATTCATCAGTACCCGGGATCATATCAATGTTACAGCTGAAGCTGAGACACGGGCAGTGCAGGCTTCTTTCTCTGATCCTTTGGACAGATCACAATCCAAAACTTTAAACAGCAGAACAACATCTTCAAGGAGCAGCCAGCCAGCCTGTGATTTTTCAAGAGCAGCACTGTGTGAGGGTTGCAGAAGCCTCCTCACACAAGCATCTGCCATAAGTCTTTTTATGAGACTAGTTATGAAGCTATAAAGATGATCTATGGTCGTTTCCTAATTGTTAGTATATTGAACTCTTCTGTCAAGAAGTATGAAGGTGAAACATTTTCCAAGACTGACATAACATAGGTCCCAGAAGAGCTATACATTGCTTCTTCACTTCACTGGAAACAGAAAAAGAATATGATTGTACAATTGCATTTCAGGGGCTACGAGCACAAAGCAACAGCGGGTCAGAGTCGTGCGGGCAGTTCCGTGGCAAGCAAGAGCAATTCAGCTGCTGCCTCTTGCATCCTCCTTCAGAATGACTGCCTGGCCCTGACCTGAAACATTTCTCTATTTTTTGTCAGGTGAGTTGTTGTGTTGCCTTAGAGAGCTTACACAGCTCTGCACAGGGTCAGGCAAGTGCTCGAGGTAGCAAGAAGGCAGAGAAGGGCAGCAGTGGCAGATGTGGTCAGATGGGTTTGGTCTGCTGTGGCAATAACAGCTGAATCCACAGCAGAGCAGCGCCTGGTGCCAAGGTAAGGGTAAGGGATGGAGGGAAGGAGATGTAACGAGCGAAAGGAGAGGTCTGAAGCCATCCTTTCCTCTAAGAGGTGTTCTCCTGAAGCCTTTGGGTGTTATTTCTGAGGGCATTTTCCTGAAGGTTTTCTCTGTTACATCTGACTCATAGAAATAGAGAAAGAATAAACAAAGCAAGTACCCTATTGAAAGTTAGCCTTGCAGCCTCTCAACTGCAGGGACAAACCACATTTTCCTTCTTAAGCCTGTGCCTGAACAACTACAGCTATTCTGCTGGGGACACATGCTCTGCATAGCACAAAAAGGTCTGTTAAATTCCATTCTTTTCTGCTAAGAAACAGCTGAATTCAGAAATAATCCCAGTTTTGCCTGTTCTCTTTTCTCACTAATCTGTTTGCCCTGCTTGTCTTGGCTTAGCTACAGTTTATGGAAGTAACTTAGTTATACAGAGACTGTCAGTAAAGGGCCTATGTCTGTAAAGGGCTGAAGTTCATGTATACTGCTCCTCATGTTCTTCTGAACTACTAGGCACTATTTAAATAGCTGATGAGAAATTTGCATTAAAACAAAAAGCAAACAAGGCAAATATTAATCCAATGAAAAATCACTAAAAAATCCTAGAATTCAGGTATCCTATGAAGATTTAATTCAGACCTCTTTCTGCCTTGCATTCAGCTACAGGTGTCTACTTCCACAGTCATCCTCTGCTGATCTGACCCATGATTTGCAGAAATGCTGAATGCTCGTGGCTTTAAAGAAGGCAGTGAGACCTGTGCTCTAACCCTGTGAAACCTTCTATAATACTAGGGGATCCAAAAGCGCTGCCCGAGGGCTTTCCCCACAACTGGTCAGAACTTCTTAAGATTAACCTTAGATGCTCAAGAAATGTTGGGGGGGAAGAAATTTCTAAAGGTTGCTAGTCTAACCTCCTAGGAGGTTGCTCAAGTGCAATTGTCACCAGCTCTAGATCTGGTTGCTTGTGGCTTTGTCTAACCAGATCTTGAAAACCTCCAAGTCTGGAGGCTCCACAACCTCTCCCAGCACATACTACCCTCATAGTGAAGAAGTTTTTGCAAATGCCCTTTGTTACACCATCTGGCACTGCCAAGAAGAGTGCAACCCTGATATCTTTGTAGCTACACTTCAAGATGCTATTAAATTGCCCCTCAGCCTTCTCCTCTCCATGCTAAACGAGCCCACTCTCCCCCTCAGACTTCCCTGGTACATGGTGCTCCAGGATCCCAACCTTCTTACCAGTCTCCTGCTGGAGACTCTCCAGTTTCTCTGCAGCTCTCTTGCAGGAAGGTGGGGGGCAATCCTGGGCAAAGTGTTTGGGTATGGTCTCACTGTCACCAAGGACGGTAATAATTTCCCTTGATCCACTAGCCACGATACACCTGGCATGTGTTTTGCTTTTCTTGCAATGAGACAGCGTTACTGGCTCATATTATGGTGTCCACCACAAGCTTACTTTTCTATAAAAAGGATCATTCCTTCCTTCACCTCACAAGAAAAAAAGAAAAGCATTGGAACATCATTTTTTTGACACTTTAGCACTCATTGGGTGGCTGTGTGATACCTTAGCACTCTCAAGAAGCGTGAATTGCAACAGTAAAAATGTAGGTAAAGCTTAATCTTATTGCCAGGGCACAGCAATGAGCTTAGTAAGATCAACATAGGTATAAATTCATGCTCATTTTTAAAGTTGACATTATACTGTGCTTTAAAGGAATTTTCTAAATGTAACTCAAAATTTTCTAAATCAAAATGCAGGTAGGGGAGAACCAATTGCTCTCTGAGCGCACAAGCCAAGTCAGTCCCAGAGTCCAGGCGTATATCCGCAAAGAGGAAGAGCTTCTAATTCCCTGCAATTTAGTCCTTTCAGTGCAAAGTGGAGGACATGCTGTACTTCTAGACAAATGCACTCCTGCCTCTGCTTCTACTGTCAATAGCACCGGAGGAAGGAGCTGAGACTGTTCAAGTTCACTTAACATCAGCCCAATCTTTTCCCAGTTAATCCTCTCCTAGCATAACTTTTTGGTTACTAGGATGCAGGCATGTATCATGAACTTAGAATAAAAAAGAGGAAGTGGCAATTTGGAAAGGTTTTGATTTTTAGGTCAGATATAAATCATTTAATGCCTCACAACAAGAGAGAAATTGGAAACAGATTTTGTCTTCAAATCTACTTTTGCTATCATAGAAATTGTTCCACAGACTTGTTCCCTTATGCAAAGTATCTGGAGTCCCCAAGGGCTCTAAGACAAAATAGAAAAGCCGCATTGTCTCTGAAGTTTCAGATGTCTAAGCTTTATTGATAAAAATGCTCAGAAATATACCTATTCTACCATCCACACAAAGAAGGGAAACTCAAAAACTGTTCTTGGCAAAACCACAGTCATACCGATGAGACAAAAACTGGAACTTCATCATTTAGTTTTCCTTTAAATTCCCATCCTGAATTTTCTTTTGAGGGGCTTCTGTGGGAATCCACCCTGGAAGAGTTTTCAAAGGGCTCAAGTATTTGCAGTTCTCACTAAAGACTCGCACACTCCCACTGTAGCAATCAGCTGAATATCATAGTCTAGATTTAAATCAGCCCCAATCATAAAATATTTTGGAGAGTCTTCTGAGACAAAACTACTGTCACCTGCATAAACATCAAGGATTTCCACTTAGGCGTACAAGGAGGAAACAGGGTCTGAGCCCACCTCATGTCCTGACACAGAGGATGACTTGAATTTCCACCTAATGCAATATAGTTACGCCCTTTGTCTAGTGCTCAAAATTTTTTAGGGAAAAATGGCTGTACTGAGGCAGTGGGAAATGGATGTAATCCATCACCTCTAGTGCCTCAGACCTGAGATGTTCCATTCAGTCTGTAAACAAGGGCACCATAACGGTGACATAGGAGAAGCTCAAGTCTGTCTGTCCTTATTGTCTGGGCAGAAGACTGCCAACACCAAGATGTTAAGTCTCTATATTTTAAATTATTTATTGGCAAGGCAACCATTTTAAAGGATTCCTATAATGAACCACTTAAAACGAAGCAGATGATCGCATTGATCTCAGGTCGTCCCTTGCCCATTGTTATTCCATACTTGTTGAAGGCAGAAGCATTAATAAAAGGCACAGAATATGGTATTTGTAGTATTGTTCAGATTTTTGCCTTTGAAAAGGTAAAAAAACCCAAAACAAAACTCTTGATAGCTGAAAAAGGGAAGACATGGGAATAGTCTGTCATTGTCAAGAATTTTAATATTTAATATAGTGAAATATAAGATTTTTCCATGAAGGGAAAAACATTTCTAGAGATGCTGCAAAGACTGCACTGCTGATCCTGAAAATCTTTATTTTATATTATTTGTCCCATTTTTTTATAGGGTCACTCACAAACTAGGGCAGGGCAGACAAATACAGATGAGTGGGTCCTCCAATGCTGAAAACAACTTTGAAACACTAATTGTTCATTATCATTTCAAGCAAACTCCCTGTGCTTTGTCTATTATGTATTTACAATATGATACTGAAATACTGAAGCATACAAGAATGAACTTTGTATTTTTAATTAATTTCTGTGTTAATGGATGTTAGTTCAAGTGAAAAAAAACCAAACCAACCCAAAACCTAAGTAGCTCAGCTATGCCATTTTTCTGTTCTGGCTTAAAAGTAAGTTTTACAAAATACCAGTGATAGAAATTTTCTTCTTGGCTGTCAATATGTCATCATCACAACTTTTCATCTCATTTTGATAAGAAATTTGCAGTCTAAATATTTGATCTGAGTGATCAATGATGGAATGACTACATCAGAGGACAAGGGAAGAGCTACAGGTGTCATCTATCTGGACTTCTGTAAGGCTTTTGACATGGTCCCCCACAACATCCTTCTCTCTAAATTGGAGAGAGATGGATTTGATGGATGAACTGTTTGGTGGATGAGGAATCGGTTGGATGGTCACATCCAGAGGGTAGTGGTCAAAGGCTCAACATACTGACGGAGATCAGTGACAAGTGGTGTCCCTCAGGGGTCCATACTGGGACCAGTACTGTTTAATATCTTCATCAATGACATAGACAGTGGGATCGAGTGCACCCTCAGCAAGTTTGCAGATGACACCAAGCTGAGTGGTACGGTTGACATGCCTGATGGTCAGGATGCCATCCAGAGGGGCCTGGACAAGCTGAAGAATCGGGCCCGTGTGAATCTCATGAGGTTCAGCAAGGCCAAGTGCAAGGTCCTGCACATGGGTCGGGGCAACCCCCGGTATCAATACAGGCTGGGGGATGCAGGGATTGAGAGCGGCCCTGTGGAGAGGGACTTGGGGGTAATGATGGATGCAGAACTGGACATGAGCCAACAAGGTGCACTCACAGTCCAGCAAGCCAACCATATCCTGGGCTGTATCAAAAGAAGTGTGGCCAGCAGGTCGAGGGAGGTGATTCTGCCCCTCTACTCTGCTCTGGTGAGACCCCACCTGGAGTGCTGTGTCCAGCTCTGGAGTCCTCAGCACAGCAAAGACATGCACCTGCTGGAGCGGGTCCAGAGAAGGTCCACAAAAATGATCAGAGGAATGGAACACCTTTCCTGTGAGGATGGGCTGAGAGAGTTGGGGTTGTTCAGCCTGGAGAAGAGGAGGCTCCGGGGAGACCTTATTGCAGCTTTTCAATGCTTAAAGGGCACATATAAGAAAGATAGGGACAGACTTTTTAGTAGGGTCTGTTGTAATAGGACAAGGGGTAATGGTTTTAAACTAAAAGAGGGTAGATTCAGACTAGATATAAGGAAGAAATTTTTTATGATGAGGGTGGTGAAACACTGGAAGAGGTTGCCCAGAGAGGCTGCAGATGCCCCATCCTTGGAAACATTCAAGGTCAGGTTGGACAGGGCTTTGAGCAACCTGCTCTAGTTGGAGATGTCCCTGCTCATTGCAGGGGGGGGTTGGACTAGATGACCCTTAAAGGTCCCTTCCAAGCCAAACTACTCCATGACTCTATGATATAAAGTAATCTTAATTTCATTTCCAGTTAGATCCTCCTCTGTCCCTCTCCTCCTCCCAGTGTCCTGGATGTGTGACTAACCCACAGAAATTCAAATCACATTTCCACAAGTGATCAGGGTGACAGAAGTTAGGAATTATTCATGTACTTTTTCCCCCTTGACTGCAATTTTCATGAGAAGGCTGAAGCTCAGATGTAGAATTTCAAACATGGGTAGTAACTGTTCATATTTTCCTTTTTCAAGTGACTCAGCAGATGTGGCCTGAGGAAAATTGCTCCTCTCTTCCTAACAGAAACAGTGCCAAACTGGAGGCAGCAACAGGCATCATCCTAACAGGCGCCTCACCAGGGAGATTATTTCCATAGGACTTTATTTGCCCTAATGCAATTTCCGCAGGTGAAAGTGTTAGACATGGAAACAGAAATCCAGAGGGTATTACTCAGTAGGATTTTTCTCTGATGACCCCACATAGTGTGTAGAACAATGAACTGCCAAGCTCCAGCCCATCCCCACAGTCAGAACACAGATGCACAGCAAAGCTCAGCCTAATCCTGATACAAACAGTCAGCATTGCAGAAAGTGCCTGTGATGAACACGGACCATGAAAGACTCAGTGATTCAAAGCATTTCAATTTATACTGAGGACAGGTGTCCAAACGAACAGAAAATGCTTGCTTGCTTTTTTTTTTTTTTAAACATAAGACTGGTTTTCTTTTTCTCATTCTCTTTCAACTCCCAAAGTACACAAGGAACTTAGTTTTCATATTATTTCGAAGTATTGTACTTAAATAGGCAGCTATATATAATTAACAGAAGGAATTACTTGCATACACAAATAACAACTCCCAAATCAGCATCATATTTGGACACAAATGTCAACCCATAAAATTCCCAATCTATTCTGCTCACTGTCAGCTCTTTCTTTAAAATTAGGATGCCTATTTTTGTCCAGCTCTTTTTTTTGTTGTTGTTGTTGTTAGACCTTCTGGTATCCATACCATACCTCTGGCAGGCAAGGACCCATTTACATTAGCTTTCACTGTGGGAGCAACAATCCTTGCAGCTGAAGACTGAAGTTTGGGTTGTAGCAAAGTATATTCTTCAAAACTCCTCTCTTTCATCTTGCCTTAGGTTTGACTACGCGAGAGCCTGCAGAGGTAGAGAGCAGCACGCACACACTTTGTCTGTGCAGCTGGAGCGTGGGAATATGGACCTTTTCTTTTTCTCTGTTCCACAGGCAGGGAGGTGACAGTCACTAGAAGTTCATGTGGCATGAATAAAAGGCAATGCAAAGAAAGCAATAATATTACATTTTTATGTTGTTAATACAGTACTGGAAGACAGTTGTGGAGAAAAGCACTGCAAGCTTCCTGTAAAAGGCTGAAAATTACTTTTTTTTTTCTCCATGCGAGAAATGAACACAAAGGACAGCAAATGCCAGTGACAGAAATAAGAAAAAACTCCAAACAATTTCAGTAGCAAGTAGCTGATAAAATATCAGTGTGCTCTCCGTTCTTGCTGGCACAGTGGCCAGAAAGAGCCTAGAAAGGTATGATGGAGCTGTTTCAAGGGGCCCCAACATGCTGCTGCAAGACATAATATTTCCAGATAAAGATGGGTACAATAGCTCTCATGCAAGAAAGGCCAAAATAGAAGCCTATTCTTTGCTAGCTGGAAGGAAGTTCAAAAGATCTAAAAATATACGGCAATTTATATTAGCCAGAGAACCAAGTCTCGGTATTTTAATGGTAGCAAGATGGGATGTTTCAATCGCTTAAGCAACAGAATAGCCTTTTTATTTGTTAAAGTAAACTGATAAAAATTTGTCTGGTGGGAGAACACCTAGATTTTAAGAAAGAAGCCAAAAAAACCCCCAATGTGTGTGTGGGGGGGGGTTACAGAGGGTCATCAATTCATGTCTATGGTGGGTAAGAATAAGTTATTATTTCCATGAGACTGAAACGTATTTCCATGCGACTGAAATGTAGAAGTTGAGCTGATGGAAGTGGAGGAGTCACTCCTCTGACAATATCAGATGTGAGCGATTAACTTGAAATGGCAGGTGGAGTGGTTATGTACTTAAAAGCACACAAAGCTTGGATGTACAGTTGTCACAGCTGACCTTATTCTCATGACTTACAGAAGCAAAACTTCTAGGAAATGAGCATGCACACAGACATATTCATGGGAAGTTCACACCATGACTTTCAAGCTCTAGCTACAGATGTTTGTGAATTCATAGGATAAATTTTAAGGAGCCTGAAAAGAGCTACTTAACAAAAAGTATATTTCCAGTAGCTTATACCCACTGTACAAAGGTGTGCATTTTTACAGCCATATTAAATCAAATTAAAAATACAAGAGAAAGCGTGCATTAGAAATAATAACAAGCTGTCAAATCGCACAGTAACAATTCAGTGCAGCCCTCTGAATCAGACCCTAGAACTCTGTGGGTGTCCTCTTAACTAAAAACATGTGGCACCAAGAAAAAAAAAAAAAAAAGAAAAAGGAAAAAAATGAAACAGGCATGTAAATTCATAGTCCCCAAAATCTTTCTGGCTCTTCAGGGCATTCATGAAAAGACAGAGCCCTCTACTGGCCTCTGCTTTTTTTTTTTTCCCCCCACCCAAATCCTTTAGTATTAAAGAGCCAAGTGTCAGTGCTAAAAGTTATTCTGGCATACCTAGTTTTCTTGGGTCTAAATCTATTAGCATGGGGTGCAATTTAGGTTCCAAAAGCCATTGTTACACCTGCATAAAACTATTCCTGTAAGAGAAGTTTAGGATCTTATCAGATTAGCAAGCAGATGCGTCAGTTCAGTCCTGTAGAAAACATTACATACAAGAGATACTTTTCTTTTGCCAAAATAATTGAAAATCATTGCTGTTGATGCAAATATTTGCAACAGATTCAGGTACTAAGATTTCAGAAAATTATGGGAAGCTGGTTAAAACACTTGCTTTTCCCCTAGTACAGAATTCATATGTATTTGATCCCCTTTATTTATTTTAGTTGAATACTATCCCCTTGCAGAATTAGAGCATGCACTGTTACTTGCTCTCTGCAAATACAAAGACACCAGACGAACCCAGCCTGGGTGGAGTTCACATGAGAGGAGTGCGAACTTGATGCATTCTTAACTCTACAATAAAAATATCCCTTTGGAAGAAAACCGTGGGGTGTTAAAATGTAAAAGCCAAATCTGTGTAGTTTCGTGTCAGTCCATTGCCCTAACAGAATTACTATAGATTAGCACAATGCTTGTTGTACTTTCCATTTAGGCCATACCACTTAATTTGGAAGAATTCCTGTAATTCGGAGCCATTTTACTTAAGATATGTGACAAGTATGGGGTCACCAAGTCTAGGCCCACAGCGGAGGTGACGGGCACCCACTCCAGTTCGTCTGACCTGATTGTAAAGCACTCCCATAGCCCCTTCCCAGCTGCCTGACTGTGCTCTCACTGCTTCTGTACTCACCTGTGGCACCGGGTCAAACTTCCATCCTCTGCAGTGGGAGTTTAGCCCTTTCCCTGGGCATGGGAAATTCCCCTCTGGCTGACGGAGACTCCTAGAATGCCTTTCAGCAGCTGAGTTAAGGTCCAGACCAAATGAAAAGTGCTGTGCAGTGTTATCCTGAAAAACAGAGTTTAATTATTTATCGTAGCACTACAAGTGAGCTGACGTTTAGAGTTGGAGACCATGCCTGAAAAGCGCTCAGACATTAGACTAGTGCGCGGGATGTCTGTGTGCCAACAGACAAGAAGTCTACTCAGGACAGTCTTACTGTTGTACAAAGAAAGAAATGTGCAAATGGCTCTTAAGCACGCATGACTTGAACCGAACTTACGGTATTTTTTAATTATTTTAGCTTGCATTTATAAATAGCATATGGACAACATGACCACCTGAAAGAAGAAAATGAAAAGGAGGAAGAGCTGATCCAACAGAAAAAAGGGAGCCATAAATTGGGTTTATGTTGTTGGGGAGCAGGATGCCACTGCAGGCTGTTTAGTTTTTGTACAGTGTTACGCCTGTTACCTATCACACTGCTCTGAACAAGAAAACGTGCAAAAATGCTGGCCCAGGGCAGGTTCTGTGGCTCAGGCAAAGCTGAGCCCTGGTGAGAGGTGAGGCGGGAGGCTGCTGCTGGGACCAGTGTTAGTGGCTAGCGGGTGTCTTCTCCAGGTCCAAGCACGGGTCAAGTCTTTGGTGTGATACCAGTGTAACACGGCAGCACTCAGAGCCTGAAGAAGCACTGCAAGCAACCCAGCTCTTACGCCCTACTGCAGCGATAGGTCAAGTGGGAGAAGTGCAAGCTTGAGAGCCTCATGTAAATGGCTGACAGCACAGAGTAGGCATTAGCCTACAGTTCAATCCTTCAGGCCTCCCAAAAGATACAATCATTTTTAAAAAGCCAGCTACCAACTGTTAATATATTTACTCAACTTCTGCAATTTCCTTTGTTGTCCAAGTGTCACCATACTTGTGCTTTTGCCCTTCGCGTGCCTTACCACAACCCACAGTAAAGTGCAATTTTGATGTTTTCCTAACCAGTGTACTTGAAAAGACAGTATTTTCAGTGCAGCAAAGTACCCAAACTGGTGTAGAAATGAGCTACTCTGGCAATTAGTCACATGAAACAGCAACTAGACACAAGCTGTGCTTTCCTCAGACAAGCCTGCCACTTGGGCTGTCCAGGTTGCTGCACAGACAGTGTCATCAAAGGCAGTTGGGAAAATGTCAATGTCACTGGTAAACACAAATATCCATTTTCACACACACATACTTTGCAAGGTGGGAAGAATCCCTGCTCCTCTGGGTTGTTCCTTCCACAAAAAGCTCTTCAGAGCATCGCAAAAGACGCTTGTGTCTCCAAATTACTGCCAAATACTCCACACCGATTATCTGGTTAGATCACATATGATCAACAAAGGTTTTCAAAACATCCATGTACAGCTCCTGTGGCATGTATTGCCTATGTCCATACAAGTCAGTTATACAGTCCAGAACGATCCTGGACTCTACAGGTCACCGGTCAGTACTACAGCATGATCCTCAGCATGTGTTTGGCCTAAGCAAACCAGCTCTGTCCCAAACAATCTCCCAGTTCAGTAGTCTGCACGATCCTGGGACGCTTGTCAGTGAGCAGTCCACATGCAGCCACCCTGTTTTGGAGTCTGAAAGTGTTCAGTAGTATGTACAATGAGCGTTAGTGCTAGAGCACAATTTTAGGCACACTAAAACGTAGCTTTTTTTAAATACTGACTGGACCATGCTGGCACAGAGGCTGCTTGGCAATTTTGGCTCATACCTGGGGAAAGATGAGAATCAACAAAGCACGCCAAGGCCACCATTGCCAGGATGATACACGACTTCATTGTACATCCAGTCTTGCACATATTGGTAGGGGTGATAACCACCGTATTTGAAGCTGCACCCAAGAACAGCCCAACATGCCATATTGATGTGGGACATTAAAGCATCTTTCAACTTATTCTATGGTTTCACTTAAGAGTAGCACATTATTAGAAAAAAGGCTAGTAATGGTACAGTTACTACTCTATTACTACTATTCTCATGGAAACAAGAGACTCAAGCAGAATGAAGTAACATAATTAGGAAGAGTCCTGGAGATGCTGTTGGAAGGAAAACTTCAGATCCAAGGAACAATACTATATAGGGAATTTCTAAGCACTCATTTTTCATCACACGAATCCCGCAAATTTCACAATAAAACACACATATGAAAGCAAAAACAGTGGAGATCTTGAATTACATTTATCATGAACTTGGCTGGACCTGTCAATAACCATAATCCATCAGGCAGAAAGTCATGCACACACAATGATCATAGCACAGCTGAAGCAGCCTGACATGCATTACTGGAAAAAAAAAAAAATCTGGTGCACATAGAAACATAAATACTCAACAGAAAGACAAGATATAGGAAAACACCATCACAGACCAGTATTTTTAGAGAGTTTATTTATAGAATTGTTATTTCAATTTGGCACACAACTGGAAAATGCTAATACAATTTGGTGGGACAACAGGAAAAATGCCAGAGTGCTGCTGGTCCTTTGGGGAGAAAGAAGAAATGTGAATTACAAATAAGGATCAATCAGGGTTGAAAACAATATTATCTGAAAGTGAGCTCTATCAGCAGTAGACCATAAAAAAAACCCTGACTTAGAACCTTGAGACACTGGGGTGATGTTTCCAAGTTCTCTAGTAACGTAGGTTGAAGCCGCCAGAGGCGAGTTTAACACAACCCAGATTGTTTGCTCTGTTGGCAGAAGCCGACCTCTTCGGAACTTAGCTGAATTTACTGTTCATGTTTTATCTGGCTTGCTTCTGCTCACATTGAATTCAGTGGGAATGCCGCTACTGACTTCAGCAAAATCAGGTCTTTCACAGAGGGCCAATGGAGCCTCTTTCATAAGCAACAAAGCTCTGCACCCAGAGGGACAGAAATGCCATGAGATTGTAACATTACACTGAAAAGCTGTTTCCTTCTCCTCCTTTTTAAGACCGTTTAACTTCTCCTTAGTCCATTTGTATCTTTTCTGCATGGCCAGTACCACCAATCTCATGAAGCTCTCTTCAAGATGCCTTTATTTTGTTGGCATCTATCTCACTTTTGGTAGGATCAGCACCTTAGACCTTGGTCCCAAAGATTAACAGCCTGAGGATAAACCGGATAGTTTGCTGCTGTGGCTTTCTTGTTCTGGGAGTATTTGCACCTCTGATCTCTCATTTTTTTTGTCCATATGGACTAAGAAAGGAGCAAGAATCAGAAAGGAACAGAAAAATGAAGAACAGCAAAGAGGGAAAAGTGGATGCTAATTGCTGGCTCCAGAGGGAGCTTTGGAAGGAAGTTGGATGAGCACTTCTAAACCACTCTCAGAAGAGCTGAAAGCTGGTGTGGCATCTGAAAACCACGAAGTATAAGGCTTCAGCAGTTTCTCGATACAACCCATGAGTGGCACAACCTGCTTGTAGGGTGGGAAGACATTCGCAGCAGGTGCTAGCACTTCATTATAAGAGCTGCCATACAGAAGGTGTGGTTCAAAAGTCAAGCAATCTTTAAGTTCTCAGTTACCACAGTCTTGTCTCAGCAAGTTACATTACAGTGAAGGGGATATAGCGCAGTTTTATCATTGAGGAGAGCAGGTCAGAAGACAGACTATGAATGATATTTTGGCAAAGTCAAATCTGCAATTGTTTGTGTGAAAGGGCCTAGGTCTCTACAACAAAGCACTGAAAAAAGGCTCAGCATGAATGGCCTGACAGGAAGCCATCCATCCAGGCTCTCCTGGGTTAGAGGCAGTCTCTCCCACCCTCATCATGCTTGGGCTTAAAATCACGCAGGCATTTACCTGTGGTCCATTAAATCTTAACTGTATGGTTATCTAACCTCTGAAGGACAAGAGAAATAAAACTATCAATGTAATTTAAATCAAGAAATGGAAATAAGTGTTCTCCGATACAATTTCTCCAGCAGAGTCATCTGCTTCTTTCCTCTCCACTTCTCTAGTTTACTTTAGAAAAGAGATCCACAAAGGTGTTGGGCATAACTGGGGACACAGTAGCCTACAAAAGCAGTTTTGCCATCAGAGAAACTGCAGCTGGAACAACATCTATGAGACAACAAAGCAGCCAGCCTCAGCTGGCATAACAGACAAGGCCCAGCACAACACTCAGTCATTTCTCATTCCACTGCTCTGTGGCATGTGGACTTGTTTTACACTATTACACCACGAGTATACAGTATTGCACTGCTGTTGTTGAACTCCAACAGATAAGAGGATGCCACAAAGATGCTGGGGTACATTTGTTTATAAACAAAAAAGTAGAGATGAACCCCAGTCCTGACTCCCCTCCATGCCCCTGAACTCCAACCACTGGCCATTTAAAAAAAAAATCTCTTCTCACACCTAAAGCCACTTAGAATATCTGTCCACTCTAATGACCATGAAGTAAAAGCAAATATATGAAACAATATCCCTAGATGACTTTGCAGATTCACCTATATGGTTAATTCACTATCTGAGTAAGCCATCTCTGCTAAATATTTTCATTATTACTACTACGTGCCCTGTAAATCAGAACAAACAGCTCTTTTATAAAACTCCATCTATAAAAGTCTGGCAAATAGGTTAAACTCAAAACCAGTTAAGTACAATATTCAACCCTTTTATTTCTGTGTCCTTTTATTTCTAAAACGTTCATTCAAGGAATGAAAGTTAGGACTCTTGGTACAGTATGAGGTATCATCTATGCTACCATCCACTCTTTTTAGCAGAATGAAAAGAGAAAATACATACGGCTTTAGAATAATTTCACTTGCAATTACCTTAATCATAATAGCCACTCAAAAAATCCACCATTGGAAAACCAATGCTAAAATAATACATTCTCTTACTTCCCTTGTTTGGAGCTAGAATGATACCATGATTTTTTTTTAATTAAAATTTTTAGAAAAGACATACTTTGTAGGACCCACCTACAACATGCAATTGTTTTAAGTAGCATCCCTAAAACCAGTATGACAGTTTAATGTGGAAAAGACTACAATGTAAAGAACAATGTTCTAGCCCAGTAGTGAGACATAGACATGGGTACAGTATGATTTCCTACCACTCTAGGCATAAGCTTAAGTCACATCCACACAGCTGAGACCAAACAAGTATTTAAACCAGAATAGCAAAATGTTTTTTGTAAGTGCAGTGTGAACATAGTCAAAGAAATAGGATATACTGAGTGTTAACACTATACAAACAAATATCAAAGTGCACTGGCACATGTGCACTAAGCAAGCACTTTTGAATACTTGCTGGTCTGCATAAGAGTTGCATTTATTGTAAAATGACATCAGAAACTGCTATTCACCAGGTGTTTACCTATTCTCATATCAAAGAAGTTCCTCTTTAAACTAGACTGGGAGACTCCAAGCACCACCATGGGCCTCAGCTGTGGGAAAGCTGCATGAGCTCAGGCTCATGCCTGAGAAGTACCAGAAGTAATTAACTGGGCACCTCACTCTCACCTTTTCTTCATTTTCACAAGAAGGGAGCTTGGGCCAATAAGGGTCCACTGCGAATGGTACTGAACACTGTAATCCATTGCAACAAAGCAATTTAGGATATAAATGGCTCTAAACAAGCATGTCTTCCTAATGGCAGACTAGGTATTTTAGCCAGCATACAGGAAGAAGGAAAGGAGGACTGAAGCCCTTCTTTGTACCTTATCTTCCTAAGGAAAAATAATTTAGGCAACTACTTCTGTTTACTGCTCTATATCTTCAACTAAGATGCAAGTAAGCCCTTGTACAATATGTAACATCTTATTTTTCATTTCTCATACAGAAGCTAAGTCTGATCACAGCTTATGCAAGGAAGTGATAGAATCATACCCAAAATAAAAGCAGTCACATTTTCACAAGCTAAGTTTAAACGATTTCAACCTGAATCTAAACCCACAACCTGCCACAGACTGTCTTAATTGCCTAGTTAAATATTGTGCATTCAACCTCTGTGACACAATTAGGTTTTTATACTAGGCTAACTATGGCTATTTCTCATACTTAAATTTTAATCCGTGTTCTTTAACTAATAAACAGAAGAGCTGCTTTTTTTATTAGGCCTTAAGTAATTTAAATCAGCCTGAAGGAAAAAAAGCTGCAGTCTTCTTGTAAAATATTACTAAAGCCTTGATAAATATCTGGATTTTTATTCTTCACTGAGGTTTGGAAGCTCAAGAAGTTTTTCAAAATAGATCAGACCCTTTTTAAAGAGGGTATATTCACTTATTAGTCATAGCATATAGTAGTTTATTACATTTAAAAATTGGAAGTTAAGTTGCTTTGTGTATTATCTACATGTGTAAAAGCTATTTTCAAACAGCAGCAATAGCATCAATTTTGGAAAAACAGTTCTTTCGGAAAACTACCCGTACCAAAAGGCTAGTAAGACTAAGCTTCAGTCTACTTTGCCAGTAAGGTTACAAAATAAAAGTCTGTATGTGTAGTTATGCAACATGTGAGGACATCTTTTGGAAATGTGAAAATTAGCTACAAGTTAAAAGAGGTATCTAGACATGCTCCACTACTTACGTAAGGAGAAAAACCCCTTTTTAATCAGAACAGCAGTATGATGAAAGAAGTTAAAATGAAAGTAATTAAGAATTTGGTTTAAACAGCCTAAGCTTATACTGAATAAACTTTGAACAGAAAACATCTGTATTAACTAAGAACTTTAGCTTTCTTGAGGAGAGATGGGAAACTTATCTACTGATAATTCAAACAGGTACATTTTACCCTTCAGAGGGATGCAGAGAACAATACAGATGGTTACATTTTTGCAGATAGAAGTCCACATATTTTAGAGATGCAACAAACTGTCATTTGATATCAAAGGGCCCATGTTCTGTTCTGCGTATGCTGGATTGACAAAGAACATTTTTCAGTAAGGTTTTGCAGACCGTGCTGTACTTCAAGTGCCACATGTTCTTCAAACTTGCTTAAACAGATTCAAGTTTAAATGGTCTCTCTCTATGTAAATTTCCACAAACCAAGTAACTGCAAGCTGTTAGGGATGGCTCAAGAGCTTTCTGCAGAAAAGAGTGCGCCTTAATCTAAAAAGACAGAAAGTAGTTTCTGGCGTTGTAGAAAAATTGCTGGTTTGTATGTCATGTTGCAAATGGAAACAACCAATCAACTTACTATATCTGTTAAACTCATTCCATATGACTCTATCCAATGGAAAAAGAAACAAACAGAAAACCAGGTACTGAAGGAAGAGGCTGTTTCTATAGGCACAAATACGAAATGATGAGCAAGTCCTACATTAGAGAAAAATCTAGCATGCATCTTCAACACTGTACGCAGAAATCAAGGACAAGAAGTACCTGTTAAAAACTATACAAGGAAACATTGCCTTCTTTTAAAAAGGTATATGGAAATAATTACACTGATTAATAAAACACTGATATTCACAACCCATCTGAACTAAACTGGTTTACATCTTCAGGAAAAAAGTCAAAACAGTATAGAACATTTCTTTTTTTTTTTCCCTTAAAAAGCAGAAGGAATGCCACACTGTCAAAGATAAATTGCTGCTGCATATAAATTTGTGTCAACCTTCTTGTGCTTTCTGTTCAGGGGATACAGAACACAGGGTCATGTTTCCTGCTAAACTGTTTACAGAGTTATCAGATGCCTATACAAATCAACCTTTTTTCCTACCTAATTCATTATGGAGTAGCTACAACTACAGTAACAAGATGTAAAAGGTTCCAAGAAATTCCTGTGAGAACTACTTAGGTTATTTTATGAATAAATTTGGATTTTTCTTTAGTTCACCTACATTCACCAATATATACTGTATATGCACCTTGAGTATAAGAACTGCATAAAAACAGTCTGGAAAAAAAAAACCCAATGTGGAAACTGAGGTGTGAGGCAGTCAGTCCCCTTTCTACTTCTGATTATTATTTTATTCTTTTTTAAATACCACCACTGAAGAAACCCAATGCACTATATAGTCCCCAAACCCACACCAAACTGCTTTGCTGTGCATCTTTCCCAGCAGGTTTTCACACCTGCTTCTTCAGACAGAGCATTCAGAGGCTACAAAAGCACAACTTGTACTTCTCCATCAGTCAAGTTTATTTGTGTGATGTTTTTTCCAGATCTGGAAGTTTTTCAATTAGTGCTTTATGGTTCATGTTGATACTGGCTATAAGTCCTCCCTCATTGCCATCTGAGCCAGTGTAACTGATTTCTTCACCAGTTAGGGTAGTCATATGGCCACCCAATGCTCTCAACACTGCATTTCCAGCACATATGTCCCACTTCTTAATGTAGGTGACATGGATATACACATCAGCTTCTTCTTGATTCTTTTCAGCAACGTCAAGGAGGGCCAACACTTTATAACCTAGAAGAAACAGGCAGAAGTTAAAAAAAAAAAAAAAAAATTTAAACCAAGTTTTCCTGTTCCTCATAAAGGATAAATCTAATAGTAAGTGTTAACATGCACATACAAGATTTAGGAAAGTGATGTCATTAATTACATCATGCCATCTAGTATAATGGCAGAAGCACCAATAAACTTTGTCTGCCCTTTAACCTGTAGAGAAAATTTGAAAAAGGAACACCCCCCCACACACCCCCAACAAGATTTTTCCACTGCACCCCATTTAAAACCCTGGGTATTTGAGACACATTATTTTTAGACAGCCTTTACCAATATGCTATAGACTTACCTAGAGACACATTAAAAGAACAAGACCAGAAACTCAAATACAGTTTTGCTCTTAATGTTCACTCACTTATTTCTCAATCTCTGTATTATGCTGAAGTCAACCTTTTTCTTCCTGGATTTTTATTACAATAGAAGGAAGATGCATATACCGCTCAGCTCAGGGCATTCCTCTTTATCATACATTATGCAGTACAAAGTCATTGCTCAAAATAGTATTCTTTCTTTTATGGAATTTTTTCAATTTTTCAACTGTTCAACCAAAATCCTTGTTTCATTAAACTGTTCCTTTCTTTATCTTCTTACACAGAGTCAAGCCCTGGAGAAGATCTGCTATAATCAGTTACACTTTCACTTCCTTTATCATAAGAAAACTCATTTAGATTTATTGTCAAGAACCTATGCAACATCTTCTTGACTAAACAATCCGTAAGGGAGCTCTAGCTTCCCGTATTAAAGACATAGAATAATACATTTCTGTAAAATTCAAATTTTGCATGGCTTTTCTGAGACTTTGAAACAGCTATTGCTTCACACTAGTGTCTCACATATTCCCATTCTGTCAGCAACACACACAAGGATATTGTGTAAGCTTACAAAAGCTAAGCTAAAACGTCTTTGGACTGAACATGAGGCAGATAAAAATAGCCTTCAGTGACACTAGTTTTCTCTTTTGACATAAATGCAAGACATAGTACCAAGCTTTAATGGCTTTTTCTCAAAAAAAAAAAAAAATTGTTTAATGAAACATACTACTAGCTAACTAAGAACCAACAGATTCTCTTCCATGATTCCGTATGTGGTCACAAACCCCTTTTTCCTCCACAGAGGCACCAGTGCCTTCAATGAATGCACATCAGTGTGTTCAATGAAAGGACCACAAGAACATTGCTGGCCTAGGCTTAGGTTCACTAACATACTAACTTGTGAATAGCTTGAAGCCTGAACTAAGTTTGCATGTAGGTTTCTATATACAGGAAAAAACTGTGTCCCATTGTCAAGTGCTTGCTTTTAGGGATGTGAAGGACAAAGTTAAGAGGAAAAAGAAGAGATGCCACAGTTATATCCTTTTGTCTAATAACAGCTATCCCCTTAAATCATTCGGAAGCAATAAAATGGATAGGATGCTTAAGGAACCAAACCTGCTCCACCAGCGGGGATTATCACAGTCTTATTTCCAAATGTCTGCCGTGCAACCTGCTCAACTTTTCCTGCATGGGAGCGGGATACAATAATCCTTGGAGTTTTCTCATTGTAGGAGGAACGAGCTTTTATGTTTGACCCACCATCCACCATTGCCCAGGCTACAAGAAAAACACAAATTCTGCTAAGATTTACAAAGACAATCTCTGTTAAGTGTAAAGATAAAAGGATACTTATCTGAGAAAATGGAATTGATGCCTCTGGCTTAATTTCCCTCCCTATTGTAAAAGAGAGTTAGGGTTGACAAAAGGAAGGGGTGCATGCCCACATGTGCACACAAGTGGAAGAGAAAGAGAAACAGCACCCACACAAACACACACTTTTGTGCTTATGGCATTATCCCATGCCTAACTATTCTTGTGTGATACTTCCAAAAAACAGAGTAAGAGGGAAAAATCCCAAGTAGGAATATTTGGAACTTACAATTGGAAAGCCACCGAAGTTAAAAGGATGGCTCTGGGTCACAAATAGATCCAGTATTTCCTCAAACAAACTTTTTTTAAGAACAAAAAGCCCCACTATCCTTCAAAGCAGGTAGCAAGGAAGGAAATAGCTCGGGAGGATAGTAATACTAAGGAAAATATTTGATGGTGTGTTTCAGAGGACTGGATTTAGAATACACAGCCTCCCACTTGTTTCATCATGAAGTTCAAAGCCAAGCTTGGTAGGTGGCATCCCCTAACCATTAATTTGACATTTACTTAGCAGACTAACCAGCAATTTCATCTCAGTAGAGGGCCAGATTGTATGGCAACAGACTGAGTTATGTGTAATAACAATGCCGACTGCCCTTTACTGCTTTGTATTTGTGTGGTAGTATTAGGAACAATCCTACTCGCAACATATTGTTATTTCCAGCTTGGGAAATGAATACTGTTCACATAGAATGACAGACTTCATTGCATCTCATCTGATGCCATGTCTGAGCATTTCACACTTTACTATCACTAAAGGAGATAAATTTTCAAAATTATAGTCCTAAAAAAACATTTCTTCAGGTAGAGGTTGATAGTTAGAAAAATGTTCCAATAACCCCAAGATTCTCAAAGCATATTGGAATATAGCACACACTTAAATGACTGGAAATTAAGCTCATATTTAAAGACAGTAAAATATTTAGCACAAAATATTGAGCATTCAGTGGGCAAAAAAAGAGAACAAATAGGAAATACATTTATTCAGAATTAGTTTCTGTGCCAGAGCTACTGCATAACTTCACGACTCTAGAGGTCAGTATTGCCTAAAGGAAAACGAGAACAGAAATTCTTGTTTCAAATATATAGTAAGACAATGTATTGGGTTTGTGTGGCAAGGTTTTAGTAGTGGGGGGGCTACAGGGGTGGCTTCTGTGAGGAGCTGCTAGAAGCTTCCCCTATGTCTGACAGAGCCAATGCCAGCCGGCTCCATGATGGACCCACCGCTGGCCAAGGCCGAGCCCATCAGCAATGGGATAACATATTTAAGAAGGAGGGAAAAAAGTTGCTGTGCAAGAGAAACTGCAGCCAGAGAGAAGAGCGAGAACATGTGAGAGGAACAACCCTGCAGACCCCCAGGTCAGTGGAGAAGGAGGGGGAGGAGGTGCTCCAGGCACCAGAGCAGAGATTCCCCTGCAGCCCATAGGGAAGACCATGGTGAGGCAGGCTGTCCCCCTGCAGCCCATGGAGGTCCACGGTGGAGCAGATATCCACCTGCAGCCTGGGGAGGACCTCACGCCAGAGCAGGGGGGTGATGCCCGAAGGAGGCTGTGACCCCATGGGAAGCCCACGCTGGAAAAGGCTCCTGGCAGGACCTGCGGACCTGTGGAGAGGGGAGCCCACACTGGAGCAGGTTTTCTGGCAGGACTTGTGACCCCGCGGGGGTCCCACGCTGGAGCAGTGTGCTCCTGAAGGACTGCACCCCGTGGAAGGGACCCATGCTGGAGCAGTTCGTGAAGAACTGTAGCCTGTGGGAAGGACCCACATTGGAGAAGTTCATGGAGGACTGTCTCCCATGGGAGGGACCCCACGCTGGAGCAGGGGAAGAGTGTGAGGAGTCCTGCCCCTCAGGAGGATGAAGTGGCAGAGACAACGTGTGATGAACTGACCATAAACCCCATTCCCTGTCCCCCTGCGCCACTAGGGGGGAGTTAGGTAGAGAATTCAGGAGTGAAGCTGTGCCCAGGAAGAAGGGAGGGGTGGGGGGAAGGTGTTTTGAGATTTGGTTTTATTTCTCATTACCCTACTCTGGTTGACTGGCAATAAATTAAGTTAATTTTCCCCAAGTTGAGTCTGTTTTGCCCGTGATGGTAACTGAGTTATCTCTCCCTGTCCTTATCTTGACCCACGAGCCTTTTGTTATATTTTCTCTCCCCTGTCCAGCTGAGGAGGGGGAAGTGATAAAGCGGCTTTGGTGGGCACCTGGCACCCAGCCAGGGTCAACCCACCACAGACATGAATACTAAAACTACTTTGAAGCTTTCAGAAGTGCATACACATTGCCAAACTTGCAGCTATGCTCACCGATACGTTATTAATACTAAAGAATTAATTAGTTCACGGTTGTGGCATTAAAATCATGTCAGATAGTCAATGAGGCTATGCTAGAAAGTCTTGCTTGTTACACACAAACAGTTGCCACTAAGATCTTTCATCAATCTTTGTTATTCACACTGAATAAACAGCAGCTTCTGGGTATAATATCACGGACCCAAGTTCTTCTGCTGAATGAGCAAAGTGCTCTTCTGCTAAAGACTAATAGCACACGTAAGACTGGCCAGTACGTGTAGGTTTCACTTTGCTTTGCTATAAGCACTCCAACTGAAGGGATCTTAATTCTTAAACACATTTTCAGTTAGTTTGTTTTAAATGCATCATTTTTATGTTAAACAAGGGCACCATTTTCCTTTGTGGTTTTACAGCACAGAACACATCTGCAGCTCTAATTCTGAGGTCTGCAGCAGCGCTCTTTTGCCCCAAGTACTATTTTCTCATTTATACCTACAGATGTTCTCTTAAACATCAAATTTTAATTAACAGTATGACTGAAGATGCTGGAAATATGTGAAGGCATAAAAATACCTGTATATGCTGAGAACGGCTTGTGTATCACTCCTATTACTGGTTTACCATTTACAGCCACGCAAACCATTGTCGTGACATACTGTCGAAGATCCTCTGTGGGCAAAATGAGAAAGTGAGCAAGTTTACAGCCAGATGCCAAGAACACAAAAAGAAAGCAGACCTGACATTATAGAAAAGTCATTCTTTGAAGACTAGTCTATATTCTGCCTCTTACAATTATGTAACTTTATTGTATGTTCAAAAAACCTTGGCAGTTTTCAAACAACTTTAAAGACTTCAGTTTTCCAGCAATTTTTCCTGTTCAGTAGATGTAACCTATCCTATCAGGTCTAATGTTAACAGCTGTGTCTTATGCAGCATGTATTTTCATGGAAGTCTGTGCCCCTATACTCTCCCTTCTCTGCCTCACCTCCTGTCCTCTATTGGTTCAAAGCTGATAATTCAAATACCAAAGAACATTCACCAGAAAAGGTGACTGTATCAATGGAATACTCACAAAAAAATCCCCATTCTTCTGTCTGTTCTTCAGTACTTATCAGCAAGAATTTTAGTTGGATTGCCTTGAACTGCTTATGTGACATCTTAAAACACTTGAAAAAGGGGAAGATTGAATTATGCATGCTTTTTTGAAAAACTATAACAATTTTTTTTATCAGGTTAAATAGAATATTTACTTAGTATTCCCTTTAAGTAAACAAACAAAATATTCTGAGATATTTAGTGTTGCCACAGTAATAACTTCGATAAAGGAATGTGTAAATCCAGCAAAATCCATAAATGACAGTTACCATTTATTTTAGCAATCGCTTACTTCCAAGGAACACCAAAGTAATTTCACAGTTGGAATATATAAAAGTAAACGCTGTGGTCTAATAACTATAGAGATTTCATGATGCAATTTTTTCAATTAAATCACACTAGCTTTGACATAACACACTTTAACAAGAGATGTCATTTTAAATACTTACTATTTTGTCTCCAGTATAAAAGGCAGACATCAGAATTACACACATGATTTGTCAACAAGAATCAGCTACCTGTGTATTCTTGTGTAGCATCTAACGGATCGATCCAGACAGTAACGCTTTCTGCTGGAACCTCTTTAGGCTGTATTTTTTGTTTTATGTCTTCAGGAATACTGCGATCCCAAGAGACTGTCTCCTGATCAGCTGTATCAACACGCTCTTCAGAGTTTATCTATGATAAGACAACAAAAGTAGTTGCATTAACTTATCAGATACAGTAACTGTGGTACTCAGAGAAATTACAGGTTTGCTCACATCTTCTCTTTCTCCCTTCACCTCCAGCTAAAAATGCACAAATTACTCATTTTTTAGCAACTCACAAGCTATTACCATCATGCCACAAGCAATGGAAAACCACAATCCAGAATTTTACTATGAACCACACCACAGCTGGACACTTTCTTTGGCTGCAACTCTTCCTACTGAACATTCTCACAGTATGAATCACAGCTTTTTTAAATCAAAAGTTAAATGCAGTTGCTTCAAAGACTACAAGCAGAACATTTGACTTTGCAGAGTCAAGTGGTATACAGATACAGCAGGGGTCTAATATTCCATTTATATACATCAGTAGATGCAGATTGAAATGTACAGATATTTTATCAACAAATATTTTGCAGACTATAGTATGACTTGGGGGAGTAGGAATCCTAGTATATACTCCTGCTTCCGGCATTGAGTTACAACTAGCAATTTAAGCAGCTCAACTGGATGTAACCATTACACAATTGCGAGATGAATGTTATTTTATAAACAAGTGAATAATATTCCTTACCTGTCTTTAGGGTAAGTTGGGCTAAGGACCTAAGAAGGCCCACGAAGAACATTTATAAGCAGAAGTCAAAGATCACATTTAAGCCTATTGTCACTGGCTGCCTAGCTTAATGAATTTTATTCTGGACCAGAGGGCATTTTAGTATGTCGAACAGAGTTTGGTCCAGTAGCGGAGCACACAGTCCCAGTCTGTTGAATGGAAGAACGTTCTGCAAAACCCAATACAATGTCATTGTGACTGCAGTAGCAAGGTATTTTTGGATCGCAAGAAATGCGGTTATCACAAAACACTGTATGTAATGATCTCTCATGTTACAAAACATGACAACCTGTCAGGAAGAACTGCTGGGGAAATATGGATCAATCTGTCTTAACCCATCCATACCAGCTTACTACCACTGCAAACGTGGTTTATAGGAGAGCTGTAATGCAACTGGACATAAGTAGTGCTAACAGAAATTCAGACAAATTCGTCCCATTTACTTTTAGCACCTTAGTTACAGTAGGAGACTAGTATTTCTATGCTCCTTCTACTGCCAATAAAAAGGAAATCATTGCTATGCCTTTCAAGCTTCAGCCTGTGTGAATGCTTCAGAAACACATCACTCCACTAATTACTCAGTAGGACAATGATGCTTATGGCTTAGATGTGTAGGTTATATGTCTGAAGTTGAGTTAACCAATCTGGACTTTTGGGACATTTAAGAATATTAGGAAAACCAGCTTTTTTATTCTTGCTAACTTTAAAGGTGGTTTCCTCTAATATAATTCTAAATGGATGCCAAACTGACGAGCTCTTGTGTCCAGTCAAGGCAAAATAGTAGGCACACATGGGGTACAACCTAGAACCACTGATTTCCCTTTACTTGCTACAGGTGGTGTCAACACTGCTAGCTCAGATTCAGCTTACTGCTAGAGCAGATAAATCCTCTCTAACTAAACCAACTTGTTATTACAGATGTTGTAGGCAAGCGACATTGAAAGACAATGAAAATAAAGAAACAATCTGACTACATTTGAACGTTACAGACTTTGTATCAGCAGGATTTTTACATAATTCACATCATGACAAGAAAAGACATCGCACACCTCAACTGTAACATTATTAGCAAAGGGTTAAGGGCCATCTCTCCAAGAGAATTCAAAAAAAGAAAGCAAGCAGAACTGCAGCAACTCCAGCCATACATCATAGCTGTCTTCTCACGTAAAACCAGTATTTGAAGCATTGTGTGCCAAACACAGAGTCCTTGAAGTTGCCGTGACATTTACAAATTAAACATCTGTCACTATACAAGAAACCTGACGATTGTGTTTTCCCCTAGGGAAAACAGTCCTGCAAAGTCAAGATGACTAGTCCCACAGACTTGGCAGCCTCAACACAGCCCCTGGGCAGTTTAAGTTCCACTACAGCATATTACTGTAAAAAAAAAAAACCAAACATTTCCTCAACAGAAGAAAGAGGCCTCCAAAAGTTAAAGGGTTGGAACCAATCCTCAAAAGGAAGAATATCTTGTTAAACCTGTTGTTACAGTACACTAATATTAAAAGACTGAAACTATCTGAAAGGTATTGTTTTCAGAGAAAGACCTCCTAGTAGTTCAGCTTTTGTAGAGGTGGCCATGACACTGCAGTATTTATAATGCTTCTGAGGAGTCTCTCTCAACAGCCACAATTTGTCTGCCAGTAAAAAAAAAAAGGCGGGGGGGTGCGGCGGGGGCAATAGCGATCAGGTTGCAGAGCCATCTGGAGAAAATAAAAATAAAAAAAAAAAAAAATCAACTGGGTCACTAGTTTTCCATTCATATCACCATTTACTCTGTAGCCTTGGCTGAATACTCCACGAATTATAGTCCAAGTAGAAATTCATAGTTATTCCACCACACGCAGTTATTAAATTTATTTATTGTTAGGAAGCTAAAGCTACATTATACGTTTTGCCAGACATAGCTGCCTGAGAGAGGATCACCAACCCTTAACACTGGGAACTTATCTTGCCCCCCGCCCTTTATTTTTTTTTTAATGCATGAGAATATACCTGGAAAACATGCCTTTGTGTTAATACGATGTTCCCTTCCTACTTGTCATTCTCATTTGCTGGAAGCCTCCAGAGGCCATGACCTTACATTTCAAGCTCTTCTGAAGCGATATGGGTATGTAGTTGACTGCATTCCCAAGTCTTCACTCAGAAATTAGGAGCAGCTATGGTAGAAAGACAATCACAACACCAAATGTTTCAGACAACAGAGCTTGTTCCAGCAAGACACTCCGAGTCAAACTGCTACATTAATGTAAATAATTATAAAGTCTGCATGTTTGCTATCATATATATAACTTTGCCTACTCCTGAGAGTCAGATTTAGATAGCAACCCATCATGCAAGAACTTGAGGCAGCAAGCAGAAGACAGAAGTAAATAGTTATTTGGGGTTAGCCAAGTAACAGCTGTAAGCTGTAAAAGCCTGTCTCAGGAAGCTCAGTAAGCTGCCCACCGACAGAGTTTAACTACATTTAAGCAATCTTCCCCAGTCATGCTTGAAGGGAAAGCCCTCCTCACAAAGAGCTGCATCAAACACAGAGATTTAATAAAATACATGTAAATAGGTGAATGGACTACTACTGAAAGGTCAACAAAAAAATTATTTCATAATAAAGGCAGTCTGGCTGCATCTCGCCAGCACAGAGCTTCTTCAAAACGAGTCTGAGAGGTGCAGGAATCCCACAACAGACGAGGGATGCTGCTCGCGGCAGCCAGCAGCAGAGGTCCAACAGCAACATCGGGATCAGCACGTGGTGTGCCTTCCGAAACACCCAGGTGTCCCCAGCCTTCGGAAGCCCCTTGCACCCTCTCCTCTGGCACGCTGGTGATTGGAATACAGATCTGCTCAGAGACACGGGAAGCAACTCAGGAGTGTACTACAAACCCGTGTGGATAAACGCAGTGCTCTGAACAAACAGCCAACAGTCCCGACCACGTAAAGACTTCAGGGAACCTCACAGTGGCTCATTGTCCTGTGCTGGGCTACTCTCTACCAGCACTTCGTGATGTCTATGTGGCAGATCATCACCCAACAAAACTGCTTGAATACTAGGTAGCTGTCTGTGGTGAGGTGAACAAACTCAGGCTTTTCCTGGTTTGAAAGAGTAGGACACAGCTGTAGTTTTGGTTTTGAATTCACCCATTAAAGATAAATTAAACTGAAAACATATATGCTAAAAAAATTAAATAGAAGTTTCTGTTCAAATACATAAATTATTTAAAAGAAAAATAAACATCAGTACATGAAAATGCAATGCTTTTCTTAGTGTTTGGTGGGATGTGAATTTTATTTGAATTTATTACTCCCCCTCCTTCCCCACATCCTTATTCATCCCAATACTCATTTTGTATTTTAATATGCAAACAAACCAGTATCTTGAAAAAAGATGAGGTAGAACAGCTCTTTATTCCCGAGTGTCAATATCCTCATCTGATAATTAAGTCCCCTCAAATCCAAATCTCAGTACTGTTTTATTAAAACAGAAAACAAAACAAGAGCAACACAAATACTATCCCACCTGTATTATAAAGAAGAAATACTAATTAAGCTATCAAGGTAAAAACAAAACAAAAACACCCCACAGTTTAGGTAACAACAAAAGACACTATTCACTAGTCCGAATATGAATATAAGAATATTCCACGTATTACATTTCAAGAACGGAGACTGGAACAGGTTGCCCAGAGATATGGTAGATGCCCCATCCCTAGGAACATTCAAGGTCAGGTTGGATGGGGCTCTGAGAAACCTAATCTAGTTGAAGACCTTCCTGCTCATTGCAGGGCAGTTGGACTAGATGACCTTGAAAGGTCCCTCCCAACCCAAACTATTCCATGATTCTATGATTCAATGAATAAGTCTATTGATTTGAATGAGACCATGAAAATGGAAAGCCTGGAGGCCCAGACAAAATAGCGTGCACAGGGGAACGCTAGTACAACATTAATAGACGTTTGACTTTGTTCTTCTGTTTTGTTAGGGCACTAACTCTGCATGACCTACACAGCCACTTCACCGGTGATTATGCAATGTAAGCATTATGCATACCCAAGATTCAAACTTAACTTTGCCATTTGCATTCACATGACAGGAGATGGAGGAACGGAGCAGAGGGACAGAAGTAAATAAGTAAATGCAAACATTTACAAACAATAAAACAACAATGATTCTGATACCTTCTTACTGGCTGACTGTCCTGGTCTCAGCTGGGATAGAGTTAACTGTCTTCCTAGTAGCTGGTACAGTGCTATGTTTTGAGTTCAGTATGAGAAGAATGTTGATAACACATTGATTTTTTCAGCTGTTGCTAAGTAGTGTTTAGACTAAGTCAAGGATTTTTCAGCTTCTCATGCCCAGCCAGCGAGAAATCGGGAGGGACACAAGAAGTTGGGAGGGGACACAAGCAGGACATCTGACCCAAACTGGTCAACTGGGTATTCCATACCATGTGACGTCCCATCTAGTATAGAAACTGGGGGGATTGGGGGGATCGCTGCTCAGGGAGTAACTGGGCGTCAATCGGCAGGTAGCGAGCAATTGCACTGTGCATCACTTGTGTATTCCAATCCTTTTATTATTGCTGTTGTCATTTTATTAGTGTTACCATTATCATTATTAGTTTCTTCTTTTCTATTCTATTAAACCGTTCTTATCTCAACCCATGAGTTTTACTTCTCTTCCCGATTTTCTCCCCCATCCCACTGGGTGGGGGGGGAGTGAGTGAGCAGCTGCGTGGTGCTTAGTTGCTGGCTGGGGTTAAACCATGACACTGACTGAGATATGTCCCCTGTCACTATATGCATCCTCTGGACTAATGTCCAGAGAAACCAGCACTTTGAAAGGCATACTGACCTACTAGATGTCTGCACGGGACTGAACTTGATTTGCTGTTATTTGACTGTGCTTCAGAGATGTCACAACTCAGGGGAGAGCACTTCAACCAGCAGCCTTTGGGCTTTCCCCCGCTTATGGGCCAAGCCTCACACCTCACCCCTCCAACCACTGCTGTCGTGCTTCACCAAAAAGCAACATGCCCTTATGCCCACTACACTACAAGTCAGACTGTTTTACCTCCATTTGCTCAGCTTCTCTGGTTTTTCCCTCAAATATATCAGAGGTGAAAGCTGTCTCATCTTCTCACAGCATCTGTACGTACACAAATTGTGTGAAGGAATCAGATGCCAAAACCTCTGAACGTAAACACCCACTTGACAAGTCACGATGTATAAACATGCACAACAGGAGAGCACTCTCCAGGAGAGCAAGAAGCAGTCAAAGCACTGTATTTCCAATAACCAAGGAAAGTATTTAACTTATCCTGGTTATGAAACAGGGCTCCAGAATCTGCTACAGAAGGAAGGACTTGCATTCACACCAAGACTTAGCTCACCAGCAGCCAGGACCACTCATGATCCCTCCAACTTTTGAATTCTGGGGCAGTGAGTAGCAGCTTTCACTATGAATGAAAGCTGCTTCCTGAAAGCTTATGTTACTTGACACTGAAAAGAACGCAAACTCGGAAATCAAAATATCACTTCTTTTTTAAGTTTAAAGTGCCTTTAAGCTTTAAACAGTTTGAATAGTAGCCTTGCCAGCATAGTAAAAAATTCTAGTTTTATTCAATACACTGACATTTTTAAAGCCAGCTGCTTCCTTTTGAAAGGGTTCTTTTCCTCCTTAGATTACCTCAACCTATTAGAAAGGAAAAATGAGCTTTTACAGGTGACCTTCATGCCTTTCAAAAAGTTTCCCCTTGCTAGGGTCCAGTTTACAGAGAGTTTTAGCAAGGTAGATCCTGTTAGGAAAGGATAGAGAGGACCTTGCTGAACCACATGGTTCAGCTTGTTAAAAGGTAATAAAGTTTAATAAAAATATAAAGTATATTTGTATATAAATGTGGAAGGTATAAAAATAGACTAATATATAAAATAATAAAAGGTATAAAAAACGCTGGTCTCATGTTGTCATTCATTTGAAATGAAAACAACAAATACTTCTATAATAATGCCACGAAACAGATAAAGGAGGCACGCATTTTTTTCAAGGCACAGAAGTCCAGGCAGAGAGAAGTTTTCCTCTACCATCAACTACATCTTCATTTATTTTAATAAGAAGTCGTCACTTCATGCAGGAACAAGATTACTGGATGTGCAAAGAAGAATATGGACAAACCTAAATGTCAAAAAGCTCAATTAGTACTTATCAAAACTCATTACGTGGTTTGGTCATTAAGACAGCAGGAAGCAGAGTGAAACAAACAGGTTTTCACAAATGGTAAAGACGTATCAGATGACAACTCTGCTTCTACTGACTTAAGACAAATAGAAGTTAGTGAAAACAACAAAAATGCAACAGAGGGAATCAGCACGGATCACAGAATTCAAAGTTTCCTCCAGTAATCTGTAGAAACAACTAGAATTTAAAGCCAGTAAAAGTAATAAAGCCACTCGCTCACACATGTTGTTTCAGTAGATGGCAAAATTCTGTTACAGTTATATACAGATGCAAGTCTAGCAAAGAGAAAGGGATGACTAGTTTGTCACCAGAGTTGCAACACTACTTTTCATTTTAAAAAAACATCCAAATAAGGCCAGATTAGAAGTCTACCAATACAATAAATAACACTGAGAAAACTTTCGCTGTTTGTGAGTGGTTACACTACTAAGAAACTCAAACCTCCAGATGCTCAGCTGACAGATGAAACACCCCCGGGATACACACAAGCCAAATGGACTACTTGTCATTACATCTGAAAGATCATCACAGACCTCATTACCATAAAGTTACAGGCTTTAATTTCATTTTATGTAGAGAGAGACAGCATAAGTCATCTAGCATCAGTTCAAACCCATGTTAAGAGATGCATCTCCAGACAACATCTATTACCAAGATAGCCAATTAACATTCACACTTCTTGCTTTACTTAGAAACCTGTTGGCAGTTGCTAAGATCATTTGGGTCAGAAGAACGGTAATTTTGTTAAAAACCCCAAGACCTGAGGATGCCATTCTCACAACATGAAGAGACAAATAAATTACTGAACTTATTCAGCAAAGCACTGAAATCCTTCTGAAGTTTAAGCAGCATTTTGGTTTTTAAACCTACTTCTTTAACATATCTATCTTTCCCACAGAATCAGCATCAGATGCACAGCTTGCCATCTCAGATGAAATTCCAGTTTTCTAAGTATGATAGCTGGCACTGTAGTCAGAAGCCTGTAAACAGCAGGTTTAAACCTCACAAGTAGTTCAGGTAGCTTGATTTAAAAAAAAAAAAAAAAAAAAAAAAAAAAAAGGAGTGCTTGGAGACATTAATCTTCAAACAGTGGAATTCATTTAGAGGAAAATCTCGCTAAAAGTTAAACTGACATGTTCTTAAATTTCCATTTCAAACAGTGACACCCAATTCCAGCATTATCATGCAGAAACTTGAAATGAGGTATTTATCATCCATCTTCACTGGGTAGAAGAACATTCAGATTCAGGGCAGTGGCAAGACTGCGTGCTGGTTTAGGCTGGGATTAGAGTTAATTTTCTTCACGGTAGCTAGTATGGGGCTCTGTTTTGGATTTGTGCTGAAAACAGTGTTGATAACTCAGGGATGTTTTCATCCCTGCTGATCAGTGCTTACACAGCATCAAGGCCTTTTCTGCTTCTCACCCCACCCCACCAGCGAGGAGGCTGGGGGGGCACGAGAAGTTGGGAGGGGACACAGCTGGGACAGCTGACCCCAACTGACCCAAGGGATATTCCAGACCATATGATGTCATGCTCAGCATGTAAAGCTGAGGGAAGAAGGAGGAAGGGGGGACATTTGGGGTGATGGCGTTTGTCTTCCCAAGTCACCATTAGGCGTGATGGAGCCCTGCTTTCCTGGAGATGGCTGAACACCTGCCTGCCCATGGGAAGTGGTAAATGAATGCCTTGTTTTGCTTTGCTTGCGTGTGCGGCTTTTGCTTTACTTATTAAACTGTCTTTATCTCAACCCACGAGTTTTCTCACTTTTCTGATTCTTTCCCCCATCTCACCGGGGGCTGAGTGAGCAAGCGGCTGTGTGGTCCTTAGTTGCTGGCTGAGGTTAAACCACAACAGACTGATAAAAAGATTCTTGAAGAGAGACTAGGATTTACACTAGAAAGCAAGACATATAGCTGGTCCAACTATAGAACATAAATCAATGCACTGGTCAAAATTAAGCCCAAACAGCTGAAAATGAGAGTATAGGGCAGAATTCATTCTGGCAAATAAGACTGAAGTCTACATCCTGCGAAAATAACGCTAGTATAGTGTAGAAGCAAAATAGCAGAATTGTGTGGGTCACTTTAAGATTGGCTTTTTGATAGTCAGAGGACATAGGGAATGTGGCCAAAGTGCTTGTTTAAGAATCACATCTTCCTCTGTCAATCACTCCTGCCTTTGTGAGCAAGTAGGGCTGCTCCTTCAGATGTGCTGACACAGGCTGTTGGTAGGGCCATAATGTGAAATGAACCAGGGTATTATTCCTAAATAACCTTTATTTTACATTTTTACCTTGGATACATTCAGGTATCAAGTTCCTGACACTGACCCCTGGACAAGCAGAGTTAGAAAAATGGAAGACTCTGATGCATGGCTCTGAGAAAGAAGCTCTTTTATGAGGTAATGCTGCTGAAACCCCTGTATAATGAGATCATCTCTTCAAACTGAGAAGCTCTTTTGGGCAGAACATACCAGTGTTTCTGTCCAGTCTCAACTGGATTTGGAAACACTGCCTCCCCAGTCCCCTCTCCCTCCAGCAGCAGGCCTGGCTTGAGCATCTCCTTAATCCCCTCACCTGATTCCCACCTCAGTCTTTCTTATCACACCACCACTGTGCTAGCACAACGAATAAATGGGGCTGCATGGAGAACCAACCAGAAAAGCAGTGAAGTAACCCAGAAAAGATAAATAAGATAAAGAAAAAAATGAAAAGGAGCAGAGGGGATGATTATAGCTGGATCAGAGCTTTAACTCATTCTCAGCATGACAAACAAATAGACAAAGACAACACATTGGTAGTGCAGGAGCAGTAAACACCTCAAGCCTGTAACTGCAGTTGAGGACTTGATTATCAAGAGAAACCACTGCATATATCTTAGCATTAAATGTATTTTAAAAATCAACTGCACAAACATACTTCATAGAAGATGCATGCAAATATTCATTGATGGATGTTGAGTGCAATCAGACAACACTGTGTAATACTTGAGTTAGAAATAACTGACTTGCCCCTTCCTCCCTTATCTTTCTCACATCTATTTCTAAGGGATATAACAACAATACTCAACACCACTCAATTTACTACACAGTGATAAAACAGAATGAATCTCCTCCTCTTCGGTCTTACCTAACCTAGCTGTGAGAAGTCTTGAACTGACACAAATGCATCTATTTATATCAAATAGAGCAGGTGATGTAAGCAGTGGAGTTCCTCTTCCTCTGTAGAGATAATACCTTTACTTAAAAGAACAGACAAAGGCAAAACATTTCTATGGGTTTTTTTTTTTTCCTCTCTTCCACCCCTCAGATTTTGAAAGTGTTTTTATAAGTCACAACTGTAAGGAGTATAAGACTCTTTCCAGATTTATTTCAGCTTCCACAAATGAGAAGCCTAACTCTTCCATCTTCTCTTAATAATCACACCTTAAGAGAAGATCTGCTTCAGACAGACTGTTTGCATGCTTTCCCTTATTATGCCCAGCAGCACAATACAGGGAATCCAAGGCTTCTCACTGATTTAACTTTATTTCTGTCAAATTACTTTCCCCCCGGTTATTTTTAAACATTGGAAAGCCACAGCTATTCTTAGAGGACAATTAATGGATCATTTCCTTTGCGTTATAGGCATATTTTGGCACCCAGTTTTTGTGCTGGTTTGTTTTTCCCCTGGCTGCAGGATTTGGCACCACTTTAAATGTTGAGGTACCCCTGCTAGGCTCAAGGACTCCATGATGTGAGTAAATCAGCATTTTGCATAAATTTACTCTTCGAATTCTTTCAGTTTTTGTTTGACAGTTTTTGTTAGCTGCATCTTCTCTAGCAAGAGGAGAAGAGGGGTTTTATTTTACTTCAATGTTTTTTATTCTGGGGTGTCACTCTGTACACAGGGATAAGGCTACAGATATAAAGTACGATGCCTCTTACAAGATGCAGCTTTATAATGCATCACATAAAGGTGTCTCGGGAAATCCTCTATAATCCTCGTATTCACATCAAAACTACGGTAGATCTGTTCTATGAAACAGCAGCAGTTTTAGATGTGTTGTGCTGAAGGTACACATGAAGGATTTGCAGATTGAGATGAGACCTTGTCTTCACACCTGAAAATTGTATAGTGCCACATGCATATAGTAAACCAAAAGTTTTTATTTTGGTTTGGACAAATGTTTATGAATACATCTTCATCATAGTATAGACTTTAAGAGACACCATCTCTTATCAGTATATACAGCTTAGTGGGTATTTTTTAAACGCTGCATGAGATAAGCTGTTATTATCCAGATCATGTACTCAGAATACTAAATATCCCAGAGCTGATCTGTCAGATTGAGTAACTCTAGATCAGCTGAAAGATTTGTCAAATAAACTCTTCCTAGTCATCCTCAGTGCTCAACCTCAGTCAATCTAAGGGGGGTGGGAGAGGGAGAAAAAGAAAAAAAAGAAAAAAGAAATATGCCTGATTTTTTTCTAGTTCCACAGATGTACACACCCATTTTTGTCTTCATACTGTGTTTGAGAACACATCTGCACTCTAGAAAGTACCAACTATTTTTTAAAGGCTAGCAGCACAAGCCGACCGTGGGGAAAATAAAAAGGAGCAGCGAAGTTCTTTAAAAGCAGATGTTCAAAGCTAACATGCTCTAAGAGGAAGACGCACAAGTCAGACTGTCACTGCTATGCACCCCAGGCACCAGAGCTTATGCATGTGACCACAGACACAGGACAGGCAACACAGTTCCCTGAGCTCTTCAAGCACAAACCGAACCCCCAGCCTTCTCTAGAAGCACAGACAACTCTTATATCTGAATTAATGAAGTCCCTCCATCCGTGGAAGGGGAGAAAGCGTACAGGTTTCAGGCAGCGATACAGGTAATGCCTCACTCCGTGAGGACACTGAATTGCAAAAGAGAACAAGGGACAATACTTTTTCTTCCTTTAATGTAGGGCCTGTGACCGACAATCCAGCAATCTTCAGAATATAACCTTCATAATCTTTCTGTAGAGGACGATTAATCACATAGCAAGTTTATTTCAAATATTGAAGAATTTGGTGTTTGCTTTAGATTTCATATTTAATAGGTTCTCTACAAACTTAAAAAAAACCCAAACAAACAAAACAAAAACAAACCCCAAAGAACTACACACCACACTGACGAACTTCCAAAACAGCCACTGAAAACTCACTGAGTAGTAACTAAACTTAAGCAAAAAATAAACTACACTACTTTTTTTCTCAACTTGTCCAGGAAAAGCATGCAATCACCACCTCTGAAACCCAAACTCAGGGTTTTCTATCCGTTTCAAATGACTGTAAAAAGCTAAAGAATTTAACATCAAGACACTGAAGAGACATTCCCATTTACTTAAGCGAAAGTGGAAACAAAGCCAACAAAACCCAAAAGGCCTCTAAAGTATAGTTCTGGTTTGGGTGCAACCTGAAGTGTTAGACCCAGATTTCAGAAGCGAGTGAGAGCAGGGAGGTGTGTACACATCTGAAAGAAAAGTAAACACATTTTGCCCACTTAGGCAGTGATCCACAGTGTGCCACAGCTGTTAGCTTATCTGCTGTCCCAAAGTCACAAGAGCTAAGAAGTCAGATACTGTAACACTATGTTCCTAAACCTCAAATCCTCAACCCCTTCTCCCCATTACCGGCTCTGCCTATTGCTTACGGCGGGAAGGATAATTAAGAAAATAACAGCATTACTAGTCTCAGCACCATAAACATCCGCAGAATTGGAGCTATGAAATAACCTTCATCCATAAGCAGAGAGCACATAATCCACGATGGTTAGACTCGGCGTTCCCCCCCCACACACACACCTCATGCCCGTATTACTTCAAACATACGGTTTCACCTCGCATGGCTTCGCTTACACATGATCCAACTCCTTCCCCTGCAACCCAACACCCACGGCAACAACTGTGAGGTGGCACCGCCACAAAATCATCAAGAGGGGAAGGAAAAATTGCAAAACTAGGGCAGTATTTCCCGTCGGCGGTTACAAAACGGGGAGGTGACACGTGTCCCCCCGCAAACGGCCGAGCCCCCGCGGCGCGGCAGCCCGGCGGTTCGCCTCAGGCCCTTACCCGGCCGGTAACGAGCAGCCTAGTGCTGGAGCTCTGCACCGGGCGGGAGCGGCGGGTGGTGCCCGGCCCCGGGCCCGCTGCACACCCCGCTCCCCGCCTCACGGGCGGGAGCCCGGCACCCACCTGCACGGCGGGAAAGGCGCCCTTCAGCAGGTAGAACATCCTGCGGTTGGAGAGGAGGTCGCCACTCGTCAGCTGCTCCTCGGCCCCCTCCCGCGTCTTCCCCTTCGCCTTGGCGTTGAGGACGTTGCCCTCACGGACCCGCTTCACCTCCTCCCCGCCCCTGACGGCGGCCAGGACGGACACGGCCAGCAGCTCCCGCAGGTCCACGGCGCCGGCGAGCGCGGAGCCGCGGGGCGTCTCGGGCCCGCCGGCCGCCGGCTCGCTCAGCATGAAGAAGGCGAAGCGGCCGGCCAGGAAGCCGGAGTAGAGGTGGTAGAGGACGCCCAGCCCCAGCAGGCAGAACACGGCCATGCCGAGCGGCGAGAGGCGGATCCCCATGGGGGCCATGGCCGCGGGGCAGGAGGGCACGGCGGGGCGGGCAGGCAACGGTACCGGGCGCTCACCACAGCCCCATGGTGCCGCCGGGGCGCTCCGCTCCCTCTGCTGCTGGTGCGGCGGCGGAGCCGGCCCGGCTCCACGCTCCTCAGCGGGCCGGCTGGCAGGCAGCGCCGTCTGTATCCGGGTCAGGCGGAGGCGGGGCCCGCCGCTCGCACTGAGCATGTCCCGCCGCCCGCCGCACGCTCGGCGGGCAGGGTGATCCGGCGTTCCCCTTGTCTGCGGGTGTCCCGGCAGGAGGCCGGGGGATCTCTCCTGTTCCCTACCGCGGGCGTGCCTGATGGCGCACACTCTCCTTCGCCCGCTGGTTCTCCTGAAACGTGTGGTTTGGGGTGGAGGTTTTTTTGCTTCATCTGCTTCTAGGCAGCAGGTGCGTGAGGAGCACGCACCACTGGGCAGCGGCGGGGCCGAGGGAGCCGTCCCTGCCCGCCCCTGCCTGCTCCTGGCAGCGCGACTGCCCGCGGGGGCTGGGGCCGGAGCCGGAGCCGGAGGCGGCTCGGAAGGGCGGCACGACAGGCCGGGAAGGAGATTTCTGTTGGAAGTTGCTGTTCGCATAAATTGCCGCTTAGTTTCTGAAGCTTTGCCGTTAACGGTTCTGAACATCGTTGCTGAGCAGCATCTCGTGTCTTTCACCTACTGGTTAGGGACCTTTGGGACTCCCGGCCCCCTTGTGCTGCAGGAAAGGGGCTCGAAGTTAAGAATTCCTTTTATACAGTAGAATGAAGCAAATCTAACCATTTTCTCAGCCAAGTGATGTGCTAAAGGCCTACCTGTCTAAATTTATACTTTTCTTTGCACCTCAGTTGGTTTGGGGGAGTGTGAAACTGCATGTTTATGACCAGGATGGACATCTGGGGTGGAAAGCAGGAAATCTCAGATTCTTTTTCTGTTCTCTTTTCTAATTCTCTCTAGTAGTTTTGAGTAAGTTATATCAGAAACAAAAAAAATTAATTCAGCATTGTTTGAATTAATTACATGTTCTTTTACTCAAGTGATATTCTTGTCTGCTGATATACAGGTTATAAAAGCAGACCTTAGTAGTGACTCTGGGAAGAAGTAATTACTAGGGATCATGCAATATAACTGTTTCCCTGGGATTTTGCGTTTTATTTTTTTTAAAAGTGTGATGGGTTAACCCTGGCTGGATGCCAGGTGCCCACCAGAGCTGTTCTATCACTCCCCCTCCTTCTCAACTGGACAGGGGAGAGAAAAATATAACAAAGAGCTTGTGGGTCGAGATAAGGATAGGAGAGATCACTCACCAATTACCGTCACGGGCAAAACAGACTCAGTTTGGGGAAAAATTAACTTGATTTATTACAAATCAACCGGAGTAGGGTAATGAGAAATAAAACCAAATCTCAGAACACCTTCCCTCCACCCCTCCCTTCTTCCCGGGCACAGCTTCACTCCCGGATTCTCTACCACCCCCCCCCAGCGGCACAGGGGGTTCATCACACGTTATTTTCTGCCGCTTCATCCCCCTCAGGGGGAGGACTCATCACACTCTTCCCCTGCTCCAGCATGGGGTCCCACCCACGGGAGACAGTCCTCCACGAACTTCTCCAACGTGGGTCCTTCCCACGGGCTACAGTTCTTCACGAACTGCTCCAGCATGGGTCCTTTCCACGGTGTGCAGTCCTTCAGGCACAGACTGCTCCAGCGTGAGCCCCCCACGGGGTCACAAGTCCTGCCAGAAAACCTGCTCCGTGGGCTCCTCTCTCCACAGATCCGCAGGTCCTGCCAGGAACCTGCTCCAGCGCGGGGTTCCCACGGGGTCACAGCCTCCTTCGGGAACCCACCTGCTCCGGCGTGGGGTCCTCCACGGGCTGCAGGTGGATATCTGCTCCACCGTGGACCTCCACGGACTGCAGGGGGACAGCCTGCCTCACCATGGTCTTCACCACGGGCTGCAGGGGAATCTCTGCTCCGGCGCCTGGAGCTTCTCCTCCCCCTCCTTCTTCACTGACCTTGGTGTCCGCAGAGTTGTTTCTCTTACATGTTCTCACTCCTCTCTCCGGCTGCCGTTTTTCTTCTGTCCCAACTTTTTCCTTCTTAAAAATGTTATCGCAGAGGCGTTACCACTACCGCTGATTGGCTCGGCCTTGGCCGGCGGCAGGTCCGTCTTAGAGCCGGCTGGTATTGGCTCTCTCGAACACAGGGGAAGCTTCCAGCAGCTTCTTACGGAAGCCACCCCTGTAACCCCACCCGCTACCAAAACCTTGCCACACAAAACCAATACAAAAAGTGTTAAACGTGTAATTGTGGCTGGTTGACCCTGGCTGAATGCCAGGTGCTCACCAAGGCCATTCTATCACTCCCCCCTCCTCAGCTGGACAGGGGAGAGAAAATATAACAAAGGGCTTGTGGGTCGAGATAAGGACAGGAGACATCACTCGCCAATTACTGTCATGGGCAAAACAGACTCAGCTTGGGGAAAATTAACTCAATTTATTACCAGTCAACCAGAGTAGGGTAATGAGAAATAAAACCAAATCTCAGAACACCTTCCCTCCACCCCTCCCTTCTTCCTGGGCCCAGCTTCACTCCTGGATTCTCTACCTAACTCCCCCCTAGTGGCGCAGGGGGACAGGGAATGGGGTTTATGGTCAGTTCATCACACGTTGTCTCTGCCACTTCATCCTCCTGAGGGGCAGGACTCCTCACACTCTTCCCCTGCTCCAGCGTGGGGTCCCTCCCATGGGAGACAGTCCCTCGTGAACTTCTCCAATGTGAGTTCTTCATGAACTGCTCCAGCATGGGTCCCTTCCACAGTGTGCTGTCCTTCAGAAGCACACTGCTCCAGCGTGGGTCCCCCACGGGGTCACAAGTCCTGCCAGAAAACCTGCTCCAGTGTGGGCTCCCCTCTCCACAGGTCCGCAGGTCCTGCCAGGAGCCTTTTCCAGCATGGGCTTCCCACAGGGTCACAGCCTCCTTCGGGCATCCCCCTGCTCCAGCATGGGGTCCTCCCCAGGCTGCAGGTGGATATCTGCTCCACCGTGGACCTCCATGGGCTGCAGGGGGACAGCCTGCCTCACCATGGTCTTCCCCACAGGCTGCAGGGGAATCTCTGCTCCAGTGCCTGGAGCACCTCCTCACCCTCCTTCTTCACTGACCTGGGGGTCTGCAGGGTTGTTCCTCTCACATGTTCTCACTCCTCTCTCCAGCTGCTGTTTCTGTCTGTCCCAGCAACTATTTTTCCTTCTTAAATCTGTTCTCCCAGAGGCACTGCCATCGTCGCTGATGGGCTCGGCCTTGGCCAGCGGCAGGTCCGTCTTAGAGCCGGCTGGTATTGGCTCTGTTAGATATAGGGGAAGCTTCCAGCAGCTTCTCACAGAAGCCACCCCTGTAACCACCCCCCCATACCAAAACCTTGCCACACAAAGCCAATACAGTAATCAAGAATGTGAAAACTAGGAAAGAGCAAAATTAAGATTGGCCTTGCAAACTGAAGTTGCCATATCATCCCCTCTGCATTTCCTTTTTAATGGCATCTTCAATTACATGGTTACATACCAAATGTCCTGCAGAATCACACCCTCTCTGAAGTGTACATGCATGTGCGGGGACTGGAAATGAAAGAAAGGACTGTAGGAAGAGAAAGCATTCCATTTGAAATGGGATTTGAACGAGCTGGATTTTACTCTTAGCTATGCTGAGATTTAACTTTATGTGCTATCAGGCAACAACTAGAAAGTCCACGTGTTCCAGCTTCCCATTCTTTTTAAGGTACAAGGTTTTTTTCTATGCAGTTGCTTCTCTGGCAGAAAGGGGGCTTGAAAGGATACACTGATCACTTTCCTTAATACCGATTTCACAATTCAGCATTTCATATAGCAATAATTAATGGTAAGAAGCTATGCAGCAGCACAGGGTTCGTGTTGGACAAAGAGTAAAGTTGTGTCTGTAATGAGCCGTGAATGCAAGACTAACAACTAGGCATGCTTGTAATTTGTCCCCTTTTAAAAAATGCTGGGCAAAGTAGTCAACAGCTGTGCTGCCTGATGTTATCAGTAAGACTTTATGTGTGTTCAGTAAACAGGACTTCTAAACTAGTGGTAGAGGAAACCCACTAGAAGGAAGAAAACCTGCAACTTTCTGAACTGGTTTCTTACTTAATGGAAAAAAAAAAATACTAGGATTTTTGTCCCACTGAAGTTTGCAAAGACCTTACAGAGGCATAGAAGAATGATGGATTTATTACTTGCTGCTAACATTTCTATGCCTGCAGTAAATATAGACAGTAAATATTAACAGTAGTGTAAACTGTGAAGAGGACAGTGCACAGAGGGCTCTTTATTTCAGTGATACTGTATGTACCATCTGTGCCAGGCTTCAGAATAAACAGTGTTTGTTGATGAATGCAATCATATAACCAATAGACAATATGCTGGCATCCTTTTTCTCCCTAACAGTCTTATTCTGTAATTACCAATATAATTTTTAAAGGTCTCAGTCTGGCACCTCCCATGCTGTTTTCCCTAGATTGGCTTCCTCATGTTTATCTAGAGTGCCGTTGACTTCAGCTGGGCTCCAGATCACCACAGAGATATTTGCAAAGTGCTCCTGGCATAAAGGGAGTTTGGGCAAGGTTTTCTTTATGGCTTCAACCTGTAAGATGTGTTTCCAGAGACCATGACGTAGGCACAAAATGAAATAAACTTGAAAAAAAAAAATTGTCTCCATTCTTAGCAAAAGGAGATTTATCCCTTTATGTGTGGCGTGAGGTAAAAATCTAATGGAAATTTTCCTTCTGAAAGTACAAAATTATTATTTTGGACACTTTAGCTAATTGTGGGCCAAATAATTTGATGTATTTGAAAAAAAAATAGTTTTGCCTGAATCAAACCAAGTTTTTAAACATATTTGTGTTTTTGACAGGAAAATTACATCCATCTCTAATACTGAAGTGATCCTTAACTGAGTGAAAAAAAGGTGCTCCAACTGGATTGAAGCTGAGGATGCAAATCTGATGTTACATACATCCCTGTTAGATCTGTGTCAGCTGCCATCTTAGGAGGAGTCAGCTTTATGTGAAGGCGGCCCTGACCTTGAGGACCCAAACAACAGGCTTATGTGCTGAAAGTAATGTGCCCCTTTAGCTTCCCACAGAAACAGTTGCTGTGGAAGGGCTTGGCAGAGCTTCTCAAATGGGTTGCAGTGTGCTGGGAGTGAAATGTGTTGCTTTCTGTTAGGTTCATCTAGCAGAGGCTGTGCATGACAGAGAGGCAATACGATACTGCAGTCTGACTCCCTCCCTGAACTTATCAAGACCAATGGTTGTGCTGTTCACTGCAGCATTCATGAGACAAGTGGTGGTGACTTTGGCAGAAGGGTTGTACTTTCAGTTCGGGAGGTTGACAAATGAAGGGGTCACTTGCTGGTAGGAAAAAGGCATTAACAGAGATGTCTTGAGCACCAGGTGGGGATCCCCAGGGAGCACAATGAGGAAGGTTATGTAGGTACTGGTAACCTCTGACCATTGCGAGGGAAGTCAGTGCTGGAGAAGAGAGAGCCATGGCTGTACACAAAGCTCCTGCTTGTGCTATGGCTGTGTGGGGAGCATGCCAGAGCACAGGGAGTTTTGTGTCTGTGACGGGTAGAGTCTGTGGCAAGAATGTATAAAGTAGTGAGCTCCCATCCTTGCCCGGGCTAGCAGTTTTTTGTCAACAGTACTTTACAGTGTAGTATATTGCCATAGCTGCTTTGCCAGCGTCAGTGCTGGCTCATGTGGAAAAGGAAGCGGTGCCCACATCTTCCAGAGCTGCAGCGGTGCAAGCAGGTTAACACGGTCTGTCAGCAGCAACAGAAGTGCTGTCTTGCTGGTTGTTTCTCTGCAACTCCTGCCTAACCCTGATGGTTTATGAAGGCACTCATGGGCAACCTCCCTGAGCATTTGGTTTTTGTGTCTGCAGCTGTAGTATGTCTGTGGAAGAGATGGGGAGTCTCTCAGGGTCAGAACTGAGTTCGATCTGCAGCACATGAAAAAGATCTCCTGTGTCTGTGCTTCTGAGAGGCCAAGAAAGAGCATATGGCTGTTGAATGGGACCAAAGTACCTGAGGGGAACCTGCTGTGCAAGTGCCAGCACCAGCTGCAGCCACTTCACTTCCCTGCCCATGCTAGGAAGGTTGTCCATGAGGGAGGCCCGTACTTACCACTGAGCGTAAAGTCTTTTGTAGTGTGGGGTAGCTTTCCCTTGCATAGAGCGTTTGATTGGTGCAGTGTGTGTGTATGGGGAGCTATGAATAGTCATTGTTGGGTTTATGCAATTGGGTTCTTCATTCTTCCCCTCTCCTTTCTTTTCTCCTTATATTTCCTGTGCTTGCCTGGTAATTTTGCTTGTAACATCACCTCACCCAATCTTGTTTGCAGCAGCAGTCCCAGTTATAGCCAGCTCTTTCTTATATCCTGGCTGGCTCTGCAGGGCTGAGAGCCTCGGGAGGGTTGTGCAGAGACCTATTGAACTTCAGGGTATTTTTAATGGGATTTATTTAATTTAGTATGTAAAATAAAAGCAGGATACCACAAAATGTGTGAAGCATGAAGGTGGACTAAACAGTGCAAAGAAGATGGATGAATGTGTTTTAGCATGTATCCCAAACAGGGGTGAGCTAATGCTTCTACCATGCTTTTTACTACCCACTCAACCAGAGCATGAAGTGAGTGCTCTCAGTGCATGGGAGAGGCATGTAAAACTCCCACTGTAGAGGCTGCATGTGTAGTGTAGAAGACGACAGTGAAGTAGTAAGATATGTACAGAAGGACTCTCTGTCTGCTGCAGGGCCTTGATTAGATGACTTCTGCTATCTGTTCACCTTCCCAGACCAACTTTATGTTTATTGGTAAGAAACAAAAATTTTGTACTTGCCACATGACTTCCCATTGCTGCCATAGAACAGCCCACCACTGGTAAGAGCATGAAAATCCACTTCATTTCTTCTCAGCCCTACTGCAGTGTCTTCCCTGCCTTCACACTGCTGTGGATTCACTATCTGAAGTGATATGCATTCTTGGGGCAATTTTGGAACTCACTGAGAGAGACAGGCTGTGTGAAATCTTGCTCAGTTTTATCTGGCGTGGTCTGCTATGGAACAGACAGGCTACACCTTTAGCTCTGTCTGTGGGCACAGGAGCAAGGTTTTTCATAGTTGGGAATAAAATGACAACTAGTAGGACCCATGCTAAAGCGTGTGTGGTACAGGTTAAATGGGACAGTTGTTAAAAACATGGGAGCAGTTGCAGGATGGGTCTGGAGCATGGTGAAGACAACAGGCCTGGGCACTGCTGGAGGTGAGGCATCCCAGTTGTTGTATTAGATCACTCTGTTGGTTAAATGTCTAAGGCCTGGCTGCATTCCCACAAGAGAAGGGAAAACAACTGTGTTAGGAAAGGTCCCACAGAGTGAATTTCTTACCTGGTCTTGATCCTTGATCTGTCATGAGGTCCTGTAGGAACTGAAGAGTCCCTAGGTACCTGTAGCCCAGCTTTTCTCAAAGGTTTCCTCCCCATAGCAGTGTGCTCCTTGGCTATGGATGCTTCCTTTTCCTTAGTGGAGAAGAAATGGATGCAAATCCAAATATGGGAGGGGGCCATAATATGCAGTGCATGTGGGAATTATGTCTGTATTCCTCACCAGGATAGGATCCAGCTCCTGGAGCTTGCAGCAGATCACACTGCCAGAACTAGAGCTGTCATGGGCATTAATGGTTCCCTGTCATGTGCTGTTCAGAGCCTGTCTCCTGCATTGCTCCAAGTCCGCTTAGTGCTGATACTGAGATGTTCAGCCAGCAGTGATGCAGAAAAGCTCCTCACTGTCTGATTGCCAGGGGAGATTGCTTTGCCCTCCCGCCTGCTCGCTCCCATGAACATCTCAGTGCACTGAGCTGCATCCAGGGAATGCTGCTTATGGCAAGTCTGGCTCTGTGCTAGGGCTTGGTTCTGGCTTAGTGGCAATGCCAAGATTATTAAATGCAATACCTGTGATTCAAGAAAAGGCCTAAGGGAAGGCAGAAGAGCCCAGTCCAAGAGAGGGCATCCAAGGTGAAAGACAGATGGAAAGTGGCATGCAAAGTGTGACAGAGAGAGAGAGCTGACTATGGTGAGGCTCCAGGAAGAAAGAGCACGGTCCAAGCCTGCATTTGTGGAAGAGCAGCTGCAGCCAGGTGCCATGAGCTCAGGAGTCAAGGAGTGGGAAGGGAATAAGAAGGGGCCTGAAAGGACCTGTGGGTGGTCTGGGGAATTCTGATATAGGCACCTGCTGCTTGATCTGATACTGAACTGGTTTGCCAAAATGTTTGGAACAAATTTTAATGGGCACGGTGTTTATAAATCAGATCGGCACTCATCTGAGTGCAAAAGTTTTAATGTGCTCCTTCAAGACATTATGCCATCTTACAGGTGCGGTCAAACCTGGTTTAGGACAGTGGGAAAGGGCAGAATTTTACTACCTTGTTGAGTCACAAATTTGTTAATAGTCCAGTTAGGTACAGAGCTTAACAGCTATTCTGCAAAAAAATTATTATATCTCCAAGGAAATGAAAAAGTCTTTAAGAAGTCTTTAAGAAGTCAAGTGCAGAAATATCTTCTGAATAAGTAAGAAATTAAGAAGTTTAGAAGGGAAAAGGCTGAATTTGTATGGAACCCTTAGAGGATTAGAAGAGCGAGCTTATCTGTAAAAACTTATGTGATACATAAAAAGAGGCTCTGTAGATGCAGCCTAAGCTGTATGGTATGCAGAAGACTGCAAGCACAGGAAATAGGAGGGAGATTTTTTTTATATTTGACCTTGGTGCAAAAAGCTTAAGTACTTGTAACTGTCGGTTTTGGATGCCGTACAGACAAATCCTTTTTTTTGAATTGTAAACAGCTTGAGAGTTAAATGTGATTTCACTGGTAACTGAACTCCAAGGCTGTGGAGAATCTGAACCACAGTGCACAGGCATTTCAGCTTAGGAAAAGCCCAGCACTCCAGCACAGGCGAAATGCATTGAAGCTGTTCAGAGCAGTCTGAGAGTGTTGCAAAAATCAGGAAAAGCAGAAAAATCTGCTGGTGACAGTAGGGAAACTGCTGTGATGATGATAAAACAGTGGGGAAGACACTGAACTGCAGGAATATTAAGGGATTTTGTGGCAACTATCAAGCACAACCTACACTTTGATCAAATAAATTACTTAGCTTAGCGTGGGATAAGGTTAGGGGTCCAAGATAAAGAGATGATATTAAATGACCTGATAGTCGTTTCTGGTCTTAAATGCAAAATCTTCAAGTCTGTAAAGTGAGTAAAAATGCTATCAAATTAGAACAGCATTTACATATGAATTGGAAATATCCTTTAGAGTGAAATACCCATTCAATTTATAAAGGAATAGATGACTATATAAGTACAAGGCAGTGAAATACCATATTTCACAGCTTTGTGGAGACTCTCCTTTAAAAGCCTATTATATATCACCTGAGAGGTTTAATTGCTGATGGATTCTAACAGACTCTTCCAGAAAAGGTTGTGGTGGTAAAATCTCCTCAGCTAGGCAGAACTTCATTTTAACACCATGCTGGTTTACAGCGGCACCTCTCAGAGCTGTCACGTTTATTCACAGATTTCCTGTCCACTCAAACCAAGATAGCATATTCTCTTGCTTCCAGCACTGCAGAAAGCTTCAGAAATGACACTGAATGCTATCAATTGCTCAGTAGTTCAGTGGCGATCACAGCTGAATGGAGTTTTTGCTCCTCAGTTTCTATCCATGAGGGCTCATTTCTGGCCCCACACTCTTCTTCCTCCAGTTGTACCAGCACAGCTATTCATGGAACTGTCCTGCAAACTGGGACAGTGAACTGCGCCAGAGTTAAAGCAGTTTTATGTCCTTGTGTGGCTCTGCCCACCCGAGCTCTTTAACTTGGTGCAAGCCCAAATCCGTCTGCTCTCCCTGCAACAAGCTGTCCCCGACTGTGTGTTTCCACCACCTCCACGCAAGCTAGTGTAAGTGAAACCACGTGGGGAGCTGGGCCAGGGAACTCATCCATCTGAAAACTAACCTGGCAAAACAAACAGAAAGCATTGGGCATGGCACAGGATCGGGTGTTACGCTGCTCTTTTGGATGGCAAAATTGATTTTTTCCTACTGAAGTTGCTATGTCCTGAGGAACTGGGTGTCATGCCAAGGGCTGGGAATGAGGGTCAAGAACACTTTAAGGCTCCTAAGTATTGTTTCTGAGGTCCTGTGTTGTGAAACTGGCTCCTGTGCTTCTTATTGCAGCTCCAAATTAGCTTTGCAAAAGAGTGCAAATACTCTCAATAAAAGTGCCTGTGCTCTTTGAACATCTGAGGATGATTACCTCAAAAGGAAGTAATAAATCCCAGGTCTTCCCACAGTTAATCCATTTGAAGAAGGCAGTCTTGAAGTCTAGTTCACTCCTGGCCTCAGCCCTCAAAATTAACATCTGGTTTCAGGATACTTGTGCTTTGTGCTTGGTGAGAAACACCTGAGTAGCGAGTGCCTCCTGGTAGTGGACACCCCGCTGTAGAGAAGGGGAGAGGATCCTGTCCCAAAGCCTCCCAGCAAGCTTTGCCTAGGAACTTTTTATGAAGGGCTAATATAACAGAATTTAGGGAAAATTTTGCTTTGAAAATTGAGGAGCTTGAACAAACTCCATTATTCCCTGAAGCAGCTCTTTAGTTTGTGGCAATGAGAAATTCTTTGGGTCCTCTACTCTGGCCTTTGTTTTTTTTCTTCTCTTTTAAACTTGCTTTACAACACCGCCTTCAGGGAAGTTTACTCTCATAAACTGGGGTGCTGGCTTTATTTGGATAATGAATGTTGAAATAAAGTGAGTATTTTTACCTTTGCTTGTGGAGGACACTGTTGAAAAGTATATGATTTTATGGTAGTTGTTTCAAAATTATTCTCAACCTGTAACTTTTAATACTTAATACCGTAATACTTTTAATACTTACCAACTTTTATAACCTATAGCATTTAACTGGCCAACAGTCTAGTTTGGGGATTTAGAGGAAACTGAAATGGAGACCTTACTAGGTTGTTTTGGGGGAACCTAGATGTTACTGATAATTACTCGGTTTCACTGATCTCAGTAACCATTCATCATCCAATCAATGAACTAGTAGTGAACATTACAGAACAAAAGCAAAGGTATTAGGTAGAAGATGGTTATTTTTATATACATTCTTAGTCAAAAGCTAAAGATAAGTGTCTATCCTGTATACATCAGTTAAAATTAAATTAATTTCTTAAGTAATTTACAATCCAGAGTTTCCACTAGTACAAAATCTAACAATATTGCATGAGACTGTAGACAGGGATAATAGTATAACAGTTAATATGCCGTCTACTACTTTGAAGATTTATTTTTTTTATTCTGTAGACTGTTCTTAACTGAGTAATAAACTTGATAGTCTTGACTTTGATGAGAAGGTCATTAAGTGTAGGAATATTAAACTAGTGTCGTGGTTTAACCCCAGCCAGCAACTAAACACCACGCAGCCGCTCACTCACTCCCCCCCACCCAGTGGGATGGGGGAGAAAATCGGGAAAAGAAGCAAAACCCGTGGGTTGAGATAAGAACGGTTTAATAGAACAGAAAAGAAGAAACTAATAATGATAATGATAACACTAATAAAATGACAACAGCAATAATGAAAGGATTGGAATGTACAAATGATGTGCAGTGCAATTGCTCACCACCCGCCGACCGACACCCAGCCAGTCCCCGAGCAGCGAATCCCTGCCCCCCACTTCCCCGTTCCTATACTAGATGGGACGTCCCATGGTATGGAATACCCCGTTGGCCAGTTTGGGTCAGGTGCCCTGGCTGTGTCCTGTGCCATCTTCTTGTGCCCCTCCAGCTTTCTCGCTGGCTGGGCATGAGAAGCTGAAAAATCCTTGACATTAGTCTAAACACTACTGAGCAACAACTGAAAACATCAGTGTTATCAACATTCTTTGCTCTGAACTCAAAACATAGCACTGTACCAGCTACTAGGAAGACAGTTAACTCTATCCCAGCTGAAACCAGGACAACTAGCCTGAACAAAATTGCTTCCCTTGGCTGCTGTATACCAGTCTGTGCTCACCTTGAACTTCTGTGTACCTAGAGACAAGAGACAGCCAGCTGGCACTGAGATTTGATGAAAAATGTGCACTGTATTTCCTTTGGCTCTTTTGAATATCTCGTAGCTTCTATCTTTATGCTGCTGCCGCCGCTGCTATTCTGCCAACAGGAAAGTAGCATCAGGGTGGTTAGGAACAGAATTTTATGTGAGAGGATGTCATGGTTTAACCCTAGCCAGCAACTAAGCACCATGCAGCCGCTCGCTCACTCCCCCCCACCCAGTGGGATGGGGGAGAGAATCAGGGGAAAAAAAAAACCAACCTCATGGGTTGAGATAAAGACAGTTTATTAGAACTGAAAAGGAAGGGAAAATTCTACTACTACTACTACTACTAGAATATACAAAACAAGTGACGCACAATACAATTGCTCACCACCCACTGGCTGATACCCAGCCAATCCTCGAGCCGCGGTGCTCCCCGGCCAACTGCCCCCAGTTTACATACTGGGCATAATGTAATATGGTCTGGAACATCCCTTTGGCCAGTTGGGGTCAGCTGTCACTGCTGTGTCCCCTCCCAGTTTCTTGTGCACTCCCAGCCTCCGCCGGCAGGGCAGTATGAAAAGCTGGAAAGTCCTTGACTTAGTAGAAACACTGCTTAGCAACAACTAAAATATCAGTGCGTTATCAACATTCTTCTCATGCTAAATCCAAACCACAGCACTATACCAGCTACTAAGAAGAAAATTACCTTTATTCCAGCTGAAGCCAGGACAGACGATCTTGGTTTTGAGAAGGGGTTGCCTTCCCATTCGAAAAGTGGATGAATCAATACTACTTAGTGTCCGTTCTTGTGTTCTTTGAAAATTAATGAGAGTATTTGTGAGATTATATGGGGGGAGGTGATACTTCTACAGGTACTAGCTTGCCAACTATTTGAGAAAATTTTGTTCTTTTCACTTTCATGTAACAGTGACTTAAACATAACTATTATATTAAACTGATCCAATGATATATAGTTTGTGTACAACAGTTTCTATTACATCGATAATATTTTCTATGAGCAAGTCTGCCCCCATTATACAGAATTTTTATTCTAAATATTGTCAATGGATTTAATTCTTTCCTGACCCTGAATTCCACTTCCCTAATGATCTGGCATCACTCTCAAATTAGGTGTATCAGGTTAGCACAGACATCAGCTCTGCATTTGAGTGCATGCTCTTGAGGTCTTCACATAGCCTCTACATTAATTGAAGTTGGCTTGGGCCTGGAGCAAAAACTGGCTTGCCACACGAGGGAATTCAGGCACAAGGAGGATTCGGGCAGTGTGGGGACAGCCAGCGTGAATTGTGTGGTGCAGCAAACAGAAGTCCACATTCAGAAATGACTATAGGGATATCTGAGAACGAGCAAGAGAGGAACTGGTGTGATGACTTCACTTACTCATTTAGTCTTTCTTAATATGACTGCTGAGGTAGGCTGGAGGTCCAGCTCACATGCTGGCTAATGCCAGGAGAAACACAGAGGAAGACTTGTTTGCAGCCAGAAGCCAGTGCTTGTGCCCCACATACTTTTCAAAGGGGAAATGCCAGTGTTTCATTCTTAACTTGCCAAAAGCAATAGTTCTGATGGCTACTGGCTGGTGTCTTTGCACATCATAAAGATTTCTTTAGCATGTGAGATATTCTGTTTTTACTGGCTCGTTTACTAGTTACACGTGAAATGTCTTTTATAAGAATTGCACAGGGGTTGAGTGAATACTCTGCCTGCAATGCAAAGGTCTCTGTTCTGGTTCCATGTAGTTTGGAGTACTCCTCCATGTGGGATGGCCCCAGATCTTCTGTAGTAACCAGGATTTCCAGTGCAAACTGCCCGCAGGACTTACAGCAATTATAAACTGGAAGAGCTCCTCTAGGTCTAGGTGTTCAGCAGCTCAGTATTCAGAGCTGGTGCCTGGGTTTGGATTTCATTCTGTTCCCATGGACAGCTGACAGGGCTTTAGGTGGTAATATGTGACTGTCATCAAATGGATGTCTTTGACTCTGTTTGCAGTGCCATATCATAAATACCTGTCCATGTTCCCTGAAGAAGGCCTGATTACACAGCATGTCTCCATAGCTCAGTCATTGCCCATTGGTTTTGATGTGAATTGAAGATGATCGGTATGACAGAGATCCAGTTAATGGTTAAAGAGAAGGCTCTGGTTAAAGTTTCCATTCTGCTCTTCTCTATATTCCACAATGGGTTTCATACTCTTTATAAATAGTTGCAAGGGAATGTTTACAAAGGAAGAAGTGAGATTAAATGATCATGATCTTAATCACATTATAATTCTCCTTGAAACCCATGGTAATTAGTTGCTTTTGGCTTTACCCTTCATCCACGCCTGTGTCTCATTCATTATCTTCTAACTAACTCCCCTAATCAAGTCCTCACTAGTTTACCTTGTTGTTAATAATATTAATAATGCTACTTTTGGTCCAGAACTTCTGAAATATTTATGTTTATCTCTGACTATTTTTCTGATATGATCCTCATTAGAATACTTAATTTGGAAAATATGTTTTTTAAATCATAAAGTTTTATGACTTTAATTAGGAAAATCAGGAGATCACAGGTGAGATTTAAAGACTACCCAGGAAGACATAACTGAAAGAATAATTGCTGTTTTGTCCTTTTAATACTTTTCTAGGTGTAAGACTAGGCAGATGAAAAGGAGCAGTGGGAAGAGAGGAGGATGTTAGCTGAAGGATGAAGAGTGTAAAGTAGCAGTGCGTGCTGTTCTCAAGTACTTATGGGAAACTTTTTGTCTGTGTAGATATCATTAGAAGTTGCGACAAACATTTTGCTGAAACATTCTTAAGTAAGTAACAGCCACTCTGTTAAAAATGCCATCCTTCTGCTTGTACTAATACTGTTATTGTAATGCATGCCTAATTGTGGAGCTCTGTTAAGAATGGTGTCCTTTTGGTTTTTACAGGTATTGTGTAGGCAGTGCCTTGCTCCACGTTTCTGAAAGAAAAGTGCACTGTCATGGTATCTTCACATCAGTGAAGCATCTATAAACAAAGAGGTTCTTGTTTGTCTATCCTTTGCCTCAAAAAGAGTCAAACTGTTGGCTGCCTGCCTTTGTCGTTTTTTGAACATGAACACGTTCCATGAACATTTTTGGAAATAATAGACTAAGGATAGGAGTGGCACAAACTCAGGCTCTCATTCCCCGCATAAGCAAAAAATGTGCTGTCAGACATGAGGCAAAGTTCTCATGCCCATGAAAAAGCATATTTATGTATTCAAATAAAATACTCTGTTAAGCAGAGTAGAACTACGTGCAGGGATTGCATCAGTCAAGTGGATGTTTTTTCAAACTATCTTTAGATATTACTTGAAAAATTGTTCCAAACCAACTATATTCTGTTTGAACATTGCAGTCTGGCATTTTATCTTTACATGTAGTTATGATCATCACAAAATATTCTAGAATAGGAGTATGGATTTTTATTGTTCATATTCTTGTGAGCAGTAAGAGTAAGAATATTTTTTAGATAAATTAAAATTTGATGCCTTAAAAAGTTTTTCCTGGTTAGGCAAAGAAAGTTCTGTTGACTGATACATGTATTTTGATATTAAAGAGCTTTAAATGTATATTAAAAAAAAAGATTTTTTTTTATTCATCATAAAAATTTATTCCTTATTTTGCTATTGTCTTAGTTATTTTTCTGCAATCACCCCATGTTAATCTGACTTTTACTCCGAAGACTAACTGTAGGCAAACAAAATCTGGCTAATTTTCTGCTAATGACAATGTTTCTCTGGAATGAATTGAAAGTCTTCCAAGGCATTTAGAGAGCCACGGCCTCAAGCACATTGAATCCAATGCAGCAAGGGTTCCCTCCCAAGTCCCACCTTTTGCCTCCTTTTTCCATGTAAGTGAATGTTTCATGGAGAGCAAGACACTTCTCTGAAAGTTAAAATCTATATACAACCACCTCTGTTAAAACACTTTGCATCTCATGCTACTCCTTTATTCAGTGTGTGGTCTCATGACCAAGAACACGTTTAATTCTTCAGATTTCCAGTTTTAAAATGTTACCAGTGCACTAGGAAGGCCTCTTGTGATTGCTCTTCAATCATAGTGTGCAAGTGTTGAGTTTTGAAGCAAATTAACAGCCAGGGAGCTGTGAAATGTGTGTCCTAGTTTCGGAAGGAGAGAGACTGGTTTTCATGTGGCCAATGTTGCTCAGGTTCCCATACAAGTTTGCTGTGGTTGGTTAGCACATACTCGGCAAGTCTCTAACCTGCTGGATTCTTGCATTCACATCCGAGACATGTAGCGTTGTTGAAACTCGCACAAAAATGTTAGGGTGTGTTAGAAATTGAGTACAACCAAATATGTGGCTCCAGACTCTAGATGTATCTGGAAAATCTGAACAAGCAGAGATGGAGATAGACTGACAATGCTGTTCAGATATTAAAAGCACATTATACACCATATTCCTGTTTGAACAAGAACCTATCAGCCTTGAATCAATACCTGGTTTTTTTGCCTATCTTGTGTACATGAGACCAGCGCTACTCACAGATACTGCTCAGCTTTCTTCCTCAGGACTGCTCTTGTAAATAGGGGCTGCAGAACTGTGCTCTCAATGCATACCTTACAGCATAACCTTGAACTTTTGGATACTGATGACAAAGAGGTAGGGAAAAAAACTTTTCTTAAAGCAGGACCCTAAAGACAAGCTTATCTAGCCATACCATTCAACTCTCACTTTTTTTAATGCTAAACATTTAGATTGACATCTAGGAACACTCAGTTAAAATAGGTCATGTTATTCTTCCATTTAACTTTAGCAGTGCCTCTCCACACAGAGATATCCTTAAAGGGATGAGCCAGCAGTGTCAGAAGGAAATGGAGCCTTATGCTTGCTTTCTAATCTTTGCTTAAGCACAAAATATGTGGAAATATATATATGAATGCTGTCTTCCAAACAATTCAAATAGTACTTTGCCAAATGTGACTGCAGTCCTACTGCTGTACAGGTATAATCTCCCACAAAGTTCATTTCTCTTCCACTGTAGCCTAAGTAATATATCATTGCCATGAAGTTTTAATTTCTTGCAGATGCACTTTAAGATATTGGGCTGTATTTCATCAAGTTGCAGGTTACCTTGTTACTGTTGATCCCTTATTTTAGGACATTAAAACCCCAGGTTGCAAATATACCAGTCTGCCAAAGAGCTATGTGTTACTGGCGCTATATTTCTGATTTAATGATTGCTTACCCTATCACAGCAATATTTTTCAGACCCTTTCTGGGCTGATTACTCCTGGAGCTTTTGCTTTGTAGTGCACAGCACTAAATAAATTGATCTTCTATACCCCAAAAGGCAGTGGAATAGAAGATTAAACTGGGATGTCATCATTGTATTAATTTCCCAGGGACAAAACAGTGAACTTACTTGAATCAGACTGTCTGCCGTTGCTAAGATACTGGCATATGAACAAAACTTCATGGTAAAAAAAAAAAGCACTAACACATGTGAAAGAATCAGCCCTAGGCACTCAATCTTTTCCCACAGTAGAAAGCTATCATCCATCAACACAATCACCAGAGGGCTACATACAATCTTAACAAGTACTTTAACATACTGGTGATGGAGCTCAACAGAGGTGAATTTGTCCAGAAAGTGATTAAAGCAAGTGTCCATGTGTAAGTTTGTCACACTACATTGCCTAAGCCAAACTGGTTTACCTGGTGCTTCAGGGATCCCTCTCCATGTATGTATGTATGTATTACACAGACAATAATTTATGCTTCCATTTGTCGTGTATTCAGACTTGCTCCACAGGGCAGGCAAGAGATGCTGGAGCAAGTCAGAGTCCAAAGTGCTGACTGAAAAGCCTTTATCTTGTACTATTCAGAATTCTCCGAGATTCTTAATAATTAAAAGCTTAGAGTTATTAGGCTACAAACAGCACAGTTCATCAAAAAGATTCAATAATCTGTGAAGTGAGAAACCCTACTAAGCTGTCTCTTTGCAATACAAGCAAAGACAATAATGGATCTTGTTCAAGCAAACACATGATTAAATCTGACAGTGCACATTAAACATTTGATATGGGCAACAGTCAATACTGATGGAATCCGTTGGTGGAGATACCCTCCAAAGCATCTGGTAGGTGAGGTGGATTGAAAACAGTGACAAAATGGGTACATTAACAATCCCGTACTGTGGTGAATGCTAAAACCCTTCACAAGCAGCAGAAGGATTACCAAAAATAAAAGAATCACAGGCTGTGAATTAATGGGATTTCAGTAAAGATAGATGCTAAAATGACTGAAGAAGTAAACGGAATGGTTATTTTGTTACCATAGTTCAATAAATTTACTACTTTCCTTGTGCAACATAACTAGCCCTCTGTTGTTAATGGTGTGTGTAAGAGCACTGTTTGATGGGAAATGGAATTGCTAGAGAAATCCAGTCAGAGAAATAAATCTGTGTTAAATAACTGGAGATCAGTCCAGAAAACAAACCTAAAGAACAGGAGACCTGTGCCAATTATTTCATAAGCTATTTGTAGTAGCAGTATCATTAAACTTGCTTCAAACAGCATTGTGCAATGAAGACACTGTGCTGAATAAGACAAAATTTAATATTACTTCCAAGAATGGATTGAACTTCAAATACCTGCAAAGTTCAGTGTTTTTGAAAACTACCTGTCAGAGAAGTGGAACAGATTCATTTATGCATTGGAGTGGTTCTGTGTTAACGATTGCTGGAACATCCCAGATGTTCACACTTGAGGGCAGACTGATGCTATGCATAAACTCCTTCCTTAAGGTCTAATCCTTTCTTGTTCCCTGGCCACTAAGGAACGGTATCCTGCCAGAGAGGCTACCAGAGAACTGCCTCTTGCATAGAGAAACTGTGCTGGTGAAAGCAGAAGTCTTTTTTTTTTTTTTTTTCCAGCTATAACCATTAGCAGGTACAGACGCTTTGCAAGCCTTAGAGCATGCGTGGTATAGCTTCTAGCTGCAGAAATATGTATTTTAAATAATGTATGTTAACAGCTGGTCATATTTGGACAGTTCACTTTCTAGCAAGGGTGAGATGTTTGTTTCTGGTGGTTGTACCTACAAGGTGCAAACCACCTTCTGCTGCCAGCCTGTCCTGCATTCACTGAGCTGTTACAGACACCTGCCACTTCATTGTTACTCCCCAGTTTGCCTAGGTTACATGAGTTGCTTTAGTGAGCCTGGACAACCAATTCTGTGGCTCAGTTACTCAGTTCTTCACCTGTCTTACAGTAATGCATAATTTCAGTCTTACTTTATATGCTCTGAATCAGAGAAATATCTCCCTGTGTATATACAGATAAATATGTATGCTATGAAATAATATGGCCGTGTCATGGTTTAACCCCAGCCAGTAACTAAGTACCATGCAGCCACTCGCTCACTCCCTGCCCTGCAGTGGGATGGGGGACAGAGTTGGAAAAAAAACTAAAACTCATGGGTTGAGATAAAGACAGTTTAATAGCACAGAAGGGAAGAAAATGAAAAAAAAAAAAGACAATAATAATAAAAAAATTAGAATATACAAAACAAGTGATGCACAATGCAATTGCTCACCACTTGCTGACCGATGACCCTTTAGTTCCTGATCAGCCATCCACCCCTCCCAGCCGCCTCCCCCCAGTTTATATACTGAGCATGACATCATATGGTCTGGAATATGCCTTGGGTCAGTTGGGGTCAGCTGTCCCAGCTGTGTCCCCTCCCAACTCCTTGTGCCCCCCCAGCCTCCTCGCTGGTGGGGTGGGGTGAGAAGCAGAAAAGGCCTTGGCGCTGTGTCAGCACTGCTCAGCAGTAATGAAAACATCCCTGAATTATGAACACTGTTTTCAGCACAAATCCAAAACAGAGCCCCATACTAGCTACCGTGAAGAAAATTAACTCTATCCCAGCCTAAACCAGCACAGGCAGCAAAACCTTTTGGGTTTTACAAATCTAGAATGGCATGTGGCTGTTAACCAATACACTGAAAGTCATAGAGCTCTAAACTGCAAATGTAGACACCATGAGCTTAGAAATTGTGTTGTATACTGAGCAAGTTCAAGTGTGGCTGGACATTTCTGGCTCTTTGAGAAAGTCTCCTCCTGCAGCCCAGCCCAAGCTCTCACTGTGTTCTTGTCTGTCAGGTGTGTTTCATGCATCTGAAATCAGTCACTGGAGCTTTGTGATCGTAACAGAGCTATTTGCACTTCCCATCTGACTTAATCATACTTTGCTTCTTGAGCCCTTACCGGACATTACTAATTTGTGAGAGGTATAGGGATGTTCAGGTTGTGTCTAGAATATTCATTTAGTGAAGACTCGATGGCAATATATTATCAGTGAGAGATGTGATAAGCTGTGTCCATGAGGGAACATTATTTTTCCTGTTTTGTTATTGCTGGTAATTCTAACTGTTGGTGAAGTATCATTGAAACACAAATGTCTCTCTACATATCCCTTGCCGTGGGCACCTTGCAAATTTAGCATCACTCTAGAATGTTACTTAGGTAACGTTGCCATGTGGACATTTTGGAGTGACTTACTCCTGAGAAAAGTTATTCGCTCCTGAGAAAACAAGTCTTACTTGTGGAGGCTCAGCTCAGCATCTTTGCCGAGTCGAAGGAGACTCCTAGCTCAATAGCTGGTATGTCTCGGAGCTGTAACTGCAGGCTGCAGAATCAGGCACATCTCAAAGAACTCACTATGCTCAGTCCTTGTTTACAAATTGTTATGATTCAACCTTTTATTTTTTAAGATTCTAATGGAATTATGTGATTCCAGGGTTGAAGGTCAAGACTTAACCCAACCTCCTGGAAGCCTCTTTTGAATGGACTTGTCCTGATGGCTTCTCTTGGGCTGGCTGTTCAACAGTTAACCCAATAAAGGAGAAAATTAATCACTTTAAAGTTACCTATTTAGACCTGCATTTTAGTAGTGTTTAAATCACACTTTGCATGCTGTTCAGCTCCTTGCAGTTGCTAGGTTTTTCCTGTTTTCAGAATAAATAAAAGGAGCTGTGAATAACAGTTGTATTATGCACTTTTAAATGATTTTTTAAAATTATATAAGGCCTATGTTTGTTCCAAGTTATCCTGACAAAAATCTGGAATAATTTCTTTGGGGCTAATGAAATTAAAATAGTGGAAAACAAAATGTAAGTAACATGAGAATCTAACACAACAAGCTTAAGAAATATTGGAATAATTAATCACAATAAAAATGAATCGTGTTATATTTCTTTCACAGTCACTAAAATGGTATATTTAAATCAACATTAGCTAAAATTAAAAAAATAACCCCATTCTGGATGAGCAGTTGCATTGCTTGCAAGCTTCTTCACAGGGAACCGTTACATATGCATTCATTTGAAAGTGACTTGTTTCCACATTCTACTTCCATCTTTCTCTTTAAATTGCATTAGTTAAAATTCTCCATAAAATTAAAATGTGTTGTTAAAGTGAGGACTAGCAGTGCTTGCTGGAGTATATTTTATTCCCGATTACACTGCCCTGAACCTAGAATAATGATAGCAATGAAATTACTCCAGATTTATGCCAACTTCAGTCAGAACAGAATCTGAGTTTGGAAAGTGTGATTTTGATGTCATGTAACTTTCTCATTCATATTAAGTGATGCTGATGTGTCCCAAGCAGAGAAGACCAACTCAGGCGAAACTATCAGTGCTGTTATGTTATGAAAAGTCAGTTGTATTTAATATGCTTTTGAGATGTCGCACAGTCTTGTTGAAATATTTTCTACTTTGAGACCCCCAAACTGCTGGAATTCTTTGTGTGTGGTTCAGCCCAGTCTCTGATTTTTGTTATTTCAAAGCAGCTGGGAAGTGGAGCATTGGAAGGAGGTTCCCCCATGCCAAGAGGGAGTTGTTCAGTGCAGGGCTTTGCCAAGACTGCCAGTAAGTAATAGCAGATGAAAATTGCAGTGTGAGAGCTGGGGGATGAGAAAAGCACACAGCAGAAGAGCATAGTGGTATCTGGGTAGATATTACAAGGGGGGTGGGAAGAGCTGGGCTGAAAGTTGCTGTTGGGTTGAGCTGCTTGAAAGCATTGTGGCTGATTGCAGCTGTAAGGAGTGTTTTTCTTTGCTCCCTTTCACACATGTCCCAGATTGCCTAGCACTAATTCCAAGGGCCATCACTGCTTTGTGGGAATGGAAGACTGTTTCAGAGATAAATGGCACTTATATTTGCTTTATCCTAAAGCCAAGCATTTTTTGGATAGCAAGACACAGTCAGGGCTGAGAGCTTCATATATTACAAAGGCAGTTAAGCATATACATTTTATAATGGGCAAGGATCTTGCACTCTGTTTTCCAGGAAGCATGACCGTGTATTTTTAAAAAATGCAGTAACATGCCTGCATTCACCACCCTGCAGCCTGATTTCAAGGCACCTCATGATGCAACATATTTTGGAGAGCCGTATTAAATACATGTACATTTTTCAAGTTGAGACAACTTGTGTGGGATTCATCTCACCTACCTTTGTAATTCCCAGTAATTAGGCTCTATCTATAGTCAGTGGAAGTGGAGTGAAACCTCTGGATTGCATTTATCTGCTCATAAGATAAAGTGAATTGTTCTCTCAAGCAGCTTGTGCTTCTCTATTGACTATACAGGCAACTCAGAGGACAAGCTAGCTCTTACATAGCTAATGTCAGTTGAAACTTATTCTGCTCACATTATACCACATCCCTAAGGAAAAAGTACCCACCTGCTGCCTCAGTATCTTTCCTTCACACTATTATGCAAAAACTATTTAAACTGTTTGTGAGGGATCCTGCACCAGCCAGAACTTTGAGGTAGAACTGCACCACCTCTTCTATGAAGGGATTGGCTGAAAGGTTCTCAGTCTCCACAGGCTGGGTTTTAGGACACAAAGTCTAAACTAGAAGAAACAACCCCCCCCATCTACTTGGTGAAGCATGCTACGTGAAAAGTTGTAAATATAAAGTTGCCCTTCCTCAGTAGATTTTTGCAGGCTGGGTCCATTTTCTCCAGTCCTGCTTTCTCTTTTCTACACCTCTAACCCCCAAAGAAAGAGCAAAACAACTTCTCTTTGAAGGTAATTTCCAAAAAGGAACTGAACTAAACTCAGGCTAATTCATTCAACCTGCCTGGAAACCCTGGAGCCCCTTTCTCCCATGAAACCCGTAGAAGTCACTGCTGAAGTGACAGACCCTGGCCGTGCCCCTGACCCCAGCTTTCCCGCTTGCTGCCTTTCTCGCAGCTGACCTGCCTCCCCTTGCCCACCAGATGTGTCTGCTTGCTGGCCCCCCCAGCCCAGGGCACAGGAGGCACAGCAGCAAACAAGCATCATTCTCATCCCAGATGAGAATAAGGGAATAAGATTTCTTGGGAGAGCTAGCACACATGCCTGAGAATATTTTCCTATCAATTACACTCACTTACATGCTATCCAGTAGATGTTGCTGACTTGTGTCTAGTGGCCTGGCAGGTTTGGTAGCTGTGGAAAAAGTCACAATTATAATTGGCTTCAGTATAGCATCTCTGTTCCTGACTTCAGCAGAGAAACCAAGTCCATTAGGATTTTCCTCATGAAGTCCATCCAGATTAAAAACAGAACAGTCAGCCAAAATGGTGTAGGAAGCTCATTTATTTGGCTTTTAGGTGCTTTATGTCTGATTACAGAACGTATGTAAATCTTTTGTATTCCAATTGAAATGTGATTACTTCTTCCTTTATTACTTCCTTCTCAGATCAATATTTTGCTTGCTTAAAGACAGGAACAACCTGCATAGGTAAAGTTCATGCATAGGTGTCCTGGTTTCAGCTGGGATAGAGTTAACTGTCTTCCTAGTAGCTGGTACAGTGCTATGTTTTGAGTTCAGAGCGAAGAATGTTGATAACACTGATGTTTTCAGTTGTTGCTCAGTAGTGTTTAGACTAATGTCAAGGATTTTTCAGCTTCTCATGCCCAGCCAGCGAGAAAGCTGGAGGGGCACAAGAAGATGGCACAGGACACAGCCAGGGCACCTGACCCAAACTGGCCAACGGTGTATTCCATACCATGGGACGTCCCATCCAGTATAGGAACGGGGAAGTGGGGGCAGGGATTCGCCGCTGGGGGACTGGCTGGGTGTTGGTCGGCGGGTGGTGAGCAATTGCACTGCACATCATTTGTACATTCCAATCCTTTCATTATTGCTGTTGTCATTTTATTAGTGTTATCATTATCATTATTAGTTTCTTCTTTTCTGTTCTATTAAACCATTCTTATCTCAACCCACGGGTTTTGCTTCTTTTCCCGATTTTCTCCCCCATCCCACTGGGTGGGGGGGAGTGAGTGAGCGGCTGCGTGGTGTTTAGTTGCTGGCTGGGGTTAAACCACGACAATAGGGAATTAAAGAAACTGAGTCTGAGATTGCTATAAATGGTGTCCTCATTATACATTGTGTTTAGATTTTCTGTCCTATTGTATGTGAAACCTCTATCTCCCTGTAGGGGGAGTTCATAGCGTGAAAACAGTTAGCTAATGTTTAGCAATTAAATAACTAATTGCCAACAAATAGAACTCTAAAAATCATAAACAGATATTTGAGCATTTAACTGTTAGTAGAATTCCTTTTCTGGGTAAGCATATACTTCTCTCTGTATTACCTTGTGCCTGAGATCACAAATAACATCTCACATCATGCAGTTATTAAATAAGTGTTACATCATAGCATTTAATACACTTTCAGTAGTAAGTTAAAACTTCCTAATATGTATCACAGAGCTGATGAAACGTTAGCGTTAACTGCATCATAACTAAAAAAGTCCTTGCAGATAGCTCCCAGGGTCCCCAGGAGGACATCATGACTGCATGCACACAGCTGGCTTGAGTTACTTTTCTCCTCTTTTTGTGTCTGGTGGGGATTCTTTTTGTCAGCTGGACCCCCAAAATTTAGAAAGGAAGAAACTTGGTTTCATGAAGCAGAGGAGGTTTTGTATCATGCCATTCATTAAGTATGGGTAGGTTAGTCTTTAGGTAGACCCTGCATTTCCCTTGTGAATAAGTTTATGATCTCACTCATTGCCTTATCTGTGCAGCTGGAACCCATGCTGAAACTCCCTGACAGAGTCCTGGTGGGTTTGACAGGGGAAAACCAGGAGGTCCAGCTGTGTACTTCAGGTCAAGCACAAACTGGAGCAAACAGCAGCAATCTCAATACAGTTAACAGCAAATTAGAGATGAAGAAAAATATATTTTGTGGGAAAAAAAATTGATGGGAAAGCCCCACACCCTCAACCCACGCAGTGTCTTGCTGAATGCAAAAATCGATATCAGTTCCTCCTGAAAAAAAGCCCAAAACGGCAAATTTAGTCATATGTATGTATATCTGGCTAGAAGCTTCTGAAAAATTTCCCCCAAAGCTTGGCTGAAACCTGCCAAAAACTTTTCTAACCACAAGAAAAACATAAACAAACAAAACTCAGTTTTGAGTGAAGCAGATACTTCAAATGAAAGTGCTAATTGAACCCCAAATCTGATAAACAGATTGATGGCAACTTTTCAAGTAAGTCTTCTGGTGAGAATAGGCTCAGGCAACCCAGCAGGGTAGTAGCTTCTCCTTGAACTGCCTTGGTCCCAGCTGCACAGTAACACATGGCAGGGAAGAGGCGTAAGGCCTGAAGGCTCCTTACAGGGTGAGAGTGAAAGCAATAAAACATGGAGCCAGACATATTTCGCATTTGCAAGACAGGAAGATAAGGGAAGCATGGAGTCTTATTTCCACCATGCACCATGCAGCAGATTGACTTCCTCCCTGGGTAATAGGGGTAACATAAGTCTCAGCTCTTTACCAGAAAACTTCAGAGGCTGAAGAGCAGCATCTTGTTTCTCAGTTTTAGGCAGCTACTTAATCACCATTTAATCATCTGGGGTGGTTGCCAAATTCCTTCTGAGGGACTAAATCAGGGATTATTTAGGGAGTTTTTCTCCCTGGATATAGCTTTTATGAAAGCAACATGCACGACTAATTGCAAAGTAATAAAAGCTGGAGACTGAAATTAAACTTTACAAAAAAACTGAAGAAAATCTTGTCTTTTGGTATTTTTTTTGACACAGTAAATTCTGAGTAAGCAAATGTAAAATGAGTTTATAATATATAAGCATTTACTGCAGTGATGTTGATTACCATGTGTCCATTTGCACCAAGCTTTCCCATTTGCACTGCGTTTTTGCAGAAGGCCCCTGCACATGTTTGTTAGCTGGGTAACACTCAGAGCTGCAGGCTTGGAATCAGTCTGAGATAGAGCTCTTCTCTGATGTATGGGCTCTTGCAAACATCTGCTTTCTGCATTGGCATCCCACAAAATGTCAAGGCAAGGTCACACAACAGCTTAGGTTTTGACTTTTAGCTAGTGTCTGGGGCCTAGCATGTGTGAATATTACCTGAACAGGGTGACGTTTCTGCTCTTGAGACAAAATGGAAACCCTGCTATAAAGGGAAATCAGAGCTCTTTTGAAGGCACAGAGATGAGTAGCAATATTACTGCCATTTCTGCTGCTGCCTAGAGAAGGATGTCAGGACGTCCCATGATGACATCCAGACAGCACTGAGGAAAAAGAAATCCCTAGTTTGTATGCAGAGACTGAAGCTGTTTTGATCATTGAAAGAGAAAATAGACATGGAGAGGGAGGCTGGGAGCAGTTGACGCTGGAAATGGGAGAGGCAGCCCACAGGCATTGCAGTGCCATATCAGCATTGAACACTGTGGTGACATGGGGTTCAGCCCAAGGTGGCTACTAAGTATTTAGTCAGTGCCTTAGCAGGTTTTCAGTCCTGGTTTCACTCTTAATGCTACCTATGTTAATTAGTTTAAAGCTGGTTTGGATATGTTAACAAAAGCTTCATCTACAGTAGCAACTGAAATGTCAATCAACCTGGAATGAGCATATGGGAGTTGGAGACCAGATAAGGCTGAGCCTGGCTGAGAAAATTGAGACTAAGATAAGAAGACTAAAAGGTGGGGCCAGGGTGGATGAGGTAAGAAGTCTGGTGCAGAGGAGAACAGACCGGAATGGGCAGTGAAGAGGTGTTCTCTGATTTGGTGTGATGCAGTAAATGTGTGATGCACACTGAGCAATGCAGAAAGTGCAAAACATGAGGTAATTCCTCTGTCAGCGATCACTGCTCATCCGAGGCACAGAGTGCACTCGTGCCCTGTGAAAAGGGCTGTATATGAGCATGCAATGAGAGGCAATGTCATAAAAAGTGCAAAGAAAGAGGCTTCATGAAGGCTGCACAGGGAATCTTAATCACAGCCTTTCTTGACTTTGAAGCACAGTTGCCAACCACTCTGTTGTCACAGGTTTTTCTGTGCATGAGAGAAGCTCGTGTAGATTGTCAAGTAAAAATACACTGTATGCTTTTGGATGTAAGTGAAAAAATCTGGATTAGGGAGGATTTCTACGTCTTCCATAGCACAGCATGGGAAACTGGCTGTATAACAAGTTTTTGGTTTGTTTAATTTTTTCCTGGAAGTGTCCCATATTGGTACTGGCTAGAGGCAGAATGTCAGAAAAAGCGGCTTATTGAATGGAAATAATACAGGGAAATTTGCTTGGCAAATAAAAGCCTCATTGCTCTAGAAGTTGAATCTTTTTTCTCTAATTTTTTTTTTTTGTGGGGGGGTGAATTCTTTATCTTTTCACCTCCTAAAATATTAATTGTAGTAGAAAAGATAGAATATGCCTTTCTCATATAACTTTTTTTTTTTAACATGGTGAATTAAATCTGCTGATCAATAGCCCACCAAGTTCAATAGATAGATTTGATCTTTATCCTTTGGCTGAGGTGCTAAATGCAAACTCCTTTCACTGATATTAGCGTGATTAATGCAGATAATCTGCTATCTACTCTCTGATAATCTATGCTATCTACTATCTAATAATCTATGTGAGAATAAAACCTGATCTGATGTTATACATAACATCAGCAGTATGAAAAGGAGTGACATTCAAATGAAAAATGAGACTGTTGGAATGCTTTTTAATAGCTTGTAGGGAAGTGTGGTATATATAATTAAAAATATGGATTTTCCCCCTACATTTCTAAAACTTCCATGACAGGCAATGTCGTATAAAAGTTCTGGCCTTTATCTCCAAGTATTGTCTGCGTGAAATTTCAGCTAAATCTGTTGACATATGGAAGTCAACAAAACATGACATTACGTTGCTAGTTTGCTTTCCAGTATTTTGTGAAAGACCCTCCCTACTGAACGCTGGAAGACAGGACCGAACACAGGGCAAGGCAACTCAAACAGTTGCAATGCCAAGTTCCCCATTGCCACAAGAACCCATCATATACTTGTGAACTTACTTTGCTCCAACTTAAAACTCTCTTGGCTATGCCAGTACTTCAGGCTGATCTAGATGCTGCCAGTCATCCTGGGGAATGATTGTCCTAGCAAGGCCAGCCTTCAGGAGTCCCACACCCTGGAGACCAGGGGGAAAGTCTGGAGCAAAGAGGTACCCTTAGTGATACAGGATCGGGTTAGATCAGGTACAACAGGATCAGACTAGACAATACTTAAGCCTCAGTACAAGAGACACATGGACGTACTGGGGAGTCATGGCCTGCTGGGCGCATCCCAGGTTTCCAGGCACATCCCTGGTTGCCAGTCTCAGCTGTCCCTGCCTCTCGCAGCTTGCCAGATGGCTGATGCAGCTCACTGGTGGCCCTTTCTGCTGTGGGGCTGCTCACTAAGTGTAGCATGTTTCTTGCAGGCTCATCCCAAGCAGTGGCCTCCCCTGGTCCCATCTGGCAATGATGGTGGAGTTGGCCACTCGGCAGGGAAGTTTTGAGAAGACAGGTAGGAAGGGCCTTTCCCCCTCTTGCGGGTGGGCACTTCTGCTGCACTGGGGCTGCCGATGTCTCTCCTTTGCACCCAGCAGTGGGGGGACAGAGTTGAGAGGGTCTGAAAGGGATCGCTTGGTGGTTGTCATCCATGGATTTTTCTCTGCTTTCCTTGGCAGCAGGTGGGACCGGGAGGAGGAGGAGATGATTGCCGTGGCCCTTTGTGGTGTGGAGGACCTTGGCTGCCTCAGAGGTGCCCGGGCAGCCGGTGTCCGGCTGCAAAGGGGCTCTCTTTGGTCAGCCCCTGGCAGCTCCCTGCAGGAGGGAAAGCACACTGCCCCAGCCCCTCCAGGTAAGCAAGCCTGATGAGGGGATCCCATCCCTCTGGCTTGTCCTGAGAGGCGGTGTCCCCAGCAGAAGGACCCTGGGTTCACCAGTCCAACACTGGTCAGGGCCAAAGCTGGCTCCTCCTCACGTCCCACGTCACCTAACTGCAGCCACCCCTCGATCCTGCCCCAGTGAAAGCAGAGCTGTCCACACACGACCCTGTCTCTGAGGAAGGTTCACCTGCCCCAGGGCCTGCTTCAGCCAAGCAACTGTCCTCCTGTGTCCCCTGCAGGACCTGCTGGCTATCCTGCAGGAGCACGGACCATCCACCAAGGGGATATTCAGGCTTGTGGCCAGAAAGAGAGCCTGTCGAGAGCTGAGGGAGGCATTTGACAGCGGTGGGGATGTCCGGACACCTGGGAAGCCAACTTGCACACCTGCTGGCTGTCACCCCGAACGTGAATTTTGGGGGAGACTAGCACAGAGAAGCATTTCTCTGGTTGGAGCACTTCCTGAGGGCACTGGAGACTGCTCCATTAGGTGACTATTATCAGAAGGGGAGAGAGATGGCAGTAGCGTTCAGACTAAGTCAAGGATTTTTCAGCTTCTCATGCCCAGCCACCAAGAAGGCTGGAGGGGCACAAGAAGTTGGGAGGGGACACAGCCAGGACAGCTGACCCAAACTGGCCAAAGGGGTATTCCATACCATGTCACATCATGCCCAGTATATAAACTGGGGGGAGTTGGCCAGGGTGGGGTGGGTCGCTGTGCAGGGACTAACTGGGCATCAGTCAGCAAGTGGTGAGCAATTGCATTGTGCACCACTTGTTTTGTATATTCTAATTCTTTTATTATTATTATCATTATTATTTTCTTCCTTTCTGTCCTATTAAACTGTCTGTATCTCAGCCCATGAGTTTTACTTTTTTTTTCCAATTCTCTCCCCCATCCCACTGGGTGGGGGAGAGTGAGCAAGCGGCTGCATGGTGCTTAGTTGCTGGCTGGGGTTAAACCACGGCAAATGGGAAAGGCTATTTTGTCTCTTTTCAGCCACCTGCATTGAAACCAATGGTTTGATGTGTGCAGGTGAAGGGACTGGTGGAGTTTTTCACTGAGAACTGCAGGGAAATCTTTAGGGAGAAGATAGCTGGCCCTCTCAGTCCCTCAGCCAAGAAGTCACCGGCACTCATTGCCAGCTCCACAGGTATGAGGATGGACTGAGGACTATCAGAGGCTGGGGCTTCTGGTCCTATTCCTTAGTGTGTTCCTGGTGGGCATCTGTGCAAATAGGGAGAGCTGCTGAGGGCTCAAGACTTGACAGGTGTTTTCCTACTGGAAGGCTTCCCACAGGTTCAGAGTGATGGGATTCACAAAGTAAACATCATGGCCTCTGTTCTGCACCTGCCCTTCACTTGTTCATCAAGCAGATGATTTGAGAGCAATGCTCTTTCCTCAACATCATTTCTGGTGGGGCTGAACATAGGGTGTTGCTCCCTCAGCCCCGCTTGTCCCATGGTCTCTGTTTGACCACTGCCTCTCAGGGCAGGAACGGTTTACTCCTCAAGATAAGCTGAAGCCTGAGGGCCTTGGCTCTGACTTCTGAAGCCTGCTGGCTGATATGTGCTTTTCCAGATCCTCTCCAGCAGACATAGAAGAAAACAGGGCATCCGAGGGCCTAGAAGAAAACTGGTTTAGGGCTTCAGATGTGTTTTGCTTTAGTTGTTTTTCATTTCCAAGAAGTCACTTTGCTGCACCTGCTTTGCTTTCTAGAGCTGCATTTGGAAGAGCAACGTGGCCATGCAGGAGAAGCGGATAGGGAGCATCAAGCTGAAGCACTTCAGGTTGCAAGACCTTCTCTTCTTCAAGGAGCAGGGGGAGATATGATGGTGGAAAAGGAAACAGCAGAGGTATGTCAGGTCCACAAACACTGTAAGAACCTGCCTCATGCATGAGGGAAGTTTCGGATGTAAAGCTGAGGCTGAAATGTATAGGGTCTTATCCTCACCAGGAACAGAAAAGAAATCTGCTCCAGTGTCTACTGTGTCTGCAGAAAGCAGGCCAATGCCTGCTTCTGCATAAGCAATGGCTTTCCTTTTCTCAGCTAGACGTTCCTATGCTGAGATATAACTCTCTCCACCATGCAGACACAGAATCCAGCAAAAACAGAGTCAAAAATAGCGCCTCTCCCTGGCATTAGGTCTGTTGTGTGTTTGGTTTATTTTTTTCCGCAGAATGATACACCATAAGGAAAAATGGAAAGATTGTTTGTCAGGTGCATTAGGCATGTGCTGAATCACGTGAAATACCTACAAGTTATCACACAGGAAAAGACAGATTTCAAAAGAAAAGCCTCCCACCCCAGAAAGTGGTACTGCTGCCAAAGGGATATCCACAGAAATATTTCTCAGGAGAGTAGAAGAAATCCTGGCAGAAAGAAGTTGGCAAGCCTTTCCCTGCTCCCCTCTCCCAGCATCTCTCAATGCTCCAGGCTGAATAGCCTCCTCCAATTAACTGAGTGTTACACCCCCATGTGAAAGTTGTGTTCAAAAGTGAGAAACAGGTGATCCTCTTCAGAAAAGGTCTTTTAAGCGAGGACTTCATTCTGTCTGAGGACTAAAATCTTCTGAAAGGGCAAGCAAGGTCATCCATCAGTCTGCAGCTCTCCAAAAGTTCAGAGTAAGGCTGATGCAGGTTTGCCATTGCACTTTGTGCAATGATCCCCTTAGAAATTGCTCAGCTGAGTTGTCCTGTGAGTAGCTGTCACCTTCAGAAAAGTTTAGCTGAGATCCTAGCTCATCAGAGCTTCACAGACTCTTATTTTGAGGTGGGCGACTGTGTGAAATGTGGATAATGCAAACGAATCCAAGTGCTCTGCTTTTAAGAGCAAGGTAGAAATTTGGCAAACAGTAGCTTACTACTCCACATAGTCCCTTGCCAACTGTTAACTTCTACGTTTTCATTGTAGGTGCCCGTAGCTTTGACTGTAGTCGCTCCAGAAAGCATGATAGATTTACTCCTATGATTTGAACAACTGGAGAACTTGTCAGAGGAAAGAAGGTAGAATAAGTTAGCTTTGATTAAAAGAAGAACTGATTCAAGTTTATCATGGCTTTACCTAACCAATAATACTATTGTATGGAAAGGTTTGCAGGCCCTTCTCGGGGAAACAAAAACCAAAAAAACAGGAAGAGAAAACAGACCTGTGAAGAGGGGAGTGAAAACCGACCAGACAAGAAAAGGAGAAAGAGAAAAAGAGCTTTCAGGGGTCGGCAATTGAAAAGATCCAAAAAGGCTGAGTAGAACAAGAAGCCCAAGTGTGTAGAAGACTCTGCTGTTCACCTTTCAACACTTTGGACACGACTTTATATGAAATGTTTTCATGATGCACAAGGATGGCCCCAGATAGGAAACATGCACCTGCTTTTGGGAGAAAATGTGTGTCTGGAGAAAAATACCACTCCAAATTTTGCAGTCCTAACTTTGCACTTGTTGAAGCTCTGCTTGTACAAAGGTAAGCAGACACCCGGGCAAGGTCACAAGAATCACAATTTTTAGCTCTTTGACCTGCTCCCTTAATAAAGAGGCAAAGCCTCCCTTTTTTGTTCATGCCAGTTGGCAATCCTAAATCTGGCTTCTATTATCTGAATTCCAGATATGCAGCAAGGATTTCTTCCAGGTAGCTTTAGACATGAAGATATTGGCACTTCTTAAAAAAGGTCGTATTTCCCCTGAGATAATTTAGAGAGAGAAAGAAAAAAAAAAAGGAAAAAAAAAGAAAACACCACCTAGGCCCTGTGCAGAAGGGATCTAGCCTGGTGCCTTTGTATTTTTTCTCTGCACTGCCCACTAGAAAGCAAAGCAGTCCAGGCTGGCTCAGTGCAGAGGGATCAAATGAGACCCCTCAGTGTGGTGTTTTGCAGAAAGAGGGACGCAAGTCCTGGAAGCAGCCCAGTCCCAGCCAGCTCGGCAGCTCTGCCTGAGGGAGCGTTTTGCCTCTAAACCTGGGTTGCCAGAAAGGAACAGTGGGGGATGCTGCTGCTCAGGTTTTGGAAATGACTATGTCATAGCTACGCCGGGGCTGCCTCTCGAGCCCTGCAAAGGGGCCCTGTAAATCTGTGTAAACCTGCAGTTCTCTGAGGTTATTGCAAGTGTTTAGAAGGGGCCAAAGCAATCCTGTAGTCACTGCCAGCAAGAGTTCTCTCTCCTGTGCTATGAACAATTCCTTTTATATTGTATTTCCCCAAAAAAGGGGAACAAAATCACTCCTATTCCTGCCTTTATGATCCTGTCAGTCCTTTCTGACTGTATCACTGCAGGTGCAGATTTATTTTTACCAGTGGGCGGCTGAGCTGTGACTCCTGGGCTACCTGGGGTGTGATGTGGCTCCAGTGCCTTCATGGTAGAGGTGAGGGGAGGCGAAGTGAGGAGAGAAGAGGAGCCCGTGCCCTGCTGCTCTTGCCAGTGGATTACATTCGGGCAGGACTGAGGTGGATCAAAAAGGGCGCTGCGGGGCATCGGCCCGCGGGGTGCCAGGGCCAAGCACTCCTGCACCACCCTCAGACCCACTCCCCTGTGAAAGGGAAAAAGTCTCTCAGAAGACACCTCTGGTGTGCGGATATCGCTGAGTCCTGTGCTGCCTGTCCTCTGCCTTGTATGGGGCGAGCAGCGGGTGCAAGAGGTGTCCGCCCTGGCAGGAGGCTTTGCTGTCTGTTTCTTCAGCCCCACAAGCACATGCCCACCAGCTGGCAGAGCTGAGAGGTGGCTCCATGACCCATGGAGAGCACTGGGGAGCTCAGTTCTTCAGTGTTGGATCACGTTTTTTAAATTATTTGTTAGCCTCCTTCAAAGCAAAGACTAAAGTGAATAGGACCCAGACATATTTTCAATTTCAGGATTGATTCTAGTCATGGTATTATTGATTCTGTAGCTTTTGAAAAGGTTGAAACAGCATTTCTTGAGCAGGTCATCAAAGAGGCTGATATATTCAGTAGTTCTGAATTGGTTCCTACTACCTACCTTGTAATTGTGTCCATAACTTGGATCAATCAAAGTGTTTTTCTGTAAAATAAATACATACAGCTGTTTCAGGGGATATACACCCAACTAATGTAGGATTTATTTCCAATGCATTGAACTCTGCAGACATATGGACCTTGAAACCTCATCTCTTCTGTGGGATCTTGGAACATGTTGAAGTGCTTTTTTGATTAGCAATGAGTGTAAACATTTGCTTGCACATGGAAGGGTTTCAATAACCTGACTCACTGGTTAAAGACAGCAGAAATATGGAACTGCATGTGACAAGGATGAGAAAATGCTGTTAATAATTCTCTGAGAAGCAGAAGTTTGGAGCCTAGTCTTTTGTGCATTAGGGCCATATTTACCTTGCATTTCAGATTTGCTCATCATTTTAGCATTGTTTGTGAGGAGGAAAAGATTCTTTCCGTATACACAGTAATTTATTTACATTTAATAAACAGCTTGAAATCCTACTACACTAATGATAATTTTTCCAGACTAATGAAAATTAAAAACAAAAGTATGCCTGCTAAAATAAGTCTAAGCTTCTGTTACTGTAATAAAAAACAGTAATTGTTTCAATTGCGTACATTTGTAGCTACAGCAGTTACAGAGTTGCTGACTACCATACTTTGACATCCAAAACACAATAAACTTGTCTTGAAGACTTTATACAAATGTAATATTTTTAATATGGCACTCCTTTAAAATATTAATTGTTCAATAATAGGTTTGTAAATGAAAGCATAGAGATAGAAATGTGTTTCTGCTTGGCAAACTGAAAAACGTAATGAGGTTAATAAATCAGTTGTTAATAAATCAGTGTTTGTTGCCACTTCTATCTCTTATCCTCCTCCCTCTACCCTCCGTACAGCCCTTCCATGATCCCACATGCTTATGCAAGATACTTCTGTCCGAGAGATTGCTGTATATATTGTCCCGTTTGCAGCTAACAGTACAACTGCACACCTCCAGGAAGTTCTTCTTCAGGAGTAAGTCTGAAATAACTGCATGGACATCACTAGACCAGGATCTGGTCCAAGTCCAGATTATGGTGTGGATCCTGGATTCTGTCTTCCAGCAGTTGCTCTGTGAGACTATTTGCCCCAAAGCTCTGCCAGGGGGTCAGGACTGAGTGCATGGCCACAAAATGGCGATGAACAAGGCCACAGAGGATCACAGCCACTCCCTCCCGAATGGATGGGGAGCTCTGCATTAGTGATAATGAAGGAGCGATGGTCCCTGTAACTCTGCCCCATAAATCTTCTATTTATAAAGTTTTGTAAATAGGTACCTTACAGGATACGGCCACAAACATTGCTAAACTCCCTGCAGTGATTAGCCCTGAAGGGAGGAACATGTCCAGAGCTGCCTTGTCAAAGAAGCCTTTGAGTTGCCAGCTGAATTTAACTTCAGTACACACCTCCTTGAGCTGCAGTGCAGCTCTTTTGCCTACTTCTACCAACACACACACACTCATGCACACTGTTCTCCCTGTAATCTGCGTCTCCATCCCAGGAACTACTTTTTGCCTGCCACATGCTTGTACCTGTAATACATTCCTACAGGAGAGGATTGAGAGGGCTATTAATGGGGTCCCAACTAAAGCTGAAATGTTTTCTGTAAGTGATATTTCTATTTGGGGAGGATCATAACAATAATATTTCAGGATATCAAAAAAAATTCAACTGTATGATAGAACAGGAACTTTCAGGCTCCCCTCTACCCTACAAAAAGTGAGCAGCAACCTATAGGCAGGAGCATGTCATGGTCTCAACCAGACATATCACACAGACCTGTCTAAAACAGCTCTTAACAAAAATCCAGTCTCACAAAAGAAAATAAAGGTACATAAATCTAGTGACTCTAACCAGACTACGCTTATAAACTCAGCATCTCTCTTCACAAAAATGATCACTAAGACAATGAATTTTATTTTGGTACTGGGCTCTTTTCAAGCTGGTTAGGTCATTGTTTGGGAAATTGGAGGTTTATTCAGGAAGAGATCCATTACAGAATGTAACCTCTATTTTAAGTGGTCAAGAGAACGCACAGCACAAGGTTACATCTGCCGGTGTGTGAGCCTATGTCCAGTGGAGTCCCTGGACAGCTTCACCAAGATTCCTGTCCTGAGGCCATTCTTCAACATCTTTCAGTTGGTTAAGAAATACACAGTCTATCTGCTTACTGTCACTGTCCAGGGCAGCATATTCATCCCAGGTGGTATTTCATGCTCTGCTACCTGTCTTTCTAAGGGAAGAAGTATCCATAACAAAAGTGCTTTTAATCCTAACTGGGGCAGAGCAAACATGTGATGCTAAACAGTCTCTCCCTTTCAGGGAGCATTAATTTCAGGCAGTACAAATAGGATTTTAGTACCTTACCACATCCTAGGAACACCTGTGTCCAGTTCTGCGGTGTCCTTTGCATCACCTGGGGATCCAAGATCAGAGACCACAGAATTCAGAAACAGGTGTAGGATTCAATTTTTTTTTTTAATACTATTTTCAGTATTTCCCAGATCTAAACACTATTAGGTGAAGATAGAGCCTGTTCTCCTTACTATCTTACCATATGTAGTCTTACTTTCTTCAGAACAGTCTTTTAATACACAAATGATAACCCATAAATGATAGTCTTTCAGCCCAGAGAACAATCTAAAATATTAGTAATATTTAACTGACCCTGCATTTTTAGTCAATGGACAGATTAAATTATCCTTCTTTAACTAATTCTTATTTCTTAGTTTCCACATCTCCTGAAGAATCATAAAAATGCCACGTTTCACAAGATCTATGTTTATGCGTTTTCAGTCGGAGACTCCAAGGATACTTAATGAAGGCATCAGTGGTGATGGAGATCAGCTCTAGGTTCTTCTGGCAAAACAAGTTGCCCAAGCATTACTTTTGCTTTCTCCGATTTCTGCCTCATGGTTTGTTCCTTCTCAAGAGAAGAAAACCCCACCAGGACAGCTAAGTCTGTCCTCCTCCACTGCAGCAGCTATTTGTGATGGACCTATCCCAGCTCTCCTTGGGAAAGGCTTCAAAATAAACTGCTAGGCAACATGAAAACCAATCTTTATAAGTTAGAGCAGCCCTTCCTACCTCGGCCAGAAGGTCTCCAGAGAAGCTGGAGAAGCAAAATTTGCTAGGATATTCACCCACCACCCTATGAAGTAGCTTGTGTGCAAAGAATGAAGCTTTACTTTCACTGCCTGGTGTCATGTAGTAGATCTTGGCTGCTTTTTCACTGTGAGTAACCACACAGCTGCAAAAGCTGTGGTCTCACTTAAACTCTGTATTTTCCCACATAAACCTACATTGCATTGCTATAAGAGTTACCAAAAGTATATTTCATCTTCTTAAATAGTATCTATGGACTTATTCAAGTCTTTTCAAGGTCTTGTCTTCCTCAGAAGGGCAGGTATCATTGACAGCACACACAGGCTATTAGGCAACAGAGATACTGTATAGATACAGGCCCCAATAATCTATTTATCTCCTGTAACTTCCCACTATCCTGTGCTCAGCTGTCACAGGACAAGAAGGTCCATATTTGTGTCTGGATCCTGATCATGATGATGCCTTCCTCTTACAACATAACTTGTTGTGGCTTTGTTTTGAAACACACAATATGCCAAAGGATTGATGGGAATAAGGAGCTGGAAAAGCCAGGTTCAATGGTGCCCAGAAACCCTTGTCAAATGCTAATAGCATATTCTAAAATAAAATACGTGTGCGCTCCCCTATCTCACTGTTTTCTGACTCTGTCGCTGTAGGTGCTGATTTATTTTTATCAGTGGGTGGCCGAGCTGTCAGTCCTGGGCTACCAGGGGCATGATGCAGCCCTGGCATCTTCTTGGTGGAGGTGAGGGGAGGCAAAGTGAGGGGAGGAGAGAAGAGGAGAGGAGAAGCACCCATGACCTGCTGCTCTTTCCAACAGAATTTTTTTGTGCATGAGTGAGCTGGAGTAAAAAAGGGCGCTCTGGGGTGCCTGCCCACCAGGTGCCTTGGCAAATCTGTAGCAGTTCAGCTTGATGCAATCCCTTTCTCCAGAGTGAAAATAATCAACCTTTTCTCTGCTTTCCTTATGATCCTGCCCTCCATCAAACTCCCATACAGTTCTCTCATGCTTTCCAATGCCAAAATCCCAGCAGTCACTGCATTGCTCTCCTTCTAAGCTCTCTTGAAAGCTAATTTCTTCTGTGATGCCTGCAAACCAATCAACACTGATGGGCTGCTACTGCTGATTTGTGGGGTACTAAAGCATGGTCATCTTAGTTTGCAGCTCTGTAAGCAACTGAGTTTTCAGTTTCATAGCTTAATTTAAAAAAAAAAAAAAAAAAAAGAAGTTAACTGAAACCAAGGTCTTTTAAGTGTCCTCACCAAAACCAAAACAAAATTCCTTTTCTGACTGAAAAAGGCTTTTCAGGTCATTTCAGGAGGACAGGGATAACAGGGGCTTGTGTTTCCTGAAATTATCTTGATGTCTAAAAAAGACGTTTTAAACAAAGCATTTCAGAATGAAAAAAGTGAGAAAATTTCAAAATCTCAAACTGAAACTTTTAAACTTGTTTTCAAGTTCTGTTTCAGTTCTTGGGAGCCCAAGTCAATCTGATAAAGCCAAAATAAAAGTTTTCCAAATCAGTCTTTCCATACACTTTTCAGCGTGAAAAAGTGCTCTATGGAAAACTTGAGTCAGCTGGAGTTCATTGGTGCTTTTTCTGTTATTCATCATTTATCTCCTGTTTCCATTGTTATCTCTTTGAAGCAGAGCCCTCTATACATGGTTAGATAGCAGCTACAAAGATGGGGTATTGTTCTCCTACTGTGGCTTGTGTGCCTACCTAAAAGAAACAAAGGGCTGGGATTTCCAACCCTGTGAGGTTAGAGAAGCCTGCCTATTTCAGGTCCTAATTTTTACTCTAGGTTCGGTTTAGTTTGCTAAATTGCTACAATTCCCCATGCTGCATTGCTGACTTGCTTCTCACTCCCAGCCATCCCCATGTGAGAGGCAGCAGTTCTTCCTCCCACCCATGTCACTGCATGAATTTCTGAGCATCCCCAAAGAAAGCTCATGTCACAAGAATTTTGCACCTATGCCACCAGGGGAAGCAAGAAACCAAGAAACAAACAAGAGTACAAACAGCATGGATAATTACCACTTTTGCAATGTTTGTCCAAAGGTACTAAAATCGGTAGTACTAATCGCCATTTACTGCTTATTACAGTAACAATTTTTTCCTTCTTATACATTAATTTTCAGATTCGCTCCTACCTCCTCTTGTTTGTCTGATTGTTCTGATCATGTACATTTCCTTGCCCATCTGGAGGTGAATTGCCTGAGTCCCGGTTATCCTTCACTTTCTGTAGTCATTTACAATGATGATAGATGCCCCCGAGCTTTGCTCAGTTTATAACGGTACAAATGTGGTAGACAAGGGTGGGTTGCATTTCACATCTGCTGTCCAGATGCCTTTGCAATTCTCATTCCCTCTTCTGAGAGACTGAGGTCAGATGTGATAAAGACATCCATGGCTTTGCTTGTACTGCTTGTGAGGAAACCCCATCTCATTTGTCACACATGAAGTTCCCTGTCCAATTTCCACATGCACAGTGCACCAGCAGTGAGTGTCCTTTACTTGGTGGTGGTGAACGGCTGCTACTCACACGTAGCTGTATGTGCCTGAGACCTTGAATGGGCTGCTCAGGAATTCTGTACATGTAATAAAATACTCCGGTTTTGGTGGCTTGTGGCTTAGCCCACACCTCTGCCCCCACATCTTGTGTACAAGGCTTGTCTGAAGATAAACAATCTCAGAATATGCTTAGTCCTGCAGAAAAAGCCCAGGGAGGCACACTATTAATGTTGTGTCTGTACCTTCCAGTACTTTCGTCAGGGAAAACATTTCCAGTGAGAGACAAACTTTTGACAAACTTCAGTGGTGAAAAGCTGAATTGTTGCACTTAGAGGTGCCCCAGAAAGTTCTCTTTTCCCTGTAAAAAAAACTGCTCTGTTTTGGATATGTAATTATATACTCATCATAGCAGGGACTGGAACATGACTTTCCCACTTTTACCCAGTGGAAGTCACCCTCTCCCCATTTTTTTCTCTAGGGAGAATTAGTATTTAATTAAGTGTAGCCAAGTGAAGAGCTCCAAAAGAAGAAATTAAGAGAAACCTGTTTCCAGATGGTCTAAACTGCTGATGAGGCCACTTTCCTGAGAGGTGGATAAGACAAGTTCATGTTCCAGTTCTGAGTCACGCAGAGGGGATTTGAATGGATGAGCATGACTGGACTGGAAGAAGAGCAAAGTAACTGTAGGAGATAATATACTAACAGGTAAATTTCAGATAGCGTGTCAGGGTAGGTTTTGATTAACTAAAGCCTTTCTCATTAGTCACTGATTAATGACAACACTTCAGGAAAAATAAAAATAAAATTGAAAAGCAGTAGTGTTGGTAGGGAAAAAAAAAAGTCCTGTGTTTGAAAGAACTTGTCCTTTTTTCTTCCTTTAAGGTATCTGTGACATCTTTGGCTATCTAAAGAACTGAAAAAAATCAATATATTGGAAGTGGGAGGTAGAAGAAGAATTTTCTTCTCCAGAATCCCCTAGGGAATATTTGAGTTCAAATTGCTTCAGTCAAAAAGCAATGTATAGGATAGTTAATTAAGTGCAAAACCCACATGACAAAAATCTTCCAAGTCTGACCTGTAAAGGCCAGTTATCCCAATCAGGGTAGAGCACGTAGGTATACAGGACTTTGAGAATGGTATTAGCTCAAGGCAATTCAAAACTGTTAATTTGATTCTTGTCAGGAAAATTACAAATGAACAATTTTTTTAAATGGAACAAATGTGTTGGTGGTCAAAGTTTAATTAGAAATTATGTACCTGCTCAGTTTTTAATGGCAATAGCCAAAATGTTATAGTACTGTAAAATAAAAAAAAAGAACTGATAAACCTCAGAAAATTTGACATAAGTAGAATGGCTTTCCTGAATACACATATTTAATCTCAGTTCTAGCCAGAGTTTCTGTCACTCACCCTGGAGTGAATCAGTGTGTCAGCACCACAGAAGCAAACCTAAGGGGAGGGAGATGTTAGATGTCATCCCGACATCTCATGTTGAACAACGTATACCCCCCTGCATTAACAGTTCTATTCCACAGAAATATTAGTCAACCCTTTCTTAAAAAGAAGAGTTGTTTGGGGGTTTGGACATATGACCAAACAATAAAAGTAACTTTGGCAATTTTTCTTTTATTCTAGGATTTTACCATTTAATAATGATGAGAACACAAGAATAACCATAACGGTTTAGACCAGGGAGCCATCTAAGTTACTTTTTGCATCCTACAGTGACGACAATGGGTGCCCAGGGAGGAGGAGGAACAGGACAAGCTCATATGACCTTTTTTCCTACTAGTCTTCCAGCATTTGAGCATTTTGAGCTCAGGGAATTTCCTGAGCATTCTGTGATTTTTCTATTTAGTAACTGGCAATGGATCTCTTTTCAAAATTTGTGTCCAGGCTGTAGTTATACCCAGATAAGCTTCTCACCTCCTCAGCATCCCCTGTCTAGGAATCCCACAGGCCTGCTACACGCTGAGGGACAAATAACCTTCTTTCAATAACCTTTTCAAACCTGGCTTTCACTAGCTTCCTTTAAGGCCTGTAAAAATTGTACTTAGCCTCCACCTTATTGGAAGAAATTTTGGTGGTGGTGGCCACAAAAATAGGGAGGCCTGGCTCGTTTCTAATATTTTCCTTTGTTTCATCAGGAATTAGTTTCCATCAGAATGGTTCTTTCACTCAGACTAGGGGTTATTTCAGAATACTATGTCATTTTTTGCCATCAGACTTGACCTGATTTCTTCCAAACCTCGTCTGACAGAAGAAAAAGGGGCATGCTACATAATTCATTAGATACCAGAAGTGCATTAAAAATGTATTTGACAAGAACTAATCCCACCAGGAAATCAAATAACAGCTTATTTCCTCAAAGCAGTCTTGATGGAGCAGACCCTTATTTAAACATTTGAGACTTTCTTATTAATTGGGGGAAAAAATAAGTCATCATACTGCTTATGTTAGGAAAACCAAACCAAACCAAACCAAACAAACCCCATGGCAAGGTCAGCTGAGCAGTAGGAACTTAATGAACCCAAACAAAAAGTGCTGTGCTCAAACTCAAAATACATGTACCTTCAGGCAGCAGCCTAAAGAAAAACTAGTTTGTTGAATTATTTAGTGAATGTGGCAGATCCTGGACAAACCCATTTTTCGTCTGCTCAGCTCCAGATAAATGGCATGTATAGGTAACCTCTGCTTGCAGGCGAGTGCTTGCCCTCCTACAGAAAGAAACCATACAGGGAGGCTAGTGATGTGGCAGTTGCCCCTGGTGCTTGTGGTTAAAGGGCGAGTTTTCTCAGGACAGAGGGTTTACTTTGAGTTCCCACACTGGAACAACATTGCCTTATGTCAGGATTTTTATAGCAATTTACTGTATGCTTTGAGCAAAACTGTCAAGAGATCTCCAGAACCCATTTTAACATCAGCCAAACATAAACTATTGATTGCTAGGCTGTTTAGATCTCTTCTCTTTTTAACTCTTAGGGTTTGACAAGAAACATGCTGCTGCATAAGATCTGGAGTACAGTCACATGGAAATTTTCAGAGGAAACATTTCTTGTTTCTTATTCCCTTTTTTTTTTTTTTTTCTCTCAGGAAAAGCCAGTATGGAAGAAATCAAAACATCCTGTAGAATTGTCTCAGTTTGTGGATGAGTTCAGCAGAAACAAGGCAATTTTCCCAGGGAAATTTTCTCTGTTTTCCTTCCTGACTGACATGCTCCCCTCCAGCCTCTCTAAAAGGCAGCTGCCAAGCCCAGAGCCTGGCAGCCTGGGCCAAGACCCTCAGGGTTTCTTATAGTGCAATGGGGTGTCTTCTGTCAGTGGGAAGGGAAGGAGGTCAACGAGGGTAACCTCATCTCTTTCAGATTAAGTGTGAAATATATTTGGGATTTTTCCCTATGGTTTTCGAAAATGTTCAGGGGATTTTAACCTATTAAGCTTGTTCTTTATTATGGGAAGTTTTTATGTGGGGGGAGAGGGGCACCAAAGAAGGCAGGAGGAGAATGGGGAAGGGATTCCTTATAGCATGGCAATTTGAAAGTCTTAATGGATAAATTATTTCTTTCCTGTCCCAAGAGTATCTCCTGCAGTACATGGTACTCTGTAGGAACAGTCTTCTCAGATCAATGACCTATCTAGGACAACATACATTTTCAAATCCTAAACCAGATGTTTAATTAGAAGGCATTTCCTTTTAAATTGGCTTCATGCATCCCATCAATCCTCCTAATGTTTCATCAATAATTCCTTTTCCACTCAGTCTGAGAAGTGCATGCCTTTCCAAAGGGTTCTTTTGCCAATTAGGCAACTAAAGGAAATTACGAGAGCTGCAAAAGTGCCTAACCCTAAGTCTTACCTATTAAGAGCAATGGTAGCTGCTGTGTATTGAAAAATGATGAAACCTCTCCTAGTTGCCTGCATAGAAAATGGCCCATCATTACTACCTGTGATTAAGATGGGAGAAGAAATAGATTCCATAATGGGGAAAAATTTAAAAAGACAGATGTTTCATGCAAAATAAAACTAAAAACATTAGCTTTTGTTTTTCCTAGGCATATCATTTACTGTCTAGCATAAATTGAAATACAAATTTGGAGTACAAAACCAGATTGAAATACAAAAAACCATAAACTGGAATACAGTTCTATCTCTAGATAAATTTAAATACCTGTCTGCCAATTTTAATACATTTTAATCAGATGAAAACCACAAGTAATCAAAACTGCTTAGTATGAGTAACATTTGGGGCTTTTATTGTTTGCAACATCTTTATTAAATGAGATAATACCAAGGAATCCTTGTTTTTTAAGGGATGCATCAAGTGTTGAGCCATTTCTTTCCATGAGCAATTTTCCCATGATCAGATTTCCACTGAAATTTGATAGTTTCCTATCAAAAGCTTATTCATTTGGAAGCATTTTGTCACTGCTGAGGCTAATTATTCGGTGTAAGATAAGAGAGCTGAATGTCTGGCTTTGTAAGAGACATGTTTCTGAGATCTATTAAAAACACAGTTTAGCTCCCAGCCAGATGCCACATTTCACTTACCATTTGCAAATCTTTTATGTAGATGACATAAATGAATCAGTAAAATTGAGGAAGTACTGTTTGTGGGGTTTGGGTTTGGGTTTTTTTGTAATTTAACCTGTTGCCACTTCATTTTCCTCATAAAATGTGTATATTCTGTTCCAGACCTGCACTTCTGGATCAGAGCATTGGTGGTTGTAACTTTACAGGGTATTACTGAAGTCAGTCAAGAATGTGTCCCATGTTGGTTTTTTAACAAGAAAAAAGGGATATCTGTGGATTTGAGGTGTGATGGAAAGGACATTAAGAAGATGCTGACTTAGCCTTACTCTAGAATCAGGCTTGGTAGTACATAAATTTTCAAATGAACTACATTTATTGGCCATAGTTTCACATTTTAATGTGAACTATATCATGAAGAAATATTCGTGATTCATTTTATTAAATAATATCATGAAGATTCAAATCACATTAACCAAGTTCCATCTTGGTCCTCATCCCTATTTGGTGAGTCTGGGCCTTCAGCGTCACCTTACTAATAGACTATATCTTGACTTATGGTTCCAGTCATGCAAATAATTAACATGACCAGTGATACTGAAACTATTAGAAGAAAACTAATTACCGGTTGAAGTGTTCGCAGGAACAGAGCCCAAAATCCTTAGATATGTTACTTGGTTAGCTCAACTGTGTTGAATATTCAGCGTTCTTCATTAATTTTGACTGAAAACATGGAGTTATTTTCAGCAATGAAAGGTGAAATAGGGTGCCAGGAAAATCCATGTTTTCTTTCTCTTGGTCTCAATTTTTAGCTTTTAGCATGAATCGCATGTGAAGTGTGATCCATCAGAATACCTGCAGCCTAGTCATGTCACTGACCATTCAGTACTCTATTACATCCTCTTGCAGAAAGTCATCTAATTTCTAATGGACAACCACAACTCTTTCCAGGCCTGAGAAGCAGAGCAATTTCCTGATAGGCCAACTACCATAACCCTGGAATAAGTTTAAAATGTTTCCATCAACACCTGCAATAAATACCAATTTGCATAATGCACCATTTGTTCTTCGTGTCCACAATAGCACTATATTTTTTCTCTTATATTTCAGAGGTTTAGTACATGACTAACTGTGGCTGCTGTATGATATTCTGTAATACATAGATTTTGTTTTGTGATGAATCCTAGTGGAGCAGTTTGGGATCATTCATTGTCCCAGAAATCTTTCCAGTGCACATCAGGGCTGAGTTAAGATACTTTATGAGTAAAACAGAATCAGAGAACCACAGAATGGTTAGGGTTGGAAGGGACTTTTGGAGGTTATCTAGTTCAACTCCCCAGTTCAAGCAGGGTTACCTAGAGCAGGCTGCCCAGAACCATGTTCAATCGGGTTTTGAATACCTCCAAGGATGGAGACTCGACAACTTCTTTGGGCAACCTGTGCCAGTGTTTGACCACCCTTACAGTAAAAAATTGTTTTCTTGCGTGCAGTTGGAATATCATGTGTTCTAATTTGTGTCCATTACCTCTTGTCTTGTCAGTAGTCACTACTGAGAACAGTCTGGCTCCCTCACCTTCATTCGCTCCCATCAGGTATTTATACACATCCATAAGATGCCCCTGAGTTCTCTTCTCTGAGCTGAGGAGTCCTGGCTCTTGCAGCCTTTCCTCATATGAAAAAAAGAAAGAAAATTTCAACCTATCCTCTGGAAACTTTGGGGAGATTTTCCTAAATAAGATATTAGAGACATTAGTCTTGATCTAGTTTTCCTCATAAGCTATGCAATTTCAGTTTGGTGTGCAAGTGCCAGACTAAATCATTAATAGGGCATTAATTTGCCAGTTCTGGTCATGAAGCTCAGCAGAGCAATATGTTGTACATCTGGAAACTTCACATGTGTGTCACCCAGGCTTGATGCTTAATAGTCAACACAGCAATGGCAGAGCCATGCCACAGTTACTGCCCGAGGTATGTGTGCATTGACAACTCGCACTGTGTCCTGAGTTTTTGGATCTCTCAGGCTGTTTTGATGAAAAGCTATTGACAAAGGTATGAAGACGGTGCAAGGAGTAACTGTTGGAAGAATCTGCCACAGTCTTGCTCTTGGTGGGAAGGTGTTGCTAGTGAGAACTACATAATGTGGGATATCACTTACTCCTAGTGCAGAAACCAAAGGAAGAAGGTGCTAACATCTATCATCCAACACTACGGTAGGCTGTAACTGAAAGTGTGTGTTGATTTGCCTGGTCAAAGAAAACTCTTTATCCACAGTTTGTCAACATAGTAGTCAGAAGTGACATTGTGCTACAATATTATTTAATTTTTGATGCCTTGATTTGTGAATCATCCTTGCTGGGCAATGGATAAATCTGTCTGTGCTGCTCAGCTTTTAGATGGCATTACTTCCCAAAAGATTCTTGTTCAGTTCATAATTTTTGACACTAACTTTAAGTATTGTTTTCTCCTATAAATGGTGATATTTCTAATTAAATTACAACAATGTTCAGGAAACTGCCACAACTGACAGAAGTGCCTTCCCAGCTACATCATGATCCCCCACTTCACTTGACAAATGTGCTGCTTTCCTCTGCTCTGTGTTTGCTTATTCTGACTCATACCTTTAAAGTCTTGGGGACTGACATTCCTGAGCCTTGCTTTTTGAAAAGAAATCTAAACCCTGCAATATATTATGTGAGCATTCCTAAAAATCTGATCTCTCTGAATCTAGAAGGTAAGTGGTTGTCCAAATTGTTTGTGAGCCTGTTCATTGTTAGTGGTGTTTGTGGCACTGTGAAGCCTGTGAGTGCCTGTCATGGATCGGGACAGCTGTTGCACTGATGACTGTACAAACACCAGAGAGGTGATCGGTGACTCCCAACCCTGTAGATCACAAAGGCACCAACCTCCTTTCATCCTAGGGAAGTTAACCCTCCAAGCATGGGTTTCTGTCTCCTTGTTTCTCACTATGCATGTGATAAAATATTTCTCAGTACAAGGTGGTAAATGTCCTACTTACTACAAGGTACACTGTTGTTTGGCTGAAGAGACACAATTCAGAGACATAAATCCTTTTTATAATTCGTGAATGGATATCTGTATTTTACCTGGGTAAGTCAATTAGGGTCATTCTTTCATGCCTTCTTTAAAGTGACAAAATATTTGACCCTTATTTTCCAGATCATGAACTGTGGCATGGAGAGATGATGCCCTAGCTCCTTCAGGGAATTTATTTCAGTGGAAGTGTGGATTTCAGTGATTTTCCCAGCCTGTGCAAAGCAGCAAACTGCAGCTTCCCAAAGTCTAGGTTAATAATGTCCTACCAGAGAGTCTGCTTCCTTTACCCACCAACATTTTTCAACAGAAAAAGAAAATACTAATGAATAAAGCTGCCATAGCTCAGTCCAGGAAGAAAGATTTTTTCCATCAGATAAAAGGAATGTCTCCAGTTTCTCTATCAGGGCCTGCCAATTAATCTATGGTGGAAGAGGAATTTTTCATGTGCTAAACTATTTTCTCACTAATATTATTTTAAGAAAAGTAACATAATGAGGATTTATTTGGGGTGCTCAGTATACTTTTCTTACAGCCAGACGAAAAAGGAAATCTGGTATTTGTTTTATTTCTACTTTAGCACTTTATCTGACAGCTTGACATGAGAGCAGACATGAGAGTATAGCTCATTTGTCTGTGTATAAGATACTCATCTTAAAGGATCACAAAATAATTTTATTCTTCAAATTATCAAACACAGTCTAATTGGCGAGGATAGACCCTGTGTCTAAAAGCAGTTTGAAGATGGTATTCTTGAAGCAGGGCAGTATTTTTTTCTGCAATCTACTTTAAATGGTTTTATTATTTAACTCTGTTGGCTTTTTTCCAGGTTGCTTAATAAATCTTTGAAAACTCTGAATCCTCAAATGCTGTGCCCCGACAATGAATTCTGGAACAGTGACCAACAAAAAGCAATACAGCTTGAGTGGCATTTGAGCAAGCTACTGCTCCAGAAAAATAAAAAGTGCTTTATGAGTGTATCTCATGGTCTTGTAGCTGGGTATTTAGGTAGACTTTTGAAAGTAGTGAGTGCACAGTGAGCCACTGTGCTCTGAGAGTGTCGTATTGTGACCCCTATCATGAGTTTGATCAGATTAAGGGCTGTGTGCTCTGACAAATCAGAGCATTCAAACATATGTGAGATATGAGAACAGCCTTTATGAACTCAGTAGGATAACTCATGCAGTGACAATTAATGCTTTTTAACTTGGGATCACAACATTCAAAACCCTGTGAGCCCAGTGACACAAGTAGAGTTTTCCTCATCCCTTCCCTGATATGCATCAGCAGAAAAACATCAGGAGTAGATATTAAGCCACTGGAAGGTCCAGACAAATGCTACAGTGTCAGGAATTCATTAAAAAGCAACTTTGACATTTTGACAAATGGATAAAGTTCACTGATTGTGTTTTGCTCTTTTGTCTGAAATCTCTTAAGTTTTGCATGTTCCAAATGTCAGGTAGGTTTCTGAAACCCCAGAGCAAAAGAATAAGCTGTGAGCTTCAGATTCCCTTTTCATCATATGTTTGCTTAAGGTCTTTTTTCCAGTTGATCTCAGCTAGAGTTACTGGTTTCTTTAGTTTCATCTGGAATTACTCCTGTGGGGTCTTTCTGTAGTTCTGTATCATAATAATGAACTTTTTAGTTTTTTTTTCTTTTTTTTAACAGATTTGTTGGGGGGGGTATTACCCCTGCAACATCAGGCTTTTTTTCCTGATGCCTCTGCATGCTGCTGACATCCCAGATAATCCCAGTGTGTCATGTCCTTCCAGCTCCTTGGCCCCCTGTGCCAGGCATCACTGCCTGCCTGGGGCAGGGGAGAGGCTGTCCCACTCTGCCGCATGGTCACGGCCACCTTGCCCCTCGCCACCCGCCTTCCCAGCTTGCAGCAGCGTCATGCCTGCCTCTGCAGGAAGGGCTCTGGGTAGGTGTACACAAGTGAGAGGAGTCGTAGAGGCTGGGAGTGCATAAAATGGAAAATATTTAGGTGAATTGATGAGCAATTGCTCTAAGTGAGTCAGCAGACTATGGACGCTGTCATGGGATAGGATCTGTATTCCATCAGGGAACTGGCTATTCGAAGTGCAGATCTCTAATCTCTTTCAATGCCATCCCTTGAACAGCCTTACATTTCTCTGCAGCAGTCTGCTTGTCTCCTCTGGTCACTGTCTGGGAGTCCCATGCCTTCCTGTAGCCTCAGCTCAGGGCTTTGCAGGAGCCAGCTGCAGGCTGTGAGCCCACTGGCAGATCTGTGGGAGCACTGGGGCCGTGACGCACGCTGTGGAAAACCAGGGTCCTTGGAAAAGTTGTGCAGAACCCTCGGGCCTGATCCAGAGCTTCCTGACATCAATGGGAGTCGCTCCATGGACCTGCCTGGCCATGCACCCCTGGGGCGATACAGGTCCCAGTGAGTCACCTGTGTGGAAACAACCTTTTAGTTGGAAGGAGGCAGACAGAAACAAATAGCCTGTCTGGATCTTTATAGGTCTGTGACAGTACTTTCTGAATGGCAGTCCCCTCCCTGAGCATGGACAAGAGAAATACATTGACATTAGCTGCAATTCGGTTTCCCATACAGCAGATGGAGTCTTCTATTTTTAAATACAACAACATTCTGTCAGAGAAAGGAGAGATTGCATAAACCCAATCAAAACACTGGAGCCAAGCACCCATGAACATGGGAAAGTTGCCTTCTGGATCCAAGCATTGGAGAGCTCTGGCAGGCCCACCTATCTCAGAAACAGATGTGAGTAATTAATAATTGACTCAAGCTAGCTGCCCCATCCTAGATAAAAAGCTTGAAGATTAATCACAAGGTTCTGAATCACTTTTATTTTTGGGGTTTTTTTTACGTGACTTCTTGTGAGATTTCTGACACATGTGGGAGGAATATCAGGACCGTGATATGCAAAGAAACTACATAGGGGGAATCTCACTGCCACCATGAAGTGTTTGGTGATGGGACTGGTAATGATTAGGGGTCAAAAGGACACAACAACAAGTCTGTACACAAAAAATATCTGTTCTTGGACAGATTTACAGGGGACAAATCAAGACGTAAATAATTGTCTTATGTGCTCCAGTATGTGAATCAATAATAGTGCTACTAATTGGTCCCAGGCAGCTTCATACAGGCTCAAAACTCTCAGTTCATGATGTGAGTCTCTTTCATTTCCCTCCAGGTTTCAATCAGACAAGTACTATCTGAAGTCACATGAAGCAGTGTTGTTAGCTAGTAGACAGCTGTTCATCCATAGCTGAATGTCAATGTGCATGAAAAAAACCCTATCATTGCATCCTTCACTCTTATATACAAGTGTAGATCCTCTGAAATCACTCTGACTGCAATGGAGTTACAACAGCCAAGTATTTAACCTATAAAGCACATTGGCATCATTCAGATGCAAGGTGCCGCTTAAAGATAATTCATTATTGGTACATTGCAGTGCTCCTGGACAACTGGTCAGTGTTAGATGCCTCTAAAAGTAAATTATTATCATAGAGTTTACAGTATTCACTTCTGCGTATGTTTTAAAAATACAGCGACAGTTAGTTAAAATTCCACTATAACCATGGCTTGCTCTGTTGTCCTGGGAATTTTGCATCAGTTCAGGATGACTTCTGCTCTGTTTTAAGCCTTACAGTCTCTATAAATCTTACAGATCCATCAGATGAATTCTTTATTGTATTGACTGTTGTCAATTACTAGCAAAATCTTGCAATCAAGTACATGGCTGCAAACATAAAATATGTAATGACCCCCTAAACCCCAGAGAGGAGAAGGGCAATGTGCTTAAAAGTATTATTTGTACTAACATATCTCCTTATTTACTTATTTTCATTAACATTTGTTGAGCTATCTATCCTCAGGTGTCAATAATTTTTCATGTTTAATAAGATTCCATTAAAACCTCCATTGAATGAGTGGTAGGTCTGCAAGGTAAAGGACGTGACAGTATACAGTGTCAAAGGTAAGTTTGCCTGTGCAATCAAAGCTTTGCACTTTGCGTTTGAGAAGCTGGACTACAGTCCTTCAAACAATGGCATAATCACACGCTGGCTTTCTCTCAAAGCACCTAGTCTTATCAAGAAGGGCAAAACTGGTTGTGCTCAGTGACCAAAGCGGTATCCAACAGTCATTTTTACCCCCTTTGCTCAATATGTAGTTGCACAGATCTCAAGCATGTGCAGACCAGGAAAAATCAGGGAAAGCTGGGGCAAACGGTGAGGGAGCTGAATGAGAAGTACCATTTCATTTGTATGCTAGGGCCCACACTAAGCACAATATGCCTCTGCAGTGTTTCAACCGGGACAAACCCTCCACTATCTGTGGTGACAGTGAGGCAGAAATGCTGATGTACCAGTTTCACTTACTCCACACTCTTCAGCGTACTGTCTGAGCTAACTGACGCCCTGGAGAAGCGTCCCTTAGGCCTTATACACAGAAGCCTGTGACAACCCATATATTTGTGGACAGGCCACCATTTCATGTCCTCAGACTCCTAACCCAAGCGTTGGTGTGCCTCTACACAGAGGAGGAGGGGAGATGTGAGCTTTGGGAGAGTGCTGGGGCTCTGTGTGCGCTCCCTTCCTTCCATCTTCTCGTATGTTGGCATCCTTTTGCAAGCTGCACAGGATGAGTTTGAGGGCTGCAAGTACAGCATAGGACACAATTTGGGGAACCCATTACTGTAGTGCCGTGTAGGTATATTTAATGGTATCCAAAGCCTGCAATGGTAAAGTAACACCATCCTGCATTTCATAATTGCCAAGGGTTTCTGGTAATTGCTCTCTCTTCAGTCAAGGGATGATAACACTCACCACAGATGGCTGCAAGCTGAAACCATCTATTTGTACTCCACTCTGGAGGTACTTGAATCTGACTTCAGACACGCTGACCCTGATGATCTAAACTCTGATTCTAAGTATTACAAAGTGTCGGATCCAGACAGACTGTTCAGGTTTAGTGGTGATTTGAATTCAGCAAATTGTCTCATCTGAGCAAAATACTTGCTTAATATTATGTACTTAAATCTAATTAAAGTTTCCTGCCCTTCATTAATTGCATATGTGATTTTGTTTCTGCTTCCTTTTTAACTATGTCACATAATTAAACATAACATCTACTTTTCCCAAGCCACTGGGCACATCTGCTACTCCTTCTAGCATATATTTAGTGGTTGTGTTGTAATGGCTTCCCAGTCTGGCATGTTGCAGTAGACCAAGGCTTGGCTGGTACAACATCAGTAAGTGCTTTAAGGAAAGTAGACAAGTCTAAGGATTGCTTATGCCTATAAGCCTAGGATAATCAAGATGCATTTGCAAAAGAGGCAAATATGTCCTGGTTTTGTTCGGAGGTTGCTGCTCAAAGGTTAGCTCATTCACTAGAGTATCTCAGAAATGGAGGTCTGAGTGCCATCTCAGTAAAGCAGCTTGTCCAGTCCCTTCATGCTGGGGCAGGATCTGTTATCAATACCGGGAACAGACTGGAAGTGAAAGAATATTTTTCTGAGACAAGCAAAATGAAAAATAAAGTAGATTAATTAGAGCAGCTTCAAAGGCTCCCTGGTCTTTGATATATTGATCACAGTGTTCAAAGTTCTGTGTCTTGCCTCCCCCCCCAAAAGGTTCCTAATTGAATATTGGACTATATTCTGATGAAACCTCATGTAAATTGCAAGAACTCAACGAAGCTGTCAGTGTTAACTGAATGTCAGAATTAAAGGCAGTTGCAGTGCTCAGTTAGTGTGCAAGTCCATGATTTGAACCTTCTTTTTTTCGAAGTGAAGACATAGAGTTGCACAGATTCACAAGTGTTGTGCAAGTGTGAGACAACATGGAGATCCAGAGCATTCATCCCTAACTGCTGCAAAATGGACCCTTTCCTACTGAAGTCAATAGAAAGAGAAAGGGTTAGAGACACTGCGTTTAGGCAGCGAGGAGAGTGGGCAAGGAGCTTCAGGAGTTTAGTGCCTATGTGAGTTAACAAACATCAGGCAAGTGCAGTCCATCAGGTTCCCTGCAGAAGTAGCAGAGCTCTGTTCTGGCAAGCCTTCTGCCCCTCCTCACCAGGTTTTTTGTTTTGTTGCCTCTGTGAGACAGACTGGGGACCTCCACATCCTGTAGGAGATGGGAGGCGCATGGTAATTCTGTTGTCTAAAAAGGGCTGTATGATCTGATCCAGTGCAGGTGATTTGATTTGATCTGCACAAGCTGCTATGGGCTCCTCAGCATGCAGGGAGAAGGGGCACTATTGGTCTGATGCTGAGAAAAAATATTATTGTGGGTATTGTGGAAGCTGAAATGAAGGGTTAGGCATGGGTGGGAGAGAGTGACCCCAAAAAATTGATGGGCTGTTAATTCTGACCCTAACAACAGCTTAGTAGCCAAAGCAAAGTTATTTTGGCAACTCTGGAGTCAGAGTCAAGGTAGTGATTTTTATGTTCCTTCCACTTGCTGATAGCTTTGCAAAGGGAAAGAAAGAGTTTAAAAGCAGCTGTGTTGTGTTTCCCTTTCTCGTTGCCTTTTTCCTCACCAAGCCTGGTGGTCACAGTGGCTTCTTGTGCACAGACATCTGCTCGGTGGCCTCAGCAGCTGGGTATGGGGCTTTTCTGGCCCTCAGGCTCTGGCATGTACCCTTTTTGTCCTGGAGAAAAGTAGTGCACCTATCAGAGGCAGCATTTGTTTCTGAACTTGGATTAATAATTTTAGCTGAAAAAAAATGGGTGAAGATACTGAAAAGCAGAAGCATTCATTTAGACATTTTAATAATAAAAAATATCAACCTATTTAGCTTGACATTTTCTAGATAAAACATTTCTCATTTTCATTTCAGGAAAGCACTGTTTTCATTTAAAATTTATCTATGTCTAAAAGAAAGGGTAACAAGAAAGTAACACAACTGAAACACTGATATTTCTTTTGCCTGAGAAAAACCTTGAAGGCTGACCTAAAAAAAGTTTATCTGGGGTTGGGTTTTGTTGTTGCTCTTTTGCTATGTGAAAATTAAAAAGGAAAGAAGATATTCTGCTGTACTTTTCCTTCATTCAGTTCTAGTGTCCATCTTCCCTCCCACTCCTACCCGCCAATCCAATTGGGCTAACGCATTTCTTTGACCAGCTCTAGACTTGAATGAAAGAGTGCCAAGGAATGAGACAGCCATTAAGTAATATTTATTCATCATTGTTATACTTTCAGTAAATCCTCACCAAATGGTCAGTCTCTGATAATCTGTTTTCCGGCTGCAAAAGGCCTGACCAACGACTCACACAGTGGCACTCAGCAGAGTCGCATTCTGTGGCTAGAAGTGGAAAGCAGCGGTCTACACCTGGTATGGTCCTAGCAAGTTATAAATAGCCTATAGATATAGCTATAAATAGTATTAAAAACCTGTTTCTTTTCAATGGCTAGTAAGACTGTTCCTATTATGTGGAACAATGTAGAAGGCAGGTAGTGTATATTCCAGTGAAAATTACCTGTGTTTTTCATGTGAAATCACAAAGTACATAACTCAGATGTTATGCTGACCTTTTCATCATGTTACAAAGCAAGGCTTACTTCATCAGCTAAGCATGACACATGAATATGTGTCATGGTGGATGAAGTGGCAAAGCCACCGTCCATCATGTTTGGGAAGTCATGGCAGTCCAGCGAAGTTCCCACTGACTGGAAAAGGGGAAACTTAACCCCCATTTTTAAAAAGGAAAAAAAGAAAGACCTGGGAAAGTACAGGCTGGTCAGTCTCACCTCTGTGCCCAGCATGATCGTGGAGCAGATCCTCCTGGAAACATGGCACATGGAAAATAAAGAGGTGATTGGTGACAGCCAACATGGCTACACTAAGGGCAAATCTTGCCTAACAAATTTGGTGGCCTTCTACGTTGGGGTTACAGCAATGGTGAATAAAGGAAGAGCAACTGATGTCATCTGCCTGGACTTGTGCAAAGCATTTGACACTGTCCCACACAACATCCTTGTCTCTAAATTGCAGAGACATGGATTTGGCAGATGGACCACTTGGTGGATAAAGAATTGGCACTCAAAGAGTTGCAGTCAATGGCTCGACATCCAAGTGGAGACCAGTGACAAGTGGCATTCCTGCGGGGTTGGCATTGGGACCGGTGCTGTTTAACATCTTTGTCAGTCATGTGGCCAGCAGGATTGAGTGCACCCTCAGCAAGTTGCTGATGACACCAAGCTCTGTGGTGCGGACAACATGCTGGAGGGAAGCGATGCCATCCAGAGGGACCTTGACAGGCTGGAAAGGTGGGCCTGTGTGAACCTCACAAAGTTCAACAAGGCCAAGGGCAAGGTCCTGCACATGGGTCGGGGCAATCCCAAGCACAAATACAGGCTGGGCGGAGAATGGATTGAGAGCAGCCCTGAGAAGGACTTGGGGGTATTAGTGGATGAAAAACTGAATATGAGCCAGCAATGTGCACTGGCAGCCTGGAAGGCCAATCACATTCTGGGCTGCATCAAAAGAAGTGTGGCTAGCAGGTTGCGGGAGGTGATTCTGCCCCTCCACTCGGCTCTCAGGAGACCCCACCTGGAGTACTGCCTTCAGCACTGGGGCCCCCAACATAAGAATGACACGGACCTGTTGGAGCGAGTCCAGAGGAGGGCCATGAAAATGCGCAGAGAGCTGGAGCACCTCTCCTATGAGGACAGGCTGAGAGAGTCGGGGTTGTTCAGCCTGGAGAAGAGAAGGCTCCAGGGACACCTTATAGCAGCCTTCCAGTACCTAAAGGGGCCATCAAGAAAGACGGGGAGGGACTCTTTAACAGGGAGTCTAGTAATAGGTCAAGGGGTAATGGCTTTAAACTGAAACTACGTTCCCTTAGGTGAAGCTTTCAGCTGGCTGTAGATTTAGGACCCATCTAGAAAGTTCAGTTCTCACTGTTCCTGGTGGAAACTTCTTTTCTCCTTGTTGGCATGGATTATGTTATTATACTAGCATGTACTGTTTGAACAGCTATTTTTCATCACATGAAACTGAAGCATATCTAAGATTATATTTGTGTAGTTACAGTAACGAGACTACCATAATCCTTAAAACCATATCCAGAAGCACTGTTTCCCTACCTATTCTATCCAGAGAAGGAAACCAGCTAGTGTGAAGGAGAGAGTGAGGGATGTCTATTTGAGGGAGAAAAAGATTTTTAGAACCGTATATTCCCCTAATAGATCAGAAATATTTATGTCTATTTGGCTTATTTCATCAGTGTAACTGTGTTGCATTGTGAAATGGACCACAAGCATCTTGGGCTAAGGTCGTCAGGGGGTGCCTTGGGTGATTTCTGCTCTCATCTGAACAAATGCCCTGTGGTCTGTAACTGCCGAGACATCCTTTTCCTCACTGATTCAATCTGGTTTTCCATGAGCATCTCTTTGATGACTTTTGTCTTCTCCCCTTTTTAAACACTATTCCTCCTCTGAGCTGTCTCCTTTCACTTGTTAGTACTTATCATTTTATGCTGATGACATACAACTTTATTTTAGTCTGTGGCGACTTTGATGAGGAAGGGTTTTTGTCTGCAGTTACGTAAGTCTGGTCTCACAGAGAGCACGCACGCACGCTGTTTGGGCCAGGAGCCCCGCTCACGAAGTAGGAATGAGATACTAAATGAGCATCCCTGAGTGAATTGATATGAGTGTCTAGCACTTATTTAAGGCCTATGGAAGAAAAATGATTCCAGGTGATTCTCTTTAACACAATCTCACTTTGGATTCACTCATGCAGTTCAAGCAATTTGGAATATATTGCCTAGTTATCATGATGATGCACAGCAGCCTGAATTTGCAGATGAAATTCACTACTTCATTAACTTCACTTAGCAATGAAGCTGCAAATAGTGTGAATGTTAATATCTCTCTGTTGGCCTCACCTAAAAAAAATCTTATCATCTGTTACGTGACTCCTGAATCCCTCTAATTATTAAAAAAGGGGGTTGGAAAACTTGTCTCTTACAGGTTGTAAGAGATTGCAGTAATGACTTTCTGTATTTGGCCAAGCTGAATTTTGATTATTGTCCACCTTATTCCCTTTGTACTGCCAGCACAGGCTTTTTGTATTTTCAAGCATTTAATCTCGGTTTTGCTGATGCCAGAGTTCAGCTTATTTTGCCCTGTGTTTGCAACACTCTCTTCTTCAGAAGCTGCAGGTCATGGACTTATCTGCAGATTCTCACAGACACTTAAGGTCAATGCCTTCCTCTTTTTCACCAGTATGCTATTGTCATCTTTCTACTGCAAAGCACTCAGTACATGTTCAGTTAAACAGTGGTGCTAAACTTCTTTCTTAGTGGGCTAAAAGGTTATTTAGTACATTTATATAATGTGCCTGGCCATCCAAGGTCCTGCTCTAATAAAGACTTACACTTCAGCTTGGCATCATACACTCTTGAGTACTGCCACTGAATTCAAGTGATATTAATTAGCCAGAAGCATAAGGATCTGTCAAAGCATAAGGCTTTGTGGATCCAGTGCCTTTAGGTAGACTGGTATCTTATTTGATGTTGTTTACATGGTATCGGTGTTCTGGCAGGTGACATAGCCCAGAAGTATAAACAAGGCAAGAATTGCAAGGGAGAGGAAGAATATTGTGTTTCACCAATAGTTACAGTTAAAAAGACAAGTCCCCTTTCAAATACAGGACCAGGATTTGTACATTCAGCAGTGTGTATGGAGGGGGTTCGTTCCAGTTGCATAGAATTCCTGTTTATTCTGCATAAATGTGCAGTGTGGGGAGAATAAAAGCCTTTGTGCCCCGGAGTTGCCAGTGAACTTCCCTGAAGTCTGTCTTTGAACCTTTCACCTCTGAAGAAATCACTGTATCTCATCTTTCCAATGCTCAATCATCTCACCTCCTTATCCAAATCTTTGGAGAACTTTGTCAAAAAGTGTTAAAAGCAACTTTAAATTTTAAAAAACTGTGTCTGTGCTTTCAGAAAACTTTCATTTCTCTGTGCTTTCAGAAAACTTTCATTTCTCTTCTGGTCGCCACTGCTCCAACCTAGCCTGTCCTAAAAATCCCAGATAAAGCTTGCTGTCCTTGCAGATGTGCTGTATTTAGCCTAATTTTATCTTATTTATGCTAGAGGGACATGACCGAAAGAGCAATTTGCAAAGTGAGGTTCTACAGCTCTTTTCTGTGGTGTGTGCCGCCTCTGCAGGCATGCAGGTAAATGAGCTCAGCACCCACCCGGAGACTTATTCATCAAGGCATTTAAGTATCTACTTGAATAACCTTAAAGTCACCAGGAGTCCCTTAAAGGCTGCGTGCCGGGAGGGAGGATGAGCCCCTTTTGGCCTGAGGAGCACGGAAAGAAAACTACTTTGGTGAGACCACGGGTGACAAAGCAGGGGCTGCCCGCGTGAGGACAGCGCTGCTTGGGAATAGCTGCAGCCCCTGGGGCGGCAGGTCAGCGCTCCGCCACCCACGAAGGACACCCCAGCTGTGCAGCACCCCAGCGCAGCCCCCCTGGGGACACGACACTCCGCCGGGGCTGGGGGGCTGCAGCGCGGCCGCATCCGCGAGGAGGAGCCGGAGGGACGCTCAGCGCATCGCTCAGCGCTTCGCTCAGCACCGCTGGGCCCGGCACGGTGGGAGCGGGGGGGGGGTAAGGTACAGGGGGAGCAGGTACGGGCCATCCCTCCGCTCCTGGGCCTTTGTATCTCAGCTTCTGGTTCGTTTAAGGCAGCGTTCAAACAAGCCCGTTGTTTGCTAGAAAGCTCGTTACGCGGGCAGTCCTGAGCTGCTGCAAACGGGTGTCCGTCCCCGCGTGACGAAGTAGTAAAATATACGTTGTGCTTTGTAAAACATGAAGCAATATTAAAATAAAATAAGGCATATAGGGCATAAATAATAAACGTAATGCCATGCCAATTGCATTTTTTTGCTTTCCAGTTCGTGAAAATCTGCTCCGTGCATCCACCCGAATCTCTCTACTGCTGCTTTTGTTAACGGTCATCGTAGGCACAATGCTATGTGAATGACGGCAGGAGTCGTCCCCTAGCACATCAGTTTTACCAGCTGACTTTCTTGGTCTGCAAGTAGGATAAAATCTTTAAAGAAATGACTACTGCTAGTTTTGTGATGTTCATTTTGTTGTGGGCAAGAAGAGTTTTTGTTAAAGTGCAGGTAAAGCCCATTTTCCTCAGAGCTTTGCCTCCAAATAGATTTTTGTTTGGTGTTCAGGCTGAGATTTCACAGAGAAAAAGGTTTTGCCTTTTTCATGCTTGCTGTTTTGCTAGGGTTAGACCAACTTATACCAGCAGGGAATGAACATCTCTCCCCAGGCACCCAATAATGTATATTAAAGAGTTCAGGCTGCTGCCGGGTTCATTCATTCGGTAGTGAAGTGTCTCGATTTTGAAATGTACCAGTTGGAAAGCAGACATCCTGGTTTGGCTTTTGACAAGCAGGCCTTCTAGGTCTTGCTGCTCTTTTAAATAAAGTGAACCTGAGAGGGGAAGCTGGTTATTTCTTCCTGTGGCCACTATGTACTCATCCTGTTTCACAGTCAGTCACAAAACCAGGTAAATTTGGTGGTCCATGTGCACAGTCTCCCAAGAGACGCAGAACTGGGGTGCAGGTTTTTAATGATTCTCAAGGCAGAATCTTGCCTGCTTGCTCTACAAGCACTTTACACGTATCTTTTAAAAGCATAAGAAAGAAAATAGTGAATCTAGAGCTTCATTCTGCTGTCACTGATGCGAATCAGGACATGCACTGAAAAAATCCATATGAACCAACATGAGGTCAGAACTAGGCCTGTCAGTTTGCACTGGGGGGAAGTGAATTGTCCAGACTGGGATGGTCGCTCATGAATGCATCTGGTCATCTGTGTAATGTAGTAATCACTTTGCACAATGGGATTATAAGCCACGTTTATAAATACGGTCTGTTTGTTTGCATGATTTGAGTCCCTGGCTTGATACTCAAGCCTTAAGCTGAGGCACTCACAGATATGAGTGCATGTTAGATGCAACTCATTAAGCTGTAATCTTTATTATCAGATGCTGCCTCCACTTAAATTGCAGGAGGGTGCGTGATGTATTTTTTTTTTCCACTTTCCTAGTCCATCTGACTTTTTGTACCCATTCAGAAGCAACCAAACAGAAAAAGCTAAAACAGGAGGCCAATACACTTACACAAAGACTCAATAAATTCTGCCGTCCTCACTCTCCAGATTGTGAAGCAGGGATGCCTTCAGCAAGGCATAAAAGAACTCTTCATTACTTAACATTACCGGCATGCTATGAAGCTGTCCAAGCTGAGCAGCATATTCTGAAAGGGACCTTCTGGAGTAGCCCCAAGAGTCATGTTTGGGAGTTTCCCACCTGAGCATGCTGAGTTTGTAGACATGTATCTCACTTGCAAACCAAGTCTTTTTGCTCTGTAAAGAGAATGGCAAAGAACAATAAAAAAATGCCAAAAATCTGCTGCACATCATGTTTTTAGGGACGTTTGAAAATTAATTTTCAGAGTCTGCTTGCACTATTTTATTTCCCTAGGGCTAAGTCACTGTCAGGAAAAAGAAAAGAGCTTTTGTAAATTCATTGCTGAAAAGAAACTCCAAACTGTGACATCTTGGATTAGTGGCTGGAAGGAAAGAGGGAAGAGATCTGCAAGACTGACAAATGCCTTCACGTAGGTTGTGATATTCACTCATGTGAAGCTAAAAGCAGGGCTAGAGATGCTGCCTGTTTGCCCAGTGAAAGAAGGAAGATATGTACATCTCGGAGATTTCCACCCAGTGCTGTGGGTGTACTGTGTACAGCATCCGCTCAGCCTCATGCCACGTAGCCTGCCTGCTGCACCCATGAAGACTGAGGAGACTGAAGAGTTTGGACAAAAATTCCTATCGGATAAGAACTGCTGGCAGGACTCATGGGAGGACCTTGAGCCAGAAGCACAAAGAGAAAGAAAACCCATTTGCTGTTCAGAAAAGCTGATAAAAGAAAATCAAATGCTAGGAGTAGACATTGCATGATTGAAGCAGATGCTCCTGGCAGCCCAGAGTTCAGGTAAGCATGTGGTGGCAGGCAAGCCTCAAACCACATCATCTCACACAACAGGCACCACTCTTCATTATTATTGTTTTCTATTGCATTGGTTGACAAAATGTCTTATGCACATGAATAAACCACTTAAACTGATGGGAAAAATCCTGTTCTGTGCATCAGAGAATTAATGAACGGGGTCTCTTTGAATTTGTCTTGGAAACTGGTTCAACGACATAGTTCAGCTGGCACTGACAACTTCTGAAAGACATTGTGAGGCTTGACAAGAACAGCATTAAAAGGATTAAATTAGCCTTGGAAGTGTAAATGTCTGTAATATAATGACCTTGATGTTGGAAATAAATGTGTGTGTGTGCATGTATAAACATATGTAATATTTATACATATGTAATAAACATATACAGTAGAGACTGATTTTCAGGGCAATATTGCACACCTTGACACCATCCCTTCACATACAAGTTTTGTTGATTCTTTTCTGAGGAAAGGTTTCTAAAATTTCCTCCCATACATGAGCTTTGAATTTTTATTACATATACAATGCTAAATTAAAATTGACATTTCTGTGCCACCTGCAATGCAAGGATTGCTGTCAGGGACTGTTAACCAATTTAATGCCATACAGAATTAGCCACAAGAAGGAAAAATGTGAAGCTTTATATCATGAAATCCAATCCTGCATTTGGAGGAGAGGGAAATTCTGTTACCCAGCCCAGTGAGTCTTTTGAATGCCGTCCTGGAGGAAAAAAAGCAAACCCATCTTTTCTGAAGATGCTGATCGATTTATTTATTTTCTCTCGTTAAAAAACTCTTTGTAGGAATTTTTGGTTTTTTCTGTGTCTTTTCCATTTTGGGGAGTCTCTTTCTCTTCTGCGGTGGTGTGTGGTAGAGCCTCTCTTGCTCTGGCAAAGCTTGCTGGTGAAAGAAGGACTAGAAAACCAGTGTGCATGGTTTTGGGTGGGTGCTATTAGTGCCATCACTGCTTTTCCCGTGTGAGGAGCATCTCCGAGCACTGCTCACCTCCAGGGCTTGGTGACAATCACCTTCCCTGTCATTGCAGGGACCTACACAAGACTCTTCGCTTTGATTTCCAAGCATGTTTCTAGTTAACTCCCTTGAGACGACAGCCTTAGAAATGAAACCAAACTGAAAGCCATTAAGTCACAGTCCCTCCCAGCTGTGGTCTGGATGGTTTTTGGTGGAAGGGGAGAGGGTGTGAAAAGCTTCATAGATTTCTTACTCCCAGGTGTTAGAGCTGTCACCAAGTCCTCCCTCTCACGTAGCTTCCAACAGGCCGCTCAGCTGACATAGGGCCAGGAGGGGAACCACAGCTCCATGAAGCATTGGCCAGTCTGGCTGAACAGGCAGAGCTGTGCAGTAATCCCAGAGCACTGCCGCTGGCCCTAGCTTTGGGTAAATCATGTAGTCCTTCTAGGTTAGCTAGCATAAGCTAGCAATAATAGATCTCCCTCAAAATGGTGGTAAGTTGGTTGTGAAAATGTAGTAACTAATTTTAAAGCCCTGATAGACACAGTGTTGTTTGCAAGAATTTTCCAGGATGTCAGAAATCTGTTGTCTACCACCCCCCAACCTCCTGCCCCCAATTTACTTGGGCAAATGTTCCCTTTCAACTTTATTGTTTTCCAGTCTTAAGTCCTCACACCTGTGTCCACGCTGCAGCTGAAACATCTGTTCTGCAGTTTTGCAGCTGGAAGCTGGAGTCCCCCTCTCTCCTACATATAGTGTAAAAGGTGTCAGTTGTGTTTGGATTGGGTCTGAGAGACTTCTTGCAATTTTTCCCCTAAAATCTTTACACCCAGACTGTTGTGGCTATTGTGAACAGACATCCTTTCTGCCCTTGGGGGTGCAGTGACAAAGCGCTTGGCCAGAAATAACATGCTAAGGATTGGGACATCCATATCTTAGTGAAAACGAGAACAGAAATTAATTTTGTTTTGGCCTTTTTCCTCTTTATTATTCCCTTGTCGCATCCTTTAACTATATGCTTTGCCCCTCAGGCTTTAAATCTTAATTTTACTGAAACCCCCAGCTCACAATCTTCCTGCAGGCCAGGCTGAAACACTGCATGGCAGAGCGATGCACCAAAACTAATGGAAAACAAAATTGTATTTTTCAGGCTTTAACATGGTGCCTGGAAAAACTATTTGACGCCATGGGCTGTGCAGCTGCTGGGGAAGAGTGGTCTCATGCCAAGAGAAATGTTCTCAAGCTGCTGCTGGCCCTTGTTAGAGCTGAATGTATTTCTAGCTCTGAGTGTAGTGAATATTTGGTGACAAGTGTTGCTGACAGCTTTTAGGTGTTATGGCCTTAGAGGGCGAAGTAGTTCTGAACAAATGCTTAATCTATAGGCTAGATCCCTCTTGTTTGATAACTGGAAGCGAAGTGGATTTATAAGAAAAACGCTATGAGTTTGAAGGCCTCGAGGATGCGAAGGGTGGAAGGATGTTATTTCTGTGAGCCTTTGGGGTCCTGTCCCTGACTTTGAGGATTTTACCGTTTGCTGGTTTCTTAAATATTGCTTTAATGAGAATAACTTTTTGTCTTACGTGTGGTATGGTTATGCTGTAATTACTAAGTCTTAGTTTTTGTTTCTGTCCAGAGATGAAAGGAGAAGGTTTGGCTGGTATTTTGGCTGCTTAGAGGAGGATCACAAAACTACGAAACCTGGATTCTTACCATAGTTCCATTCTGCAATAAAATAAAAGAGGAAGTTCATAGGTGACTAAGTGGACAAGATTTCAAATAATTTCCTCTTCCTTTAGCTGCACTTATTTTTGCTGAAAAAAAGATTTCCCACCATTATGGTCTCTGAATTGCCCAGTCAGAGAAATCCTTTTAGCTGTATTTTACCAAATGTGTGGTAGATACTGAAACCTTCAGCCAACAGAGCCTGGCCTTCGTGGCTGCATACATACATATACAGGTCATAGCCAGTCTCTGCTGAGTACAATACCATAAGCCCACAAAATGTTCAGTTTCCAAGGAAACAGAAAACTCCACTTTTTGACAAAGGCACACAATTTATTACTCATTTCTACGACCACACTACTTTCTAACTATTTTCTCCAGCTAGAAGAGTATGTGTTTTCTAACACAAAATGAAATGAGGAGCTGGCGGTTGCTGTAGGACAGAGCTTTTTCCAAGATCACCATGGTTTCACCCTGACAGTGCATAGGACTCATTCGCGTACCTCCCCAGAAAAGGAGCTTGATGAGTGTGGTTCAGAGGTGACCTCCAGAGGAAGTCTGCTGGCTTGGTGGCCCCGTGACCTTGGGCCGCATATTTAAAGGTGTGCAGATAAGCACTCGCTGAGATTTTCAAAAGCTCTTAGGCACCTCTTTCACCTTGAAAGCAACTCATTACTACAGCTGCAGCCTGTCAGGAAAGTGAAGTGAGAGCTAACAGAAAAAATCCCTTCCATTATACAGATGTGCTGAGGAGAAAAGTATGGCACTTGTTCTTCTGACCTCTCCCCACCTTTCATCAGAGGAGTGCTTGATGTTTCAGAAAGTGCAAAGCTGGATGGCCCGAAAGCCACTCTCTGCTAACATTACCATCTCTACAGAGAGCTTTTGCTGAACTTCCCGTGTCTGGGTGCCCCCTGCCCTGGGGACAAGGGAAAGGGGGGCAGCATGGGATTTTATCCTTTGGCTCAGTGACGATACGCATGGTTCTCACTGGTCAGACTCACCAGCAGAATCCAGGTTGGGTGATGTACACTGTTTCCCCATGGCAAGCATCTGCACACAGGGTAGCATTTTAATGCCTGCTGTGCGGACAGTCAGGACTAACTGCGCGTCTGTAGCTACTGCGAAAGAAGTGTGATAACCACAAAGATGCTTTTTGCCAGGCTGCGAAAGCCTGACTTTTAGACGCATTATTGTACCTGAAAGAAACGCTTCAGGGTGAAGTGAGACTTACTTCTATGCCCTGTTACAGTACAGAACACAGCACTCTCAATAAGGAGACATACATATTTACCACATGCAGTGAAATGGAGGAAAGGGGAAACCGTTAGCTGGCACACGCTACATCCTTGCTGGGGCTGCGCAAAGCTGCGGGACTGCATTAAGGGCAGACAAAAGAAGGCTGTGTTTGTAAACCCCAGGGTGAATGCTGTAGGATCTACTTACCCTGAAAGATTGAATGGCAAATAGCTAACACACATTTTAACCGGCAGCATTGCTGCAAGTTTAGGAAGCTACAGCTTGTATTTCAGGAGTGGATAAGATACTGAAAGGTGTAGAAGAGAGCTACAATTTTCAGCTAGATTAGAGTTGGACAGGCATTTGGCTTTAAGGCTGAGGACAAATGAGAGCTAAAACTGGAAATTCAGGTTTTGAATTAGGCTGTTGATATCCCATAACTGAGTCTGGTAAGTTCTCAGATCACAGTGCCAGAAATTAAACATTTCTGTTGTTGTTGACTTTGCAAGATTGGCCAATCCTGGTCAGTTCTGGCCACAGTAGGAAAGGGGACACCTCCTAGAACTCACCCCAGCCCCAAATCAGCACAAATTTGTATCTCATATCCCCATGCTCTACAAAATGAGCATGGTGGGGATTCTGTGTTTCAAATCTGGTCCATCCCTAATCGACATGGACTTGAATAGTATCAGGACTGCCATACACTGAATTAATGCTGTTAGAAGCTTTTGAAGTGCTGCACTTCTGATGTAATTTTCTCCTTTGATTCTCTTTTCATAAGCTTCATTCAAGCTGTTTTCCCAAGAAACACATGACTCACTCAGATGCACCTTATCTGCAGTCAATCCTGGACAGCCTAGAAAAAGTAGTTAAAATCTTCACCTCAGGCCCCAGACAGCAAAGGACTTGCCATTGCTGCCAGTAAGGTAACGGCAGTTGGCATCACCACAAAATTATTTCAGAGGCAGCTGTCATGAAAGAACATCCCTTTTTAATATGAATTGATGCTTTTAAAGTTTTGGCATGATTTGCTGGATTTGGGTTTTTTTTTTAGTTTGTTAGAATCTGATTTTTCAATTAGGTTAATTTCTGTCTTCTTTACATTTATACTTACTGTATTGAATCAATATAGAACAAAACACGATAAATCCCTGAGTGACCTGGCCTGATTTAATTCATAACTGACACTACTTGAGGAGGAAATTGGACTAGATGACCTCCAGAGGTCCTGAATTTTCCTGCGATCATAAATAACTCTAGGAAGGTTGTGATGAGAAGTCTGGAATCTGAACTCCCACATCGCACTAATGTCACCACAGTGAAAAGACCTTGGCATCCTCTTGTGGCATTGCTATCTTGCAGAAAAGAAAATAAGTTCAAATAGCACAGTAGCTGTCAAACGTAGAGTTTATTTTCTCAGTTCATATTAACATCATTACTTGCAGTTGTGTTTCCTAATGACCCTGTATGATAACTGTATCAGTTCAATTCAAGGCAATTGCCTCATGTCATGCAAATATTGTTTTATAGTAATAAATAGTAATTTTTGGAAGCTCACACATAACTATCTCAAGCTATTCTGAAGCCAAATTGAAGTGTTAATGTGGTTAGTGAAAATTATTTTGAATTAGCCACATTATTAGCTGTTCTGGAGACAAGGGAAATCTGAATTCTGATGGGTTAAATGATTTGGCCGTGAGGAAATATTTGCTCAGGTACAAAACTGTCATTAAGGAGATGAGCAAGTGATGCTGGATATGTTGCTTTATCTCACTCTATGATTTTGTTTCTAGAGCGTTATTTGCTTACCAGGATACTGAGTGGCAGGGTTAAAACATGTTTAGAAAAAAACCCCTGTCCAACAAAATCAACATATTAAGGCTAGCAATTGTCTGGGACACAAGCAAAATTAAAAAATGGCCAGAAATGTATACCCTTTTTCCTAGGCAGAAATCCTTTATGACATAGATTTCTTTTTCTTAGAGTGTTCAACCAGCTTTATGCAAAACCATATGGTATCTAGTCCCTCCTCTCCTCTCCTCTCCTCTCCTCTCCTCTCCTCTCCTCTCCTCTCCATCACCATCTTTGAAATGTAAAGCAGATTCTGTGTGAAACAGTTGTTTATTTTTTTGAAAACATCTAGACTGGGAGAAATGTGCCACTGTTGTATGCACGTATTTTCATTTGGGAAAAAAAGTGATTAGAATTAATTTATTTTTTCATTTTACATCACACTCAGCATTAAAATTCTGTTCAGTGCTGCTCAGTACAAAAAGTTACCTTAGGAGGATATCTTTAACTCACTTAGATATTCTCCTAATTTCAACAGCTGTTGAAGGAATACCATTTGTGACCTAAGCAAAACACAATCCTCTTTAGTGGCTATAAGGAAGCTGAGGTTTTCCAGTAGTAGTCTGAAAATCAGAGTTTCTATAAACCAACAAAAAGTTCTTATACCTTAACATATCTATTAAACCTAAATTGTGAAAAATGCAAAAATACTCTTTAAAGATGTTAGTGGAGTGACAAATTCTGGAAGAAAAAAAAATCCTTAAAAGTCGGTGATCACAAAAAAGAAAACATTTAAAAATTGTATTTGAACACTTGCTTTGAGTTTGGTCCATTTTTTTAAATATTTGCACCTGAGTTTTGGCATAGGAACTGTAGTGCAGGGTCTTCATGTCCTTTCCTTCGCCTGTGGACCAAGCAATCTGGACTGTAACCTCCACTGAGCACCGTGCTTTTGAGAAAAAAGGGAGTACAAGGGGATCTAGAGTACTGTCCCTATTATGTACCACAGTAGCTCGTGCAGATACAGGTTGATTTTGAACTGATCTAAACCAGAATGCTGACCACAAATGAAAACTTAGGAACTAAATGCTTTCCTATAAACAGTGGTAGATCAAAACGTTATAGAAAAATTAATATTACCTCTCCCCTCCAGTCATTTCAGAAGCATATTTTCTCTTCAGAGACACTTTAAAAAAAGAAAAAAAATTGCTGACTAGCTCTCTTTATTGGAGAGGAGTGCATTCTGGCAACACTTTTTTCCATCCCCTGACAGTTTTTACTCTTGTGCCAAGAACTGGGGTCACATAGATTTATCGATGCTGGTCCAATGCCATCATGGCATTATAGATGTTAGAAGGCTAAATAAATACTTTGTAACAACCTCATCCTGTCATCTCTGTAAAATGCAGTTTATAACTTCATTGTAAATAATGAAATTAGCTGATCACTGTGTTGTTTGAACCTCACTGAAGAAGTCAGCTAGCGTTATCACAAATACAAATGATTGATGAAACAAGCAGCGGGAGAACAGACATGACATTGCTGATTTTTTCTTTTCTTTTTTTGGATGAGGAAAAGAGAAGAAGATGTTCTCCAGCTGTGTAAAAAGAGAGTTCAAATCGCAATCACTACCCCATTTTACTCAAACCACTGGATTCTTTGGAGGGTTGGTTAGGGTTCAGATAGTTAATGAAGAGCAAAGGAAAATTACTATTTTTACTAAAGACATACTTCATTTTGCTGGCTGGAGTTAGCTTATATTGCTGGGAAATGTGGCATACTCAATTTGTTCCTATAAAGCAGGGGAGATAAAATGCTTTGAAGTATTACAAGCTAAGCCTTATAGTGGGGTGTAACTCTTAAACTCCCTTGGAAAAAAAGGGAGTTAGGACAATTTGGAAAGTTTCTTGTGAGTTCTGGTTGGTATTATGAAATCGATGTGCCATGAATGACTGTCCGAAGCTGCCATCTGATTTTGGGACTGCATGCTACATAGGATCATTGTGTCTCCACATTTTCATTTTCGATGGAGGCAGCCTGATGTCTGAAACTGAGGGAATTTAGCCTGAAAACACATGAATTTGGCGAATGGGTTCTCTGTTCAGGAGAAAGAAGAGGCATTAATGGTGCCCTGCTGTGTGGTGACAGAGTTTGGGAGGTCAGGGCTGCGAGAAAATCAGCCGGGGGAATCACAGACAGGGACAGGCATCAGTTTGCAGCCCACGCACCTTTTTAGGATAGACTAGACTAGACTATTTCAGTTGGAAGGGACCTACAATGATCATCTAGTCCTTTCCCATAGGAGACCCAGAGGAGGCCACGTGCCCCCAGCCCGCAGGACAGAGGTGGATGAAGAACAGTTGCATCAGGCCAGACTTGTCAGATATCCTGCCCCTTAGAAAGGCCTCAGAAAAAATGCAAATCCATGGGAAGGGTGTAATAAAACTTTCCCACAATACTTTGAGTCGTGGAAGTAACCCGAATTGCCTCAGGGCAATTCTCCCCTCTGAAAATCTGCCGTGTGCTGATGCAGCTCGGGCACATACACAGCTTCTGTTATTTTTTATCTAGGTATGCAGGCTGCCTATGTACTTACTGTGTAAAGCCGTGGTCCCTGACCCATGGCAAGTTGTTTACGTGGCCTCTGACATTGCTTGCAGAGACAGGAAATAAAGAAGTTAATTCTGAAATTTGCAAGGGAATTTGCAGGGGAACTCGCAGGGGAAGGAGATGCCTGCGGCATATTATGTGGTCAGCACAAAATGTGTTGCTCAAGAGCTGTGGGAGTCCGAAAGGAGACCTACTCGGCAGTATCTGCTGAAACTAGGCATAAGCATGTTGCCAAACTTCTGCAGAGTTACTCGGCTTGTTTGCTTTCACTCCCATACCTCTCTGCAGAGATGACTGGAAGTGGAGCTCCAGCAAGGGATTTGCTTAAGCTACTGAGTGGTCCAGGAGGTCAGCACTGGTGCTGGGAATCTGATGGTCCTGGGCTGAGAAACTGCATTTCTGCGGAAAGCTACCAGAGAGCTCACAAAGTGGGTAAAAGAGCAGGACAATGTTACAGCTACTCAGACTAAGGAAACTTGGTCTCACTGTGCTGGGAACGCAAACATAGCTGCCAGTTAAGTGGGAGAACATTTCATTCTTTCTCTTTCTGTCCGGGTGCTGGGAAGGTAGTGGAAAGCATTAAAATGTTTTCAGAGCACTGAGATGAAGATTTGCACATAGTAATCATAAGCAGCCCTCTTCAAGGTGATATCAATTGTATTATTTCTGGAGGAGAGTGATGGTATTTCTACAGAGTAGATTTCTGCCCTGTGCTGCTTCGGCCGTGTCTGACTCGTGAATCAGACTGTGTACACAGACTCGTGAACTGCTGTTGCCTGCCCCTATGAGGATACTTTTTTAATGAAGATTTGAGAAAGATTGAGTGTTATTAAAATTCAGGTGGCGCTGGGCCTTACCAACAGCTAAAAAATTTATCAAGCCACAGCCCATCAATAATCACAGCAGGCAGTGTTGTGGACTTAGCTCAATTTCAGATAATAGCAATGTCACCACCAAATTAACTTGAAAGATAGGTGGAAATTAGAATATGATTAATCATTGTTAGCCTTGCTTGGCTGATGCACGTTTGCATTTTAGGTAATGTATATGTATGATTTTGTTGAATGCGCAAATACCTATTATGCATGTACTGCCACACAATTTCTTTCAGATTCGGTTAAATAGAATGAATCATTTTGAGAGGAGTCAGGCAGTTTGAATACTTTGCATTACCATCACAGACAAGAACAAAACTTAAAGAATATCCCTACATATCACGTGTATGCAATTTTTAGCAGCATTCATTTCTACTGTGAAAAGTACACCATCGATGATTTAAATCATTGACATATTGTGAAGATTCCTTGTACTTTTTCTTATCTCTAATCCCATATCTTTTTCAGTGGAGAGAAGGTGAAAGAAAGGCAAGGGTGGTATTTAGTGTGACCTTGATTCTTCAGGATAAATACCATTTTTCTGATAAAGATCTACACAATCAATGGCAAAACCAGAAATCTACTTCTTCATGCCTGCAACAGACTGGCAATGAATTCAAACTTGGATGATTTTCCATTTCTTTTTGAGTCCTAACATTACCCTTGGCAGGGTAGATATGTAAATATGTATTTGAAAATAGATATTTCCACGAGGCTGCAGCATTTATGAATTTTGAAGACAAGAAAATTTTGTAGAGCTGAAAGATACCAAAAGCTGCTTCAGGCTTTGTGGCTTCTACTTACACAGCCTAGAGATTTTTTCCAGCTATCTGGATTTGATGTGTATTTTCTCCTTTGAATATGATTGTAGGCAAACTGGTTCTGATCTTTATATTATCAGTCAGCAAAAGCTTTTGAGTAGTTCTAAGGTGCTGTGTAGCTGTTCATCCAGCCTTCTGGTGTAAAACTAAAATATTTTGATGGAGCTTATCAGAGTTCTGTTTGAGGTACCTAAACCCCTAGTCTACCTCCCATAGTTCAACGTTTTAGAAAAAAAATTTCTTTGATGCAACACTGTCTTGTTTGTAGGACAAAGGAGCATGTGTTCCAAGAGAATCTCAAAGGATGTCTGAGAAATGTATTTCAGCTGAAGATGTGGACTCATCTAGGCAATTGAGAGCTTGAGTCACTGGAACTGCTGTTTTCTTGAACTACAGTTCATTTTCTATTGAATATTCAGGTTGTAAGAATTTGTTTATTGAGTGACATTTTCCGTGAAAATATGGATAATTTTTTGCAAAAAATAATTCTTTGTTTTGTTGAAAACTCAGTTTAAGTTTGTTCAGGGAGTAATTTTTTATCAGATACATCTGAGATTTGCATTTTTAGTAGTCCCTCATGCCCAAACCTATCTTTTCAAAATGGACCCCAGCCTTTGACTTTCTCAGCTACAGCCATACATATCCCTAGCTCCTGCAGTCACAACAGTGAGAAGCAGCAGTGAGACTGAAGACATGAACACTACAGACAGCCTCATTCTTTCATTTTCTATCTAAGAACACGCACTTGTCTTGGCAACAACCCCAAGGCTTTGAGACTTATTGCTGCCTTCCTGAACTTCAGCTGGGATACTCATGAAAGGAACAGCATCATAACCAGCGAGACAAGAACTCAGAAATGCTGAGCTGTTTCATCAGCCCAGAATCTTTATTTCAACCCACCAGTTTCTCCCCACCCAAGTTATAAAACTGTTTCCTAATCCTTTCTTCCAAGAGCTGGAGAATTAAATATTGTCTGAAGTTCCTGACAAGATCAGTTATAATTTTTAATATCCCTGTTCTGCTAAATTTCCATTTCCTGGGCGGAGGTGTGAAGAGTGTGTATTCTTGTGTAAGTGTGGATGCAGATGCATGTTACAGTTCTTCAGGCAATATTGTTGTATGTCTCCATATGTGTTTAACCTCCCCTGATTTTAATGGAAGCTATGAGTGCCCTTGTGGAAGAATGTTTTAGAGAAGGGAACGTTCAGCTAGGTGGGCTTTTCCTCTTGATATGTTTTATTGCATTTCTATAAGAAACATTTCTTACTGTGGGAAATGATCAGAAAATCAGCTTGCTTAATGACCTAATCCAAAACCTGTTACAGACTGTATAGTCAGTGGATAGTTAACAGGACCACAAACACCTCAGCTTTCTGAAACCGTAGGCCCCCTTGGTTTTACACACATGTTGTACTTATGGCAGCTAATCTCAAAAAAGAACATGCCCAGCAGAGCTCAACATCATGCACTGGATCTAGTGAACATCATCAATAGATGTGAGGATGGATGGAAAACCACCATCCTTAAAAATTAGTCAATGTATTAAAGAGATTAATCCAGTGGCAGGGGCTTAAATGCCAGGTTCACCACTGCAATTTAATATTGACAGTATATCCATTCTCTTCCATTTGTAGTTTTAAATTGCAATTCATTATTTAGTCCAACCAGTATAAAATACTATGCAGGAAGAAAAAATGTATTTCTGTCATAGACTCTTGAACTCAGGCTGAGTCTATAGCTGTTAGTACCACTGGTGTGAAAATTGTCCGTTTTGGACCAGTATCATTCTTCCAGCGTAAAGCTGAAAAGATCCTTTAGGACCTGGAGACTGGAAAAAAAAGACAGGACATGAGGAAGTTGTATCATTGGGAAGCTGTGAAATGGAACAGCTTTTTGTGAACACGCAGTGGTCAATATGAAATAATAGGACTTCAGAAGCGGTTTTAAACAGATCTGAACTGGTGGTTTTTTTCAAAATCTTTACACTGAGCAGGTAAAAGAATGTGAGCTAGGAGAACACCTACTTCATACCTGCATCATCAGCAAACCCACAATCTTCTGTAGTCGCCTGAAATTACAGGCAATTATAATTACATGCCCAAAAGAACTGGAGGCTGGCCGGCTCAGCAGCAACATTGCTGCAGTGGTGGAGCTACAGCAGCAGGAAAATGCTTCGTGATGGAGCACCTGGAGCAATCCAGGGAGCACAGGCAGAAGCAAAGGGACTCTACAGCATCCGTCTGCCAGCACAGACAACAGCAGCTGTGGTGTGGGCAAGCCCTGCAGGCAGCACAATGGTGGCCTTGGCTCAGCACCCTGGTGCGAGGCTGGTGCCACTCATGGTCCCTGCTAGTTCACAGGCACACAGAGCTCAGCAAGTATGTTGTGAAGCCCTATGGTGATCACTGACCTATGCCTTGTGCAGTGCCTGAGGGACAGACTTTGGGAACAGGATATATGCTGCAACTTCCACGAAGATAACATTTCTCCATCCTTTCTATCTCCCGTCTTTTGTGATCTACACCACTCCATTTCTACTGCTGTGAAGGTGTGGTAGAGACCAAGCAATATGTCTTTCATGCACACAATATGTGCATCACGCCTAGCTACTTACCTGCTCCACCCAGGGTCTGGCACTGGCTTCCAAATGTTCTTCAGCTGGGACCCTGCTTCTGGTAATGAACCTTGCTTCTGTTAGCCTGTTACCCCAAAATATGGTGGGACTGAAGTCCTACAGCCTAGGGAGCAGCAACCATTTTGGGAGCTACAGCTTTGCTCCTCCACCCTACAACGCCAACCGTGAGCCCTGGTGGATCCGACACGCACTTGGTCATGTAACCTTTTTGTTCAAAACAATATATTCACTGTGCATTGTTTACTCTTTTATGCCTCTTTGCATTCAGAAGCTGTTTTCTTTCATTTCCTCTGTGTCTTAATTCGTACATTTTTGTTAGTCACTTCTGTTTCCTTTTCATTTCTTACATAGTGGATTCCTTTTCCTCATAGCTACTGCTTTTATATTTGTAGCTTTTCCTTCTTTCTGTACTTTTTCTTTTTTTAAAATGCATATTTATCTTTTAATTAAATCACCAGGAGGCATATTTAGAGCCCCCAGGGTTCACTTTGAACTACGAAAAGGAAAAGGCTTACTCTGTGCTATAAACAAAATGTTAATTTGAATTAATTGAAGGAAATGCTCTGCCTATGATAGACTTGTTTCTGAATAATTAATCATTTCAGCCAGAAAAGTAAACATTATGGCCCTGAATTTTGCTTCTGGTCCTACCAGTGTCAGTCTGGAGCAGCTCTGCTGATATGTGCTGAATGAGTCTCATTCGATATTGGTTCAGCCAAAAGCAAGCTCGGGCCCCAAATCACCATAGGGAAAGTACATTGTGGTCTGTGTTGTATCCAAACACTTTGTAGCACTGTAAGTGCTCTCCCCCGCCTCTAATACCTCATTTTTCAGAGGAATGGTTTCCCTCCTCATAGCCAAAACAGGGCGATAGCCGTGGGGGGGGGGGGGGCAGGGGTGGCCAGGGCTCAGGAGCCTGTTGGCTGAGGAAGGGGGCTGTAGCAGTGGGGCAAAAAAGCAATTGATGGCTAGTAAGATCCCACCTGGGATGGGTGGGGAAGTGCCCAGTGGGCAGGAGAAGGCTGTGGGGAGAAGAGGGGTAGGGGCATGTGCCACCAACTCCCTTGGCTCCTCAGAGTATTGGCCTAAAGGTAACTCTGGCAGACGTGCCTCTGGCTTGGGGTCCAACCCCTCTTCTGCAGTTTGAAATAGCAGGAATAAATAGCTTCTGCTGCTTTATCCGTCCTCCTTGTGACTGCTGAATCCTTGGATCTTCATAAGTATGATGTGGAAGAGGGAAAAGATGGTGAATAAAGTTGAGGGAGGGGAAGGAAATAATCCTTCTCTGAGGAGCTCCTGGCTGAAAGGTAAGGACTCTTCCAAGCTCCATTGTGACTATTCCCCTCCACCCTGCACCTCTTTTACTAATTATTGACGATGTGTTTGTTCTCCTCCTACATGAGTAGCCCTGCAAAAGCGGCGCAATCACAGACACCTTTGTATTGCCTGCTAATCTAAAATTGAAACAAATGCTGCAAAGCCAAAAATTACCATTGGCCATTGTATGTCTGGGTCACACAGAGAGAATGCATATCAATACAGAGCTTGAGATAAGAGGAACTATCTCAGATACATAACAGGTATTATCTTGTATGATACTGTATTTAATATTTCCCACAGTGCATGACAAAAATGATGTCCACTGGATATCAATTTATTCAAAGGCTCATGAAATTAGACAAATTAATAGGAGTGGCTCTTAAATGCAAAGAGACATTTCCAGATTTCTGTTGATTGGAGATATAGAAGATACATGACAGAGGCTATTATTTCCCCCCTCCTCATAGTCTTTCCCAAAGCTTCTCCTGACAGTTTCCAAGTGGCATTTGGCAAAATAGCCCTTTGGTTTAACCCATGACCAAATGTGTGATCTTACTCATAGCTGTGTATTTCCCATGAAACCAAGAATCCTCAGATCCAGTTTATTGCATAACAGCACAAGTCGTCTTGACAGCACAAGTGCAAGGCAGACGAGAAAAAAATATTTCAAGTGATTTCTTAATAGTTAAAAGGAATAAATGGATTTACCCTTGGTCCTTTCCCAAGAGTCTGCTACTTAACACATTTGCCGGTTCTATTTCTAGTCTGTACAGGTTCTTATAGCCCACTCATCACATTAGTATCCAGCCCTTTCCAATAGCATTTTTCATAAATTCCATGAAGATCAAATCACTCTTGGGCAATATCTGCTCTCAAGCCATGCTTACTGGCATCAAAAGCATTAAAAAAACCCCACAGGAGTCTTCTAATGCAGGCGTGCCAATGAAATGAAAAGCAAGTTAAAAATAACCATTAGTTTTACATATAAAAAAAGGGGAAAGAGGCATATGTTTTAGAGTGTGTAAGAAAACTTTGAGTGAAATTACTTGTTTCCACTCAAATGGTATTACAGAGATGAGTTTTTAGTTTTTCTATGATAAACAGTAATATCAAGATAAGAAAGTCTTAAATATTATTCAACTTTAATAGAAGAAAAACTCTTAAAGCCTATCAGTCTTTACAAGGCACTTATTTTTTCTGTACGTGAGGTGATTATTAACAGGGATTTGAAGCAAGGTTATTAGAGTCTTCCCTCCCTGGAATTAGAAAACTATTAGGTCTGAAAAAAAAAAAAAACTGACTTAAAATTTTGATCACAGATTCAGAAACTGATTAGAAAAATAGATTTGCAAAATAGTGTTATTAATATTGAAATCAGTAATACCTCCAAAGAGTTATAATTCCTCTCTGCTAACAGGACTCTTAGAGAGATTTATTTTCTCCCACTGAATAATGTGATTCTCAAATATCTAGAGTGATTATTTTCACAGTGACTTCCTAAAGTGTAACAGTGAGGAGAAAGTGCCTGTTTTTATGGAATTGCCCTTTGAGATATAAAGTTCAACCCTGCATTAATGGATCTGTGCATACTTTTACTAGTGTATAGCTACTGCTGTTTTGCAGTGTTTTAGAAATCTGAATGATCATGTATTTCTATTTACTTGACAGTTTTTCTGCTAGATTCTTCTTGTTAATCAAAAAAATATGTCCCAGAGAAGAAGAGCTGTCCTTCATGCTGTGCGGGGAGCTGCTGACATGCTGATCTTGTTGTGGTCTTATTATTCCTCCAGGAAAAGTACCTGAAGCCTCTAACCATTGATCCTGAGAACCCAGTGAGGTACCCAACAGTGCTGCTGGCCCCCAACAAGCTGTACAATGTGGCGAAAACCACCCAGGAGCAGAAATCCCACCAAGAAGTTAACCGCCTGAATAGGCTTATAGACCTCGTGTTCAGCACACAAGAGCTGGCAAAGGCCTCAATAGAGAAAAAAAATGTCTACCTGTGAAGGTAAGAGTTTCTTCTGTGAACCCTGTTGATCTGGTTTAGAGATGGGACTTACCCAAACCCATAAACCTGACACTTCTGCCCTGCAGGTGAACACCTGACTTGATGCCCAGAGCTGCTATTGATCTGCACCAGAGTCAGAGCCACATGTTCTGCCTCAGTTTGTACCTCAAAGCATGTCTAGAAACAGCTATTGAATAAATGAAGCTTTTCCCAAGTATAGAGCTTTTCCCTGGACTGAATTTTCTGATTATTATTTCCAGATTTTTCTTACTCTTTGCTGATCACTTGTTTCTTTCAGTAACTTTATCTCCCACCTTTACGCTTGCATGGATTTGCAGAATGTTCCTTAATTCCCTTTTTAACCCTCACCTCTCTTTTCTCTCTCTTTTCTCTCACTCCTGCTTTTTAGCTCATTAGTTCTCAGGCTGTTTATCACCTTCAGAAAACTCAGGCTTCAAATCCACCTCTCCCACACCTTCCTTCTCCTGTGTCAGAGCATTATAGATTACATTGGTCCAGTAACCAATTGAACCTGATGCATGTTTAGAAAACTAACTTTGCTTTAATGTATCTAATTAAGAAGTCCTCAAACCCTTAGCTGAATCCTGACAGCTGGATGTGGTCTGAAATACAGTAAATGAGTTTATTCATGTGATTGCTGCAAGAATTCCTGAAACGTGGCAGAAAAGACCTGGGCAGGTATTGTCCATTCATGCTGGTGCTCCTGAGGTGCCTTTTTGGCTGATGATGCGCCAAATCATCCTGCCTTATCTTAGTTTCCCAAAACCATTTTCTTTCTTAAATTCAGCTCCACTAATGATCACCACGGTGTCAGTGCCAAGCTGGATACAGTTGGCTACTTATATGTTAACCACAAGGTCATCTAAATATTGCTCTGAGCTACTCAACACACAGAAGAGGTTCTTCAGATCTGCTCTCATCCATGCAGGTGCAGAAGGCAGCTAACTATTACCATCTGCTCTCTGGAACTGAGTTTGCAGGGGAAGCCAGAAAACAGACACCTGTTTGGAATAGGATCGCACAATAAATCGTTGCCAAATTATCTTGCAAGAAGGGTATGAGTGAACCAAAACTGAAAGAGGAGACAGGCGACTCATTCCTCCCTAGCAAAAAAATAAGTAGGGTAAGAGGGACAAAGCTGTTGGGGTTGTAAATTATATGTACAATGAGGAAATCGGAAACCGATTTGTAAAGTTCAAGGAAAGGCAGATGATAACTGCTGCACTTTCTCTCAGGTCCCTTGCCAGTTTACATTGTCTGCCAGTTTTGTCCCTGACTTTGAGTTCCTGATCTGCTACCGTTGCTGTAATTTCACTGCAGGGTTTGTCACTTCTGCTGAGTGACTTCTGCCACCTTTCTTCACTCTTGCAGGAACACGGCCCTTACACCTGCCAAGTGTCCTCATAGCCCCACTGCTGACTGCATGCAGCACAACAACAAAAAGGTGCTTGTGCAATTAGAAGCCAAACTTGCCTGCAATTCATTCCCGGCTGCTACATGAAGGTGAACTAATATTACTTATAATTAGGACCCCACCATTTACTTATAATGTATATAACCCCCAGCATCTTGATTCCAAGATTTATGAAGATTTAAATCTTGATAATATGATCCTTGTTTATCAGCTTGGATCTGCTCAGATTCAGAACTCCACATAAACATTTATTTACTTTTAAATACCTTCTCACATCAGTTCAGTTTGTGAAACTGAAGCATGTGCTTCAGGCAAAGTATTGTCCTAAGTGCTGCCTTAGACACAATTTCTTTTTTCCCACCTCCATGTTATAAATCATGCTACTTCTTTTCAGTCACTGCTAGTTCTTCTTTGATTTTCTAAAATTAAAGTGAAACAAGCAATTGTCTTTCCAAGACATTGTGTCATTGTGCTGTGAAGTGTATGGAGCAGGTGTTTTCCTCTATCAATGTGACCTTATCCTTGCATTTGACTTTTGCTTGTTGACATAGATTTTAATTGCAGATCCTTCTCACAGCGAACAGTGATAAATCTTCAAAGGAATGTAACTATAGCTCTAAATTACAATGCATGGGTGTATGTTTAATACCTCAGGTTACTCCCTAGCTCAGGACAGTAGGTGTTTCAGGAGAGGAAGTCACTAACAGAGCAGCAAGGTTATTTTGAGCAAGTTTCCTTGTGTGTGCTGTTCCTTCGGTTTGGAAGACACAACATTATACTGTAATTTAGGCTTGATTTCATAAATACAGCCTTGGCTTCCACTCTGATTCAGTCTTCCCTTGCTTCACATTTTCTGGGCATTTCCTGCCAAGCTACATTTTTTCTCCCTTAGCAGATTGCTCTCTGCTATCTCCTGGTTTCTCTTACACCAAGTCCCTTTAGGCACTGTATCACTTCTTTTGAGCTATACATCCCTTTGAACTGTGGAGGACTGGAATGGAAACTACAGTTCGAGGAACTGGTAATTTGGCAGGACCTTGCTCATGCCAAAATCAAACCAACAATAAATCACTAACTATTATTTGATATGGCTAGAACTAAAATGCATATTGACTTTGAAGAGTCCTTTTTTCCTTCTATCCTGAACAGTCACGTGTTTCTTTTTTTCTGTCCAAAAATAAGGACTGGCAATATTATCCCTGGGTATAGGAAATTAAAACATCTTTTCATCTTGTGTTCTAAATATTATTTGCTTAGGCTAATGTTTTCATAAAGTTTTTTTATTGTCCCACAACTTCCTAGCTACTTAGAGGAGTGTTTCTCTTACTTTATCCTAATATATTAATTCTGCAAAAAGAGAAAAATTGGAAGAGGGAAAGTGATTTTCTTTCTCATTAACAGTGTAACACTGGCATCTAATTTGAAAAAAAAAAAAACATTACAAAGCTGCCTGTGGTTCAATGATATATATAAAAATTTGTGTTTATGCATGTATTACTTCTATGTACCTCTAATAATGAGATGCTGTAAAACCCACTCGGAGAATTTGTTAGCTCATAGAGGAAATAAAAGAAAATGATCTAGGCCAAACAAATTGGACCAAGCTTCTACATTTTGAAGGTGAAGCAGGAATGACTGAATGCTTCCTGGAGTAAGAAACCCCGTTGGGTAAGCAAATGGAGTGTGTTCATCTGTGAGAGCTAGGAAAGGAGGAAAAAATCCAAGGTTCCTATTCTGAGTCTGTTTTCAAGCCTGCTGGCTTCCTAATACTGTGGGTTAGATCTGGGATTCTGAGCCAACTGAGGTTGAAACTTTACTGTGGAGAATGAAAAAAAAATGCTGTTGACCTGCAAGTCCAGGTTTGTTGCGCTGCTGAGATGTCTCTCTGTTATCAATCTTGGACCTCAGGAAAGCTGTGGATCCAGAGCATGTTTCATCTGGGTCAGCAGCAGCAGCCTGGGTGTTCAACTGCCCATGACAGGTCAGGAAATGGAGTAATTTCACATATTAAAGAACTCTGAGAACCCCGGTAGCCTGCAATAGCCCAGCTTAAGGGATTGACCAGAAGCACCACATGTCACCAATCAAATAGCACAGTAGATCAGCAATGACTTCTGGCATGACACAGGCTTATAATGCCAAGCAGAAGGAGGGTTGTGCAGCAGAACTTGGTTCCAAGGTTGGGAAATATTCAAAAACATGATTGGATTGTCAGAAGTGCGGTGTAGAAATGTTTCCTCCACATGGCTGGTTGTGTGAATGTTATTTTTGGTAATAGTTATCATCATTTATGGCATTGTGGAACATTAAGTTTGCAGATGCTGCTAAGTGATAAAGTGGCCATATTATCATTTTGTATAAACTCAGTGCTTAGAAGTCAAGATCTTAATAGCACTGGTGCAATGTGTTCAAATGCTCATTTGTCCCACAAACTCTGCCAAGGCACCAGTCTCCTATTCTAGTGCAGGGAATCCCTGTAAGAAGTAAGGCAGATTTGAGTTGTACAGGTATTTGGAATATGGAGAAGCAGATATCCAGATACTACAAATTGAACCTTGCTCCTTATGCTTACAGGACAGTTTGAATCTACATACGAAAGCTGTTTAAAAAAGTGACGGGAGAATTATTAGACTTTGCAAGGAAAGACTTATAGGCTATCTGAAATTGGCTTTTTGACACTAGCTTAATTTCAAAGGCTGTCTTTAGTTCTATTCCAGAAAGATACTCAGTAAAGTCAATTCTGTATTCCCAGCCAAGCCCAGTAGAATCACTGGAGAATTTCTTTAGATTTCTCTTCGCTCTGTGAAAAATAAATAAGATCTGTTTGCAAAGATAGCAAATACCCCAAACTCCCTGCTGTAGAATATTAATAAATAGCTACTTTTACACAGAAAGCTCTCAGGTAAGTGGGAATTTCGTGAGAAAACCTTCAAGACTTGTTCTTTTATTAGTGGCTTTATATCTTCCAAAATCTGGTCTCATTTGTTCTTGTTGAAAAGAAATGGCAAAGTGCTTGAGCGTATTGAGACTGAGAAATCACTTCATTTAGCTATTCTACTCTGTGAGATTATGTGATGCTACCCAGTCTACAGCAATGCCCCTGTGGTTTATTGCTATCACATGGACTTTAGCCAGTTAGCCAGTCTGCATATAGCAACAGTCTCTGCCAGTAGTACCTGACCATGTGAAATATTAGCTGTAGTGTGAGGGTACAGAGGGTGAGGTTTAATTGAAGTTTCTTCTATGCACCCCATTATTATGAGGTCTATGAGTCAAACTTCAGGTGTTCTCTAGATTTCCGGAGAAAGGCATTTTCTGTCTTGACTAGTCACATTTATTTTTGCCTTTCTAAGCCCAAAGGTCCATAAATTTGGCCCAGCTTCTTTATGCAAATATAAAAGAAACTTTCAAAAAAATATCCCCTGAAACCCAAATCACTGAGTTGTATTAGGATGGATTCTTGTACTCAAACCCAGTTTTCACTTAAATATAGAAACTTTGGCAACATTTACTCTATAATAAGTTACTCTTTTTGGAAAAAGGGAATCAAAAGAGTTCTTTGAAGAATATCTGAATATAGAGTTAACCAAGAGCCCAGAATGGCTTTAGGAGAAGAAATATCCACTGGTTTTGGAAAGTACAAGATACTTATAGCTGTCAAAAATACCTGATGAAATGTTCTGGTGTCCTTGGAAAATATATAGTAAATGCTTGGGGTTTTTGGGGGGTGAGAGAATAAAATATTCACTTTTAGCTAACTTAAGAAAAGCCAAGCCCTTAATCCTTGTTTCCTGCTGGCAGTTCTTTGTCATGCTGTGTTATGAGCGAGTGCAAAGATGGTGAGTCAGATTTTGTAAATGAGGGGTGAGAAAAATGGGAATTGTATTTTTAGAAAAAGATGAAAACAAACTGAGACACAAAAAGCATTTAAAGCAAACCTGCTTTCAAAAATACTGGCTGTAGAAAAAATGAAGGGAGCACAGATGCTGCATTTTAGGCCTACAAAAACTGTTGAAAACTGTGGAAGGCTGAGAGAGAGTTTTCTTATCCTGATGTGGGCTAGTCTGGAAAAAGTACTTCTTGTATCCAAAGAGTGTTAAGAAATGGATTTGTTTTATCAACATGCATAATTTAATTGCAGACTGGAACAGATGTTAAAAATCATTTCAGCTGGGTAAGATTGTGATTTGGGATGCTTAGCTGTCCATACTTTAAAAAAAAAAAAAAGTATTATTTAGTTTTGTAATTTGAAAATGAGTGGCATAGTTAAAAATTGTGATACAGTAAAAGTAAGACCATAAAGCTAGCAAAGAAGTACGGATATATGCAAAATTCCTAAAACTATACCTAAATAGTTTACTCTGTCTTTCAGTTCAGGGCATAATGATTTAGATCAAATGCTAAAATCACACATTCTAATGATAATTTATATCAGCATCCAACTTGTGTTAGATACACTAAATAACTTTGTTATGTAGTTATATTTACTGGCTAATTTCTGTAAGAGATACTGATTCTTGTGGGGGAACATCCATTAAAATATACTGATCTGGAATTAAGTACAGCTTATACACTAAAAACTGGTATTACTTTTGCTGAAAGAGGAGAATACCTTATGCATAGTTAACCAATTACAGAGTCACTTTTCATATGCTTAATTTTTATGTGACATGATAAAGTTGTGTTATTGATTACATTCATTAACTTATATCAAGGTTTTTAATAGTAATTGGAATTAAATATAGAGAAAACCAACTGTCATTTTTTAATTAAACATAACTAAAATAAATAAATGGGATAAATCCATTTTTCTGTATATTAGGCTGTGTTTTACAGCTAATGATTTTTGTTTAATAAATAAATTTTACTGCCCGTTAGTGAATTGGATCCTTTATTCCCTATTTCGGGATTTTAGAGGTAGTGTATCTCCACTTCCAGTATCTTGTTTTCATTGACAGATTAGGAGAGGAAAACCAATTTTCTTTGTCCTTGTTTTCTGGATGTTGTATGACATAGCTATAGCACTGTCCTAAACTAAATAACTGCAATAAAGAAAGTTGTTGGTCAAGAGTGGCAAAAGATAAGTTGTTGCTGAAAAACACTGTATCACCTTAACATGCTTGGCTTCAGGTTCTAAGCTGATCAGTTGGCCCTTCACTGGTTTGATGCTCTTTGAAATTTTGACTGCAGATTTGGACATCTTGAATATAATTTTTCTTTAAGTATGTGTAATTTATTATAGACAGCTCAGGGTATTCACAAGTGTAATATCAAAACTAATTTGCATTAGATCTGTTTTAAAGGAAAAATTACTTTTTTTTAAAATTCAAAACATATTTTAATTTATTCTGCCTAAGTATTAACAGCATGGAGAGCTCAGAAGCTGTGGTGCATATTGGAGAGAACTGTGGAGTACTCCAGACTGATATAAATCCAGCTCCATCCAAACACCCATGCTGCAGCTCATCACGTTGGACAGGAGTCCCAAGGAAGTATTGGACAACTTGATTAACAACTGTTCCCTCTTGGCATCTTCCCCAGAAGAGCAGCATGCAAAGTGGAAGGGTTTGTTCTGAACTCTTTGTATGCTGCATATCTATATATACAGTCTACACAGATACATCCATATTCTTCAACATGCCTTAAGCTAGAAAAGGCACCAATTTACATGGCTACATATTGCTTTATACACTTAGCTTTGGGCTCCCTTTACAAGTCACAGACAGGTGATTTAAAACCATGAACACCTTAAAATAGCTACATAATGCCTCTAGACCTGTGTATGATCTAATTTACGCTGGCTATTAAACAGGCATTATTCACCAGTTTTTCCTCACATTCCCGCTTTTCAGAAATCTATGCAGTATACAAATCAAGTTCCTAAGATTAAATTTAACCTTTGAATGTGTGTATGCTCTCATACCTCTTGTTTTTATTTCTTGACCCTATGGAGACCTTGTATACCATTTCCCAGGGAGCTGGAACAATCCTTAAGAGAGTTGGGTAGTGAGAATCTTGCAAGACAAAGTGGAGAATTGCCCAGGCAATTGCTGTAGGCACGGTATGAATTGTTGCTACTGTGTAAGCCTTTGGTTCCAGTTATCTGGTTTGTATTTATTTATGATGCATGAGTTACACAACGTGGACAGCCTCTTTCAATTACTTAATAAAATACAAATATGTAAATGCAGGTAACAGCCCCAACACACTGCTTTCAAGTCTTATCTACTGCAGCATATTTCCTGGATTTTACTCCTTCCAGCGCTGCTGGTAGTAAGTGTTGATTCAAAAAAGAAAACAGGAAATAATTCTTCATTTCAATAATTCATGGAAAATGAACTGAAACTATGATATCTGTGACACATGAGAGCACACATCTCAAACTGTGTTATTAGTATTCAGTGCTGGGACTGTAGCCCTGGAACATATGCTTAAAACATTGCTAAGCCCCTTCAGAATACCATTTCAATAGAAATTCAGTAATCTGTTGAAATAAGTTGACATAGAAAATTATGATATAATTGGAGCTATTTAATTGCCTGTTATGTCCTTTAGTTGATCCCCTGAAACAATGTTATTAGTATTTAATGTGAAATTTCTGCAGTAAAAAAGGTGAATTTATTGGGTGAAAGGACAATCTTCCATTTCACGAAATACAACTGGCAGATGGAAACATGAAATAAAGTGCCTCCTGCCAGCTTTTACTATACCTGCTCGTAAACTTTCCTGCCTTGAGACACTAAAAAGAGTTTCTTTGGGACACTTACCATTTACTGAAGGATCTGCTCTTCCTCCACCTTCACAGTGATGCAGGCTTTTTATAATTTTTAATATATTGTACAGCACTTCAGTGTAAAGGGTGGTTGAGCAGAATAGTGTAGCTCTCATTGTTAGCATGTGAGCATGCCAAAGCATGACAGAGGCTGCTGTGGTGTTTAGGTCCCTTAAAGAATAATATTTTACATAGGATTTAAGAGTACAAAGGGTTTACTGCTGCCTGAGTGGGGCCTGTACCCTCCAGCTTGTTTTACTGACTCTCTCCCCAGATTTATAAATCTATGCCCAATCACCAAGCCCAGGCCTCCTCACCTTGCTCCTAGTTGCGGAGCTTTGAAAAGGCAGACACTGGTTCCTACGCACAGCTGTGGCCATGATACAAGAAGACACAGCCTCCAAATGCAGCAGATTTGAGAGCCATGCCATTCAGAGCAATTTTCTTATAAAATCATGTTTTTATCTTGGATTTTCCACCACTGCCTTTGCTCTCAGCACCCCAGTCCGTGAGGTTTATCTTACTGTCATGTAATCTAGTTTTGTGAGCATGTGCAGCTGCAGATGACTAGATGCAGGTTTTCTCCTCCAAATACAGAAACTTTTTCTCCTCCTCCTCCGCCTCATAATATACCTCTGTGAGGACAACAACAGCTTACATTCAATCCTGGATCCCAAAAGCTTTTCTCTGCAGAAAAATATTTTACAGTTTGAAAGTACATTGTTTCAGATCATGGAGGGATAGGAAAAGAAGACTTAAACCACTGCATTTTCTCCACCTCCTGAAGGCACCTGCAGAGCCAAAGTGTTGGTCTTCACGATCGTACTGCTTGGAGGCAGTTTGTAAAGGGGTGGTTGTGTCAAGAGGACCGTAAGGTTTCCTTTGTGCCAGGCACAGTTACGTGACTGGTCCTAGCCCCAGGTGTTTACACTAAGCCACTGCTGTACACACGTGAATACTTACTTTAAGTTCAGTTATCTGTTAACTTAAGCATACTATCAGGTGTCCCACAGAACCAGGCTGATGCTGTTTCTATGACGGCCAGAGGTTCCTGTGCTGTTCTACCTCATTCGCAAAGGTTTGTAAGAAAGGATCCCAGTACGATTTCAATGGAGCTGACAGTATTTTAAAGGGACTGTTAGTATATTTAAATGTGGAAGGGTTTCTGTAATAAATAGAGACCTGCAGAAAACATGGTGTGCAGCTTTATGTGAGTTTTAGCACTATTCTTTTGGTTTCTTCTGAGTGGCGCTGACATCCTGTTAAAATGTTCATCAAGGGTTCACTGTGAATGTGCACTGTTTAAAAAGTAGTCTTCTGCAGGAATTTTGGCTGCATATTAAATGACGCGTTATATAAAAGTTAGTGGTTGTTGTTAGGCTTTCATTGCTGTAATATGGGAATGACTAATACAGCCAGAATATTTTTTATCATCTCATTAAAATTCAACATTCCAGATTCTCCTTAAACTTTTTAGGTAATTCAGGAGTAAAGGATGTATTGTCTAATAAAATTTTTCATTTGCTGTGCTTTGTATTATGGTATGAAATAACAGTACAACACCATTCGTGGATGTATTTGTTGAGATTACGTAAATTCTATGAAAACAACCAGAGTTTTAAAATCCAACACAACCGCATTATGGCTTTCTCACAAGACTGAGCAGCAGATGTTGTGATGTCTGCTTTACAACACCCCCCAAAAGGAGTTAGAGCTGTCAGGGAACAGCTGCTGACTGGGTGAAATCCCCATGCACCCCAGCTGCCCCCACCAAGCCCTCTTACTCACCTGCTTTGTGACTCACTTTGACTTTTCCACCACAGGGTTTTTAAGGCAGATGCAGAGCAGAGAAGGCTGGGAAGAAGCAGCCCCCCTGGCGGAATGCCAATGGGAATTTGCAGTGCGAGAGGGGACCTGAGAAACTCAAGGCAGAAAACCTTCTGAGACGAGTGCCCACCTCACCCCTTGACATAGCAAGAGGACACAGGAAGCAGAAAACCCAAGCATGGTTTCCAGCTCACTCAGCAACTTAGCAAAAGTGTCCTGTTGAATATGTAAGAGGGTTTAAGACCTTCAGACTCCTTGGCTGTACTTGATTGATTGTCAAATTTTGCATATTTCTAGGAATGAGGAATCTGTGCGTGACTTCGAACACTTTGCATTGTATGCAGTTATGTTTATTTTTAAAGCATGGCATGAGGAGGGAACATTTCAGCACAAGTGTTGCATTTCTTTAGCTAATAATTGACATGCTTTAACATGCATTTTCTATGGTAACTGAGAGGTTTTAGTTATATATATTTTGCCTTTGATGTCAAAGATTACCTCCTCCCATCTGCATTTACTCATTTCTTTCCCACTTCTATAAAGTCCTGCTTTATCCATTGTGTTAAGTGCATGTTTGAAGAGCTGGACTGTAACCAGATAACCAAACTGACAACAAACTGCAGCATTTGGGCAGAAGCAGGTGGCCACAAATAAGGGCAATAGCAAGAACTTGTAAGTGTAAGCTGACTTTGTTGACACCACCCTCATGCTGCTACACTCTGAGCTAGTTAGTGTGATGGAGGACACACTGTCAGCACATTGGGTACTGACTTTCTCCTCCACAGTCCTACTGTACTTGTACACAGGTCTCAGATCACCTGCCATGATGATCCAGGGATGTTAAACATGATCAATTATTTCATATAAAATCGGTACAGTGAACCTTCTTGGTGTAGGTACTTCATTTCTGAAGGTGTGAGATCAGACAGCTGACACAAAGCAATGTCTTGAGATGGGTCAGTTATGTACAGGAATTCCTTAACATAATAAGGAACTTGGCTTGAGAAATTAGAGGCTGCAAACACTAAAGTCAAATCCATGGGGAAACAAGGCAAGTTTTTTGATTATATTCACCCTGCTCCATGCAGTAGGTTTCTCAGGGCCTTACTCCAGAGTTTGAACTATCCACCTAACCAGTACTTCTTCCATAAAACTGGAACCACCATGCCTCTTGACCAGCAATGCTGGCTTCCTGCAGCAAAACAGTGCAATGAGGCCAGGACCCTCCAAGGCAGCATGTTGTCCTCAGTTGGGTTCTGTCCGGGGATGGAACATGCTGCACTGCGCTGCGACAAGGCGGGTCCCCCTGCCAGTTCGAGGACATTGAAGAAACCCTCATGAGGGCAAGAACTGCTTGCAGTGTCTTCCTCCCTTCCTTCCAGAAAATAATCATGCAGTGGTTTAGGTTGTTTCTTTTTTTCCTTTAATCTCACTTGTCTTTTATCTCACATGTTACTGCTTTACATTGATAAACATAGAAAGCATCACTGAATGTATATTAAGTAGGATGGGCAAATGACATCCCCAACTCCTGGACTGCTTTTTGTGATGTGTTCAAAATGTTGTTAACCTCCTGGACCCACTGAAGGGCTTATAAAATGAGTATGGTTGTGCATGTATACATACATATGGATATGCACACATGCCGTACACGCACACAGATACAGACATATTTTTATGACACTTTCATCCTCCAGCTGAAGTGTAATTTTTTTTTTACTGGGACAATTTGATACATTCTCTACATCTAAATCCTGCTTGAGACTCAGTTTAAAACTTCTATAAGCTGTTTATAGTCTCAGGGGAAAAAGAGAAAGTAAAGAAAATATACTGTGAACCTGAAATACACTCAGCAATTGCCTAAATTCTGGTTTTAAAGAAAAGGAAATACAAGCAACTAAAGCATGTGTGCCATGTGCATCCCTCCCTGGCCCATAAATATCCTCCAAAGCAGCATCGTACAGGAGTGTTTCAGCGGCTGCTCCCTTGCCCTCCTCCCCACCCCACCAGGTACTTCCCCTCCTGAAAAAGCTTTTCCTCCCTTCTGTCCTCCAACTCTTAGACCCTTTTGATCTTTTGAGCTCCCTTAAGCAGAGTGACATGACTTGTTGTTAAAGTGCTGTCCCTGTCAGGGTGGTCACCGGGGGGTCTTCAAGTGTTTGTCACATGAAAGGGAGAACAGCAGCCCTGGGGTGAGAGGTGACCTGTCTTCTCGTGCTCCTGCTCAGCTCCTGCTGGGAAAAGCAATGGGATGAAGTGGCTTTATAGAGGAAACTCGCAGGACTCTACTTACAGCTCAGGCTTTGGTGAGTTGCTCTCTACAGTGTATAACTTTTGACCAAAATCAGTATTAAAGGATATACTCATGTGCAATTCTCAGAGTCAAGTTTCGTGGTTCCAGGCAGAGCTCATGTCTTCCAATTTTTCTGTATAAGTGAAGACAGGATAGTGATATAACCCGTATGCTATCACTTAGCCTGGGATGAGCTGTAGTCTGTTTAGAAATAAGTTTGCATGCCTGATGTAAGGCTTATCTTCACTGTCAATTTCTTCCAGTCTATGAGCTATTATTAGCATCTTAAAAGCAAGTAATACAAATCTGATTGAAGTTTTGGAAAAAATAAAGAATTAAATGGGAGCAAAAGTAATGTAATTTTAGAGCACCAGTTAGTTTACTTCAGCTAGCAAGGAACGAGAAAATGCTGTTAATGGTCTGCTATGCCTTTTGCAACAGAAGTAATGCTTTTTATGATGATCTTGAGGAAAGCTGAGTTCTTAAGCAAAGTAGTGCTACCCATTAATATCTAAGAAATACTGTTCGAAGGGCCATGTTGTGAAAAGTAGCACTCAAATCATCTGGTGTTCTGCATACAATTACACAGGTGAGATGTGTATATCTTAGCATTAGTGCTTAATTTTGGGAAGACTTCCATTGTTAACTGCCAGATGCTTGAAACTTCATTTTTGTTCCTGATATATAACTGGAAAAGCCACAGATTAAGAGGTAACACTGTAATCATACACATAGAGCATATATATGAGCTAATGGTTTTGCTTTTTCTTTTTTTTCTTGTTTTTAAGAATTAGTAACCTGAAGAGGTAAGGTTCTACTTGTGCTTCTGAAACAACATAATAAATGCCTTTGTGTTCCAGATTCATATAATGGACTTAACATTCAAAAAATGTTGATGGTTTTTTTTGCTTTACATGCCTGCACTGATGTATTCTGATGGGGGTTTTGTGACTCTTATTTGCTCAGGTACTAATTTGGTGCTGAATGAATTGTTCATTCTGAACAGAGAACACAGTACAAAGTAAAATAGATTTCTGAAGGCATTTTGTGCACAGAATATGATTAAGAAGCAGTCAAGTACTAGAAACTCATTCACTCCCCACACCTTGATACTGGGTAGCTGGGTCATGCTGTAGGGGATGGATTTAAAGTAATTCATTATTTTACAGAAAGATAAGCTTGAAGATGTGTGTGCATGTGTGTGCATGTGGATAGTTTCCCCCTCCCCACCAGCTTCCTGGAGTTTATTAAAGCCACACGGTATAAAAGGGAGGAAAGAAGTGATACCTTTTTTTTTCATTAGATGGAGGAGAGTTTCGTATTTTGAGACTTTTGCAGTTAATAGATTTTCTTAAATTTTTTCATGGCATCTTTTGGCAGCTCACATATTTTGAGATTTCATTTACTTTTCCAGCTGTGCAATTTACATTCTGGTAACACATGATGGACAGCAATTCTTGACTCTAGACAGTGACAGCAGAGGATTAAATAGCCCAGCCAGTTCCTCCTCAGGCTCTGAATTTTTTCAATTAACTTTAAACAGGCTAGATCAGGACTTTCAAATTCCAGTGTCAAGACACTCTTTTAGTATCCTGCACTCTTCATTAAAAAACTAATAGACCTGGAGGAGGTCTGAAACCAGTGTGTTATCATTTTCATGGGTGTCAGTAACTTGCACTGCTATGAAGAAATGGTGCTACAAAAGGGAAGCTCATGGTAAGCATCAAGGAAACTAGTTGCCTGGATGTTCTTACTGGGGCAAATTTCCAGAGGAGAAACAGAAGTTGAAGAGTGCTTTCCATTCTAGCAATGCCTCTTCTTTATAAAGGCAAATTGAAATAAGCTGTTAACATTCTAATAAAGTCCCTTCCCAGACCGGGTATTATTCCTCCATGTCACAAGGTGCCATGCATCAGATATCAGATGGTTGTTGCTTCCTTAGACTGCCAGTCTTCTGATGCCCTCTCAGAGCCTGTGTTTTGTATAGGCTGACACTAGGAATTGTATTGGCTGGATGATTTCAGTTAGATCAACAAGCGCTAACTTGGCATTTACTTGGATAACTTGACCAACTATGAATGAGATTCCCTTTCCATTGCAAAGGTCTGCTGTCCCTGTCTGCTCCTCAGGCTTTGCAATGGAAAATGAATTTTATTCATAGTTGGAGGAGCAGACAGGGGCAGCAGATGCAAAACCCAGAAGAGCATAATGGTATGACATGGACTAGAGCAGGCCACTGTTTTTATGGGAATGTCATGGTCAAACAAAGGACCCAGGTAAGGACAGGTATTCTAGTTTATCCTTTGTCTAGTCTTCATCACTGCTGTCTGATTGATCAATGCTGTAGGAAAACAAGGTGCTACAGGAAGAGCCAGGGGGTCCTTTCCTCTGAGGTCCAATAGTGGAAATGGCAAAATCATGGAGCAACTAATCTGATTTACTAATAAGCACTGAATACTGTACTGGTGAAAAGTAACAGGACGTCTCTGTCTCCTTTTTCTGAATTTGGAGATGAAACCACATTAACTTGAAATGGTCTTTCTTTGGAAAAAAAAAATTATGTGTATATATATGTACTTGTTCCTGCAGGTTTCATTTATCAAAATAGGTGCAATGGAGATATTTTCATACAGAACAAAAATGTTATTTGGAGGCGTTTGTTTTCATTGGCTTTCAATGATTTGTTCTGTGCAATGTGTGAAAAATAGACTCCTGTGTTTACAGTTGTACGAATTATATCAGCCTCTATGTGCTGTCTGTTCTCACAGGCATTGTTTTACTTTGTAGCCTCCTTTTCACTGGGCCTGAAACGCAGACTCAAAGAGGTGCACAGGGGGTTGTAGAGATGAGCAGCTCTTGCTGTACAGTCCCCGTGGTGCTGCAGCGCATTGGCACTGCGGATGCTTGTTTTACGTAAAACAAAGACCGGCCGTGCTGGAGGAAAGGACACAATGTGCTGACCAGTGTGGCAGGAGGTCAGACTCACTGGGTAGGATAACAAGAGTCTTTTGGAGACTGAAGTGAGGTTTCTAAATATGAACTGAAGAGCTCACATGTGTCCTCCCTTTCTCAAGTGCTGAGCACACATTGCTTTAATGGCTGTTGCTAAGGCTTTAGCTTTCTGAAAGGGAGTTAGAAGAAGTAGCTTAGCCAAAACTTGGTTGGCAGCCAGAACTGGGGAAAGCAAAGTGTCCCCATGAAGGGATTTGGTCCAGCACTTTACACTCGTGATGATAAATTTAGGAACCACTGGCAAAATCCCCCTGTTCGCAAGTAAATTGGTAGACGGTAAGTACCAATAGGTTCTGCTTTTTTCCCCTTACCCTTAACCCAACACTTGAAAGGTCAAGAGATTTGGATTGATTTAGTTTGGTGTTATTTTGGTGGTTCTTCTCTATTGTTCTTTTTTTTCAAGTCTTAACAGAACAGACTGTCTTCAGATCCTTCTCTCCTTGGATTCCACTTTGTCCTCTCGTGCAGGGGTAACTTCAGGCGATGACAGAGCCGCTCTGCTGCTGGGACCAAGGCAGGTCCAGGGTGAGGGCAGAGCAGGGACACTAACATTAGTCTCCTTTAGGGAGCTTGCTCTTTTCTGGACTAACGGAAGGAACTTAAATGTATGAACTTTTGATCAAAGGGAAACCCTGCTTGCCATTGGTTTAGAGGGGTTTGTCGGAGCTGTGGCTTTTGCTGCCCGTTAGGCAGGACCAGGAGCAGCCATGCTCAGATCACAGCGAAGCTTGTCTGAATGCTGAGTATCCTTCTCCTATTCCCCTGCTGTCACCAGAATAATTGTGATCAAAACTGACTCAGAAGTCCATTCTTTTATTGTTTACCTCAATACTTTAAATGTTAATTACTTAATCATTGAAGAGACTTTTTTGTTCTCTAATATAGTTATTTTTTAGAAATTCAGCAATTAATTGTCCTAAGAACTGACTTTCTTCTCTGCAAGGGAAAGTAGAAGGTCAATTTGTCTCCCTGACTGTAAGATTTCCTTGCTTTCTAGTGCTGCAGCTGTCATGATATGCATGTCTCTTTTCTCAGAATGACATGCACTTGGAACTCGGTACAATTGCGGTTGTCATTTTTCTACCCACCCAGAGACACCTGGGGCACAAGTTTCTCTTCAAGCATTTAATCCCCAGAATAACATGCAACCACCGTGCAAAATGCCTTGTCTTCTGTGGCTAACACTCTTCCCTCAGCTGTGTAAGTACTGGTTCACCCTTTCTCAGCATTATGAATACGGCAGATAGATAGGGAAAGGCAGTAGCTGGAAACATGAACAGAGGGTAAAATCCTGTGCTGTTGTCATTATTCTGACCTTTCACAGCATAGCTGCAACAGATCCCAGCTGAAATCAATGCAAAGACAATTCCACACTGTAAAGAGTCCTTTTAAACTGCAGTGAATACAGTTTCCATGATCTTTTCTTGTCCCCAGACAAAGGACACGTTCTTGATTAATCCCTCTTAATATAAGTTGGGATGGCAGATTTAAGACACTGAATCAGATTTTCAGATGGTTTGAACTGGCAGAACTCTGAGCTCAGTGGGGACAGCAGTTTTACACTTACTGAAGGTGAGCTGTGCCCGTGCTCAGTAACCACACAACAGCTAGGAAATACCTCCTGGATGATGCTAACTTTTTTGTTGTTCTAAAACACTTCTATACCCCTTTCCCCAGTTACAATCCACGTTACTGTGATGCTCTCCTCGACCAGGGCACTGCTCAGCATAGGCAGGGGCAGGAGGTGGAAGGGGAAAATCCTGGGCAAGGCTTGCAGGGCTGTCCCCCAGCCTGTAAGGGTGGAGATGTCTAAGGAAACCCATCACCACGGGGCAGCAGCAAGTGTGGGTTGTACCTCGGGGCCCTCCTGGGCTCCCATGGAGGAACAGGTCCCAGCACTGCCGGGAGGCAGGAAGGGTACAACCATGTTCATTGCTCCTCTGAACCCCACAGCCCGTGAATGCTGCACGCCTCGAGGGCTGTGACTCCACACCTTGGCTGGTATAATCACCACCGACAACAGCAGGGGCTTTGCTTGCAGGACAGCAGCGAATTCAGTCTCTATGTGCCAGGTACGAAATGTTCCATTCTGATTTCACCAGTAAGATTTCGTTAGGTATGTTCCTTGCAGAGGTAGCTGGGATTGCCTCACCTGCAAGTTACCTTGGTTTAACACTTCAAAATAACCCTTCAAGCATGTTTTTTTTCATTATTGTCTTTTCTTTTTCCTGAGTAAAAGTTTTGTCTGTAAAATACTGACTTAGCAAATCAAGAAGTTACCCATAGAATTCTCCATAAAAATAAAGCTTTCATACTGAACTTGGGCTTGGGGACTCAAAACACAGTGTTAATGCTGCATTTTGTCTTTATTGATGATCAAAAGTTATCACACATCATGCTTTTAAAGGAGAGTTTGTGGAGCTAGCATCCTCTGGGATACCCACTTTAATTCATGGTTATTTATTCTTTCTTTCTATACAGACTGCTTTTCTTTTCTAAAGGAATGTGTATCTATACTCTGATGCAGCCACACCTACTATACAGCTATTTGCTCATAACTCTACAACCCACTGCTGACTCATTATTTCAGAGACTGAGAAGAACAAAATTGGTTCAATGAATTATGTCAATACTTGCTATTTCAGAGACTGACTAAAACTGGTTCCTAAAACAAGCTGAAAAGCAACACAGCCTTGAACATTGACTTGCATTAGAGAATTTCGGTCAAACACTTTCAATGAGCCTGGTGTTCCCATTTGCACGGTTATTTAAGACTCAAGAAATTTCAGCCTAAAACTGCTATAATGGGATGGGGAGGCTGTGGTTACATCATGAGGTGGGTTCACTAGTGACTACTCTTTGGATTGCCCAAATCATTCTCAATGTATCAATGACCACTTGACAATTTTTTTAAAAATGGTGATGTCTGCTGTGCAGGGCTTTTTTCTTTAGCCATAAAAGGATAAAAAATGGAACTTCATCTTTTTGAATATATTTGAATACAGAAAGGAGCATCCCTGTATCAGGTACCTATTTACTGCTGTTTCTCTTGCTTACAGTAACACTAAAATAGTGTTTGGGGAAAAAATCCATAAAGGCCTCACGTAAGTGCTAATGAGCTTTTTACTTATTATCTGTTTATGACACATGGTACTAGGAGTTTGGCTTATCCAATCAAGTTTCAGAAACTTTTTAAGGTACAGAAGCTCATGTTTCTAATCAAAGCAACTGGTATCTTAATTTTGAAGTAACAAATACCTATAATGAAGTGCTGATGAATTATTTATGTGCCAAAATCATTAACTGAATGTTTTAAATAAATATATTTGCAGAATTTGTTACTGAAAAAAAAGAAAGAAGTAAGATATATCCAGTAATTAAATGAGTGACTAACAAATTCTAATTAGGAAGAAAATTCATATCACTAAATGGGAACTGTCATTTAAAGTTCATCTTAGGAGTTTACTTTTCTAATAGAATTATGTCCTATAATAATGGGACATTCAACATCACAAAGAACAAAATTTTAAGTTGGCTTCTAAGAGATGAGGGGTTCAGCTGAAGTTTCAATGCTGTGTAAAACAGTGTGTGCTATTAAAATAATGACATCCAACCTTACATACGTGTGCTGCAAAGACTTCTAGCACTGTGACATTAATTATGTATTTGCTATTCAGCACCAGTGAGTATATGATAGTTTATTTGTACATCTTTACTAGAAGAATCAAACCTGACTAAACAATTTCTTCTGCAGCTGTACAAGTGTGAAGATGTAGAGCCAGTGTACGCTTTGAGCAAGGAGAAATAGGACTGAAGCCAGTGCAGAAGAGTACAGCTGACTGACTTATAAGAAGTATGCCAGCATTATCACAGATGTCATTCTCTATAATTTATAGAGCAGTTTACACTTCTGTTAGGTTGAATCAGTCATACTTATAAACAGAGAACAGACTGTAAAGTTACATGAGTGTACAACTCTTAACTTGTAGGATAGCAAGAGAAAATGATTTATTTGTGTTAATAGGGCTAAACAACCTTCAGATACTTATGTAGAGAGATGGAATGGCTGTTTTTGAGCTGTTGGGGTTGGCAGAATGAGAGGCAAGATTACTATTCAAGGTGAGGGCTTTGCAATCCCTCCTTTATTTAGCAAAGCAAGTAGGTTAGTTTTCAGTGGAACGCAGTTATGGCCTTCACCCAAATGCTTGTTACCTGTGTCGGTGTATCATTGCATGAACACAGATAGTATTGCTGATGACTGAGCTGCAGACAGCCTATAGCAGGAAAACTGGGTAATCTAGAAGAGTACTGACAAAGAGTTACGATGCCATTACCTGTCATGAACTCCATTCAGAAGGAGCTCTACAATTTATGCAAAGCCAAAGTCAAGTGGTAGGCCTGGAGGAGACCAAGACACCTTGAAAACTACCATGGAATAATAACTTATGGATTTTATATGGGAATTTTCTTTGTAATTTGAAGCTTGATGCTACTGGTGAGCTGTCAGAAAGACTGAGCAAAGACAGTTTTATTGCAAATATTTTTGCCAAGGGAACAAAAAACACAATCACTCCTGCATGTTTGATTTATAATTAACAGGAATAAAACTCTAATCACAAATGTAGCTGCCACATCTAGGCATGGTATAAATATTTTATGCAGTGCTTCAAAGTTGCCTATAATGTGCACTGTAAAATTTGAGTATTATGGTAAATGAAGTTATTAAACCTTTAAACAAGAAATTCTGGACTCTCACATTTACGGAAACACTGGTGTGTTTGAACAATGAACCCATGAACTACAGCATGTAATAAAAAATGCTTATTTCACTGCAGAATGTGCAGGAATATAAATGTCTCATAAAATTGGTAAAAATTAAAATGAAAAGTGAAGGTTGAAAAACAAAAATAAAAATGAAGGTGGAAAGGACTTGAGGTAAACTTTAGTTTCTGAATTCTGCTCTCAAATATATTCATAAATGGATATTTATTGTTGTAAGGTGTAAGCTATTCTTTAAGAGGGGACATCACCCACGTTATTCTTAGGTCAGATTGTGGGTTTAGGAGCTTCACACGTTCTGTTGGCAGGCAGCTTTTCTGCACCTTACCTATGGAAACAGAGAACTGTCACAGAAATGCCATTATACCTGTTTGTATTTCGGTCTGTGGCTTGAGCAGTACATAGATTTGAAGGACCAGATATTACAGGGCACCTCAGCTGTAAATGCATGGAAAGCTTCTAGTAAGCTGGGTCACTCCTTTGGTGCTGGCAGGGAGCCTAAAACACTGTGCGCCGGCTACTGCAGGGAGTTCCCAAGCCACAGGGTTTTCGCGGTGCTCAGGGGAAGCTTTGGGTGTTGAGTAGCCTAATTTCCAGAGGCACGAGATATGCGTGTCACTTCAGCCAGCCCTGCTGAAAGTGCCAGTCCTGCTGTGTAATCTGTGTGTCTGGCAGATGGCATACATGATTAGTATTGATTTGTGGAGAGTCTGAAAGATATCTGCCTGAGAGTGGAGCAGAAGAGAGCAGTCAGACATCTGCACAGCCGCCCACAAATACCGCAGAGAGGATCTTCCCATGCCCTTACCGTGGCCATCTCAAAAGTTATTGCGTCTTACATTATTGGTAATTAGAGGCTCTGCCCAAAAAGCCGTTAAGTGCTGCAAAACAGTCGTAAAATTTCTTACAAAAGATACTGCAGCCAATAACAACATGGAAGGTGGCCTTTTTAGAAACCCTGAAGGCCACTCAATTATTATTGTGTATAAAGTATATATCATGTATTACTGTATATATAGTGTATACGTAATAAATTAATACATAAAGTGTATCAAGTGGGGGCTCCTGATTAAGTTCTTGTTAATGACATTACGGAACAAGAAGAAAAAAAAGTGAAACTTGACGTCTAAATGGGCCTGCCAGAAAAAGTAGGCAAAAGGGGAAAGAAGCAGCAGAGGATGCAGTAAAGTGTAAGATTAGCAAATATTTTTCTTCGCTTGGAGCTAAGCATCATTATTTAATTTTGCCCTTGCTCCCCCTCTCACCCCAGGGTTAAATACTAAATGATTTTGCTTCACTGTGAGGACAGTTGATTTCTAATCTGAAAAAATTCCTCTTTCACAATAGAATTTCATGTAAATACAGATCAACTCTTGCAGGAATCCCTTTGTCCTTCATAATCATTTCATTATTATTCTGTCCAAACTGGAAATGTCAGGACGGGAAAGGGGCACCGGAAGTCAGTGTCTACCTTGCAGAATAGATTCTCTCAGTCCTATTAAAGGCACTGTAGGATATTTGTGTTGCTGAACTGTGCAACGGTTTGTATCTTTTCCCTCTTTTGTGCAACAGGCTTCAGAAGAATATGAAATATTGAGCAGCACTTTGTCCTGTCTACACAGAAATATTGTAATGTGATGTGACCCTTCCAGCAGGAGAATTGGGGTAAATGAATGCCAAATCAGTGCAGGACAGCATGCAGTGCTCCCCTCCAGAAGAGAAGGGCCATGGTTAGGGGGTCCCACCAGGGCCCGCAGAGCAGGGATGCAGGCTGGAGGCAGCACCACAGGGGGCTGCTCTGAAGGCCAGGAGAGTCTTAAAGGCTTTCTGCTTCTTTGAAACTTCTAGTTGCTACTTCTCACTCACTTCAGATCTGGCCATTCCTACCCAATCCGTATGGACTGGGAAGTGTCCATGGTAAAGCTGGTTTTGTGCCTCTGCGAGGGGACCCGGGTCCTTTCTCAGCATCCCACTGCTGGTGCCAGGAGCACTGCAGGGCTGGTGTGAGCACAATGGGTGCTCACCCCTCCAGGTCAGGGAGCGGCAGAAAACGGACAGTCAATTACACTGTTTTTCAATGATTGTGCCCAGCACTTCTGAACTTAATTCTGTGCATAACTAACTGTGGAAAAAACTGTATGTCTAAGGGGAGTTCCCATCCCACCTCAAGTCTGCCACCCTAACAGCAATTTTGTGCTTTAGCAATGATTTTGCTGCCCGTTTCCTGTTCCTTATTTTCAGGCAGTTGCTAGCTTCAAAAGCAAACACTTCTTACATAAAGGTGGTATGTGAATTTCCCCTACCCAGCAAAACCCACCACCAAACTCCTCTTTTAGAAAAGGGGCACATGGTGGATGAAGCTACTACTGTGCCACAAGGTTGACCTTCTAATTCTATGTACAAGGATGAATAGTAGGAAGTGGGGAAAATTATGAAATGTAGAATTACATGAAGAAGTTTGCAGGTCAAGAGAAAATGGTGTAAATCATCTAACAAAGAAATCAAGTCAAATTTGGGATGAACCGTTTATCCAGATAAAGATCCTTTTCAGGCTTTTAATGTAAGGCTTAGTATTCTTCCTGATGGGGATTTGAACACCAGAGCATTATCCCTAAACACCAGAGCACTGTAAAGAACTCAGTGTTAATGAGGTTCAGCTGGTCATTCTTGAATCTGCTAGTGGAGGGGGAGCAAAGAGGAAAGAAGTGATGCCTGGCCTTGTGTGCTGTATCTTTGCACCCAAAAATATGCATGTCATATTGGCTGACAACGCAATCAGACACAGAGCCATAGGTATTTATCTCCTGTGAACATTAAATTACATAGCTTTTAGTTTACAGATGTAAAATCATCAAGCAATCATGATGATACAGCTCCTGCACTTGAGCAAGCTTGGAGATCATTAGCCAGCGTGCATTCATGGAAAGCCTGTGATATTTTATCAGGAAAACATTTGCAGTAAAGAGCTAAGTGCCAAAGTAATCCATATTTTCAAAAATTTCCAAAAGAAGTCGTTTCTAGTCTTTAAGCTGGAAATGGAGAGATTTCTGGGAACTTGGCTGTAAGAACAAGCAAGAAAGGTGCAACTTATTCTTTAAATACTCTGTGAACTGTTCACATCCCACCCATTCTTGCTCCCACAGAGTGTAGTCTGAGAAGCATCACATAAAATATGATGCTGAAAACAGCTGTCTGGATCTAGACCTGACCTTGAACAAGTAAAGGAAAGGAAAAAACATGTTTAGCACAGTAGATTGGAAAAGAAGTGTGAAGGATGTTTCTGTTCCCTAAGGGCAATACAATCTGATAGAAGGTACCAGTACAAAAAGAAATAAACTCGTTTACAAGCAATCTGAAGGTAGCTTTACAAAAGGCATTCTTGTAAAGAAAGAGAATCAACAAAACCACACCAGTTTTCAGTGTGAGAAGAAGGGGCTGGTGGTACAGTCTTACTATGTTTTAGTAAAAGAGATGAACAGCAGAAGACAGTCTGCTTTCAGTAAACTCAGTCCAGTTGTTTCCATTTCACTGGAAGGTGAAAAGCCTGTGACTGAACAGAAATACTTACAATGCACATCTCTACATCTGAGCTAATCATCTTGGTTCCTTTTGCAGTCATTGGAGAGAAATGGACAATGAGTGGTGTAGGATGAAACGTCAATATTACAAATTTCTAATTCTATTTGTAATTCAAATTTGCAATGCATTTCTAAAAATAGATTTTTTAAATAGAAATTTGTAGAAATTTAAATAGAAACAGGAGGTTTGTATTACGCCCAAACATATAGGAGATAACTCCTGCCTTTGCAATGACCTGTTGGAAAGGAAGAACAAACAGGGTTGGGTTTTTTTCCTCCCTCTACTTATGTCACTTCAATTTTTGTTTCTGAAATGGATTACTGCAGAAGCACTGGCAGACAGTAGATACTAAATCATTACAGTTTTTCCTCATGTATGAAGAGTGTGTTTCATAACAGAGGCCATGTCAAAGTTAACAGGCAGCATATTCCACTAATTGCTGTTCATAATTGTCATCGCAGGCTTGAACAGTCCCACCACGCACAGAGTGGACAGAATGAGAAAAGAAATAATCTAAAATAGGAAGCTTATGGGCTGTTGATTTGCCTTCTTGTTTCATTTCAATCTGTATGTAATCCCAGAATAATTTTGCAAATTGTCTCTCAGACCTACCATCACTGCATCCATTCCCAGGGCTCTGGTTCCTCTGAAATCAGGAGGTGAACCTCAGCAAATTGACCATGCACACAAAAATTGGTTCTGTAAAAGTTAATTCCACTCTGCAGTCTCTGGAGAATGGCATTGGTCTCAATAGCATGCACTGTGGCCAGGAAAACTGACAGAGACTGCCTGCGGACTCGAGCCCAGAGTCTCTTGTGCTGCATGATGCCACAAATGGGTGAATGTCTCTAACCGAGGAATCTGACAGAGGAGTTAGTGAGTGGCAAATAGTGAGATATTAAGGAAGAGATCTTAAAAATGTCAGTCTGGTTGTATTTAGGACAACATTAATGTAAATATCTCCACTGCTAGTAATTTAGTGTCATGAGCATTTGTCGATAGGTAGATTTTTGAGCAATGCCAGCCAGTTTGCGGCTGCTTATAGAAAGCAGAAGGAAACCACTGCGCCTGTCCTGGTGTCTGTCCAGTGTCCCCGCTGAGGTGGCATATGTACACAACAGAGTGAATGAAGCTTCAGGTGGCCATCTCATAAGCAGAGTTTTTCTAAATGAAAGCACCAACCTTACTAACTGGTGCCAGAAGTATGGAGAACTACCTCAAGTTTTTATTACTACAGTTTCACAGTATTGCTGAGCATTGCAAAATGTTAAAAGAACTAATATAGGGGACAAGATATCTGCTTGTGCCTGAGATACCAATTCATCATCTCAGCTTTTGTTAGGGCATGGAACATCTTCTTCTAGGGAATATAACAGTGATGACACAGGAAGCTATCAGCATAAAGGAGTTAGTGTCAGATAGTACTGATGAAAGAACAAGAAGATAAAATATGAATGGAACAGTTGGTCTAACCACTGCAACACTGGAACTGTCAAAAAAGAAGAAGCATTCAGGGAAATGAAGAATGGAAGGACTAAAAGGTGGGACCAGAAAAGTCAGGCTAGACCTAGAAAATATGTCGGGCGAAAGATGGAACCTGCATGGCCTTGCACCATAAGCTGATGGACTTAGGTTCCTATAGGATCACATCTATGACAGTGTCTTATCTTGTTCTCCTTTGTGGGGTGTTTTTCATTCCTACTCATTCATCCCTGCTCCCTCCTGCATAAGGATATAACACTTTCTAATCCTTTTGTGATAGCTCAAAGGCTCCTCATACTGGAATTGCTTCTAAATACTGAATTCTGAACTAATAGCAGCCTGGAAAGATGCTTCTCGACACTGTTACTGCATTGAAGGGGAATTCTTGCAGGAACTTGCAGTGTCTTGAGTTCACTCCACACAGGCAAACTGTTTAATGAGAAAAGCCAAGTCAGAGCTTACTAAGCACTGTTTACATGGAGTTCAGGACAAATAGCACAAGTACTGCATATGAGTACAAAAATAGGTATCACTTAGGTAGACCCAGTCTGACTTTTATAAATTGTTAATAAATAGTGCCAAGGCCTACCAAAATACTAAGCCAGCGTAATGATAAACTAAAAGCTTTCCATTTCCTTGCCTTGAAATAACAACTCCCATGTGTTTTATACAGTTATTACCTTCGGGGAATTTAGACTTTCATAAGTGCTTTGGCTATTTACTTTATTTGCTAATGGAGTTAGCTGGGCTGTAATGTGAGGAAAGTTGAAAAGGCAAAACCGGTTTATGTTCAGAAGTGCCTAGCAATTTGCAAAGGAAACAGTAAAAGTAAATTAAAAAAAAGCGAGGCTGTTACTTCTAATAATGCAGGGAGATGCATTCCCTCTAATTTAGCTGCCAGCCTAAGCAGGTTCCCAGAGAATTTTTAGCTGAGCAGCCCAGTTTGCCCGGTGTAATTGTTTAAATTCCCCCCGGGGGAAGGAAGGTACGTCTGCAAACCTGCAAAGAGTCACCTTGGACAGTTTGCCATTTCCATTGTCTATTCAGGCAATTTTCAGGTCTTGGGAAGACAGCCCAGTGGAGCTGTGCTGGTGCCTTGCAGAGCGCATGTCTGTCGGGTGCTAGACTCCATCATAGACATCACCATCCCTGGCTGAGGGGGCCTGAGCCTGTGCCCCAAGAGCCGCTGGGTCCCCAGGCATGGGTGCTCTGCATTGCTGGGGTTCAGGCAGTTGGGAAGTTAAGGTGCAGGAGTAGTCGAGAAGGCAAGACAGAGGAGGTCACTCAAAGTGGTTGGGGGAGACTCACGCTGTTACCATGGGGGGCCTGGGCAGAAGGCTCTGGTTTTGGCTGGCTAGAACAAATACACCTTCCTCATGAAATCTTCCTGGGATAAAACCTACAAACAGCCCCATGAGGAGGGAGCGAGACCCTACACGACTATGATCACTGTGTTTCTCACAGCTGGTCTGACACCCCAGGGAGATACTTGTGTGGACTGGACTTTGACGCGTCTATTAACATTTCCTTCCTTTCTTCTTGGCGGGATGACAGAGACCCTGTAGATTTTGGACAGAGGCAGGCTCTCTCCATCTGTGCTCAAAGCTAACTTGAGTCCTCTCTCAGGCCCCTCTGTGGGCTGCCCCAGGGCCCTAGGAGTTTGTAACGCAGCACCGAGCCCCTGCTCATAAACCCCGTCCCCAGGATTTACAGCTCTGGCCCAGCGCTGCGCTAACATCCTCATGCAACTTCCCTTTCTCCCCCTCTCCTCCGGCTCACACAAATGCCTGCCCTTGATATACAACATAAGCATACTCCTGCACATTATACTGACAGCATTTTACTTGTGTGCGAGAAAAACAGCAATCTGCCCTATTTTTTAGTGGCATTACGAGCACCCTAGATGCCGTCCAAGGGCAGAGGCTGAGTCTTAGTGCAAAATCACAGATATTCATTATTCTAAAAGCCCTGTTATGATCCCATCTGCTGTTTGTTTGCTGCAGCATTGTCAGATTTCAAACTTCAGGAGAGGAAAATAGAAACTACTGTACCAAACAAGGCTGTTTCATGGGCTGAATTTCATTAATGTCGTCTTTTAAAATGGGTTTAACTAAAGCTTTTTAGATGGTTCTGTCAAATCAGTTATTTAAACAGGCACAAGGTGCTAGATAACCAATGATGCAAGCATCTAAATCCTCAGAAAATTAACTGTCAAAATAGCTCCCTTTCTTTCAGTGTTTTGCTTCTGTTTCCCATGCTTAAAGGCCGCTATGCAGCAAGTTGTGTAATTAAAATGACTTAACGAATTAGAAAGAGAAACCCATATGAGAGACGTCATATAAATACCAACCCTGTTTCTGTCTTCTGATAGATCTGAGCTTGCAGGGCAGCTCTGGGGCATGTCCATCCCTGAAGTCATTCAGCCATTGTCAGGAAGATGTTGGCAGCAGGAAACAGGCCAGTCTGGCAAACATCACTGTTTTCCAGCATCGTTGAAATGCAAGAACTCGAATTAAGGGAAAGTGCTTTGTCTTTCCAGGAAAACAATGTACATCTTTAAACAAACTAAGTGAAAAACGCACTGTCATCCAACTCCTTTATTTACATTAAATCCTCCTGAGGCTAAGGCAGTGACCTGAGTGGACAGGAGTTTACTTAATTGGAGTGAATCATTCTTTTCAATTGCCTTCAATGTAAGGGAATGGGGCTGCAGGAAAAGCTGTTGGTCTGGCCAGCCTGTAAGATCCCAGAGCTGAATGGGAACATGGACTGTAAACCAAAACATGTTAATCTTGAAAATCTTTAAAAGCCCCAAACAGAGGAAACCAGAAGACCTGGCTGAATGCGAGCCAGAGCCAGGCTGAGGTGCAGGTAAAGCAGCAAAACTCTACTCCCCGTCTCCCATCCGCAGGCGACCTTTCCAGTTTGGAGGACTGTGAACCCACCTAATGAGGAGGGTCAGTGCATGCTGCGAGCTCTAACAGAACATGATTGAATTTCTCTTTTACTGCTTCACTGCTATTGCTGTGCAGTGATGTGTAGAGTTTGTTAATAAACTGCTATGCCCATTATTGTTCCTCATCACAACAGACACTATCAGCGTCCTCCCCTTCCTCTTCTCTTCAGCAGATTCAATCACTTTATCTTGGCAATATATTAGTAAATTAGTACTATAACTGAGACACTTTATATATCCAACTGTCTGAAAGACAGACTGCTTGCCTGCTTCTACAGGCATGAATATAACACTGTTAAATACAGATGCTGTGCAGGGCTTAAGTTGTGTAATTATTTCCACAAGCTGTTTTCTCTATTAAGTGAAATTTTTAATTCTTTTTTCCTCACCGCCCTCCTCAGAGGGTAAGAATTCTCATAAACGCAACCTTCAAATAATCATGTTTTTACTACCAGTATATAATTTAATTTAAAAGGAAAGGAGGGGGAAGTTTACAGGGTTCTTATTATCCGACTGTTACATTTCATGATTAAATGTGTTAAAGTAATAATTCAGAGCGAAGGGGTAGTGCTGAGGGCAGGAAAGTTTACAGTGTAAATACTTAGTGAGCCATGCTGGATACCCAGGCCTCTTATCTTGTGAAAATGATTTATAGAAAACAACTTGATTACATTTTCAGCCCTACTACCTCTGGGTGATTAGATGAGAGCTCTTTGTTGTTATGACTGTCTACTTTAACTAAACTTAACTCCATCTGCTTTTCATTTAGCAGCCACCACCTCTCTCAGGAAGGCAGCTGCCAGGTAAAGAACAATTTGGAGGCTGATGCTGCTGGGGGTTTGCAGCCCTCGGTTCAGCTCCCTGGCCTCCCACAGGCTTCCTGCCAGAAAGTCTGACATCACTTAATCCCTCAGCAAGGTCTCTTGAAATAGCTTCTCCATCTTTGCTTATTTAGACTACAAATTTCTCAGGCAGGGTCTCTTTCACTAGACTGAAACTGCTGGACTTTCAGGCATTAATGGAGTGCAAATACTGTAGACAGGAATATTTGGTATCATTATGCTTATGTCATCTGATAACACAATTTAAAATGGTACTAGCAGGTGTGCCTGAAGGACTTGAGCATTACTTAGGTCTCATCACTATAGTAGGTGGAGGAGAAAAAGAAGTAATCTAACATCTTCTGATTTATCAGACTTTAGCTTGTGGCAGGCTCTTTACAGCAAGGACTTCAGTATTTGCAACTATGTTTGGAAATGGCATGTGTGGAAGAAATACCAGGAGAAAAATTTAAAAAAAAGGACAGCCTCTTTTGATCACTTTTCAATGCACAAACGATTGCCATCTCTGCTTTCTCATGTACACGTATGTAATTGCATTTCATTTTTATGCTTTCCCAACTGCAAGCAACATTATGTAAAGCCCTTTGGACCTAATTCTGCTGTCAGAAACACTGACGTAAGTCCTGTGAGATACCCACAGTGTGCTTGCTGATGTTTATGAGGACAGAATCTTCCATACGGGAGCTGTAAATGAACGTACATGTTCACTGCGGATGGGGGAGGTGTTCTGGAAGGGCAGAGAAACACCTTACCTGGTCAGCTTGAGGGTTTGAGTATTTCCATTTGACATGAAGGAGATCCATAAGAGGACCTTGAGTACTGCAATGGGGCTCAAAGTCAAACATGAAGACTTCCTGTGAAGTACACAGCAAGTAACAGAGCGCCAGAAATGGGAACTGAAACTGCATAAAACAGAAGAATTCCCTCCTATAAATCTGTGCACTTTATTCTGAGATAGAGACACACTTTCCCCTGCTCAGGGTTCACAGCTCAGACCTTTGACCCAAACTAAGGGCTTAGTTATCTTTCTTTTCAAAGAGAGAAGACATCCCATCCATCCAAAGAGGAAAGAAAGGGGTCCTTGTCCACCCTTAGCATAAGGACCCCTCTTGCACTGCCCCCAGCTAACCAGGCTCAGCACCTCCATCCCTCGGTGAGGGTTTTAAACCCCAGGATGCCCAGGATCGGTCTGCGTCATCAGGTGCGCTCTCAGCACTCTGCCTCCCAAGGAACAAGAAAAAATATTCACCACAGAGGAAAGAGTAATCATTTGGCTTAGGAATTACAGCCACCACCTGAGGCTAAGGAAAGCTGGATTCTAGTCCTTTCACTGAATGATTAATATAACATACAACTGTGCAGTGGGGACTGGGTAGTGCATAATTTACGCTTCAGAGCACTGTTTCTCAGCAGGCAGGTGGGTGGGGTGTTAATCTTTAGGCTTTATCCCAAGAGCCTGGCTCAGGAAACCTACTGTAACAGGGATGTAATATTTTGCCTCCCTTCGAGGGCTGGACTGTGAATATTCCCATCTCTTTCTCTCCCTGGAGGCACCATGTTGCTCATCCAATTCCTTCCTTCGGTTACTGGAAACTCCTTCCTCCCCTGGCTAGGAAGTGTTGTCCTATAGCTTGTCCTATAGCAAACCACAGGGAGCAAAGGTTAAAAACGTTAGTTAAACAGATCAAACTACGGGTTTGTATGTCCAGCTGAAAGGGGGGGTGGGCTTACATGTGCATTCAGGGAAGCTGCTAAAAGTGAAGGTTTTGTGGCTAAATAAAAGGAAGTGTGTACTGGGGAAACCTATTTCCCTGTTTAGTTTGTTTTCAACTAGCTCCCTAAGGTTTCTGGTTTCATCCAGGGCTATACTCTCAGGCCAGGATATTAAAGTTTCTAAAGACAGTGGGAAAGGATAGAAATAGAGACACATGAGCACTGCAAATGCCCTTAAAGTTAACTAAGAAATGGGTTATAGTGCAGGACAGGCAAGAAACCCTCTCTGCCCAGAACATTTCATGCCTCAGTTTCCTTCTTTGCCACCACTATGTACCGTCTTTTTCTAAAGATTGTTACAGCTGGTTTATTTAAAAACTTAATGTACATGATTGCATCATGCATATTTTGGGGGCTCACACAATATATTGAATTTTGACAGTAACAGCTATGAAATATCATTATGCCCATTTTAAACAGAGGCAAAGAAATTTTTGGTGACTTGCCAGCTATAGTTCTGGGACAGGAGACATAAGGCCCATTCATAGGTCTTTTTGTTGCGGTTTAACCCCAGCCAGCAACTAAGCACCACGCAGCTGCTCACTCACTTCACCCCCACCCAGTGGGATGGGGGAGAGAATCAGGGAAAAAAAAAGTAAACCTTGTGGGTTGAGCTACAGACAGTTTAATAGGACAGAAAGGAAGAAAATAATAATGATAATAATAATAATAAATTGACAATAATAATAGAATTGGAATATACAAAACAAGTGATGCACAATGCAATTGCTCACCACTTGCCGACCGATGCCCAGGTAGTCCCCAAGCGGTGATCCCTCCTCGCCCCACTCCCCCAGTTTATATACTGGGCATGACATCACATGGTATGGAATACCCTGTTGGCCAGTTTGGGTCAGCTGCCCTGGCTGTGTCCCCTCCCAACTTCTTCTGCCCCTCCAGCCTTCTTGCTGGCTGGGCATAAGAAGCTGCAAAATCCTTGACTTTAGACTAAACATTACTTAGCAACAACTGAAAACATCAGTGTTATCAACATTCTTCTTATACTGAACCCAAACCATAACACTATACCAGCTACCAGGAAGAAAATAATTAACTCTAACCCAGCCGAAACCAGGACAGTCTTAGATCCTGTTCTATATCTGGATTATGCTGCTGCTACTCATGAATGCAGAAGTTGCAAAGGGATCTAAGTGACTGTTCCCTTCTCACAAAATATTGCCTCTATTTCTTGAAAGTCCCCTGGTAGTTGTGAGAGGCAATAAGGAAGGGAAAGTAACTGGCTGAGGTATATAGGATCAGATGTATCACATCTGCCTTGTTCCACTTCTACAAAAAAATGAAGCCTTTCCTGAAAAAGGAGAAGCTGTTTCACCATTTGTCTATGTAGCAGCTTCCCCACTCCCATGCAGAAATCGCATTTCTGTGTACCTGTGCAGAGCTGGCTGGAGAGAATGCAGCTGCTAATATTTCGTTCCCCAGGCAGTAAAGGCTCAGGCTTGAGGGAAGATCTCCAGAACAAAAAGGCTTGCGCTGGAAGAAGTTTCATGGCCTCACTCACTGCTCCCTTCCTTATTTTAGCTAAAGTGACAATGTGGTCTTCATTGAGCTGCTGCACATTGTAATGATGCTAAGAATGTCTCCTCAGCTGCCCATTGAAACCACTTTCTGGAGAGTAGTGAGCAGGATGCTGTGGGATGGTTGATCTTCATGGGTTTGTCATGGATACTAAGGCTGAGGTTAATCTCACTTTACTCTCAGTCATTCTGAAGATGAAGTAACTTGATCACAGCTAGAAAGAACTTAAAGTTGATGCTCAAACCAAAATTAATGTGATTTATTTTAATGACACCATGTAAGGATAAATAATCAAGAGCACACGACTGCAGCTTATTTGTGCCAGAACTCTAGTGCACAGATCTTCTGCATTACAAAATAATAAATTGTAATTCTGTCATTACTTACTGCCCACTCACAGCTAGAAGAATCGTTCATTTCTGATATTCACAGCAAGCTGTGAAGCTAAGAAAAAAAAGGGAAAGAAAAGGAAGTCTGATCTCCTGTTCCTTAAGTTGTGGTGCAGAACATGGAAGACTGCTAAAAAAGAACCTCAAAATCTCCATGTGATGCTAGTAAAATCAACGTATGATATATAGAGAAAAGATACATCAACACAAGACCCCCAGTTTTCCAGCAGGAAATCTTTCATATATGCATAGGAAAAGCAAGGCAGATCAGAAAGGTGGCAAAATCTTATTCTGCCCTAAAAAGCTTTTTTGCTGATATTTTTCTGAAAAAATATTAAAACATTGGAGTGTTGGCAGTTTCCCAGGCATCAGTTTAGAAAGATCAATACAAAAAGCTGACTACAGCAACTGACACTGGAGGAAAAAAGAGGCAAAGTCTCTGACTTGAATAAGAAAGAAACCCATCAGTTCTTTTCAAAATACTCTATCTCATCCATCAAATACACCTGTCAAACTTTATCCTTGGACACCTAAAAAATCAGGTAAGTCTGGAACTGCTAACAGTTATGTCATGGAGGAATAGTGAGGTATAGGAAGGATGGGAAAGGGTAAACATAATGCATCTAAAAAGAGGGGGGAGGCAAAGAAAGGGGAAAGAAAAGAAAGGGATCAGGGAATTACAGAGCAGGCAGACAACTTCAATTTCCAGAAAAATTCTGCAACAAACACTTAAACAATTTATATTTATCTGGAAGTCATCAAAGTAAGCACCAGCAGATATGAATTTGTTAAGAGCAAATATACTGTGTTTCATTCTGTGACAGAATGTCAGGCCTTATGACTAAAGCGTAAGCACTATAGATGTGCTATAATTTGACTTTCATAAGACTTTGGTGCTGCTTAACACGACATTTTCGTAAGCAAGGAAATACGATCCAGAAGCAAGTTCTACAGAATAGTGCAAAATGAATTAATAACAATTTTTATCATTGCCTAATTACTAAAAGGGGCTACTCCATCAAGAGGTTTCCACTGATTTCATACTGGGTCTGACTAGTCAATATGATCATTATTGACTTGTATACAAGTTATGCATTAAGTAAGGTAGAGCAAAAAAAATTTAGCTGTTGTGAGAAGAGATATCATACTCAAGAAAGGTCTTCATGATGTATAGCAGTCCTACTCAGCATTGGTAATGGCTTGGCTGGAGCAATGTGTCCATTTGGCATATTGCTTTTCAAAAAAGATCTGCAATAAAGGTAGAACTGGAAGGAGAATAACTGCAAGAATATTCAGAGAAAAGTAGAAAAGTATTTTTTAGCACTAAAAAAAAGCGTGGAATGGGAGCAGAGGAATATATATCTTCATGGATGGTAGTGAGGTGGAGAAACATGCATTTGCCACCTGTGTGGTGGATAGGGCACATGTAACATGAAAGAGAGTGAAGCTAGATGTAAAGAATAGAGCAGGCAGTGAAGCAGTGAGAAAGAGTGGCATGGAAAAAGGTGTGTATTGGGCTTGCATGGCAAGGTTTTGGTAGTGGAGGGGCTACAGGGGTGGCTTCTGTGAGGAGCTGCTAGAAGCTTCCCCTATGTCCAATAGAGCCAGCTGGCTCTAAGACGGACCCACCACTGGCCAAGGCCGAGCCCATCAGTGACAGTGGTAGCGCCTCTGGGAGAACAGATCTAAGGAGGGGAAAAACCCTACACAACAGCAGCTGGAGAGAGGAGTGAGAACACGTGAGAGGAACAACCCTGCAGACACCCAGGTCAGTGAAGAAGGAGGGGCAGGAGGTGCTCCAGGCGCCGGAGCAGAGATTCCCCTGCAGCCCGTGGGGAAGACCATGGTGAGGCAGGCTGAACCCCCAGCAGCCCACAGATGTCCACAGTGGAGCAGATATCCACCTGCAGCCCATGGAGGACTCCACACCGGAGCAGGTAGGTGCCTGAAGGAAGCTGTGACCTCATGGGAAGCCCGCTCTGGAGCAGGGTCCTGGCAGGACCTGTGGACCCGTGGAGAGAGGAGCCCACACTGGAGCAAGTTTTCTGGCAGGACTTGTGACCCCATGGGGGACCCACGCTGGAGCAGTCTGTGCCTGAAGGACTGCACCCCGTGGAAGGGACCCACGTTGGAGCAGTTCGTGAAGAACTGCAGCCCGTGGGAAGGACCCCCATTGGAGAAGTTCATGGAGGACTGTCTCCCATGGGAGGGACCCCACGCTGGAGCAGGGGAAGAGTGTGAGGAGTCCTGCCCCTGAGGAGGAAGGAGTAGCAGAAATGCATGATGAACTGACCACAGCCCCCATTCCCCATCCCCCTGTGCTGCCCAGGAAGGAGGGAGGGGTAGAGGAAAGGTATTTTAAGATTTAGCTTTTATTTCTCATTATCCTACTCTGACTTGATTAGTAATAAATTAAATTAATTTTCCCCAAGTTGAGTCTGTTTTGCCTATGATGGTAACTGGTGAGTGATCCCTCCCTGTCCTTATCTTGACCCATGAACTTTTTGTTATATTTTCTCTCCCCTGTCCAGTTGCGGAGGGGGAGTGATAGAGCTGCTTTGGTAGGCACCTGGCATCCAGCCAGGGTCAACCCAGCACAAGATGACACCTCCAGCACTTGTAGTCTGCCACAGCACCACCAAGGACTGCAAAGCTGTGGTGATTCTACTTTCTTGGGAAAGGAAATGGGGAAGGTGGGTGGCTCTGCAGTTTCCTTCCCGAGCTAGTTTTCCATGGTGTTTGACTGCCACAACAGAAACTGAGATGAAATAGATGGATGGGGCTATGGCTATTTTTTTTCCAGTCATCTTACGGTGTCTGCATTGACCAAAAGCTCTGCTTTGGACTCTGATGCTCACTATTTTATATTCCTGGCAAGAGAAAGGGGCCTTTTAGTGAGAGGAGGTTAATGATTTTATCCACTTTTAGACCACTCCAGTAGTGTGACTAGAGTATAAATGAGACTCAGCATTTGATTTAACTTATTCTGTTTTCCAGCCATCAGGTTGGAGCTTTCACTATTTCAGGTTTTCAAATATGTTGGTTTGCAATTTGTTGTCATATAATTTATCATCCAGCATCACACACACCATTAAAAAAATATTTTCATGTCTGTGGTTTTAGTCTAGTGAAAATATCATAGAATGGTTTGGGTTGGAAGGGACCTTAAAGATCATCTAGTTCCAATGTCCCTGCCATGGGAGATCACTAGATCCGGTTGCTCAAAGCTTCATCCAACCTGTCCAAACAGGTTGGATGGTTCCAGGGATGGGGCATCCACAACTTGTCTGGGCAATCTGTTCCACTCTCTCACCACCCTCACAGTAAAGATTTTCTTCCCAGTATCTAAACTAAACCTACACTCTTTCAGTTTAAGACCATTACCACTCATCCTATCACTAGACTTCCTGATAAAGATTCCCTTTCCACCTTTCCTGTAGGACCCCTTTAAGCACTGGAAGGCTGCTATAGGTCTCCCTGGAGCTTTCTCTTCTCCAGGCTAAACAACCCCAACAGTTTCTTTCATCTTCCTTTTTTGTCTTATGTACCTGAAGAAACCCTTCTTGTTATTTTTTTTACATCCCTAGCCAAGTTCAGCTCCAGCTGTGCCTTGGCTTTCCTGATCACCTCTCTGTACTCTTGGGCCACATCCCTATAATCTCCCCAGGATGCATATCCCTGCCTCCCCTGCCTATGCATTTTGGTTTTATGTTTTAGTTTGGCTAAGAGGTCTTGACTTAACAGACAAGCTGGCCTCCTGCCTCCCTTGCCTGACTTCTTGCATGTCAGGATTGAGAGCTCTTGCACCCTAAGAAAAGTGTCTTTATCACCCAGCTCTTATTTGCAATTTTATCTCTGAGAGCGGTTTTCCAAGGAACCCCACGCACTAGCACCCTAAACAGCCAAAAGTTTGCCTTTCTGAGGTTTAGGGTCCTAACTCTACTTTTCACCCATCCTGTACCCCTCAATATTGAGAATTCCACCAGGGCATGATTGCTGCAGCCCAGGCTACCTCCGGTCTTGACCTCTCCAATAAGTTCTGCATCAGTGAGCAACAGGTCCAGCAGTGCCTTTCCTCTGGTCAGGATTTCCATCACCTGTAGTAGGAAGTTATCCTCAACACACTCCATTAGTTTCCTGGACTGCTTGCAGTTCTCTGTGCCACTTTTCCAGCAGATGTATGGGTGACTGAAGTCCTCTATCAGGATCAGGGCCTGCGAGCGTGATGATTCCTGCAGTTGAAGAAAGAACTCTTCATCAATCTCCTCTCCTTGACCAGGTGGCCTGCAGTAGACACCAACCACAGAGTTTCCTTTGCTGTCTTGGTCTCTAATTTTCGCCCATAAGCTCTTGACCTGCACATTGCTATTCTTCAAAGATAGCTCTATGCAATCACTCCCATTTCTGGCATAAAGGGCAACTCCCCCACCTCTCCTTCCTTACCTGTCCCTTCTGAATATTTATAGCCATCAACCACAGCTCTCCAGTCCTGCAATTCATCCCGCCAAGTTTCTGTGGTAGCAATCAGGTTGTAGTATTTCCATCTGGGCAGTAGCTGCTAGCTCCTCCTGTTTGTTTCCCATGCTGCATGTGTTGGTATAGAGGTACTTCAGCTGGCCTGTCAGCCACATCACCTTTTTAAAGGAGTTCTCCCTATTTCCTTCGAAGCAATTCACAGGTGTTTCCATGTTGCTTCCTAATGCCTTAGCAGCCCCTGGCTCTTCTCGAGTGCTTAGAACTCCATACCCTTCCCCCCCACCCTAAATCTAGTTTAAAGCTCTGTTTATAAGTCCAGCCAGCTTGTTGCCCAAGACACTCACAGGAAAATATACCTCTGCAAGGAAGACAAAAATCATTGCTGGATCCAGGTCTCCCAGTTACCAGGAATCCCTGGCTTTGCTCGACCCTCCTAGCCCAGCACCACTTGTGGATCAGATAAGGGGGGCTGGTATTGGATGCTGGAGAGAAAATGTGTAGAAAAAACTCATGGTGAATGATTATGAAACAATTTGCCTAAAAGGAAACTTTCTTCCCTGCTTCTAACCTTCAAGTTGTGTTTGGCAGGAGTTAGTGCAGGCTGCATGACCCAACCTTTTCCACAGTGACTCAGCATTACATTGCCTACAGTTCTTTGTAAAGCAGACATAAGGTGAAGTCTGTTTTCTTTTCTGTAGAAATAGGGACAGCAGATGGCTTGTGGAAGAAACTAAACTACATTTCAGGTCCTCCTGGGGCTTGTTTAACTCAACCTTCCACATAAATAGTCAGATTGTGTTTACTTGCCAATGAAGAAAAGTCTATTTTCAAATTCTTTTCTTTTTGGAATACATAAACATCAGCAAAGGTTGAGATAATGTTCAAGCAGTTTTAGTAAATGAGTAAAAACAAAATCTAAATTGCAGACGGAAGATAATAATATCAGCACTTCTATTGTGAAAGGCTAAAATAAGGGCAGAGAATCCATTTCATAAACTTTCTGAGATTTTACAATAACACATCTTAGTCTGCCATATGCAGATCTGAGCTAGTCATGAGCAATCAGACCTTTAGTTTCAGGGTCTCTATCAATTTGTTTAGTCTTTATGTGACTGGCACATTTTAAAATTAATTTGCTTTGGCATTTATAACAGTAATTTCCAAAAAATCATCTATACAGGCTTTGCATATCTTCCTAATGTTGAACTGAGCTTGCTAAAGTGTTGGAAATTTGTCACTTCAGTGTCTACTTGTAGTCTACAATTAAGGCATAGGAAATAGCCTGTGATTTGCAATGCAGGCTGATATGAATTATGTATTTTCTCAAACAATAAACTAGGTTTATAGATATTTTCATCTAATTCTCATGTTACAAATTTATCTGACACAGGACTGTCAGGTTAAATTATCTTCCAAAGAGTCATTCAAAAGGATGTCTAAACAAACATCCCAAAGGAAATGGGGATCTTCCAAAAAGTTGTATCTCCTATTATTTAAGGATTTTGTACATCTTGTCATTGAAATGTTGAAATTTAACTCAAAGATTTCCTTAGTCAGGATTAAAAAGGGTTTTCTTGTTTTTTATTTCTACTATACCTTTCCACTTTTTTAAGGAACTTTGCCAAAAGTTTCCTAATAGATATAAACATACAAAGTCCATAACATGGAATGAGAACCTAATCAAAGGCCGTGTAATGATATTATTGAGCTCCACAAGCAAAAGAAAAAAAAATTAACAACAGGGAATTCTGTGAATGATGGAGCCTGCTGCAAAAAAACCACCATGATATATTATCTGAATTAAATGTCTATCCACTGTATTGTAAGGCAATCCAGAAGAAGTGTCCTGAGAATGTGCTCCAGAGCTGCTCTCCTCCCTATTGGTATGGTAGGGTGCGTGTGGGGTTTATGGCCATGTGCCAGGGAGCACTTACTGACTTACTCAACAGCAATCTCAAGAACACTTGTGTAACATCTGTCTTTACTGGAACAGCCTCAGTGTGCCAAGTAATTCTCATCCTTGCTAGAAAAAAGCCTACTGACACCATCTCCCTGTCCTGGGTTCCTAGGTCTTGAGTGACAAACTAACAAGACATAACTAGGTGCCAGATTTTAGTTCATAATACAACCCTGCTAGAGTGGTGGTGTTAGTCAGGACACAAGCTTTGAGAAATGCTTTGACTAGCTCTATTAGGTTATTAGCTCACTGTTAATGCTATTTACATAGTGCTTCATTCTATTGCTGAATTAAATATACCCATACTGGATGGGATGACATCCCAGAAAGAAAACGTTTCTTATAGTTGTTGAGAGAAACTTCACGCCTCAGTTTGTTTCTGGGGAAAAAATGCTAGATAAATTGGTACTATTTCATTTGGCCTCGGGGGATATAATGTCCTCTGAGAAGTAATATGGGACCTAGATAACAGCATACACCTTTTCGGAAGAGAAAATGTAGCAATACTATGTTATAAATCAAAGACAAGAGTGTAAAAGAGAAAGATGCTTTCAGTTTGAGAAGACTGAAAGGAGGGCAAGATACCAATGAAAACACTATCTAGGAATGGATAGCAAAGCTTAATGAAAAAATACTGTGTTCAAACAGTCCTGTCTGGAAACCTAAGAAAAGTGTAAATATGAAGAAGGAGAGGAAACCTTTAAAGTGATCGTTGGAGACATTATCTGAGAAAAGCTTTAGAAGCTGAAAAAGAAACATTTTAGAAAGTTAATTTATCAAAGTACATGGTAACCTATAAAACTCTTAGAGGTGTTTTTATCTTGAGATTTCTGCTTGAATTCTTTCCCAGATAAATCTCACCTTTCACGAGAGGTGATGGCAAGAAAATATTTCTGCAGAGAAAGCAAGCGGAGCACAGCACGGTGGCACTGGGGCACAAGCCATCCTCTGTGCCAGGGAGACTGCCTGGAGCTGGGAAAGATGGGATTTTTAAAGCATCTAGACTCGTGTTACTACCGCCAGTGGTTATCTCTAGGTTGAATCCCCAGCATACTTCAACCCTCATCAGAGTTCCCATGCTAGAGCTCTTGGATCTCTTTTCAAATGCACTGTTTTTGTCCTCTTGTCTTTTAATGTCTAAAGGGAGTTTCAGTATAACTTTTGTAAATTGTTGGCGTGGCAGTCAGCACTTTGGCTGCTGGGAGCAGGTGGTTTCTTCAGAGCTGTCAGCAAGCTTTTAGGAGATTTTGCACACCTGTTATTTATCACTTCTGAAGCCACATGCTTCTCATCCCCTGGGGTGAGGCGGTATACACGTATGGTTTAAGTTATGTTTAAAAATTAAAATACAACTTGATACTTATAGAAATCTTAACCTTGGAACTTTTCTTGCCACTGTGTAACTTTTCCTTATGTAGGTATGATTGCCTCTCTTCAGGAAAAATCATCCTGGTTACCTGAGGGTTAATTCCCATATGCCAGATTTATAAAGGAAGGAGTTAGAGAACATCCTATTTCAAGTGGGAAACAGTGAGTCATGGTGATGACAAAGAGAAATATGATTCATGTTGTCACATTTTCAGGTATTTCAATTCCTCAAATATCATAGGTAATGATTCATCAGTTCTTTACAGATTTCCAAGTGCCTCTAATGTTTTGTTCTAACAGCTGCTTTGTGATGGCTCTCAGCTTTAGGAGTCTTACTCTAAAAAGTAGTGAAGCCTTAAAAGCATGCACTGAAGGGTTTTACAGAAAGTGCAAGCCCTTTGCCTTTGCAGGCAACCCCAAAATTCCTCAAACAAAATTACTGAGATTTTGGCCTAGACATCCGAAGTGTTCATTGCAGTTTGGATTGGAAAGTAATTTGATCTACGGAACCAAGGTAAAAAGACTGAGGGCGAGGTGGAAATTGAACACAGAAGCTGTATGTGAGTTAGGATGGGCAGTCATCCTAGCTTTTACAAGCAGGGCAAAATTTTGGTGGATATGGGTATTATTTACTTTTATACTAGCCCCTGAGAATTATTTCAAACCACTCATTGATCTTTTAGGTGGCAGGAGGGGTCTCCACAGCACCTGGCTTTCTGTTCTCATTTCCTCTTCTCTTCAGGCTTTTTATAGAATTATCCCTTTGCCCTATAAACTTCCAGTGAATCTAAACGTAAAATGAACCAGGCAGAATGTAACAGTCGGCCCCTCTCGACACCCCACCACCAGGAATTTCCCTCTGTGCTTGGAGATTTAATAGCAGAGCTATTGCTCATGTAGCAACTCCAGCAATAGCAATCATGGTAATAGCAATCTCATTGCTAACTTCATTTTTGTGACTGTATGGATGAGACCCTATCTTGAAGTATTCACTATTTCAGTAATAATGAGGCTGTTCCTGCTGAATGTACAGAATGTATTTTATGAAGCATTTGCCTTTCTTTTTTATCCCTGTATGGAATTGCGCTCTCATTCACAGTATTTAGCAATTCACAAGTCTAGTATTTCTGTGCAAAATGATAATGTTTTCATATATTTAAATCACAATTTTATAGCCCTGACATTGTTTTTTAGTGTCTATTCCTGTGGACTCCTTTAGTACAGGTTATCGATTTTCCTGCCACCTTCCCAACCCTGAATTTTAGTAGGCATTGCGGCTTGCATTAGGATGCTCAACTTGGAATTGGCCCCTTTTCCATATGCAGCACTCCTACCTCCTCACCTTTTCAGCCATGTGTCTGCTGATTCTCTTCTCTCCTTTCACATAGTGCACTTATTCCTGTTCACTTTAGGTTTTGTTTTAATCTTTAGTCCTCTGACATTTTCAGCCCTTTTTCCCATGTTTGCCTGTCTACCCAACCTGCTCCCTTACCACACACGTAAGACCCTACAATCCAGAAGGGCTGATTCCTCCTGTTCCTCACTGCAAAAACATTTGCATGGCAAGCCATTGCAATGCAAAAAAGTGTCCAATCACACTCTTTTACAGGGTGGTACCACATCTTATTTTCCTCCAAGGAAAGGACGTAATTTGAAGAGTTGTCCAAGGACTGCGCATACTCAGGTGCTGTGTGAGGGCTGGGGTGCCACCAAAGGGTTGTGTGTAGCATGGAGCATACTCACTGTCAGAGGGGTGCTCCTGCCAGTTAGTTGTTAAAGTTCCTTCAGTGCCTAATGAGCAGATATAAACTGAGAGTATTAGAAAGCGATGATTTGCTGAATTCAAAAGATTTGCAACAAGCAATAGCATAAGCCCTAGTTGCTCCTCAGTCAGCTAGTCTGAATCTATATCACATACCATTGATGTTTACCACATAGTACTCTACTGGGTCCAATGGCCTTTGTGTTTTGAATACCACATCCTCAAAGCAAATTGTACTGCTCTGATTCAAGGATGGTGACAGTTTAGGAGATGGTGGATTTTCTAAGTAGTTTACTTCAGGAAATAATCTGTAAGAGTGTTACTGGGGTTTGTATCTTATTTCCTGTTAGAATTTATCTGATTCAATTTCTTAGGTTTTCTTAAGCCTTTCTCACTAAATAAAAGAATATGTACTCGCCTCTGTTTTCTCCTTGTGAAGGCATTATACTCTGTAATCAAATCACCCCTCAATCTTCTCTTTTAATAAGCTAACCAGATTTAAGCATTAAGCTTTTAACAGCACGATGTTTTCTCCAGAAAATAGAATAACTACTGTGGTTATCTTTGGAGCTCTCTTGAGGCTTCTAAATGCCACTATAAATACAGCCACCAAAACTGTGTGCTGTATTTCAGTACTAGCTTCACCTATGTTTCACACAGGGATAAAATTACTTCTACTTCATGGATTACAGGGTTCATACAGTCCTTTTTCACTAATGCATGTCACTCAGAGGTATTAATGAGGTTGTCTCCCCTGCTGTGAATTTTAATTCTTTTCAGAGTCTCGGCTTTCCAGGGTACAGTCCTGCATTCTGTTGGTATATCCCATCTGTTAAGAGACATTTTATTGTGTGACTTCCCCATCTTCATTATTATTTACCAGTTTCTCAAAGCCCTTAAATTTTAGCAGAAGCACTTTTTCCTCCTTACTTCGTAACTTCCATTGTTAAACAATCACGGCAGAGTAGTGGGGCCCTGCACAAATCCCTCACAAAATGTTTCCTGGAATGATGGCATTCATAACATGATTTCTTTTTCACATACTACTGAGAAGTGCTTATCGATTAACTTGCTCTGGTTTATAGTTTACAAAATGTTACACTGGTTTTGTTAGTGAACCATAAGTAATCCATGAATGCTCAAAGTCCTATATTGCTTGTGTTACTAATAACTCCAAGGCAACCAAGGGTATGTTGAGGGCTCCACGAAGCATTATTCTGCCTTTTTACCCTCTCTAGCTTTCCTAAACAAGTTACATATGACTTTTATTTCAAGCATACAGAGTTTTCCACAAACTTTTAGTACTGTGGCTTAATAGTGCATTTCTTCTTCCTGAGAAGGTAAATTTTCTGTTAATCTTACACATTTCATCTCTTCATATCCCTGCAAGTTACTGTACACTCGATTAGATGGGTGGGTTTTTTCTTAGTTTATCATTAGTAGTCCTTTCCTTCCCTTACCTAAGAGGCTTCTCTCCTGAGTAAAATGGCCCCTTGTTCCAACAAGACAGGTCACATCTGTGCTAGTAACAACTTGTCATTTATCTTTCCTTGCCCATGAGCTGAGAATGACCAGAGAGACACCTGGCCTTTCTTCCAAAGCCCACAACCAAACCCTATTATACCCCACAAAGTCCCTTGTTACACCCTGTCTTTGGTTCAGTCAACGACATGTGGAGGTTTGTCATCTGACTTTATTTTCCCATCCAGTCCTGGAGTTGCATTTCACATTGTTGTGCCAGAAAGTCAACTCACCACCATGTTGTGATGAAGTCCCTTGTCTGCATTGCATTCATAAGTCAATGCTGATGATTTTTTATTACTTCACAATGTCTGGAAGGATCATTAGTGGTGGCTTGTTGTATACTGAAAGGTTCCCTGTAATTTTTTTTTTTTTAATAAAAAATTTAGGTCAACACAAAGCATAGCACAAACTGTGACATAGAGAGACCTGTGCATAATTGAAACTAGTCTTAGAAGGAAAGTGCCAGACAGCTGTGTCTAGTTGGTGCTGTCAACCCCACATAAAATATGTACTGTATAAACCGTGACTTACTATGATGATATTAAATCTACATTTATTTATCATGTGCAGCCTTCTTCCAAACAATTCATTTCCTCTTGTTAATACAAAGTTTTGAAGAATCTTGAAATAACTGATGTCTAAAATGAGATGGGGAAAACCTGGGTGCTAACTGTTTTTATGTTTCCAAAGGGGGAATGTATCCCAAATCATTCCTGTTTAATATTTGGCATAGATGACATTTAAGGAAGAGTGCAAAAGCATTATGAATTGTTCTGTCTTTAAGGGCTAGGTGTTTACGTTTCATTCTTGTAACCAAGAGGAAGATATTTTTAAGAGAACACAGCTTCTGCTGCCATTTTTCTGCAGGAGAGTAATTTCTGAAATGTTAATATAATTTTATCATTTTTGTGGTTTTCAGTGTTTCTAGAATACACAAGAACATATGCTCTCACTTAGGTATTTCTTGGATTTAAAAAGTTTTCATGGAAATTAATGTATCATCAACCTTGCTGAGACATGATAGGCAAATTCCACCTTTTTGTTAATTGTCTAAATCATTTCAGCCAGCTTAAATCACTGGAAGGCCTTGAAATAAGTTCTTTCTTACTGAAATCAGAAGAAATTTTGCTATTCATTTCAACTGGGCTACAACATGCGCTGGTCTTCAACCAAGTGGTTGAACTTTTAAAAGCACTCAAGGAATATTTATGAAAACAAAATGACTGATGGATAGGCCTCTCTTTACATTGTAAAAGATTTTCCTATCTCTTCAATCAAAGCCAGGCTGATACTTTCTTCAATTCATTGTCAGTGGATTCGTTTGGGCTTCTCTTCATTATAAGCTACTTTCTCCAGATGTCAAAATAAATGTAATTCATGAAATTATTTAAGCTTTAGGAACCTCATTATGTTTAGAAAAAATGTGCTGTAAATTGACCTTTTTTAAAAACACTTGCTGTCTCAGAAAAACTCCTTGTATAAATATTTAAACTGAGAACATCCTTTATTATTACCTCTTGACATGAGCTGCCAGGTGGTGTATCTATTTATATTTTAGTTTGCCTTAATTTCATTTTATTTATTGGTTTGGTGATTAAATTTCATATGAAAAATTCAAGAAAGTGCAGACAATAATAGTAAATATCAATTATGTAGCCTCTCAGATGAGCCAATTCAACAGAATTGCTAAGAACCCATCCATTTTCTCCATGCCAAGCAGTAATTTCTTTTATATATTGTGCTACACAGGAATAAATTACATTAATGTTGTCTAACAAAGCTGTATCTTCAAAGGCAAAAACAAAGAGAAGATTAGGGGAGAAAAAGGACTGACAGTTCTAGATCAATTGTGAAAGGCATGAATGGAACTACAGTTTAACTTTACATCACAAGTGCATCTACTACTAAAGCTCAGCAACAAACAGCTAACTCATATAAACTGGATCTCTGAATTTTAATTCAGTTCTGTCCCTGAAATACTGTCCTATCAACAGTGTTAATTTCCAAGGGATGTTGAGTAGTTTTTTCCTGGATAGTTTCAGAACAAAACTTTAAGAAACAACCCAGACCATCCGACACTAAAACAAGAAAACCCAAAATGTCAAGGTCTTTCCTTGAGGGGGGAATATGCAGAGATTCAGGACTAACATACAGTCTTTTAAATAAAATAAAGTAAATAATCTCTAAAAATAGTGCAAACAATGTAAAATATTGTGTCATACAAGGAAGATAATCATGTAACCCAGCCATCCTGGTTTACATACATTTTTCTCATTGTCATTAACCTTTTGGTAAGTATGCAGCAGTATGATATTAATGAGAAGCAACCTTAATACAATTATTTCACTTTCCGAACGTGGTAGAGGGTTTTCAAAGACACCATATGTAGAATCCAGAATGTATGTGTAAACTAATATATATAGGAGATAAAAGAATGCTTAAGCTCTTGATAAATGGGTTCCAGGGAAAATAAGCAGAAAAGGCTTTGCATGCAGGTGCAACAGCTTGGATCTGAAGCGTTCAGATTCTTGTGTTGAGAGCCTGCCCCATTGCTCTGTCTCAAAAAGAGCCTCAGACCTTATACACAGTGGTCTGAAGCCAGAGCTAGTTTACGCTGTTATCAGAGCTTGGCCATCTATGGCTTTATGCCCCATCCTAAACGTAGAGTCGCCAAAGGTACAAAACCAAACTCAATATGTTAGGGAGATTTTTCCCCCCTTTACTTTCATTAAAGTGTCAAACAGCTAAGAATCTTTTCTTGTGGAAGAACTGCCCTCCAGGTTGTTGTGTAAATCTCAGATGGTACGAGATTTGAAAGATGCTGATAATTGCCTGTCTTAGTCTCAACGTCATGATAAAAAGCAGTGTCCAACAAGACCAGCATAACGAAAATATCCCTAATTTTATTGTAGGTCCAGATTAAAAAAAAAATCTTCCTTTTTGTTTGTTTTGGTTTTTGTTTAAAAAGCTAATAGGTGATCCTGCAAGCCTTAATCCAATGTTCGCAGAGTCAAAAGTGGATCTATTTAAGATCACTTCCTAAGTTACTTTCTTGGAGGCAGATTCATCCTTATTATACAGATCACCATTAGCTTAAGTGAAACTATTCTTAAGAGGAAAACAAGGAAGAGTTTCATAACCTTTCAGTGCCTGCAAAAATGAAATGGGCATACTGTAGGACAGTCATATGTTATAATTCAGTTATGAAATGAGTTCCTTTGTAAACAGTGTCTTCTTAAGACTACTGTGTTCATTAAATACTTGTGTTACCTGAAAAATATATATAAATGGCATTGTTTTTATATGGTTTGTCAACACAAATAAAAATCTGCAGCTTTCACAACTGGTTGTAGTACCTCATTTTTCTCAAATTAATATATAATATATGTGCAAATTTCTGGACTGAATTACATTATTAGAACTAGTGGATCATGTAGCACAATTATTTTTCATAGAATGCATATTATGAGAGTAATACAGAATCATTCCCCAGATCAGTTCTTTTCTTTAAATGCCTTGACCTGTTCTTTGAAATTGAGTCTTTTGCTGAAAAATAATTGAAGTCATATGTGAGCATGAGCTATTTCTGTCTTTCCTTCTTTAGGTGTTTTGTATTACTAAATACAATGTTTTTTAGCTTTTAAAAACAATGTTTTTCTTTTCATTGCCTTTGTGTGAAGGCCAGCATGATGGGGCTTTTCCTGTATTATAAGAATACAGCATGTGTCCAAGACTGAAATATGATCACATTCAGCCAAGGCTTTTTGTATGCTTTTGTAAAAGTTTTTTCTCAGTCATTAGTCTGCTATCTTGTCATTGACTATTTGCACTTGAACTTTTTTTAAGTTGGATGGGGAATTTTATCTCATCCTGTTCTCTCTACATTTCTCTTCTAAACATTTATAGTAACAATGAGCCAAATAAACAGAATTGCTTCCTGATCTCCAGGATATTTTAACCATTTTAGTGACTTTTCATCTCTCCTTTCTTTTTGCTGGACTGAAATGCGGAATGATGGTGGGATTTTCAAGCGGCACTGAAGATGTTGCAGTGGTTGTGTAGGCTTTTGAGATTGTCCTCTGCAAAAAAAGAAGAGCCATTGATAAATTGTGCTCATGTCATTTGACTAGCCATTATCATTATGCATAAAGTCCTCCTTTGAAAAAATAATTTGACAATCTATCAAAGAACTGGATGTGAAAATTGGTCTTCAGCAAGATGACAGATAAGTTGAAGCTGCTAATTGACCTGTGCTGTAGGTAGTCCTGTATTTTCTTAATGTAGCTGCTAATAGTCCTTAAGATAGTTGTGTCTAAAAGCCAGACAGTATTTTAGAAAACATTACTTGGTTTAAAGATTTTTGTTTGAATTCTTGCCTCCTTGAAAAGGAGTTTATTCCATTTTCCTTTCCCTGGACATTTCAAACACTGAAAATGTGAAAAGCAAAGCAGAAATAAGATGTTGGATGTCTAAATTCCAGAAAAAGTTGCAATTCTGCATTGTACACAAGTGGAGTCTGTGCCTCCAGCCTGCATTGTATAGAATTTATGAGCAGCTGTTAGGAGATCCTGTAAGATGATGTGGATTCAGCTCTTAACCAAAATTAGTCAGTAGGCAGACAGTGGTTTGCCTTTTACATCAGATATGGGCTACTGCTACTTCCAGAGTGACCCATTGCTTGGATAAGTTCAGTCTGTGGATGAAAAGAAACCAAGCATTTAAAACAAAGCTGAAGCTTATGCTGGAAGTAAAGGAGAGCATTCTGGGGAGGTTGTGGACATAACACCATCTCTCTGTGTGAAGATATAAATCCCTACATCAATCGAATCAGCATATAGATTTAGGAGTTTTCACAGACTCTAGTTTGCCACATTGAAGAGGCACCTGTGAATAAATGTCTGTCATTTTTGGTTGTCCAAAAACCTGTCCCATTATGGACGTTGTAGATACTTCCCAGTCAGCCTGCAATGTTGCAGCATAACTGCTGGACATCCCCAAAAGTCCTCAGCTCACATGGATTGCTGCAGAACATCCCACATCCCTCTTATTGTGTAAGGGGAACTTTTCCTGAACAACAACATTTTTATATCTAACAGGAAACTGTGTTGCACACATAATTTATTCTGGAGAGTGGATGAGAAAATGATTCACATATGTCAGAGATTAGTTAAAACACTTCTAGAAAGTATTTGAACACAGGGTAAAGGCGGCGGTAAAACAACTTTTACAGAGTAAAGGACAACTTGTATCTCTGTAGATAATGTAACCCAAAATGCTTTTTTGTCCTCGGGTATAAGTCATGGACTGCAGCAATGATGCTGGCACACAAATTTTGAGCAGCTCCCACAGCAGCTTGACAGTCCCAGAGCACAAGTCCTCATATGAAATATAGTTGTTCCATCTGCTACTCCCCTGGCATGAGATGCTCTTCTTGCTTTCATGCCAGTGTGGTGGGAGAAACACTCCTACTCACACTAGCTATAAAATGCACATACCAGAATTGTTTTTCTGTCACTGCTGCTCCTTTTCTTTGGTGCTTTACTCAGTGTCATTGTAATTCCCCCTCCACTTCCTATTATCTCATCTCCTAACTTGTACTACCATCACTCTGGAAGAGCTTTGAATAGAAGCTCTCTTTGCTGAAGTCCACCTATGCCTTTCTGGCCTCTGTCAGTCCTTGCTCTCAATAAGGAATAGGTCATTCCTGCAACTTTGTACTCTGATGGGCAGCAATACATCAAAAGCTGTCTAGAGCCTATAGACTCCTTCTGTTGCATTTGTCCCAAGTACTGCTGTTCTAGCAATCATGCAGTGAGAGTTGCGATACTTATCAAAGCTGTCTCACCCTTGCAAAACACAATACTCAGGCTTGTCTTTTCTGTAAATTGCGCGATCCAATTGGTGTATTCAGAGTCTGTGGAAATTCAAGCCTTTCAAATATAGCTCTACCCATAAGTGTAGCAGAACTCTTCCTGTCAAGAAGGATCAGGTATTACAAGCTGATGCACATCTTAGTTGCATAGCCATCTTTGCCGAGTCCTCCTCCTGTTATTCAACCAGAGCCATTCTGATTTCACTGGCTCATTTTCTGCTGTTCAGCTCTGAATCTGTCTCCAATTAGACCTCTGTGAACCAAATAATTCAGAACATCATACAGTGCTCATTTTTCCCCTTCTTAACAAATAAAGCCTCTGCAATATAATGTGTTTGACTGATAGGTGGGCTGGTTGGTAAGTAGGTAGGTAAATACACAGGTAGGCAGATAGATTGATAGATGGATTTCAAAGACTTTTAAGATTAAAAAGCATCTTATTTTAATGGCAAAAGATGTCTCTAAGAGCAAGCCCCATGTTCCAGTTGTGAGCAATCTCTGAACTACTCATAGCCTGCCACATCCCTGTTGAGACTTTTATCTTGTAACTTTTTCATATGTGTTATTTCAGAGAACTGGAGTTATCTTGTCTCTCGATAGAATTGTAGTTGTTAAAGAAAACTAGATTTTGACTACAAGGTCTTTTATGACCAAGATCTTGAGATGTTCAGGAAACACAGCCCTAAGTATATTCCACAAAGACATTAGCCTCCTCCTGAGCTGTTTCTGCAACTGGAAGCAGTAGACTTGCACTGCACCCAAGCCAATAAGGGATGTTAATGTGTTTTTACAATGCATACTATCTATTCAGAGCTAGGCCAGAGCATGTAGCTTCATCTTCTGCTGCATGCATGGGAATGCAATGCTCCACTGAGAATGAGGACTGTCATGTTCAGGTGACAGATGTAAGTGTGGATAGAAAAACCTGACTTTCCCTCACCTGTAAGTAATTAATATGTTGGTGGCTGGTCAGATCTTCCCTGGGTAAAGGGAAGAAGGCCGTGTTCTCCATCTCTGTCATTTTCTGGTGATACAGATTTAGATAGAAACCATAACCAGGCTATGACTTTTTTCTCTTCTCCCTAAAGCACAGGTAGCAGGCACTTTTATAATGAAAGAAAAAAAGAACAGTCTCCTTATTCTTACATTTACTGCTTTGACCAGCTTCACTCTTGCCCAGATTAGTTCAAGACAATTTTTCACTTGATTCCAGATTGCCTCCAGATTTTTTCACATCTTTTTCATTTCCTATAAAAGCAAGGGTGTCCAGTGTGGACACTATAGCTGCCTGTGCTTTTCTCTCTGTGCACTTTCCCCTCCTTTGCCACTCCACTGCTAACATTTGTGCCTAGATCTCAAAGCATGCATTTGAAGTCCCTGGTCAGAACCAAGCACATCATATTCTTCTGTAGCCCAGTATCCTGTGGAAGGAAAACCAGGCAAAAGTGCAGAAGGGAGCCACAGGAAATTGTGACCAGATCCCCGTTTGCATGACTGGGGACCAGGACCCAAGAGATATCTGCTTAATATAAATACTTTCATCTGCAATTTGTGAAAAAAGGCAGCACAAAAGGAAAAAGAGAACTCTTCAATTTCTAACTGTAATTCCTAAAGTGAGAACCCCCCCAAGAGTTATCCTGGAAAGAAAGGCTGTAAAATGAGCTTTCTGAGAATCCAGCTAAAGAGGAAACTTTGATCAGTATTCAAATATGGAGAAACTTCAATTGGACTCTAACACCTTTTAGACACTGAAAGCAATCAATGAGGTTGCACAAATATGTAATAGACTGGAATGAATCCATTCTTGGGCACATAGACCAAATCATCCTACCATTATTTACATATTTATTTATTTATTTTTGCAGAGGCAGCTCATTTATGAGTTCCTCCATGCAAAAAGATTCATTATTTTCAAGGGGTATTGCACTGTTACACATATTTCACTTAACTATAGAGGTGACAAGGCTAGCAGTTAAATGGGAGTGTGATTATCAAGAAGAAAGAAGTGTTCATGCAGGTGAAAGGTGGGAAACAATGTATATGGGGAAAGCAGACAGACAAACAAAGCAAACCAAAACAAAACCTTCTACAAAATCTAAGATCATTTCCATGTCATACAACTGGTTTTAAAAAGCCCAAGATAAAACATACCTCCACTAAAACTGAGCTGAAGAATTTTGTAAGGTTTTGCTATTTCTCCTCCCCAAAGGAAAAAGTAGTATTAAACAATGATATTTAGATCCAAAGCTTGTCCACAAAGTAGTATTTCAGCTCCATGATCAGCCAGGCAGATCAACCATCAAAATGTAATGTGTTTTAAATAAGGTGTTTGCGTCTCTGAGGATGTTCTTCCTCAGTGGAAGAACATTTGTTTTAAGACACACATGGCACAGTATTTAGGAAGAAGAAAAAAAGCAAAACCTAAATCAACAAACAAAAACCAAAAACACCAACTCAAAATAGCTTATTGATTAAGAATCACTCCAGTCAAGATAGCAAAATAGAAAAGAAAAAGAAAAAAAAAAAAAAAGAAAGAAAATCGAGCCACATAATCTGTATTTCTGCTGCTGAAGCAGAAAGGTGTTTGCTTTATACTGTTTCTCATCCTGCTTGGATTTAGAATATTCTTAAGTCTGCTTTGATAATTGTTTCTATGTATGGGGGAAACACAAATGCAGGAAATAAATGGCTGATATGAAATTGCTAGTACTACCCTTTAGGACAATTCTCTTGAGTTCTTATCATTCACAGGGTGTAAGGCCAGAATTTACAAATACGGCTTTATCTCCTGGTATCTTTTTCCTGAAGGAAAGCATAACTATAGAATGACAACTGGTGTGGTAGCCATTAGTTTCCCAGGTGGTCCTTTGGACACACTTTGATAGCTGATGTGGAGAAACACGCACTGGTAGGGCACAACCTCTCTCTTCTGCAAGTATACACTTAAAATGGATCAGATACATTACACTTTCAAAGTGCCTAGTTCTGTCATTGAATCTAGGCCCGAATGTTTGGTCAGAAGAATATCCTCTTCATGTCCACCTAAGAAACAAGCTCAGTCTTAACTGTTAGTGACTTGTCCACTGGTTAATCCCATTCCCATTTTTTTTAAAGAAAATAAAATTGTGTCTTGTTTTCTCTTTTTCTGTGACACCCCTTTACTGGAAAATCTCTGTGCCGTGTAAATATGGCAGTGTGACTAATCACAACCTTTCATCCTCTCTTTGCTAAGCTTTGTACCCCCCAAAACTTTTGCTGTAGGCTATCCCATCCAATCCTTCAGTCATTCTTTTAGGGAGTTGTCTTCAAAGAGTCTCCAGTTTTTCAGTACTTATCTCTCACGTGGGTACATGTCCCCAACCAGTTTCTGTTATTTTTTTCATCTCACTAAATGTAGAGGTAATGTTCTTTTTTTGATGCTACATGAGCACTCTTAGTCCAGCACCTCACACAGATGCTAGTGTTAAACTGACTGGTTAAACTTCTTGGCAGCAGTGATTAATGTCTCAGCTAAGCCTCTTACAATAAATGCCCTCAATTACAAGTCCCTCTGGATAGGGACTTCTATAGTGAACAGTATGTAGCACGCTCTTCTTTTTTATCTTTTTACTCTTTCAAATTCTCTTGTTACTGTATTTTCTGCTTAATATAATATATTCCTAGTATGGACCAATGTTTCTCTTCTACCACATGGCTATTACCATGCAGAGCTAACATTTGGGTGAGTGAGAGCAGTGGCAGTGTGTCATTCTTCGCTCAGAGTCCCTTTTTTTAGCTAGCATTTTGGTCAAATTTGACCCTACCCAGAGATCAAAAAATACACTCTTCAGAAATTGCAAGTTGGATGAAACTGCCTTGTCAGGGATGCTAGCTTGGTTGTCAAAGGAGAAAGGTAGTTGTATCACAGGCAGGGAAATTGACCCATTAGTTTAGCTGTGTCACTGAAGAAGAAGCTTTAGAGAGGCACCACAACAGGCATGTTTTTTTTCCTGGTTTCAGAATTTCATGTTACTGCTAAACAGCAGATATAATTTATCAAATATGTGCATATGCTGGGTTATTTTAAAAGAAAGAAAAAAAAAGAAGAGTACTGCTCTGCTGTATAATCATTCATCATCATCTGCAGCTTTTTCTCACTTATTTAGGAGATGGCCCACGGCTTGGGTGACTTACTGAGCCCTGCACCTTTCTGTGCTCTGTTTTGTTTAGAAAACCTGAAAAGAATTAGTTAATTTCACCCCACTAATACTTGTACATATGTAGCCATTTCCACAGAAACTCCTGGGATTCAAGTCACATTTGCTGTCCCACTAGCTGGAATTCCCAGAAAACAGTATTTTCCTAAAGCTGCAGACAAAACCTGCTCTGAATTCTGCACTACTGACCTCCCAAGAAGTTAGGTTTTGGAGGCTATTGTCTTTCTCTATTGAGCTGAGAATCTAGACCAGTTCTGTCAAGGTGTGGGAATAAAGCCTGTTCTGGATTTTTTTCCTTTAGTACAACTGAAGACAGCTGTTGATTATTTAAGTGATTTTTGTTAATAGCTTCTGATGCTTTATTTATGTTAATATCAAAGAGAATTTCTTTAGCTTAAGTGTTGTATCTGCCCAGTCTACAGAAATATTATTTGGGACCCAGATGTCCATATGTTTCACTACCTGCGTTGCATTGTCCTGCACAGCTGCTTTCTGAAAGAAATATCTTCCAACTTTTCAAGTATTTACAGCTCAGGCTGTGATTTTACTATGGCCCTAAGTCAACCGAAGTGGAGCCTGTCTCACCTAACCTTGGCCATGCATTCCCAATTCTCCTTTTTTGCCACCTCTACTACTCATCCTGATGCTCAATGAACTGGTCAGTAAACTGATCTGCCTGAAAACCAGCCGAAAAATAAGAAAAAGTGATGGGTTTCTGACTGGACAGGTTCCCTGATCATTCATGTCACACAGGCATTGGCACAGGCCTGGTGATGGAAATACGTAGCTGGAGGTAATCAGGAGATGTGAATCTCTCTGACAGTGCCAGCTTGCCCTTTAGGTGGCTTCAATAGAAGCTGGGACCTAATATTTGCCTCATCTTTATTTGGTGCACTGCTCTTATCTTGCTTGCACTCTCTATCTTTCTTAAATAAATGTATTATTTGCCATTTCCCTGGGTTTCCACTACTTCAGCTCTTATTGTTTTATTGTCCTTCATGAAGAGACCAAGGAGACAGATCTGAGTTGTGGGTCTGGCATAAGCACTGCAGCTTTTTACTGACCTTTTCATAATGGATTACAAGCAAGCTGGTAAAAGCTTTTGTCCAAAGAAAAGTCTGCTACCTTTATTGGTACCTAACATAAAGCCTGTGCCTAACATATCCCTCTTGACATTTGCAGTTTAGGAATTAGAGTTCTCTTGAATCATTTTGCTCTTTCACTAGGGAGAAAGCCAGAGGCTGAGGAGCAGTTTCAGCAAAGGCTAGGGGAAAATCCAGCATTGCAAGGAGCCCCTGCGTTGCTGGCTTCTTACACAGACAAAATGTACTTGCTTTCGGTGTGTGTATATGCTTGGCCTTCCAGGGACTTGATGACATTTGAATCCATTGTCCAACATCAGCCAAGTTTGGAAAGGTCTGAAATTCTGAAAGAGAGCGTCAAAATCCCTGTGTGATTCATAGAAGGAAAAGTATTACTGTAATGAAGAAAAGTGAGTGCTGGTCAGGGGAAGGTTTTCTACTGTGGAGCACACATGCTGCTAAACACCAGAGGAACTTTAGAGGACAAAACCCTAGTAAACAGCACAAAACCCCTAGAATCTTTAATCAGAATCCGTACTCTTTTAGAAATCAACATCAGTCTGTTAACAAAGAGGATATGAAAATCAGAAGCCATTACCTCTAGAGCCCACTGAACTATTTATTATATATCAAGATAACTTAAACTGCATTTTTATTTCTTGCCTTTTCTTTAGGTAAGTAGATTATCCACATGTTCTTCTTCCTTTCAAAAAGTTCTCGGTGACAGTGTAGACATAATGTTATCACAGAAATTTATTCATTCCTCTTGCATCAGTATTCCACAACGATATAGAGCCAGTCTGATGTTGGCAGTGACTCAAGGGCAAGCAGTCATTTTTCTAATCAATGCATCTTCAGAAAACTCATTTACCATCCAAGTCTAGACATATAGCAGAAACCTACTTTGCTTTGCTCTACTTAACATCCAATCTATTCTCTGGAAAGCTGAGAGCAACTTGAATTTCCGTTGCCTCATGCAGATTTGGCAGGATGCCATATGGATTGTTAAGCTTATCAAACACTGTCTCTGGACCTCCATATAAATAGTCTCCAAAACCTTTGAATGGCAGAATAGATAGGCTTGCACCCGACCAAATCGTGTCATTCCTCTTTAGGATTCATTCTGAGTACTGAGAACTCTTTCTTTTAACTTCCATGAGCACCTTTCACCTATTGTTCTAAATATTATCCACCACTCGGGTCGGGTTGTTCTTTTATCACAACGCTCTCTGAACATGTCCCAGGTCTTGTATCAGCCTGTGTTTATATGATCAGACTATTGTCAGTGAGCTCTGTGAAGACTGACATGAACTTTTTTTGTAAGGATGACATCTCAGTTCAAAACCCACTTCAATAATCCTTGCAAAGCTCTACACAATTTAATGGTCAAAAATCACAATACAAATGAGGGGGTTTGCAGGTATCAGCAGTACTGGATGCTATGCGTAAAGACTTATTTTTTCTTCTTCTTGCCGCTAACACTCCTTCACCTATTCCTGGCAATGGGGTCACTTACCACCCTCAAAACACAATTTCACTGTATAGGATATGCCACTTTGAAAGCAGTAGCTGGGTGAGTCATCACTTCCTATTGATAGCACTACAGACTTGTGTAATTCTGCTGTGTCTCCTGCTCCTGATAAAATTGCCTTGTGATGCAGCCATAATGCATGCTACAGCACAGTTCATTTTGGACCTCAGGGACTTAAATCTTATCAGTCAGGAGTGCACAAGCTCTAAAGGGCCACTGGGCCACTGTATGATTTAAAACATAAAGATTTATATGGCAAAAAAGGCCTATCCTTAAAACCATTATTGCATCATTATTTCAGATTAGTTCTAAGGATAGATATGCAAACTGACACAGCCTAAATAAACTGAGCCACTATAAAAAAGTGTATGATGGAAAAGGGATCTAATAACCCTCAGGTGTTCCAGAAGACCCTATTGATTCAAGTTGCCCAATAGATTTATGGAAAATAGACTGAGTGACTGCTCTTAGAGGGGGCTGTTACTCCTTTTTCCGTCAGCACTGAGTGCAAGATGCACTCAGAGAGCGTTTTACTTTTTCCTTGCCTTTTTTTTCTTTCCTTCAGCAGAAATATTGATCTAATGACAAATGCCTGCAATATTTTGAATAAGCATTATTTTAATCCTATATCCGAGGGATTTTCTTAACAGCTGTGTCTTGCATCAGTTTTCTGATACTTGTTTATGCATCTCTAAATGTGGGAGAACACAGAAAACGCTTATGGTCAGCATGCAGAGATCACCTCAGACTATGCATTTTAAGGCATAATGGTGAAACTATTCTCTGCCTCTCCTTTGGGCATCTTTTCTGCAGCTGCAAAAGAAGTGTGGCCTGCCTTGTTATCTTGTGCAGGACAGCCATCCAGTAGTAAAATGACCTGCAGTTCCTTGTGAGGCTTTCTCTATCTGGTTATATAAAGTATTTGAGTGCGTTGCAGGCAGCAGTTTCACGCTGTAGCCATCTAACTGGCTGACTTCCTTGTGTCCAAGCACTTTGTGTAATGACATGCCATTCTTGAAAACAGAGCTCTTTAAGATTGAAATTGAAGCCTGGACTGCAGATATGTTTGTCACAAAGTATTCTAGTCATGTCTCAGAAGTAGAAATTATCTGCTGTGACAGAAAGTGGTTGGTAATGATCAAAACTACATGGTGGCTCATTCTAAGAGAACACATAATCAGACCTTTTATCTGACCATTTGAACTGTTCTCTAATAACATATCTGATTTCTTTCACTGTTAATAGTACCTATTTCTCGTTTTCCTTTTTTCCTGGGACCCCGTAGCTGCCACACCACCCTTCAAATGATTTTTTCTTTCTTTAAATTCCTCTTTCAGGCTGAAGTTCCTAAAATAGTCGCATCAATGCATTCATCAGACCTCCAGGCAGGTGATCGAATTAGTGACTTGTTGCTTGCCTTGGTGGGAAGACCTGGCACCAAGGGTGCCCTTCAGAGGGTTTGGGCTGGTTTCTTGCTGAAAAGCAATAAATGGTGTGCACTGGATGTTAGCACCTCTTGATTGCTGGTCCTTAGCTAATTTTGAGCAGATGTTGAGCAGTCTGATCCTGCTTTTTTTGGTCAGGTCTGCCAAGTTTCCTGCTTGAATCAGGCATATTCCATGTTAAGGAACACTTTCCCCTGGTCCTCCCTTTCCACATCATGCTTCTCCTCAACTTAGTCTGGTCTTTCCTAGGGGTGAACAGTTCAGAGAAGTCTATGTTTTTCTTGGCAGGAGAGGTCTGCAGTGAAAATGTGCGCAGAGCCCAGCTGTAGAGCAGAGCCACAGGAGAGAAAACCCACCACAATTAGACAATCAAAACAAGACTTAGTACTGTGGGGTCTCTGTCAGGGAAGCCAAAAAAAAATGGAAAAGTAGTGAGGGAAGAGAGAAAAGGGAATGGGAAACAGAGACAGAGAGGAAAAAGATAAAGGACATAGAAATGTGAATTAGGAAAAATACAGAGTCAAGGGGACAGACTAAATGACGGAGATTCTGTGACCGCCTGAGAAAGAGGCAATGAGTCATCTGTATCACTGGTGATGACTGCCTTGCCACTAAACTGCACTCTCTTCTTCTCCCTCCCCCTCAGTCAATCCAAAAGCTCTGCATGCTGCAACCCTCTTGCTCCCCCTCTGCACCCTAACCTGACTGACAAAAGGGCTGAGTGGATGACAAATACTTGGAGCCCTTCAGTCAACATCGTATGTTGGCATTGATATAAGCCACAGCAAGGGTTTGCAGGAGTGGGAGAAGGAAGCTCACTAATGAAGGCAAGGTCCTCTGCATCATTTGCTCTTCAGGTAGCTGTTGTGAGATGTTGTCCTACTGCTTTGCTGACCTTACTCTAATATCATCTTCAGTTGACTTTGCTGCAAAATTATGTCCTATCCTTTATCACCTACCTCCAGAGGAACTGATCTCCCTTGTCTTTTTTAAAGCATTTTACACATAGAAAATGGTGTAACTGCTTTCCCAAACACCTCTGTCATATGCTTCCTTTTCCTCAAAACTTTATCCCTCCAATCTTCTTTTCATTCTTGTTCATCTCCTCTTTATTCTCTGATTCATTATGTCCTTCCTGAGAGGTGGTGCACAAACCTGGAAAGAACCCTACAGATCATCTCAGGTTTCCAAGGCAGGCAGCAGAGCAGAGCAGTTGCTCCTGGGGTCCTGCAAATGACACTGCTGCTAATACCTCTCACACTAAGGTTTTTAGGTTTTTCTTTTCCTGCATATGCCCTTTTATTGAATCTTGGGGAATGTGTACTCAGTTAGGTGACTGAGCTCTTCATCCTAAGGTAAGCCTCATTGTGGGTACTGACATAACATGTTTCCAGCATCTCCTATTCAGACCTCTTATTGCACACCAAGTCTGTTATATGGATATGTAGTATAGGGTCACTCCAGACTGTGAGACAGTACCCATGCTGCAGGATCTAGCCTGCTTATTACTGAAACCAATGGTTTAGGCTCTTTAGCACTTTCAGAAAATGTTTCCAATGCAGAAAATATTTCCAGTGCAGTGGCTTAAATTCATCTTCTTGATCTGTTATGGAAGAGACTACCTGCACTTATTGAGTTGATTGAATAGTGGCTGAAGAAGCTGCTAGACCCAGCTGAGATGTGCTTCTAGAGACCCTTGAGAGATATCTTCAGTAAAGCTCTGCACCATTTCTCCATGTCCATGTGGCATGGAGACTTCTATTTCTTCATAGTACTACTGTCTTGGCCCATAGTTTCAACCTCCTTCTTACATATATGCTAGGTGATTAAAATGTTAGCAAGGCGTTAGCAAGACCGTGGGTTGGTAAGAATTCCTCTCCATTCTGGGATATAACCTGAGATCCTGTAGGACTCACAGATTTTTTTTTTTTTTTTTCTGCTAGGTTGCTCGCAGCCTGTTATTCCCCATTTTGTATTTGTGCATTTGATTTCTCCACAAGAAGCATAGCATGTTGCATCTATCTTCATCCAATTTAATTTGAAAGATCCCGGACCCCCCCTCACTGCATTCATCAAGAATGAGCTGAGTTCAGATCCTGGCAATACTCCTGAGCTTGCTTTTGCTCAGGAAGTTCAGATACATATTCTCTGTCAGTGCAGCAAGTTCTTAAGAAGAAAATGGAAAGTAACTGTTAGCAATGGAGACCTCCTGCAGCTCTCAGTGTGAAATGCCCTTCAGTTTGAAGTGAACTGTTGATAACTTCATCTTGAGGTTTGTGCCTTGTTACTCTATAGGTGTCTATAAAGGCATTGGATTTTGATAACATGTCTCTTGGGTATCAAAATTAGGCTGACTGTCCTGTAATTCTTGTCCTCTTCCTTTCCTTTTCTTAAGACTATATCCTCCAATACCGCCCCTGCTCTCCCTGGTCTGTGTGAGATCTCAGATCATTGCCAGCTGCTTTGTTCCTTAAGTACCCTGGCATGGATTTCATCAGGCGCTGCTGACTCAAATACATCTGTACGGTCTAAATATTCTTTAATTTACTCTTTACTCTGCTCTGGTCTGTGTTGCCCCATTTCCCTATTTACTTTGTTTCAGTGTCTGGTGAAGACTAATCTCCTTCCTGCAGCCTGAAAGAAAGCAGGCACCCAATACTTCAGCTTTCACTGTATCACCTGACTTCTGCACTTTTTTGTTAAGTAACAGATTTTCTTTGAGGTCTTCCTCTGTCTTCCTTTTCTACTTGCTGCAGTTCCTGAACCCTTTCTTACTGCCTTGTTGCTTCTAGTGGATTGCATACTGAAAAAAAAAAAAAATCTTGAGCTTTTCTGTTTGTTTCGGGGTTTTTTTTCTATTTATCGTTATTTTCTTTACAGTTATCCTTTACTGTATACCTTTCTTTTCCCCCTGCTTTTGACATTTACCATGCTTTTTTTTTTTTCCTCAAGGGAAGAATTATCCTCACAATTTAGTGTAGCAGTTTATCCTTATTGCTTTTTATTTAGTATTTGTTTGGTTTGCTCCTTTTAATCCCATAGAACAAGGATGGCCAACCAGTGGTATTTCAGATGCTGTAACTACTTTGTTGGACTCCCAGCTCCTTATTCTGCTGTTTTCATGCCTTTTTTTCTCATACTAATTAACCTCTGTTGTGGCCACTTCTACCTACATTTCACCATCAGCTTTCCAGCCAGCTCCTCTTTACTAGTCAAAAATCAAATTGAAAATTCACCTTCACTGCTAGCAACTTGCAAACCCGCTCTAAAACAAACCAGCGTGAGTACATTGCCAGATGGGTGAGTGTTGCTTTTTGGACAGATGGATAGCTAGGTAACTAAATCTCCCATTGCCCAGGTCTGCAGCACTGCCTTTCCCAGCCACTGCTATTGCCTAGTGCTCCTGCCTGCATCCTCTGATCAGCCTATACAGTGGAACTGACTCTCTTCTTTTCCTCTTTAACTCATTCAAAAAAAATCTACATCTTACTTTTATCTAACTTCTAGAAGCAGCATATACATTCTTGGTAAGTTTTTTAACATGTCCTGTGCCTACTCTGAAAAAGAAGCTGATACCTCTTTTGCTGTCACTTGTCCCACCAAATTTCAGGTGCCAGTTAATACTGACATTTAACTCTGGCTTATGCTCTCCTGTTTGCGTCCCATGTCCCTGCATATAAACATCTCAGATACTCAGCATATTGCTGCATTATCTTCTTTTTTGCAGTTTAACATCCATTATCTTTCATTTGATTCTGTCCCATTTTTTGCCATCACCTGTAAGCTTCTGTCACTAGCTCCTTTTAATCTGACATTAAATTATTTAACCACTAGAGGATAATGTGCACAAGCACACTTGCAATCATACCCATTAAATTAAAAATGTCAGTATTGTTTCTGGTTAGTGGTATGCAGCCACATCTAAATGAGATGATTCATCTATGAGCAGATCATAGCTGTATGCTGTAGTACAAGCGCTGCAGATGTGAGATGTTGTCCTAGAAATACCATTTCAGAAACAGGGATTCTTTGTGATGGGTTTCAATCATATTCAGGTGAGAAACGTGGAACATGTTGATTTAAAAGCAGTTACCCTACTAAAAAATACCTCCCAAAAATTGTAAAGTCTGGTGATCTGAATCATAGATAACAAGGTGATAAGCATATTGTAGTTTATTACATAGATCTGAATCATGGGTAAGAAGGTGATAAGTGTATTGTAGTTTATTACCTAAAAAAATTTTTTTTTTACTGAGTCCCAGCACAGGCCATAGAGTATGTCAGCCAAAAAAACCCCCTCACTACATCATAAAAAAATCTGATAATTTTTTCCTTTTTTTAATATAAAGCAACATTGGCAAAGGCCTTGTTTTTGTAACTCATGAGATTTTTACCAGCGGATATACGTAATTTTTGATTATAACGTGGTGTAACAAACATTCTGCAAATCAAAGCAAATAACCGCTGGGAGTTCTCAGGCCTGTTATTATCTTAGCTCTAGCAAATACAAACTCCAGGCTGCACATTTGGTCAGCTATAAAATGACTACAGATGTGGACCATATTTCATCAGAGCTCTGTTTATTAGGTTGTCATATTTCTACAGGGAAACCCCCAGAGAGGGGGTTTCAGAGTTTTTCCCTTTCAAAATGGAGGTTTGTGGATTCCTTCACCAGGGGAAGCAAAGTTTCTCACAGCAGGAACACAGCACCCAGCGTCTGCAGCATGGACTCCACTCAGGTCGGGGCCAGCTACCCAGTGTTTGCACTGCCCAGCTTCATCTTTGCTGGCTTGTCAGCCCATCATCTGCTCAGGGGATCCCAGCTGGGGCTACATGCTCTTCAGCATAGACAGCCCCAATGTATTTGGGGCCCATTGACAGTGGCTGCAGTCAGCACAAGACAGTTTTGCCCTGAGGCCACCAGTCTGTGTCCTCTTGCCACTGTTGGTGATTCTGCGTCAGGAACCTGAAGCACTTTTAAACAGACTTACTTAAACTTCTTTTTTAATTCCCATTTATTTCTACTTCGAAACTAGAACGTGCGTAGGTACTTCCTTTAAAGAGCTCAAAATTAATTTTGGTTCTTGCATCGTGCTATCCAGCTTAACTAATGATATCAATCCATTTCAATTCTCATTCCTTTGCTTAAATTAATTTGTATTTCTGGTAATATGAATACTCGTCTGCTAATCAATACACTGGAGATATTCCTATTGATTTTTTCTGTCTTTTTCAAAGAATCTTTTCTAGTAAATTACCAATTGCTACTATCTAAATAGTTTTACTGGATGCATTTATCTGCAGAAAAACATTTTCTTACTGGTTAACAAAGGGAAACAAAAAACAGTTGTATTTTATCAGATCTGAAAGGTACACAGACTTGCAACGTATTCCTGGGGAATTGCCCCGTCCCACTGGAATTAGTGTGGCACAGTGTACACGGTCACTGGAGACTTCCTTGCAATGCCCTGACACTCTGCTTCCACCGCTGTGCGGATAATGGCTTTGCCAGCTTTGCCATCGTACTTAGCAGGCCATAACGGACCATGCGTGATAGAGTCTAAAATAGGTACAGTAGAGGGGAAATTAGCTCTTAATTGGAGAAATTACTTTTGGACTATGAAAGCAATTTGTCCAGAAGGACTAGTACGCTGCAAGGAGGGGAGATTAGACTTGAATGACTTGCTCGTGGGTCACCTCCCGACTCAGCCACTAATTCAAAAGCCTTCATGCACTGCAGTGCTGCACAGCGTACCTGACTGCAGAGCAAAGCTTGAGTGTTACTGACAGCCTGGTATTGGGGGAGTAGATCAGGAAAACAAAGAAGAGGAAGAGAAACTATTTAGGTATAACTAAACTGTTCTTGGGTCTCCCTTGTGTCTCTTCCTGTGTATTTATAAGGTAAAAACACTTAATATAATATTTTATGTAAAAAGTGAAAGCTTTGCACTGACAGAACTAGTTTGAGAGTGGATTTTCTGTATTTTTTTCAGAGTGGCGCTGTTTCAATGGGTCTTTAATTTGCCATGCCAGATTCCTGTTTCAGTCAAAGTGAGAGATGGAAGAAATGTTAGCTCGCTTGCTTACCTGCTTACCTTACACACATACAATGGCAGAGAGGCATTTCCTAGTGCTGCATTGTATTGCTATCATCCAGAATTCAGAAAAGCCAAACAAACTACTACAGCGCTCTCAGTAAGATTATTTGGGGTGGGAAGGAAGTAAATTTGTTCTTATTTCCCTTCCTGTCCCTGAAATCTTTTCATTCAGCTGTTTCATCTTTTCAAGCTCTCCTTCACAGCTGTGAGGTCTTGGAATTTTCCAGGTTTGGTGATTCCTGCATCCAGTTCATGAGACTATAAGAAAAACATTTAATAATTCAAGGGCTGGTAGAAATTAGAGTGTATTCAGGTGCTTCATTCTGTTGAAAAAAGCAAACAGCTGATGTAACATATAACCCACTAAACAAAGCCAAAATGTACATCTGAGTTTTGGGAATTCTGTTTCACTGGTATCTTTTTGTATTATTAATCAGATTAAGCTCATAAACTGCGTAAACGCATCACACAGAATTAGCAAGAGGCTTGCAATAATCCTTTTCCTGCTTTTTAAATTCATCTGTCTGTTTTCATAGATACACCTATTCCACTTCTTGCTGCAGTATTTTCTGTTGGTCAACAATTCTGTTTCCATACAGAAACCAGATGATATGCAAAAGACCATAATTAAAGAATGCAATATAACTTCATTATTAAGCTTTTTCTTCACCACAGAAAATATTCTCAGATCTGGTGAAACATTAGGCTTGCTTGATGCCACCATCAGGAGGGGAAGCCTGTCTTCTCTGAGAAATACAGGCAGGTAACTCTGGTGGGTCCATCTCTAATGAAGCACATCAGAACTTGGCCACTTAATTATACATCAGAGGATGGCAAAGCTGAGGTTGGTACAGTGAAGGTTTTTACCTGGCCTAGGAAGGTTACCTGGAAAGTTATTTGTGTACGTTTTCTTTCCCCAATAGGGAATCATTCCCTCTAAAAGTTTTTCACAAAGATCTATAAAGCCTGCAGGTCCCTTTAAACTTTTCAAAACTGCCTTTTTTCTTGATAAATGAGAAGTCTGGGAGGTTTTATAAGTCCCCAAAGACTTGCCAGGCAGAAAACTCTTGGCAGCTTTCCTACTTTTTCACTGATTCTAAAGCAAATACTTGTAGAGTGTATGAGGATCCCTACTGAATAACGATCATGCTACTTTTGTTCATTACCAATTAAGTTCAGTAGTAAAATTATTTGGATCGCAGAAGGAATAAGACCATATTGATTGCAATGTGCTGATGCTGGCTAAAATAAAGGCTTCACTAGGCGTGTATCACCATCACCTTCATAAATACAGGGATGCTAATGCTGGACGTAACGTCAATACCAAGGCATACTAGCAGATCAGTGGAGCTGAAATATTGTAATTTGCGTGATGAGTGCAGAGAAGATGGCAATTGTTCTTTATATTTCTGTTAAAATGACATAATTGCCATTGATAGCATTTTAGTGGTTATTTTGTCTTTTAATATTCCCAAGATGCAAGTTAGATTTATCCTCCTAAATGAAAACAAGAATGGGATGCCTAAGATGAATACTCATAGTGGTTTGTGCAACATGTATGGAAATCACATCAGAAGCATGGGAAACTGAGATCTTCTGGAACATAAACATTTACTTAATGGTCATCTTGCCTGCAAATCACAGGGAGCTATTTTTTAGAGTTAAATAATAGCCAGATTTCATCATATCTTTTTCTGCCTCGTTATTGTTGAACAGATACTATACAGTGTGAGAGGACTATACAGAGAAGGCAGACGCTCTTACACATTCAAATAGACATGTATTTTTTACTTGTAAGATCCACTGCTGACTCAACTCTTTTGGATTGAAGACATGTTAGCTCACTTTTAAAAATCCTCATTCAAGACTTACAGGATAACATCCTCACGAAAGCCTTCCTGATCCACTGAAAAGATGTCTAGCTCTTGTGAAACAGTAAGGACAGCTAATGTTTCTCTTAGTAATGCTCATTTTATGTTTCATATCATAGATATTTGGTTAAGAATAATGGCAGAGGCTTTGTAGCAGATACGCTTTGGGGTAATTACCATAATACTAAAAATTTAAGTGCTTATCATATGTAAGTGCTGATTAAGATAAGTTTATTTAATCCGGAACCTTTCTAGCAAAAAAATGTAGACTGGATAATGCAAAAAAGTAACATGAATTTCACTGAACTTCCTTCTGGGTTTTGAGGGTGATTTTTTTCGAATGCACACATTTTGCAAAAGTTGAAAGTTGCTGAAAGTTGTTTCAAATTGAAACAACAAAACTGAACAGCAAAATGTTCCCATTTAAGCTGAAACACCTTTTTTTTTTGTTGTAAAAAACAATGCAAACATAATTTAGTTGGATTTCAGACAGAACGCCCTCTCTGCTTTCCCTCTCTTGCCTTTATTCAGAACTACCAATGAACCAAAAACACACAGTATTCAGATGTTTCGGGCTTCTTGGATGGTAAAGAAATAACAGTTATTAGAGGGCTTTTTAAGGGATCAGAGAAAAGCACAATGGGAACCTAAGCATGGAAATCAAAGCCAAAGAAAATCAAATAGAAGTACAACACAAATGTTTAATAGTGAGGTTGATTTCTGCTGGGACCAGCTACAGAGGAAAAATGGTAGATCCAAGACTGTAAACCTTCCAGGCACACACTTTAGCCAAGTGTCAGCCATTGGGCTCCATACAGAAGTAGCTGGAAGAAATTTTATGGCCTATGATATACCAGAAATCTGACTGCATGACCTAATATTCCCTTTCTGTCCTTAAGATCTATTAAAAATAAGCTTTAGTGCCCCCCACCAGAAAAAATGAATCTCAAATATTAGGATAAAAACTCATATTTTTGGTATGATTTTTGATGCATGATTTTTGTGAAGTTTAAGAGAAGCTCTAGAGAAAGCAGTACTCATTCAAAGTGTATAAATAACTCTCTTGCTGAGACTGAAACAATGACTCTGTGTATACTATTGGCAGTGCAAACCCAATGCAATCTTTTTGAAAGAATGAACTATTCCTGCAATGTTTGCCAGCTGGAGAAGATTTATTTTCGTATGTTAAGTGTTTGCCTTGTGCTTAATTCAAAATATATCTTTAGTTCATCTTCTTTACTAAGAGCCCTTTTATTTACAGTAACTGTTAACTTACTATAACAGCAGGGACTGTAGACAATACTACATTGTTTTACATAGCTTGATGTTATCAGGCAGAACCAGACATATTGGCAAAGCAATAACGACTAGCATGGCAGTTCACTTTAAAAAAAAAAAGAAAAAGGAGGGAGATAAATATGTGGTTAAGAAACACAAGAATAATTGGTATTTTTCACTGAAACAAAAGTATCTGCTTTGCCCATTGTTCATTTGGCAGATTTTATACCCAGGATATTATCATCCCTATTACAGTAAGGACTGAGTGCCTCATATGACCTGGGGGTTTTGTTTAGCTTAATTCTAGACAAACAGAGGAGCTGTGTGGTACCAAGGAAGGAGGAGGGAAACAGAAGTGCAAATTTTTTGCCGGTTGTGGTGGGATCCACTGCATGACTTGACATGCAGTAAAGGCGAGGTTCCATGCTTTGTGGTCCTGCACCCTGTCCCATAAGCAGTGTCTTTTTCACAAAGCAGTCTAGTGCATGCTATTTTGATTTTTTTGCCATTTTTGTAAGTGCCCAGGGGTGGAACTACACAGCAACAGGGCTGGCAGTTTGGGCAGCTGTTGCTTCTGCAAAAGCACTGAGCAGCTTCAGTAAGGGATGCAGCACGTTTGCTCCCTCTGAGGACCAAGCATTATGGAGGCATGTAGGGTATGCAGTTAGCATCATCCTAGCTCACAAAAATTACCAACCTAGGATGCAGCAGGTTTTTGTGTATTTCCTTTCTGCTTTCCCCTTTATACAAATTAAAACTGTATTCCACCAGATTTGCTCAGATTTGCAGTTTTGAATCAACCAGTCCCCAGTCCAAAATTGCTTTCTGACCAGGGAGGTCTTTTTTTATTACCATGAAATGTTCTTTCCCATGCATGGTCTGGCTTTCTCATGAGTTCAGTTATGCCAAAATGGATAACTTTATGTCAATTGTAAAATGGAGCCAAGCAAGTGCTTTCACATAGTTCTGCTTCCCATGGAATCTGTTACTGAATCTGGCCCTGTCTTTTCAATAGGATTTTTGCTTGTGTAGCAACCCATTTTCCAGGTGTGCCCATGCTGGAGACATCTCACTTTGTGTGGGAATGCAATTTTCACCTGGAAGGATGAGAAGACCAAGAGGTAAATGCAATGGGGAAAAGCAAGTTATTTCAGTAAGCTCCAGGGAAAGAAACCCTTTTAATCCATATCCCAAATAATTTCTAAAAGATTGCAGATGTCTCCTATGAAATGGCAGGAAACTGGTAAATATCAAAAGACGATGCCTTTATATTGGGCAATCTCTTCTGCCAGTATCCTCCAGACCTAAGTTCTTCTCAGTTTCCTCTCTGTTGAACGGCTTTGAAACCAGCCTCAGTGAATTGCCTTTTCTCCTGATTACCGTCATTTCACAGAGAAGGAGGTCAAACACTGAGCAGGTGCACATAGAGGCTGTGAGATCTCAGACTACAGAAACATTCAAAACTCAACTGGACACAACCCTAAGGAACCTTTTCTATCTTCAAAGTTGGCCCTGCTTTGATGAGGGGTGGGATGACTGTCAGGGGTCTGTTCCAGCCTCAGTTCAACATCTGCCTCCAAGAGAGTTAATTCTTCTGTGCCTTGGCTTGAACTTGATCTACATGTTGCATTGCCTGTTTAGGTGACGGTTAGGCATTTTTTGTTAAGGCAGCTGGTCACATTTTTCTGAAATGGATGTCCTTCCTTGAGGCCATGTAAAGTATTGTTTAGTAATATTTGATATTCTGTATAAGGTCTTTAACATATTCATTATCACTATTTACCACAGTGAGCTGGGCTCACAGTCCAGTGGTTATTTGCTGGAACCCACAGCAACATGAGCTATTTGTCCTCTTACACCACTATCTTTGTCCTTACTGAATATCAGAAGCATTTGCCAAAAACTTGCTATTAGTTTCACTGCCTCCTCTTGAACTACAGGATATAAATCATCTTGTCCTTTTGCTAGTTTTAACTGTTTCTTCTCAATCGACCCCGTGATGCAATTGTAAAAGTCCTTTTAAACATTTCATTTCCTATTCCTACAGGTCCTGATCCAGGTCTCGGAGATGTTACTGGTCTTCTAATACTCTCTTCACCTCAGCATTCATAAATTAAAAAAAAGTTGTGTTCCAGAGGTTTATATCCATTTGCTTCTGAGGCAAGGAAATTAAATTCTTCACAAGGTGGTATGATTGTACAGTGCTGGCTATGCAAGAATGGCCTCAGCTGTTAGCAGCTGCTTACCACTCCTGTCCCCGTGCAGCACCAGCACAGTGTCAATTTGGCGTTTGTTTTTCCCTATTTGTTCAGATTTTTTCTAACAGCAAATAAAAAAATTCCTCCCTTCTTTTCCTCCCCCCTGCCTCCCTCCCTCCCTCCCTCCCTTCCTTCCTTCCTTCCTCTTTCTCCCCTTCCTCCCTCCCTCCTGTCATGACTTGTGTGACACTCATTATCTGTTCTCCAGCATTTCTTTAATTTTTCTTTTTTTTTTTTTTTGTCCAAATATTTGCCCATTTAATCATGGTCTTATACCTTGGCATTTTAAATTCTTGATGCACACCAAGAATTGCCTACCTATAGTAAATAAGCACTGGCATTGCAACTCAATTTACCAATACATATGCAGTTTTTACTCCCTCCCATGGAAATGGAATGCGGATGGAGTGTTCCCCTACCCTAAAGCCTCCTAGATGTTGGGATTGCCAGCCTGGGGATAGGGTGTCCATTTGACTTGCTAACTGGGGAGAACATGAGTGATGGAAGGGGCCAAAATGGAGACTCAGCAGCACTGTGTCCCCTCCCCACAAGAGCACACATCCAAGCAAGCTGGCGGGTTTTATGGCTGGTAATGGACTAACAGATCGTAAACTTCCTTTTGTGTAGAGTGAGGAGCTGATGGCTATCTGTCTCCATGTCTTCTCACTGTCTTTCAGTTTAGACCAAAAAAAAAGTCCTTCCACACGTTGGTATGAATGATCTTGTGGCCTTTTCATAAGCATAGAAGTTGTTTGCTGAATTCCACTGAATGGCCGTTTGCACAGGCTCTGCACAGTGCCTGCAACTTAAAGATCTTTAGCAAGATACTCAGCTTTGTTCTTCAGCCCTAAGATGAGAAAATGAACAATAATTTGTGATAGTTAACCAAGGTTATTTGGCTGAACTATTCAATCCTTTATAGATCGCTTAATGGCGATGAGGGTGCAATATTTTAGATACAGTATCAAATTAATGTCTCCGAGTTCTCACCTTGAACACCGTTCATTTCTCAGTGCATACCACAAGATGATTTACAATGAGTTCTGGACAGTAAAAAATGCGTATACCAGTATCAAATTATTCTATATCTTAGGCAGTTTTTCAGTTTGGGGGTTTATGAGGCGAGATTATTTCTCTAGATGTAGGCATAACCATATATTAAAGCCACCTGGAACACATGTGTTTGTGATGGATGGCAGATGCACAGGTTTTCACTTGGCCCCTTTCTCTGTCCTCTATAATCTATCTGAGACCTTTTTCATATAAAGATCAGAGGATCTCTCAGATGTTCCTTATGCTCTTTAGACGGTAGGAAAGTGAAAAAGAAGATTTTGGACAGAAATTATCATTTCTCTCACTTGACGTTTTTGTTGGGTGCTATACTCAGTTTGGCCCATATTTTAACTCAGCCAAGCAAGCCCATTAGACACACGCACACACACACACAAATAAAGAAAGTGAGGAGAACTGCTATTAAACTAGTCACGCTATTTTGATAATATGCAAAGCACAATATAGCCTAGTTTTTGCTTGCTGTCTTTGGCTTTATTTATAAGGAGCATTTTGAAATATCCCTCTTAAAATAATGAGCTTTTGCTCAACTTCTGTTAACAACTGAATATACTATATTGCTTTCTTTTATTTGGTCAATCACTGGTGTATTTTGTGCTTTTGTGGAAGAGACTCATTTTATCTCAGTTTCCAGTCCTGCAATCACAGAATATCACCCCTGGTACAACCTCATCTTGATTAATTTTTGCAGCTCCGATCATTTCATATCTAGGTGGCACAAATAGTGTGGAAGTGTAATAGTTCATGTCCTGGTTTTGACTGGGGTAGAGTTAGTTTTCTTTCTAGTATCTGGTATAGTGTTATGTTTTGGATTCAGTATGAGAAGAATGTTGATAACACACTGATGTTTTCAGTTGTTGCTAAGTAATGTTTAGACTAAGTCAAGGACTTTTCAGCTTCTCATACCCAGCCAGCAAGAAGGCTGGAGGGGCACAAGAAGTTGGGAGGGGACACAGCCAGGGCAGCTGACCCAAACTGGCCAACAGGGTATTCCATACCATGTGACGTTATGCCCAGTGTATAAACTGGGGGGAGTTGGCCAGGGGGGGCAGATCGCTGCTCAGGAACTACCTGGGCATCGGTCGGCGAGCGGTGAGCAATTGCATTGTGCATCACTTGGTTTGTATATTCCAAATATTTTATCATTATTATTGTCATTTTATTATTGTCATTATTATTATCATTACTATTTTCTTCCTTTCTGTCCTATTAAACTCTCTGTAGCTCAACCCACAAGTTTTACTTTTTTTTCCCTGATTCTCTCCCCCATCCCACTGTGGGGGATGGGGAGTGAATGAGTGGCTGTGTGGTGCTTAGTTGCTGGCTGGGGTTAAACCATGACAGCTCAGTACAAAAATTAGAGGGCACTCCATGAGATGATCAACTTTGGATTGAAACAAAGAGAGGCACTGTGTCATAAAATTTAAACAATGGGAAACTGCTACAACATAAAATAGCAAAATACTGGAAGATAAGTCTATCGGTTTCTATTAAAAAAAATATGGATGCAGCACAGGAATTCGCCAAATAGCTGAAAGTCATCTGAACGCCTCTTTCATTTGTACTCCTTTTTAACAGATACTCCAACTTTCATGCTTATACTTAATGCTGTAATATTGATACAAGACCTTCAACCAAGAGTGGCTGTTGCCCTGATTTAGGGTTTCTTGCACAAGTAGGATTTGCTGTGCTGAACTGCTGATAATGTTCTTGGCCATAGAAGGAACATCGGAGAGATTACTAATGGTATCTTAAAAACCTCTTGTCTTATATTTACATTGACTTTAGTGAACAGAATAACATCTCGCCTTATTCTGTCGTATTTTATACTGTGGGATAGCTATAGGCAATGCCCTTTTAGGGTCTGGGTGGAAGGCATCTGTTGGCTGGGGCTACAATTTTATAGGCACTACACATCAGAATTTGATCCTGTAGGCTAATTTTCCTAGAGAGGCACAAAAAGAAGTGAGTGAGTGCAGCACTAAATGCTACCCTTTGCACTCATTTACACAGGACTGAGTGTGCTTCTTTTTACTCTAGATAATTTCCTTTGTAAAAACTTGCCTAAAAAAAGAAATTATGAGCTCATCTGAGAAATGGAGGCCTGTGCTGTCCAAATAACCAAACATTTCAGTGGTACTCATGGGGAAGGAAGAATCCTAGCACTACCTACCCGGCAATAGGCTCTGACCTGACTGTTTCCATACATAAGCAAGATTTTGGGTTACAAATAGATAATTCTGTTAAAAACACCAGCTACTGAAAGCAAACCAAACCAAAGAGAATGGTGGGAATGGGAGGAATAGGATGCAATTACAAAACATCAGTATGTTGCTGTATAACCCCATGGTGCTCTCATGTTTCGGACATTGTGTGGTCCCCTCCACTCACCTCTTCTTTCAAGAAAGAAAACAACAGGATTAGAAAAGAGGCATAGAGGTGGGAAAGGATGTTCAAAAGTTTCTGGATATGGTGTGATCCCTCTCTTCAGCCTGGGGAAAAGGTGACCAAACCTATGAAAACTGCTGAAAAAGCTAAGGAGAATGGCTCACAGTGTCTTTCAGTGTTAGGACTAGTGGTCATCTTACAAAGCTGGTAGGAATCAAGCTCAAAACAGTCAAGATGAATATTTTTCATGCAATGAGCAGTTAAACTATGAAATTCCTCAGTGTGATGTGGGATCTAAAAGTTTGCATGAGTTCAAAAAGGGATTAGGCAATTTCATGTAAGAAAAGTCCTCTGAGAATTATAAAATACGAAGATCCCCATCTCCAGAAGAGCCTGAGCTATAGATCACCAAACACTGAAGGAGTTTTCTGGGCATGTAACACTACATGACCTCTTTACACTCACACAGTTCCCTGTGTGCCTGGTTTGGTCTCACCCAGAACAACCATTTTTATGTGTGGAAAATTCCCCTGAAAAGCATATCAGATTTGTTACAGAAGGCCAAATGGCCCAAACCATGCCAATGGTGTTGCAACAACAGCTAAAACTCAAAGCTTTAGCAAAAGATAAAAAGTGCTATGATGAACTTCCTCTGGCTACAGATGAGGAAAACTCTCCTCTTTCACAGAACAGTGTCCATGGTGTTTGATATGCCCACAGAAAACCAACATTTTTTCACTGTTATCCTTGCACCCATAAGGGCTATTTGCAGACTGAGGTTCAGCTGTGTCCTGCAGCTCGGATGTCTCCGAAGCAGAGCATGCCAGCAGATGTGAGAGGATCCCAGCACTGCTATCACACGTGCTTCTCCTCCTTCGACTCCTTTTCTCTCATAATCTTCTCCTGGCTGCTGCTGAGCCCCCAGTCTAGCGCTGGCAGACTTTTGCCTTGTCCCAGCAGTGCTGGCATGGGGGAAATTACTTTTGAAAGCATGGCCATTCTAATGAAAGGATGAGTATTACACCTGATGTCATAGGATGTCTGAAATAACAGCTGGACTTCAACCCATGGTACTCTCTTTCTGCTGGGCATGAAGCATCTCAGAGCTTATGCCAATCCTCCTTGCCTCCTGGTTTGTCAGCCGTGAAGGGGCACAAGCCATCATGGCAGGAGACTCTCAGCTGCAGAGTACTGATCATCCTCTTGCCTTCCACTCTGCAAGCTTTTGAGGATCATTGCATTCAATCAAGGTCACTATTATGATAAAAAAGACATCTCCTTCATGTATCCAATGAAACATAAATTGCTTATAATAAAACATATGAAAAATCTCCAACCAAAACTGATTATATCCCCCCATTCATGCCTTAGCCACAGAGTGATTCCTGTATTCTTTAAATTTAAGTCTAATCTGGGCAGCTTTTTAAGTATTTCTGTTTAAGGATTTTCAAATTTTTGGTTGTATTTGTTTCTTGAAAATCTGTTCTTCTTTATTGTGCCATCATCTTCATTGATAATTACCTTCTAAACATATTTCAAGCCAGTTGTTTTCTGACTGGTGAAACAAACCCACTGGGGGAGCCTAAAAAGTATCCTCAGCTGAGGGACAAGATATCCCAAGAAAAGTCCATCTGTCTTTTGTCTTTCTCCTCCCTTGATTCTGTCTGCTCACCTTTTCTCCGCTCCTCCCATGCAGTAGTTCCCTCCTATCTGGGAGCCTTATAAGGGGTATAATATTTATTCTAGCAAGCATGATGGTGGTGGGAATTGAGGAGGATTGAAGGCTGTGCCTTGGGCTGGAATTCCTACATTTTATTCTACCTTTTGGATTAATGTGCAAATATGAATGATGCATTACTGCTGTTAAAAGGCAAAATGAAGAAAAAATGGAAAGGAGAGATGGTTTTTGTTGGTCCTTCAGTCCTCAGGAGAATTTGTTTGACAAGCTTGAGATATGGGCCCAGAAGACTGCCTTGGTGTTTATATCAGAGGGAGAAAAGACTGAGATTTGTGGGGCCAAGCATTAGGCTGAGCAGCACACAAATGCATTAAAAAGGACTGACCCCAGCCTTGGGACCTTTTATTTCCAGTACATATTTCACTTTCTTTCCTTCACTGTTAAGTGACTAGAAACAATTCTGGGCCCTTTATTTTTGGATGCCTGCTTGACAATTTTTACATGGGTCTTGTGTTTGTTTTTCTCAGAAGAGAGGCATGTCGCTCCAAAATAAAACCTAATTTTCTCATTGCTGTAAGAGTGTAAAAGACAGAGACACAACCTTCAGCAGGTTCAACAAGAGACAGGGTAACATAAAGAGAGAGTGAGGAACTAGACAAAGGTGCATCCTGTAACAAACATCCATAATGCCATGACTGTGAGTGCTGGGTGAGTACCAGAGGAATGAGCCATGGAAAGTAGCCAGGCTTGGTGCCCTCCCTGAATTTCCCTTCCACTGCTGCTGGCAGGGACAGGCTATAGTGAACCTGGGATGAATCTACAGGGATTTCCGGGCTGAATTTATAGGGATTTAAAACTGTTAAGCTGTACTGAGTCAAAGACTTGAAAACCGAAAAGCATTGATTACTCCTGAAAACCTTGGTCAATGCAAAGCTGAGGTTGAAGGCTGTCCATCCACCTCTATGAGTTAACTAGAATAAAGCTACCATGAATCCTCTTTTGTCTCCTTGCCTCCCCTCCTTGTGGTTTAGGAGGAGGAGAGTGCAGTCTCTGGAAATAGAGGCTGGAGTTGTGGGTGGTCAATGTGCCTTTGATTTTTGTTTTTCTCCTTTGATAATGCTCCTTGAGAGTACAACACCGTCTGAACCCAACCCGTTTTTTATGTCTCATAAATATTACTAGGCAGTCTTACAGAATATTTTTAAATTGAGGCAAGCCTGTTTCTCTAGTGAAAATAGAGGGTACAGAAGAAGCAACATTTTCATTCTTGGTTTTTTTGTTTGGTTCGTTGGTTTTTAATTTTTGTTATTTATAAAACTCATCAAAGCTGTTACAAATGGGAAAAGTGACAAGGTTAAGATCCACATGCAAGTAGAAGAGTTGGCAAATAACATGATGGTATGGTTTGCAACGGGAAAAAAATCAGCTGATGATTCCAGTTTCTTACATTTTATACAGCCTTTTATAAATAAATTAGTTTGCCCCTCCTACATACACAAGCCCCTTGCAGAGTCAGATATCTACACCCTTTGCCTCTTATTCAGCTGGATGAAGTCTTCACTATTGCTTATCTTCTTGTCCCTTTGTTTATCTTCTTGGCCACTTTTCATAAACACCCACCCAGCAATGTGCATTCACAGCCAAACTACCAATGCCAGTCAGTGTTCAAACATGTGAGTGTCAAGGAGGGGAAATGAGATCTGGTCCTAATCCAGGCAGTCAGAAGCACATTTCTAATACATTGATGTTGTGTTGTGATGCATGATTGCACATGAAGTTGTAAGTGGAACAGAAAGGGGTTTTGCCGTGAGATGAAATGGTAGAAGTTGATTATGCCAGAACTTCCTGGAATAAACATCCTTAGAAACCTTCTTAAATACATCTCCTTTTGATACATTAGCTCACATTTTGCCAATATTACATATTTATTTTTCTAATTCAAGATTAAGACACCATAGCATAGATAAAAGTCATTCATTAATTACTTTTGTCAAACCTATATCAATACTTATCATATTCCTACAATTATTATTCCCTCAGTGCTTTGTTTTGGTACTAGCCAAAGCCAGTATTGACAAATGCACTTCTTAAATTGTTAAATACTGATCCAGTCAACAGGTCTTACTTTCTGCTACAACCTTTAGAATATAATGAATTATAGTAATGCCAATGATGTGAAACCAGTTATGACAAGAGGTAATTAATGTTTGTAACCCTGCTGGAAAGAGATTG